>NC_138770.1:638427425-639092425 GCF_965119305.1 Pelophylax lessonae | reverse complement strand
TGATGTTTTGTACCACTATTAAGACACTGTCTTTTTTATTTATGTGTTAAAATAAAGATTCATATTTTATATATAATTATACTGTTCTATACCTTCTGCGGCCATTATACCTATATACCTCTTTTGGCATCACAACGTCCCTTTTCCCTGCTTTTTTGTAAAATCCCTTTTTGGGATTTTTCTCTCTATATGCATAGGTGGTGTTTAAGATTATGGACTGGCAATTTTTTATAAAGGTTCTTTGGGAAAGATGAAAATCACATAATGCTAAAAAATCCTTTTTCTGTTCTAGAATAATCTATAGCAGCACCTAAAATATTATCCAGTCCATTTAATTCCAGCTGATCTCTGATAAAGCCTTACACTTAAAGTATAACTAAAAGCAAAACTTTTTTTTTTGGATAGAATAGAGAGGGATTAGAACGCTTGTCAGTTTTTATTGCTGTCTGTGTTCCCATAAGGGAGATTCACCCTCCCTATTTGTCCTGTTTACCATTGTCATTAAAAGTGAAAGTAAAAGAAAATCCCAATTTTTGGGATGTCCCCAGAAAAGTAATAGAGGGAAAATCTTCCAAGGGGGGCACTAGCTCTAGTGACCTGGGAGTCCCCAAGGAATTTATTTAATTTGCAGGGATTTCCTCTCACTTCCTGTTTGACTATGGGACAGGAAATGAAGGAAAATCTCCATTAAAAAAATCTGACCGGGGTTATAACCCTCCCTTACTCTATCCAAAATGAAAAAAAAAAGTTTTGCCCATAGTTCTACTTTAATATAAACTTAAACATTCAGTCTCTTATTAAAAGGTCAAGGAACATTTATATTTTCATTGTACTGAGAAAAACTACAGTATCAATAGTCAAGAGTCATTTAATCTTTAATACAAAATAAATAATGTATTTTTTTGTTGTTGTTGCTATAAGTGGACATTAGAGTTGAAGGATTTCAAGCAATTTAAGTGATTAGTAGTAGACCATTTCACTTTACAATAGAAGCAGTCTATTAGAACATACTGTATATAGTATTAAAAATGTCTCACTTTTTATCCTTTAGAAGATATTTGTAAACCTTTTTTGGGGGGGAAATTTGTGTAGTGGACGTGAGGAATCATGAGTGTGATTAATAGCATTCATCAAGACCAGGGGCCACTAAACTTTCCAGTATGGGGCCCACATATGTTTTACAAATATCTGTGGGCTGGAAAAATATTTTTTTTTCATCAAACAAATCAACTTTAAATCAACAAATACGTTTTACCTGGAGTTTTGTTTAGTAAAACTTTAGTAAAACAAAGTAAAGAAATTAAATGTAAACTTGAGTCCCCACCTTACATCAGAGTCCCCCATCAGAACCCCCTCATATTACCATCAAAGCTTTATATCCGAGCCCCCCATACATCTGAGTCCCCTTTACATGACAGTCCCCCTCAAAGACCTCATGTACTTTAGAGAACCTGATAAAATCTTGTGGTGCGCCATTTTTGGCCCCCAGGCCAAAGTCTGGAGACCCCCTTACCCATATAAACTAGTAAATCATGCTTTGGCTGCAATAATTAAATGCATAGAGCCTGAGGAAAGATAGTTTTATATCAGGAAAAAAAAAAAAATTTTGGCACAAAAGATTAAAAGGAAACACGGTTTTTATAAAAAAAAAAAAAAATATATATATATATATATATATATATATATATATATATATATATAAACAAATTTCAGGCACAATCTCCTCCACTTTGCACTGAGCTGCCCAGTGAGGGATAGGTAATTTCACTGACTTGTGTATGCATAATTCAACTTGAGCTACTGAGCTTGGTAAGTAGGCTTTTTAAAATATGTTGGAAAGAGCCATAAAAATATGACTGTAAAGGAAAAAGTGCTCTAGTTGCCACCTAGAAAAATAGTAAAACGTTTATTTGCTCTCATTTCATATTTACTGTACCTAACTGAAAATATATATTTTTACCATTTTATTAGTTCTGACCATAACAAGGAAAGGCAATGACTGCATTTGTAGGTTTTGTAAGGATAAAAGCCAACAGTGTTCTGGATAATATTCCTACTGTATTATATCTTACTATATGGGGCTCACTTGTTTGCAACCTTGATCAAAATACTGAAAACTGTTTTTGACATTTCTCTTTGCTCTCTTTGGGAATACGTGGAAAAAAAAATATTTCATATTTGTATAATGACTTCCTTACGTTGCTTACATGACATTTTTTACCTTCTCTGTGAAAAAAAAATATTGTGTAAAAACCACAAGACAATATAGGGTTCAACCGCTAAAGAGCTTCCAGTTTTGTATTTATGCTTCTTTTTTTATGCTTCTTTTTGTTGTTTGATGCTTAATAGAAAGCTTCAGCAAAGCAAAAAAAATAAATAAAAATATGTCCGATTGGTATTTCTTTTTTTGAAATGTGAGCTACAGAAGTTCCAGAGATAAAGCTATTATATAGTATATATAATTTCAGCACCTTCAGTGTTTACACCAATCTAAATTTGGATCTAATCAGGCGGGATTTGTGTGGTCTTGAAAGTACACAATAACTTTTATGTCAATCGTGCGCCTTTGGCCCAAAGTTTCATATAGATCATAAGCCTTTCTGACAAATAATGCATCCAGGTATCCTGACAGCATATCTATAAATTAATTTTGCATCTGTAATTCTTTACCTGAAGCAGGAAAAATCACTCCTACCAAATAAAATGTACAATTTAGATGTCTGCTTTGTTCATTAACATTTTTAATGATTACAGATCCCCAAAAAAATTGCCCAATATTTATCCATACACTAGTGCTATTAGGTACCAGTATAACTTTAAAAAAAATGTCAATATCTTGGTTTACATTTATATATATAGGGACTAAACGGCTGAAAGAAAATCAAAGATTTGTTTTTTTACTTGGAAAAAAGCAAACCACAAATACCCAACCAAGTTACATCTAGTGAGATTTTGTAGGTACTTTTGTGTTTTTCAAACCATGGAATCGAGGTACAATTACTGACAGTGTTATTAAAGAGGAAGTAAACCCTCCTAAAAAAATGAGAAAAATAAAAACCTGTAAAGACAAAGGCATAATGAGCTAGTATGCATCGCATGCAAGCTCAGTACGCAATTCTTACCTTAAAATGAAGCCCGCCCGCTCAGCGACAGGGCGGCTGACATGTTCGGCCATCCTGCTTCCTGGTTCGCGTCCTCCGGCCATCTGATTGGCCGGAGGCGCGATTACATCACTCCTGCGCATGCGCTCGGGAGCCGCCGTCCACGGCACAGGGCTCTGAAGGAACGGCACGGGTGGCCGTTCCTTCAGAGCGCATGCGCCGATTACGTCATCGGCTGCATGCACTGTAAGTATCTCCTAAACCAGGGGTCTTCAAAATATGGCCCTCCAGTTGTTCAGGAACTACAATTCCCATCATGCCTAGTTACGTATGTGAATGTCAGTGTTTTACAATGCCTCATGGGACATCTAGTTCCGCAACAGCTGGAGGGCCGTAGTTTGAGGATCCCTGTCCTAAACGGTTTAGGAGATATTTATAGCACCTATAGGTAAGCCTTAATATAGGCTTACCAATAGGCAGGGCCGCTGATAGGGGGGGACCACCAGCCCTCTTGTAGGGGGCCGAGCACACAGGGGGCCCACACACAGAGAGGGGGATTAGTGATGGACAACAATTACAGAAATCTTCCTCCAGCACCTGAATCTGATCTGTCCCTCTCCCTGCTATCAGCTTTTATCTGTTGAGAAAGAGACAGTCGTCCCTCACTAATCCCCCTCCCTTGTGTGGGCCCCCCTCCCAGCACTTATCTCTGCTCAGGTGTTTATTTGTAACTTTGTTTCTCTCTCTCTGTCTCTCTGATCACTGAGCTCCAACTGCCCAGCCTGTATATTTTTCTCATTTCATCTTCTTTTTTATTTAACATCATTTTTTTTTTTTCAGATTTAGCAGGAATTATGTGAGTTATGTTATATTTGTGTCTGATAATAGTGATTTTGTTGTAATTTTAGCTAAATATATCTTTAATATTTTCTTGAGGGGGCCCTGCCAGGTAGTCTGTACGGGGCCCCGCGATTTCTAACAGCAGCCCTGCCAATAGGTAAAAGTATTTAAAGTGGGTTTACAACCACTTTAACATTTCATCTGACACAGTGAACTGTCTATTTGCTTTTAGTAAATCAACCCCAGTTAAGTCAATTTTTCTACCATTGATTAGAGGTTTAGTAATGAGGAGAATTTTTGTAATATTTGGAGATCTTGTCCCATACACCTATCATTTGGTTCCCATACCTCCAAGGAAAGGCCAAATTAGAACCTCTGTCTTCGAGGAACAGCTTCTCTTATATGATTAGGCTAAAATCCTACTTTCATTATCAAGAGAATTAAGGAAAAAGAGGAGATGGGAGGAGGGGCCACTAGAGGGGACCCTCGAAAGGCTGGACAAATTACGCCTGGTACTACATCCTATGATGGAAATTGCACAAAAAAACCCTAGAAACTAAATTTAGGACTTTAACTGTACCACTTGGATAAAATATAAAACAAAAATGTATTATACAAACTTTAAAATCATGTAAACATGGTATAGAGATACATAGTTTCACCACAACCAACTACACAAAGAAAATGAAAATGTATTGTAATACTCTCAGTATTTTTCTCACCAGCCCTACTGCGGCCAAGTGATGAGTAACTTGCAGTGACTTCTTACCAATGTTGATGGCAACCCACTTGCTTGGTTCAAGCAATGGTTTGTGAAAGCAGTCATTAGCTTTAATCTCAGACCTTCCCCAAGGACATTGTGAGGAATGATCCAGACACTCTTCCAGTAGCCTCAGCACTGAGCTTCTCTCTACTAAGTGGAGAGAGAGTGGTCTGAATTGAGTTAGGAAACACCTGGGAGCTTCTCTCAGTTATTGGACTTACAGCAACATGCCATGAGTCTTTTCCAAGCTTGACAACATCACATCTGTAGTCATTTTCCATACTCTGAAAGAGAACTACATCTTCTGCTTTGAAGGTTCAAGCAAATCATTTGGACAAAAGTCCTGCAGGTTGTAAATGACAATCACTTATCTAGTGTAAAGTTAATTAGGTTACATAGTAAAATATTTCACATTCAAAAGGCCATGCCTAATGACCTCATGATGACATGGATTTGTCATATGGAATGGCTTTGTGTTTTAAATTTGGTTCCCAATATGACCATGCATGTTTAATATGGCACCATAGAATTCTCACTATAGAAAAAAACTTACATATCACACCAAACGTTGAAGATCTGTTAATATTTTTAGGAGTTTTTTGCCTATTTGCTATTAGTCAGAGAAGCAAAAGACATAAACTACACAATCAGATCTGATTCACTAAACACACACAGTGCAGGCTTCATGAAAAAAAATTGCCAGTATACCATATTCCCAATAAATGGCGACCAGGGCAGTTTCTGTCATGAAACAATGAAAAACACAGTCCTTTTGGGCAGATGACTTGAATAACTTCTGTTTAGCGGGGAGCAGCAATTTGAGTAATGCTTAAAGGGCAACATTAATAATAATAATATTAATATTATATATTATTATTATTATTATTATTATCATTGTTATTATTATTATTTTTATTATAATTAATTATTATATAATGTTATATTAATAATTCCATATAATATGCCTTGGGGATTTCCTTACCTGCCTGTGAAGTGGCGGGTGTGTAGGATATATACAACCTACTATAGTTCGAGGTGGTATCAAAAAGTTTTGAGACTAGTTTTGTAAAGATGGTAGCACATGGCTGCATGCACAGTCACTGGGAGCACCAACCTTCATAAATCTGTCTGCCAAAAATCATTGTCCTGTGTACATCGGGAGCTGTGCAACTGGTGCTATTCTGACCAAGAGCATTACAATGTCTGCTAATTCATCATGCACAGAAAGTTAGAACAAACATGATTTTCTCGCCAGAAACAACATGATCTCACTTCCGCCCCCACCCCACTCACCAGATTTGGCTCCTGCGGACTTTGTCCTCTTCCCGAAGATGAAGAACCAGCTCAAAGGTCGCTGTTTTGACACCATTGCAAAGATCCAGTGAGAATCGCAGAAAGTGCTTGACATGCTTCGAAAAAAAGACTTCCAGGACACATTCCAGGAGTGGCAGGAACGCTGGGAGCGCTGTATTGCTGTGCCTAATTTGGCACAGGGACAATTTTAAAGGTTATAGTATGTAAATGTAGATAAATAAAATACTTTCTTGTAAACAGAGCTAGTCTCAAAACTTTTTGATTTCACCTCATAAAATAGACATTTTCAAAGAAAAGAAAATGCTGTTTAAATTGCTGGAAAATGGCAGCTCACGTCTGCTTTGTTCTGTTTGTAAACAAATGACTTGGGACTCCTTTCATCTATACCAAATCTTCATCCTAGATGATGGTCTGGTATAGATAATAATGGGGGACACCATAAACAAAACAAACAGGCTTGTGGTGCCTTCTAAAAATTCATACCAGTTATCCTTGAGGGTTTGGTATGGATGTAAAGAATAACCCCCATAGTAAATAAAGGCACTTCACTTTTCCCATGATGTAAATCTATCTTCAATCACATCATCTAGAGATGCAACTACTCGTCATTCATAATGAACGATGCTCACCGTCTTGGGCAAATGCGTACAGTGAATGACAGCTCCCTGAGCAGTCATCTGCAATTTAAACAAGACAGGATACAGTGGTTATTTCATTGGCCATGTGCCCACATTTGGTCAGTGATGTCTTCGCTATTCCTGCTCCTTTGTTTACATTTCTGGGAGGGATTTACAGGAATTGCACCGGGCAAAATCACAACTTGCTAAGGACGTGGTGGGTGTTGGCAACCCCTGCTTCCTTACTCCCAACAAGCCCAGGTAAATAAGTGATCCTATGACCAAGCCCCAATGTGCGGGGCAAAACACTTTAGGGTGTATGGTGGAGACATGTAGGCTAAGGCCACTCCTTATCGTTTATTCACTTGGGCTGGTTGGGAGTAGCAGAGATCCTTTCCTCTTTACACTTACTAACTCTCTAGATTGGTATCAGGATAAGCCTGCACCCTATGTTCTGGGATACAGGAATATGCTTTCATCTCTACTTTGAGTGGTACCAAAAGCAATATAACAGACCCCCTGCTTCCTTAACAACCATCAAAAGTGGAAGTTGTCATATATAGTAATGGTAGGAAAAACGCTATTATATATGATATTTGACGCTCGATGAAAGGGTAAATGTTTGGGCATTCTAGTGAACACCCAAACACACAAAGTTCAGTGCAAGTGTTCAGGAGCGACCCTGTGTATATGTTGCACCCGACGAGCCTTGGGAATGCTACTTTGGATACCCTATACTGAGCTTGGGAATGATCTTATATGAGAAGATTTTCTCAGTGACGTCTAAGCCCCTTAGTACAGCTAAATGTGGTTACTCAAATATTGAATGTTTTTTTTTAGGAACTTGCTCCATCGACTACAGATTTTTAAACTTCACAATCCCACCAGTTTATTTTCCTGTTCTCTGGATTCATTATGTGAGGATCAAGACACAACTGATATTAAATGTCCTTCTCTTATATGGTCCCGGTGCCTGCCCAGGCAAACTTTTTGAGCATGTGCAGTAATTCAGATAAGTAATGTATGGTCTGTTTAGCTCTGAAGAAGCATACGGCGAAACGCGTTGGATTTGAAGACCTGCACTACATATTAGGACCTACTGTACCAATTGATATTCCTAAATAGGAATTATTTTAGATGTATTGGTTATTGGTTTGTTTTTATGTAAAATATTTTTAAACTTTTTTTAATACAATAAACAAATATGTATTTTATACAATCTTGATTATCCCTCCTTTATGGCCTGTACAGTCCAATTTTTTCTTCTTTTTTCTTATTCTTTATGCCAACCTGTGTTTGGACCAAATGGGGAACTCATCCCTAAATTTCAGCACATTTGCATGTAGCACACTTGACTTCCTGAAAGAGAGAGGTAGATCAGAACCGAATCCACTGTGCCACCTCTCGTATTCGTCTACAGGTAGGAACCATGTGTCCCAGGTTGTTTCAGAGCAGCAAGTAGTCCTGGGCTACTAATTGGCTCAGATTTGTCATATAACACAGGTAAAGAAAAGGTAAAGAAAAACCTGGTAGAACTTCCTTCACTCAGCTGGGTGCTACTGAATCTGAGATCTGGTAAGTGACTTTCACACAGGCATAGATGTCTATACTGGAAGGGGAGTCATTTTGCTTGTGGGGAGACTGTGGGTTAGTTACTCCTCTCCTCTGCATTGTGTATTACTACTACAGACCCCTACACTATGTGACATACCACTGACCTCTGTGTCACTTTCTATTGACCCGTAAACTCTTCAAATCTTTCTTAGGCCTGCCATTCATGGTTCCAATCATTGACGGTTCAGCAAGAATCAACCGAGATTCGAACCGTTAATGGGCAGGCTGAATGTACCAAGTTGATCGATCAAGCAACTAAAGTACAACCAGCCTGATTCTCTTGCGATTATTACTGTCTTTTCCAGCAGGGATGGCTTCCCCAGACTTCTCTCTCGCCCCCCACCGGGAGAAGACATTCACCTGGCAAGAGAGATTCCTGCATCAACATTATCTGTGTTGATGGCGGAATTGATAAAATTCCTTTCCTGCTCCTGCATGGTTGCAGGAAAGAAATTTGCTCCGTGTATGGCCGGCCCGACTTTGTAATGGGGCCTTGCTAGCTTATAACATTAACAAAAAGCATACTGTACTGTGGTGATCTACGATCTGAGTCATGTTGTTCAGGCAGATTTTTACCTCTCCAGGATTGCCTACCACTGCCTTTAGCACTATGGACGTGAATGTCTTGTACTACAGTGATGTTTGAAGCTGCTTGTGAATTCATAGTTCGGTTTAGTTTGGCCCAAAATATCTGGTTTCATGCTTTTTAAACACTATAAAATAGAGAGTATAATAGTCACTAGAGCAGTTTTCTCAACCTTTTCAACACAGAGGAACCTTTTAAATACATTTCTAGTCTTGGGGAACCCCTGCTAAAAATGAAAAATCTACAACTCATGACACATTAGTCAAAAAAAATGGATACCGTGAAATGTATGCCATCATCCCCAAGAAACTAGGACAAAAAACAAGGGGTAGTAGGGGCCAAGAGAGGAACCAAGAAAGCGGGACTATACCGGCATAACTGGTGGTTGCAGGAATACAAATACAACACTCATATATGTATAAAAAATATATTCATTTTATTACAAAAGAATAAAAAACATGACAACAAGACATACAGTACATAAAAGATATACCGGTCCGTGTGTGTATGATAACTGCGTACCAAAGATACCACACAACTGGATCCTAATATATATTTTGCAGACTATTGGTCCCTGGATAAGCCAACGCGTTTCGCATTCATTGCTTCATCAGGGAATTGCCAAGACCAAATAGGTACTGCACTAAAGAGAATATAGTGAAAATACAAAAATTACAATCAATATAAACAAATATTTCATATTCATACATTGATACATATTGCGTCATTTTTCAACTATAATTATGCTAACCTCAAAATAGGACGGACAAGATGAAGGGATATCTCCTCTGCAGGCGCCGGAAGGCCAATATATGTGGATCATAAAGGTGGTGGTATAATATTAGCATAGGCACAAAAGCCACCACCAGTTATGCCGGTATAGTCCCGCTTTCTTGGGTCCTCTCTTGGCCCCTACTACCCCTTGTTTTTTGTCATGACACATTAGTGTGACAGCCAGTGAGTGGGAAGAATGCTCCTTACTCTTGTTATCATTGGGAAGAATTACCCCCTTACAGACAGCTAAAAGGAACAATGGTGTCATTGGAAACTTATTTGAGAGGCAGAAATTGCCCGTTCCTCAAGGAACCCCTAGCAACCTCAGGAGGAACCCTGGTTGAGAAATCCTGCACAAGAGGTTTCTATAAGATGCCACGTTGTTGATATACCAACACATCTAAGAAGGTGAAAAACAACCAATCAGAATTAATCTTTCACTCATCTGTCTTCAATAATCTATAATCTTGTTGTTTTCTATAGGTTACTGTACGTCAAACACATTCACTGCTCAGCTCATTACACCGCCTTACTGAATGTGTTGAAAATCCATACATTTCCAACTGCTATTTTGACAGTTTTCTTAACAATGACCTGCTGATATCACTTACAGGAAAAAAGACACAGGCTATTGAAACATGCTGATATTTTAAAAGGTTTCTAAGTTATATCACAGGGCTCATCTGCCAAATTGCCTTTATAGCATTGCGAGATAAAACAAGCAGTTGAAATCCATATTGTTCAGTCTGAATTGGGAGTTGAAAAACTACAAGTTCATAACCCCATCTTATTCATTCTTTACATCTATCATCAACTTGTTCATTGTAAGAAAACTGAACAAATAAAGGAAAATGGTAGCGAGGCCCTCACTTCCTAATCCTCGCACTGAAACGTGCACTAGGAAACCGCCGTAAAAGCCCTCTTTCACCAAAACACCTTTGAAACAACTTAACCAGAGGCTGATAATGCGTGCTTACTCTGTAATTCATTTAGCGATTACCCAAGCCATTGTGTATATTAAAGTGTCAGGTCTTGAAATCTAGACTTTCAACAGAGTAGGAGGTTCTTATACACATGGTATAAGTTGTGTCTTGCAACATTTCATTCAGTCTGTGCTCCTACAGAAGCGTATTACAGGAAAAAATATATGCACCTGTTGGGGTCTGTGAAAATCCAAAGTCTTGCCCCCATGAGGCCTTGTACACAAGCCCAAGTGTGTGAGACAGCAATGTGTGCAGCAAGCTTTTACAAAGCTTTGAACAGCTTATTTGAAGCTTATAATGCAAAATTCAGTTCCAGTATGGGGATGTTAAATGTAAATCTTATAGGCTAGGTCCACCTTTTCTAGAAAATAGACTATGCAGTCAATGGGCCCCAATACTTATTAAAAAACAATGGTAAAAGAGGGAAATCAGGACTTTTGAGGTGTTGAACTCCCCCGTCGGGTACTAATACGGGTGGAGTCCCGTCCCTTGAGTTTTGCTGTCTGGCCTTCCTTGTCTGATGGTCATTGGGGCGGTACCCCTAAGCTCCCCCCTTTCCAATTCCCCTAAAGGGGGGCCATATTATGGGTTATTTGATTTATTCAATGTGATTTTATGCTATGTATTGTTTTTATATTCCATGTCTAATATCTCCATTGATTGGAGGTTTTTTAACTTACATTCAATAAAATTATTACATTTTATACAGTTGTGATTTATTAGTACCTGACGGGGGTGTTCAGCACCTCAAAAGTCCAGATTTCCCTCTTTTACCATTGTTTTTTGACTACCATTTGGGATGTGGTGTTGACAGGATTGGCTCTGGTGTTTTCTTTTCTTGTCTATTTATTAGAAAAATGCTGCAGCTTTGTAAAATGTTCAATTATTTTATTGTTATGCCTGTAGGTCATTGAGGCCCCCTTGGAGACCTGGTCAAAAAATTACCAGTTAGCAACCCCCATGTCCTCCTTTATTGTTAGGATGTGAAAACCATTGAAAGCTCGCTCCTAGCATTATGCCACTGAAAACCAACAGATTTCTCTTCATAGCAAAAAGGTAAGACCCTGGGAATATTTCGGCCATGTTTCCAGGGGGTATGTCAACAAAATAAAAGAACATTTTAGAAAGCTACACAGCTTTTTAATACTTACTGGGGCCACTGGACTACATTAGCAATCTACTGAAAAAGGTGAACTTAGCCTTTGCTTTGTTTTGGATAGAGTAGGAAATGTTAGGCCCAGTCAATTGTTTTTTCTTCTGTTTGTGTCTCATTGGAGAGACATACCTTTAATCCCTTTTCTAGAGACACAGCAGGAAGAGGAGATGTCTCTGTCACAAGTTTGCCTATAGTTTTGTCTGTATATTCTTACCTCCTTGCTGCAGTGCTTCTGTCTTGCCTCCCTTCACATGTGGTGTTTGGGCTTCTATGGGCGTCGCCTGCTCCACTGTGGGTTATATCCTGTTCCTGTCAATTTCTTCCTGGGTCACCTTCCTGTATGCTTCCCTATATATACACATGCTCAGTGCACTGCTCCTTGCTTGAGCAACATCGCTGTTCTCTGAGCTCCCATCCGTGTATCCCTTGGCTATTGTATCTGATCTCCTGTGTACCGACCCGGCTTCGTTTCTCCGTCTGCTGCCTGTCCTGACCTCGGCTTGTCTCCTGGATCTCCTTGTAGTCTCCTGTTTACCCTACACACGCCAGCAGTCTCCATATCCTCAGTTGGGCCTACCTGGGGGCCACGACCTGGTTCTAGTCTGCTGCAACTCCATCCCCACCATCAGGGGCCCTGGTGAAGAAGCAGGCTGGGGCTTCGACTCTGTGCCCTGGGGAATCCTGTGCTGGGGATCTATAAGGGCTCACTACCACAGACCCGTTGACAGTCTCCAAAGTAAGGGTCTATTCCTCTTAGACATAGAATTCCCATTGGAAGACAAGTCAAAAAATCAGGATTTTTGCATCACTTTATGTAGTGGAGGCAAATGGTCACCAAATAAAAATGATGAATCCCCCCCCCCCCCGCAGGGACCTATACAGTATATTTATATATACACTCACTGGCCATTTTACACCTGTTCAATTGCTTGGTAACCCAAATGAATTTAGGCATCTAGAGATATTAAAGACGACTTGCTGAAGTTCAAACCGAGCATCAGAATGGGGAAGAAAAGGGATTTAAGTGTCTTTGAACGTGGCATGGTTGTTGGTGCCAGGCGGATTGGTCTCAGTATTTCAAAAATTGCTGATCTACTGGGATTTTCACGCACAACCATTTCTCAGGTTTACAGAGAATGGCCCGAAAAAAATAAAATATTCAGTGAGCGTCAGTTGTGTGGACAAAAATGCCTTGTTGAGGTCAGAGGAGAATGGGCAGACTGGTTCGAGATGACAGAAAGCAACAGTAACTCAGATAACCACACGTTACAACCAAGGTATGCAGAATACATCTCTGAATGCACAACACATTGAACCTTGAAGCAGATGGGTTACAGTAACAGAAGACCACACCGGGATGCCAAATTGCCATTCCTGTCAGATAAGAACAGGAAACTGAGGCTACAATTCACACAGGCTCACCAAAATGAGACAATAGAAGATTGGAAAAACGTTGCCTGGTCTGATGAGTTTCAATTTCAGCTGCGACATTCTGATGGTAGGGTCAGAATTTGGCATAAACAACATGAAAGCATAGATCCATCATGCCTATCAACGGTTCAGGCTAGTGATGGTGTAATGGTGTGGGGGATATTTTCTTGGCGCACTTTCAGCTCCTTAGTATCAATTGAGCATTGTTTAAATGCCACAGCCTACCTGAGTATTGTTACTGACCATGTCCTTCACTTTATGACTACAGTGTACTCATCTTCTGATGGCTCCTTCCAGCAGCATAATTCACCATGTCACAAAGCTCAAATCATCTCACCACTGATTTCTCGAACATGACAATGAAGTCACTCTACTCCAATGGCCTCCACAGTAGGGATAGACCGATTATCAGCAAGGCCGATATGCACTTTCCCTGATATATCGGTATCGGCCCCGGAACTGGCTGATATTGCCGATATTTTTGTGACGTCATTCTGCCTTCTTAGGCCGCCTCCCTTGCCTTGAACAGCCTCGTCTAGAGTCGGGACTAGTCTTGCAGTAGTGTATCATAGCCATACACCCACCCACAGCAGCCCGGTGCCAGCCAGCCACTCACATCCACAGGCCCTGTACCAGCCAGCCACAGGCACTGTACCAGTGAGCCAGCCACCCACAGGCACTGTACCAGCCAGCCACCCACAGGCCCTGTACCTGTCAGCCACCCACAGGCCCTGTACCAGCCAGCTAGCCACCCAAAGGCCCTGTATCAGCCAGCCATCCACAGCCCCTGTGCCATCCACCAGCCCACCCACCATGGGGTGCCAGCCAGCCACTCACCACAGGGTGCCAGACAGCAAGCCACCCACAGACAGGGTGCCAGACAGCCAACCACCCACAGGCCCTGTACCAGCCAGCCACAGGCACTGTACCAGCCAGCCGCCCACAGGCCCTGTACCAGCCAGCCGCCCACAGGCCCTGTACCAGCCAGCCACCCACAGCCCCTGTGCCAGCCCCCCACCTACCACAGGTGCCAGCCAGCCAGCCACCCACCCACCGCAGGGTGCAAGCCAGCCACCACCCACCACAGGATGCCAGACAGACAGCCATCCACCACAGGGTGCCAGCCAGCCATCCACCCACAACAGGATGCCAGCCAGCCAGCCACCCCCCACAGGGTAGAAGACAGCCAGCCACCCACCACAGGGTGCCAGACAGACAGCCACCCACTACAGGGTGCCAACAAGCCAGCCATTAAGCATTAAGCAAAAATTAACATGTTCATTACCAGATTTGTGTCAAAAATTGTCTTTATTTTTCAAAACTTTAAATGTACAAAATATCAACCCATATCAGCCGATACCGATATGTTGTGACCAAAATATTGGTATCGGCCCTGAAAAAACCATATCTGTCTATCCCTACTCCACAGGCACCAGATCTCAATCCAATAGAGTACGGGGGAGATTCGCATCATGGATGTGCAGCCGACAAATCACTATCATATCAATATGGACCAAAATTTATGAGGAATGTTTCCAATACCTTGTTGAATCTATGCCACGAAGAATTAAGGCAGTTCTAAAGGCAAAAGGGGGTCCAACCCAGTACTAGCAAGGTGTTCCCTAATAAAGTGGCCAGTGAGATTATAAATTTGCATATAAAATTATTTAACACAGGGGGTGGGGAAGCAGAGATTAAAAAAAAAAAAAATTAAACCAAAAAAAGATAAACATGCACTTCTTTAATTGCACCATAAATGATGAACATGAATGATTCTGTTTTTGTTATTTTTTATATATCTTTTCTCACCTTCCTGTATTATATCTAAATTCCCCAGAATGCCGTACTATATTTTCAACCAATTTGGAAAATGAGTGCCTTTAATATCCCACTGCCACTAGTTAATTGTTCTTCTTACAGCAGCTATCTATTGTTTCCACAATGTCCCAGGTTTTGCAGCCTTGTCCCAATATGATGTCAAGCTGGCCAATGCTGAGAGGCCAATTGGCTATACCTGCAGGCATTGTACAGCTCTTTCCATGCAGTGAGAGCAGATAACCATTTGAGGTAATGCTTTACCTTTAGGGAAAATGATCTTTTATTTTTATAACAATGTATTTCTATCTCTGGAAAATTCCACAAGATGTCTGTGTACTTTGGCAAATCCTACTTTGAAGAAGCTCTGAAAGGCAGAGCGAATAAGCTGTTTTTCCAGGTGCAGCTTACACTACAGGCACTGGGGGATATAAAAAGACGAAGCAATTAACTCTTAATTTTGCTAAGGGGAAGAATTAATATACTTCCACACCCTACAACAAACAAATATAATCTTGCATTAGTTATAATTATAATCACGCCAGTTGAGATTCAGTTATCCATATAAGCGGTTGTTGATGAAATATTTTCGCAAGTTACACGAAAGTAGGATAAATATTGATGACATTATTTTACTATTGAATTAAGCAGTATTGGCCATATAACAATTATAACTTACTTAAAAAAAGATTTCTGAAATGCTATAATTTTTTCCTTGAAAAAAAGATGTTATCTTGAATTCCTCCTGGAAAATGAAGACTGCTTTTTCAATGCCTGGGCATGCCCATATCATGAGGCTCATAGCTGTATATCTACAGTGTGATTATCCAAGGCAATGTTAGTTGCAGAAAATTTGGAGTGGAATTTGACGAGGTCATTAGTGTGCTGCACATTGTTCTCCTTGCTGGAGAGAAAGCTGTGCCTGAAGAACTGCAGTGCTAGGATTTCCTTGCTTCTGCTTTGTTTTTATGAAAGCTCAATGATTTCTCCACCTATCCTGCTGTTTTTTGATCAATATCCTGTTAGTTGTCAGATCATCAGTCATCAGTGGTGCAGCTCTGACATAGGGACGCAAATTGCTCCTTCTCCACCAAAAGGGTAGAGCAGAACAACTCGGATAAGGAAGGAGTAGCGCATGGTTTCTGAAATAATACGACTCTTGATGGAAGTATACACTCGTATATTGAAAGTCTAAAAATTTACAGCTTAAGCCGACGTGCTTCAGGGGAATGCCCCCTTCTTCAGGGCTGTTGGTACGTGCTTATAGATGCGGGGGGTTTTAAATCAGGTCCTAAATTTTGGACTGTAGTTTGGCCGAGTGCCAGCTTGTACTGATGCAGAATGCAGAACAAGGCATATTAAGCCAGTGAAAGGGAAAAGACCAGCTGCAGGAAGCCTATAGAGGCAGTACTGATACCTAGTCCTTTACCCTCTGATGCGTTTTTGGCAAAACTTCCATAGTTTAGGTCTGTTTAATTCAACAATGTTATCAGGTTTTTATTCAATTGTGTAATTTTTGCTCCTGCACATGGCCATACCTCTTCAACATGTCATGAATCCTCTAAAATAAAGACTAGCTACTACAGAAGGAATAGGAGCTTTCCCACACTGCTCTGCATAAACTATTCCACTAGTGAACAGGAGGCAGGGAGGACAGCGACACACATTTTTGAGGTAGTCCAAAGATAGTATTGTTAGTTGTTACAATTCATTGTTAGTAATTCTGATTGGCTGCTATGGATTGTTGTGCTTTGTTTTTACTGCTTTTTACAATGGTTACTAAATAGGGCTATATATCTCTTGTTTGAGTTAGGGTATTTCTTTTTTTGTTCTTGGGATGATTTTTGGCTTTGGGCTATTTTCCCTTCACATATTCAACTTAACAGTGCACGACGTACGGGGGATTTGAAAGCCGCTATTGGACTGAATAGAAGCTATAAATCCACCCACTCTCGTGCACTGTTATCAAAAGTAAAATGAAGCTGATGGGAACTAGTCTCTCAGTTACCCAAAAGGATCCACCCACCCTAATATAAACCTCCCTGACCATGGGCCTGGAGAGCACAGAAGAAAGAGTGTTGAGTGTGGACACAACGACAGATTCATGTACACATTTCTAAGAGATACATGAATCCGGCAAAAGCACCGACACTTTCAGTGCTTGGCTATAATGGAATTCCTAGGAGTGTCTATGAATTCCTCCAGATCTGTGAATTCCTCTTGACTGTATCTGGCTGGATATCTAGGAGTTATTGTCCCAAACATGTAAAGAAAATGCTCAAGATCAGCCTGTATATTTCTCAAAACATGTAGGAGTCCTTCATAAACCTCATGCTTTTACCATAACATGGTTAAATGACTCCACTAATCTGTTCTGACTTTGATCACATGTTGTCTTATTAGAAGGGTCAGAGGTAATATATGCTACATTTGGCCTGGTGGCCTCAAGAGGCACTTGGCAGGTGGTTCTGGTCCCAGGCATGTGTCTCTTCAACGACTGGCTTGAGGTAGTGTACTGAGCCAAATGGAAAACATAAGTGCAGAGTGGTGCAGTTCTATGAATTTTATTTTTCACATTTAAACCCTTGCCTGCATTGCCCCTCGTGGTAGACCAACCCCTGCCCTCCCTCATTAGGAGTGTGATTGGAACATGGCTGCTCTAACTTCTCAGGCACCAGATGCTCTTTTGCATTCAGCGCTGGTGTTAATGGCCCCTATATGTTCCCACTTCCATCCAAATGCCACAGGCTTTATAAAACCTATTAATGGTGTTCTACTCCTCATATTAAATCCTTATAGAATAAATAAGTAATTCAGGAATCAGTGATAGGGGCAGGGGTTTGCGCTCCACCTGTGTTCTAGCTGACCTGAAATGACGTATCTGAAACATCAGATGGTGTTTGAGATACATCATTTCTGGTCAGCTGGAACGCAGGTGGAACGCAAACCGGCGATTCCTATACAATAAATGCCGATCCCTGTCTTTTCTGATATACGTGCAATACAACCTTCTTTTTTAAATAAATAATTTGATATACTGCACCATGAGAGTGTTTCATCCTCTCCCTCTCTATATGGCAACACTGGAGCTTTGAATACACTATTTATTTACATATTGAATGAATGACAGCAACGGTTTGAAATAATTCCTGTGACCTCATGTATGATATCTTGGATTTTTCCATATGGGCAATTTGACTCCCTGTGATAGGGGTTAATTAAGTCTTGTGAGTGTATAGTGCATCTGCATGCTAGTGGTGGAGAGGAACTTTTCCTATACTCACTGGGGACACTATTCACGTGTGGGATTATATATGGATTTCACAATTTTTATTTATTTTTTGTAATTTAAATGAAGATGTATTTATTGATTTATTTGTCTATTCACTATTGTTTATACACTATGGTGAATAGTCCACTTTTAGCTCACTCTAGGACACCAGAGAACAAAACGAAATGTACTCCCGTGACCCTCAAGAGAAGTACAGCCAAAAAAACTTGGTCACAGTTCTCTGTTAAGAACTTCCAAATGGGGCAATAAAAACATTTATATTTTGTTTCATACATAAATATTGCAAAACAAGTCGTAGTTTGGGTATAAAAGAGATCACCCCACAGGCTCACTACCAATCTCTTGGTTCCTACACTGGGGTTAGGGTTTCTCCTCGCATCAGGGTACAAAAAAACCCAACCAGCGTCTCAGTTCTTAGAGGGTTTACTTTGCTTGCAACCTGTGAACCTCTCAAGTCTACCCCACTGACACAGGTGCTGATCTCTTTCCGCTGCCTTTAAGACTCCCTTTGCTGTGGCTTGATCCCTTCAGGACTTTGTAATCAGGGTTTGAAGGTTCTTCCCTCACAAAACTCTTTGAACCTCCAAAGCTCCAGGTCTCTGATAGGAATTTACCAATTCAAAGAGTACTAATAATCAGTTCTCTCTTTACCCCGAACCCTCACCCTGTATTTGTGAGAACCTCTGAGTACTCAACCAAGTCTTCAACCTGCCCCCCTAAGGGACCACAACTCAAATATTGGGGAGATATAACTGCCATTCAGAACACACTTCCGATGTCCTGTACAATGGCCAATTATATATTTTCACCTACGACAGGTATCATTGGTTTCAAGTGCAGGCTAAAGCAAACACGTGCTTTGCCCATGGCAAAGCAATGGGCTTTCTTTAATCCCCAATCCCCAGCCGCATATACTTCCCTATCCCTCACTCCCCCTCCGCTCTGTTCAGCACCAGGAAGTGAAGGAGATATTTAATAATTCCAAGTATGGAGGAGCATGTGAATCAGTATGTGAATCAGTATGAAAGTGCTGGGCCAATTGGTGCTTGCCATTGAAGTCCATTTCTTTGTGAATGACTCAGGGCACCTATGGCTTACTCAGTGCTTTCCTTTCACTCCCAGCAGCTGAACAGAGTGGTGAAAGAGTGAAAGTAAAATATAGTAAGTATATACATCTGTGGTCCTCTGTATTAAAGTAAACCTGTATGGGCAAAGAACAGATACACTTTGAGGTGTAGGACAGAAGAGCCTTAACAGCCAGATAACAAAAAAATACAACAATCCCAAAGAACAAAATAAGAAATTTACATTTAAATCTCCACAACGTTCTTTATAAAGGTCTAGTATGAATAAAAGCCCCATGCGTCAGTGGCAAATCCTTCCCTTGGCATGAAATCATTTTCCTAACACGAAATTAAAATTTAACAGCATGTGTGCTCATGTGTGCTCATAACTTCTTTTTCTACGTTTTCCTGGCAGGAGCGGATTTTTTTTCCCTTAAATTTGCACCAACACTTTTTAAGAGTGATCTGTAATGTTATTGTGTTTTAGAATTATATTTTTTTTAATGCTGGGTGACATGGATACTACCAACCTAAAAAAAAGATGGAATTACAACGTATTCAGATATGATGGTTTCTTCCATTTGGAATATATAAAATTACATAATACACAATGTTTAAAATACTGTATATTACATTAAAAGAGGACCTTATACGAGGGGAGGCCAATAAGTTCTTACCCTCACCATGATCTAGATGTGCTAGGGATCTGAAATTTTGCAGATTTATAGATCAATATCTTAATAATTTTTTTTTTTTTTTTGTAAGTTGTGGTGAATTATAGAGCCATTAAAATGGAGTAAGAGTCATGCCGGATAAAGTTGAATAATGAGCCGTGATTAGGTTCCTCTATCTTCAAGGGAAATCTGCCCAAATAATCCATGAAGAGATTGTCAGCTGTGTATGGAGAGGATTGTCCATCATATGAGAATGTCAAAGGATGGAAGAGAGAATTCATGTGTGGTCGCACAAATATATAGGATGAGCCAGGGGAAGGTCATCTGTCAACTGCCACAGAACCAAGTGTGGTGGCGAAAGATGGGCAGCTAGTGCTTGAAGATAGACGTGAAGATTATTTTCTCAGCTAGGAAGGTGAACATTAGTAGGGGGTCAGTTTACAACATATTACATAACATCTTACATATGAGCAAAGTGGCTGCACGTTGGGTTCCCAGGTTACTGACACCTTTCCAAAAACAGCATTGAGTGGAATGTGCACAAAGAATTTTGCACCTGTACCACAAAGATGAGGATTTTTAGACAGATTAGTGACCATGGATGAAAGCTGGGTATATCAATATCAGCCTTTTTCAACCAGGGTGCCCAGGCCCACTGGGGTGCCTTGAGATTTTTCAGGGGTGCCTTAGCAAAATGCCTAAAAATGTATCAAAAATTGTATACAAGTCAGCAGGTAGATGAAGCCTGCCTTTTAGTTATACAAAGCCATGGGTTTCCATAATGCACCATTATGACTTTCTAGACACTGGCATCCTAACAACCAATGACGTCATCAGTTAACCACTTTACCAACGGAGGATTTTGCTGTCCTACGTCCAGGCCACTTTTTGCGATTCGGCACTGTGCGAATTTAACTGACAATTGCGCAGTCATGCAACGTCATACCCAAACGAAATTTACGTCCTTTTTTTCCCACAAACAGAGCTTTCTTTTGGTGGTATTTGATCACCTGTGCGATTTTTACTTTTTGCGCTATAAACAAAAATACTGTAAATTTTAAAAAATGACAATATTTTTCACATTTTTTTTATATGAAATTCCCCCCCCCCCCCCCCCCCCAGAAAATGTAAAAATCTAAATGTTTTTAAATTTTTGGCCAATTTGTTTTCTGCTACATATGTTTGGTAAAAAAAATCACAATAAGCGTATTTTGATTGGTTTGCTCAAAAGTTATTGCGTTTACTAACTAAGGGAAAGATTTCTATCATTTTTGGTGTTTTTTTTTTTTAACTAGTAATGGCGGCGATCTGCGTTTTTTTTTGGACCCTTGGCTGACATTTTTGACACTTTTGGGGTACCAGTGACCTTACTACAGTAATCAGTGCTATAAATATGCACTGTTACTGTAAAATGACCCTGGCAGGGAAGGAGTTAATTTTATTGGAGAGGGAGGGGTTAATGTATGCCTGGTGCTTACTGACGTGTGTGGGGGGAGGTGACTGAGTGACACAAGGACAGATTGCATGTTCAGCTATGCTGAACCCTGCAATCTGTCTCTGTTTGTCACTTAGGAGATCCGCCCGCTTTGTTTACACAAGCGGGCGGACCTCCACACTCGATTCCCCGACGATCGGGGAAGAGCAGCAGCGATCGCCACCGCTCCTCCCCTGGCCCGACTCCCGCTGTGACTGAATACAGCGGGAGCGAGCCTCCGGCCACGAGCGCGCGCCGCCCACAAGGGGAGGAGTCCAGCGATGTAGGTCTACGTCGCTGGACGGGAACGGGCCACTTTGCCACAGTACGGTCAACGAGACCGGTCGGCAAGTGGTTAAAGTTCTGTTCTACAGATGTGAGAAGTGTGTAACCATAGGAGGTGGATATGTAGAGAAGGAAGAGTCATTGGACTACATTTCAGATCCCTAGCACATCTGAATCTTGGTGAGGGTAAGAACATATTGGCCTCCCCTTCGTATTGAAAACATTGAAGGTGTGAAGCCGCTATAAGATTTTTGACTTTCTGTGTCCATACTAAGGACATTTTCTCCACTTGGTCACAGATGAAACAAACACGCATGAAGGATGGTCATACCACAGCAGAGATGATGACACTGGTAGCTGCCATCGTCATCATCTCCGCTGTGGTATGATCATCCTTCATGTATTTCTGCATTTTTGTTTTCTTCAATAAAGGACTAATTATTTAGAGTGCTGCCATTCAGTCCATTTCTTCCATATGCTTCTGTTACAACCAGGGCTTGCACCTGAATTTCCTCTCTGAGGCTGAACTCGGAACGGAGGCTTTTTGTCCTGGAGCAACACAGTGTCTTGCTTGTGTTTTGGATTGAAAGCTAGTCATATATGTTTAGATTTATGGGGCAGAACAAGAAAAATCTGATAGATTCCTCCAGACACGCTAAACAGCATGGATGGAGGAATCTTCCCTGCTAGCTATTGTATTCAGACAGCCACAGCACCTGCAGCTGCCTGAATACCTGAACATTGTCTGTATCTGATGTGTAGCGGACAATTTATTGGCCAGCTCCTTCAATTTTTCAGTTGATTTTTGTGGAGCCCTGTGGTGTTAACAAGACCACCCATGGCTCGAATTTCGCCTATTTAGCAATAATCAGATGAAATTTCAGACATATGCTCAGCCTGAGGAAGGGTTAGAACTTCTGACAATGTTTTTAGCATTATATATGCTTTCCTATACTGGTGACATTCGCTCAGTGGATCCGTTTTTGCATCAGGGTGACAACATTGTTTGTTATGCAGTGAAATCACATAGCAACACTGTCCCCCCGTGGACTGGAAATCCTAAAGAGGAATTCCAAGTATACATTTTTTATACATCAGTCAGGTCCAGTAAAGGCATAGTTATATTGGTTCAGCTTGGACCAATGTACACTACATTGTCAAAAGTATTGGGATGCCTGCTTTTACACGCAAATTAACTTTACTGGCATCCCAGTCTTAGTCCGTAGGGTTCAATATTGAGTTGGCCCACCCTTTGCAGCTATAACAGCTTCAACTCTTCTGGGAAGGCTGTCCACAAGGTTTAGGAGTGTGTCTATGGGAATGTTTGAATATTCTTCCAGAAGCCTATTTGTGAGGTTAGGCACTGATGTTGTCAGGCCAGTCAAGCTCCTCCACCCCAAACTCGCTCATCCATATCTTTATGGACCTTGCTTTGTGCACTGATCCAAATCATTTGGTGGAGGGGGATTATGGTGTGGGGTTGTTTTTCAGGGGTTGGGCTTGGCCCCTCAGTTCCAGTGAAGGGAACTCTTAAGGTGTCAGCATACCAAAACATTTTGGACAATTTCATGCTCCCAACTTTGTGGGAACAGTTTGGGGATGGCGCCTTCCTGTTCCAGCATGACTGCACACCAGTGCACAAAGCATGAATACATGGATGAGCGAGTTTGGGGTGGAGGAATTTGACTGGCCTGCCTTTATTCACCCCTGATGTTTAACCCTTTTCCAGCCAGTGTCATTATTACAGTGACAGTGCATATTTTTAGCACAGATCACTGTATTAGTGTCAGTGGTCCCCAAAAAAGTGACAAAAGTGTCACTTAGTGTCAGAATGTCCACTGAAATATCGCAGTCCCGCTATAAGATGCTGATCACCGCCAATACTAGTAAAAAAAAAAAAAAAACGATATCCTATTTTTTGTAGACGCTAGTAGACTGTTTGTAGACTCTATAACTTTTGTGCAAACCAATCAATATATGCTTATCGGTATTTTTTTTTAATCAAAAATATGTAGCAGAATACATATTGGCCTAAATTGATGAAGACATTTGATTTATTTATTTATTTATTTTTTATTGGATATGTTTTAGAGCAGAAAGTAAAAACGTTGATTTTAAAAATTTTTTTCAAAATGGTGTTTTCTTTTTAATAGCGCAAAACAATTAAACCACAGAGGTGATCAAATGCCACCAAAAGAAAGCTCTATTTGTGGGGAAAAAAGGACATATATTTTATTTGGGTACAACGTTGCATGACCGCGCAATTGTCAGTTATGCCCCATACACACGTGCAGATTATCTGAAGACTTTTTCCTTTAGACTTACCAAAACCATATAATATGAGGTCAAACCTAAACACTTTCAATTTGTATGCAATCCGGCAGGCCCTTGCACTACATAGAAAAGGTAAGTCTGCAGACAAAAGTCTGCAGATAATCTGCACGTGTGTACGGGGCATTAAAGTAACTCAGTGCCGTATCGCAAAAAATGGCCTGGTCATGAAGGGGGGTACATTTTCCAGAGGGCAAGTGGTTAAGGAACATACATTTTTTCTAAGATTTTAAGATCACAAAATTACCTCAACCATTGTTGACTCATAGAACAAACCTTTCCAGTATCATTCCTGTTTTTTTTCATCTTGAAAGCTGATTCAGACCTTAAGTAGTATGATTTATCATTAGTAATGAAACCACTTTCAGTTATACTAATGGTGACATCATGCAGTAAGTATCAAGTGCTGAAAAAACTTCTGCATGAGTCAATTCCTGATCTGTCACACGTGAAAAAGCCAAGGCTGCTCAGAAAACGGGTCAGCACAGTGGTGTAGTGGTTAGCACTTTCACTTAGCAGCAAGAGGGTTGCTGGTTCAAATCCCAACCATGACACTACCTGCCTGGAGTTTGCATGTTCTCCCTGTGCCTACGTGGGTTTCCTCCGGGTACTCTGGTTTCCTCCCACACTCCAAAGACATGCTGGTAGGTTAATTGGATCCTGTATGTAAAAAAAAAATTGGCCCTACTGTGTATGAATGTGAGTTAGGGACCTTAGATTGTAAGCTCCTGGAGGGCAGGGACTGGTGTGAATGTACAATGCATATGTAAAGCGCTGCATAAATTCACAGTGCTAAATAAGTACCTGAAATAATAATAATAATAATAAAACAGGTGGAGGCCTCCAAGCACAAAGTGCTTTTGCTCACTTCTTCTATTGATTTACTTTAGCCAACTGCCTTTACCGAACTAAACCTGGCCATACACCAAGCAAATTTTTGCTGGTTCTTGAATTTAACTTCGTGGGTGGTCCTGTCGGCATCTTCCTGCCCAACACATTTCAATTGAAAAATTAAAGTGTAACTCCACTTTTTTTTTTAGAAAAAAGCATTCCCTTCTGGGTGATCTCTGTACATTACAAGGATTTTACCAAACTTTGTTGCAGATTCCTACCTTTTGTTATTCTGAAGAAACCATTGTTTGTTCCTCTGTGCTGAGTGGATCTAATGGGAGTGGTTTCATAATTATCAATCAGCTGTGGCAGCTGCAGAGCACTAATGAGGAAAGCTGCTTGGCCTGCATCCCTTTAGACGTGTTCCTATTTAGAGTATCTCACCAAATGTGACATTTTTGTTGCAGGGGATGCCAGAAATCTGACTTGTATCTTAGGTAGACTTCTGGGAAAATTGGTGAGCCAATCACACAAGCAGGAAATGATGTTTCTGGGGTGTGGTCAGTATACATTCTGTGTACAGAACACCTCCAGGTAGCCATATTGCATTGCATTTTCAGAAAATTACAACAGCTGCAGATTGAAAAGGAAAGGTAATTTTTAATAACATTCAATTACAATATGATTTGTGTCGCGATTGTATACGCTATATTGTTTTTTCTTTAATTGCTGATTTTTTTCCGCCACAAAAGTGGAGTTACCCTTTAAAGGAGCTGGGTGGAAAATTGTTCAGCAATTCTGGCTGCCTCTGCTACCTGCTGTCGGGATACAATAGCCAGCACTGCAGATTTGTTGATTCAGGCTTTGTAATGTGGATGGAGGTTTAGTGAAAAAAGTCTATCAGTGCATGACCAACTTTAGGCCTGATTCACACTAGTGTATAAAGTATGGGAGCTTTCCCTGCATCCAATTCACATGACAGGAGGCTGTGACTGGCCCTCAATGGAGCAGCCGGTTCACACATCTTCGTGGCGGCTGTGGAGCAGATTGCAGAAAGGTCCTGTGCGTCTTTGGCTCCGTTTCAGGTGTAAATTCAGGTAAAAATTCGGGCCCGAGTCTTCCCTGAAACGGCGAACAGACACACACAGGACTCCTGCTGTGAGCCGTGTCAGCACTAGACCTCATGCACACTGGGCCTTATCAAAATGTCAGTAGAAAGTTGTAGCTTTCTCCTAAAACTAGGAGTTTTTCAGCTTTTTTGCAGTAGCGTTTTTCAGCTTTTTCAGCTGTAGCCTTTTGTAGTTTTTTTTAGCAAAACTGTACTCCTACAAAAGCTTATGGCTCAAAAACTTTGATAAATGCTGAATAACCGCGTTTTTTGGCGTTTTTCAACTTTTATCAGAGTTAGAGCGTTTTTACAGCTGAAAAACTCCTCCCAAAACCCACTAGTTCTGGGTTTTTTATTTCCAGCCTGAAAACACCCCTGCCAAAAGCTGTTGATAACAGCCTATGTGTGCATGGACACATAGGATAACATGTTGGGGAGTTTATTGGCTGCAGAAAAAAAACATCTGGCGCCAAAAACAGCCGCTGTAAAAACATCCAGCGTGCCTGAGACCCAGCCTGAGGGTTCTTGCACATGGCACTGAGTGTGAACCCGGCCTGAGGGTTCTTGCACATGGTACTGAGTGTGAAGCCAGCCTGAGGGTTCTTGCACATGATACTGAGTGTGAACCCAGCCTGTGGGTTCTTGCACATGGTACTGAGTGTGAAGCCAGCCTGAGGGTTCTTGCACATGATACTGAGTGTGAACCTGGCCTGAGGGTTCTTGCACATGATACCGAGTGTGAACCCAGCCTGTGGGTTCTTGCACATGATACTGAGTGTGAACCCAGCCTGTGGGTTCTTGCACATGATACTGAGTGTGAACCCAGCCTGAGGGTTCTTGCACATGGTACTGAGTGTGAACCTGGCCTGAGGGTTCTTGCACATGGTACTGAGTGTGAACCTGGCCTGAGGGTTCTTGCACATGATACCGAGTGTGAACCCAGCCTGAGGGTTCTTGCACATGATACTGAGTGTGAACCCAGCCTGTGGGTTCTTGCACATGATACTGAGTGTGAACCCAGCCTGTGGGTTCTTGCACATGATACTGAGTGTGAACCCAGCCTGTGGGTTCTTGCACATGGTACTGAGTGTGAACCTGGCCTGAGGGTTCTTGCACATGGTACTGAGTGTGAACCTGGCCTGAGGGTTCTTGCACATGATACCGAGTGTGAACCCAGCCTGAGGGTTCTTGCACATGATACTGAGTGTGAACCCAGCCTGTGGGTTCTTGCACATGATACTGAGTGTGAACCCAGCCTGTGGATTCTTGCACATGGTACTGAGTGTGAAGCCAGCCTGAGGGTTCTTGCACATGGTACTGATGTATGAACAGAAAGTTCCTGCGTAAAAATGCAAGGATGTTCTGTATAGTAAATGTGTGTAGTTGAGTTTTTTTTGCACATACGCGTACACACGCATAAAAATTCTTCTAGCCTTTCTTGGGGTATCGTGTAGGGCAGGTTTACATGCGAACATGCAAAAAATACTGACCAGAAATGCAGATTTTTGTATTTTTTATTTTACTTATCTACATCACACAGGCTCACCAAAATTGGACAATAGAAGATTGGAAAAATGTTGCCTGGTCTGATGAGTCTCGACTTCAGCTGCGACATTCAGATGGTAGGGTCAGAATTTGGCATAAACAACATTAAAGTATGGATCCATCCTACCTTATATGAATGGTTCAAGCTGGTGATGGTGTAATGGTGTGAGGGATATTTTCTTGGCACACTTTGGGCCCCTTAGTATCAATTGAGCATCGTTTAAACACCACGGCCTACCTGAGTATTGTTGCTGACCATGTCCATCCCTTTATGACTACAGTGTACCCATCTTCTGATGGCTCCTTCCAGCAGGATTCTCTAAAGGAATGTTTCCAACAGTTGAATCTATGCCACGAAGAATTAAGGCAGTTCTGAAGGCAAAAGGGGTCCAACCCGGTACTAGCAAGGTGTACCTAAAGTGGCCCATGAGTGTAGATGTAGTGCAAGTTTCTGCAACTGTATGTACAGGTTCATTTAAAAACAGACTGCATTTAGATCCATAAAAAATAATTCCTGATGTTCAGAGAGATAAAACATATTTCATACCTGAGAAGCCACTGGGGAAACTGAAAATCACTGTAGTAGTTGACAATACTACAATGATATCCACGATCTTCCGGCCCTGCTTGGGTTCTGTGTGAGCAGCTGTCCCACTGCAAACTAAGCACAGGGAGAGTTCGCTCACTTGGCACTACCACCATTCATAGAACACCTTGTATTTTTTTTTTTAAATGAATGCAAGATTTGTCTGATTGGATGAGGTGGAGATTGTGATGTCACCCATAATGCCCCTTCCCTCTACCCCATCCAATCAGAAAATGACTTGTAATCATTCATGAAGTTTGGACTTTGACAACGCTCACTATACACTATCTACGGAGAAGCAGAGCTGTCACCTTCAAAAGGGAAGTATGTTAGGATTACAGAACACCCCTCCTCATCTCAATAACATGGGGTGTTCTGTAGTCCACATGGTTGAACTGGGCAGGACTGATAAAAATGTTTGAGTTTTCATGGCCGCGTTGTCAGCTTTTCACAAGCTGTTAGAAGCTCTGTGTATTTCTGGCAAGATTATTTGCACATTAGACCTAAAGAAGCGGTAGGGGGCTTCTTCCCCCAAAACACTTTGGCTGTATTTGATACCAGGGGTCTCCAAACTTTCTAAACAAAGGGCCAGTTTTCTGTCCTTCAGACTTTAGGTGGGCCAGACCCTGGCCAGTGGAAGTAAACAATTCTTCAGGCTTGATGGTCAATTGGAGTAAGTATATTACTGTGGTCAGTAGGGAGAGGAATAGTGCCCCATCATTGGTGCCAGTGAGAAGAATTGTGCCCCATCGTTGGTGCCAGTGGGAGGAATCATGTTCCTTTATTGATGTCAGTGAGAGGAATAGTGCCCCATCGTTGGTGTCAGTGAGAGGAATAGTGCCCCATCATTGGTGCCAGTGAGAGGAATTGTGCCCCATCGTTGGTGCCAGTGGGAGGAATCATGTTCCATCATTGATGTCAGTGAGAGGAATAGTGCCCCATCGTTGGTGTCAGTGAGAGGAATAGTGCCCCATCGTTGGTGTCAGTGAGAGGAATAGTGCCCCATCATTGGTGTCAGTGAGAGGAATAGTGCCCCATCATTGGTGTCCGTGAGAGGAATAGTGCCCCATCGTTGGTGCCAATGGGAGGAATAGTGCCCCATCATTGGTGTCAATAGGAGGAATAGTGCCCCATCATTGGTGTCAGTGGGAAGAATTGTGCCCTGTCATTGATGTCAGTGAGAGAAATTGTGCCCCATCTTTGATGTTAGTGGGAGGAATCATGTCCCATCGTTCGTGTCAGTGGGAGGAATCATGCCACATTGTTCACATCATTGAAATGAATCATGTCCCATCATTGGTGCCAGTGGGAGGAATCATGCCCTATTTCTAAAGTCAGTGGGAGTAATCATGCCCGATTGTTGGTGACACTGGAAGGAATCATACCCCATCATTGGTGTCAGTTGGAGGAATCCTGCCCCCCTGTTGGTGTCAGTGAGTGGAATAGCGGGGTTGATTTACTAAAACTGCAGAGTGAAAAATCTGGTGCAGCTTTGCATGGTAACCAATCAGCTTCTAACTTCAGCTTGTTTAATTAAGCTTTGATAATAAATCTGGAAGCTGATTGGTTTCTAGGATGAGCTGCACCAGATTTTGCACTCTTCAGTTTTAGTAAATCAACCCCCTTGTCTCATCATTTGTGTCAGTGGAAGGAACAGTGGTTCATAGCAATGGCAGTAACAGGCAAGTAAAGGTCTGCATCTGGCCCATGGACCACCGTATGGAAACCACTGCACCATTAAATGTTTTAGAAAGTTTAAGTGAGATGAACTTTTATACCAGATACTCCTCACTACACATCCAAGAATTTACCGTCTGGAAAGATTAACAGGTAGTAGTGTTGAGCGAACACGGACTGTATTATTCGTGTTCGTACCGAATAATTGGATTTTTTGTACCCGAACACGGACACGGACACTTTACTGTATGTTCGGGTAAAAATCCGTGTTCGGTCGTTTTATTTCCGGGTTTTGCATGCTTTGGCGCTCTTTTCATGGCGGGCTTTCAACAGCCAATCAACAATCGTTTAACTGGTGTGCCTTAAGCCATCCCAGCCATGCCTGCAAATGTCTCAGTAGCTGTGATTGGCCGTCTGAAGCATGTGACCAAGTCTTTATAAGTTCGAGGCAGCCGCAGCGGCGTCATTATGCTGCTTAGATTCAGGGACAGAGCACACATCAACGTGCTGGCTGCTGATTAGGGAAAGATAGGCAGGAAAAAACCATTTGTGTCCGGATAGAATTGAGGGACAGGTCGGAGTGTTTAGGCAGGGCGAGTTGTAGGCATTTTAGGGATAGAGTCTGCTGAATTATATAGGGTCAGTGTCTTCTACAAACTACAATCGATATTGCTGTGTGGGGGGTGGGGTGAATCTGCACTCAATCCTGATCTACGATCTCTTCTCAATCCTGTTAGGGACAGAGTCTGCTGAATTTTAGGGAAACTGTGTTCTACAAACTACAATCGATATTGCTGTGTGGGGGGTGGGGTGAATCTGCACTCAATCCTGATCTACGATCTCTTCTCAATCCTGTTAGGGACAGAGTCTGCTGAATTTTAGGGAAACTGTGTTCTACAAACTACAATCGATATTGCTGTGTGGGGGGTGGGGTGAATCTGCACTCAATCCTGATCTACGATCTCTTCTCAATCCTGTTAGGGACAGAGTCTGCTGAATTTTAGGGAAACTGTGTTCTACAAACTACAATCGATATTGCTGTGTGGTGTGGGATTGGAGATAGGCAGGTGTCAGTGATCCACATCCATTTTTCTGTGTGTGAGCTGCAGTGAACACAATCTTTTTGGGCTGCAGTGAACACAATCTTTTTGGGCTGCAGTGAACACAATCTTTTTGGGCTGCAGTGAACACAATCTTTTTGGGCTGCAGTGAACACAATCTTTTTGGGGTGCAGTGAACAAAATCTTTTTGGGGTGCAGTGAACACAATCCTTTTTGGTGTGCAGTGAACACAATCTTTGTGGGGTGCAGTGAACAAAATCCTTTGTGGGGTGCAGTGAACACAATCTTTTTGGGGTGCAGTGAACAAAATCCTTTTTGGGGTGCAGTGAACAACATCCTTTTTGGGGTGCAGTGAACACAATCTTTTTGGGGTGCAGTGAACAAAATCCTTTGTGGGGTGCAGTGAACACAATCTTTTTGGGGTGCAGTGAACACAATCTTTTTGGGGTGGAGTGAACAACATCCTTTTTGGGGTGCAGTGAACAAAATCCTTTTTGGGGTGCAGTGAACAAAATCATTTTTGGGGTGCAGTGAACACAATCTTTTTGGGGTGCAGTGAACACAATCTTTGTGGGGTGCAGTGAACACAATCTTTTTGGGGTGGAGTGAACAACATCCTTTTTGGGGTGCAGTGAACAACATCCTTTTTGGGGTGCAGTGAACACAATCTTTTTGGGGTGCAGTGAACACAATCTTTGTGGGGTACAGTGAACAGAATCTTTGTGGGGTGCAGTGAACACAATCTTTGGGGGGTACAGTGAACACAATCTTTGTGAGGTGCAGTGAACACAATCTTTGTGGGGTGCAGTGAACACAATCATTGTGGGGTGCAGTGAACTCAATCTTTGTGGGGTACAGTGAACACAATCTCATACTGAAGGTTTGAGGGTGCTGCCTGTTCCATACTCCCCCTACTCCTCATCTAGCCTTTTAGGGGTACAAACAATAGTAATTGGGGCCTAGTGTGGTTGTGTACGTGTGATATACATACACTTTTTTGGGATCATATTTTCTATTCCGCTATTTAATCAAAAACCTTTGGGGATCAGTTAAATTGGGGGATAGTCTGTGTTGGTACGTGTGAGAGAGATCCACCTTTCCAAGTTGTTGGGGTTCATCTCATACTTCTGAAGGTTTGAGGGTGCTGCCTGTTCCATACTCCCCCCTACTCCTAGCCTTTTAGGGGTACAAACAATAGTAATTGGGGCCTAGTGTGGTTGTGTACGTGTGATATACATACACTTTTTTGGGATCATATTTTCTATTCCGCTATTTAATCAAAAACCTCTGGGGATCAGTTAAATTGGGGGATAGTCTGTGTTGGTACATGTGAGAGAGATCCACCTTTCCAAGTTGTTGGGGTTCATCTCATACTTCTGAAGGTTTGAGGGTGCTGCCTGTTCCATACTCCCCCTACTCCTAGCCTTTTAGGGGTACAAACAATAGTAATTGGGGCCTAGTGTGGTTGTGTACGTGTGATATACATACACTTTTTTGGGATCATATTTTCTATTCCGCTATTTAATCAAAAACCTCTGGGGATCAGTTAAATTGGGGGATAGTCTGTGTTGGTACGTGTGAGAGAGATCCACCTTTCCAAGTTGTTGGGGTTCATCTCATACTTCTGAAGGTTTGAGGGTGCTGCCTGTTCCATACTCCCCCTACTCCTAGCCTTTTAGGGGTACAAACAATAGTAATTGGGGCCTAGTGTGGTTGTGTACGTGTGATATACATACACTTTTTTGGGATCATATTTTCTATTCCGCTATTTAATCAAAAACCTCTGGGGATCAGTTAAATTGGGGGATAGTCTGTGTTGGTACGTGTGAGAGAGATCCACCTTTCCAAGTTGTTGGGGTTCATCTCATACTTCTGAAGGTTTGAGGGTGCTGCCTGTTCCATACTCCCCCTACTCCTAGCCTTTTAGGGGTACAAACAATAGTAATTGGGGCCTAGTGTGGTTGTGTACGTGTGATATACATACACTTTTTTGGGATCATATTTTCTATTCCGCTATTTAATCAAAAACCTTTGGGGATCAGTTAAATTGGGGGATAGTCTGTGTTGGTACGTGTGAGAGAGATCCACCTTTCCAAGTTGTTGGGGTTCATCTCATACTTCTGAAGGTTTGAGGGTGCTGCCTGTTCCATACTCCCCCTACTCCTAGCCTTTTAGGGGTACAAACAATAGTAATTGGGGCCTAGTGTGGTTGTGTACGTGTGATATACATACACTTTTTTGGGATCATATTTTCTATTCCGCTATTTAATCAAAAACCTCTGGGGATCAGTTAAATTGGGGGATAGTCTGTGTTGGTACGTGTGAGAGAGATCCACCTTTCCAAGTTGTTGGGGTTCATCTCATACTTCTGAAGGTTTGAGGGTGCTGCCTGTTCCATACTCCCCCCTACTCCTAGCCTTTTAGGGGTACAAACAATAGTAATTGGGGCCTAGTGTGGTTGTGTACGTGTGATATACATACACTTTTTTGGGATCATATTTTCTATTCCGCTATTTAATCAAAAACCTCTGGGGATCAGTTAAATTGGGGGAAAGTCTGTGTTGGTACGTGTGAGAGAGATCCACCTTTCCAAGTTGTTGGGGTTCATCTCATACTTCTGAAGGTTTGAGGGTGCTGCCTGTTCCATACTCCCCCCTACTCCTAGCCTTTTAGGGGTACAAACAATAGTAATTGGGGCCTAGTGTGGTTGTGTACGTGTGATATACATACACTTTTTTGGGATCATATTTTCTATTCCGCTATTTAATCAAAAACCTCTGGGGATCAGTTAAATTGGGGGATAGTCTGTGTTGGTACGTGTGAGAGAGATCCACCTTTCCAAGTTGTTGGGGTTCATCTCATACTTCTGAAGGTTTGAGGGTGCTGCCTGTTCCATACTCCCCCTACTCCTAGCCTTTTAGGGGTACAAACAATAGTAATTGGGGCCTAGTGTGGTTGTGTACGTGTGATATACATACACTTTTTTGGGATCATATTTTCTATTCCGCTATTTAATCAAAAACCTCTGGGGATCAGTTAAATTGGGGGATAGTCTGTGTTGGTACGTGTGAGAGAGATCCACCTTTCCAAGTTGTTGGGGTTCATCTCATACTTCTGAAGGTTTGAGGGTGCTGCCTGTTCCATACTCCCCCTACTCCTAGCCTTTTAGGGGTACAAACAATAGTAATTGGGGCCTAGTGTGGTTGTGTACGTGTGATATACATACACTTTTTTGGGATCATATTTTCTATTCCGCTATTTAATCAAAAACCTCTGGGGATCAGTTAAATTGGGGGATAGTCTGTGTTGGTACGTGTGAGAGAGATCCACCTTTCCAAGTTGTTGGGGTTCATCTCATACTTCTGAAGGTTTGAGGGTGCTGCCTGTTCCATACTCCCCCCTACTCCTAGCCTTTTAGGGGTACAAACAATAGTAATTGGGGCCTAGTGTGGTTGTGTACGTGTGATATACATACACTTTTTTGGGATCATATTTTCTATTCCGCTATTTAATCAAAAACCTTTGGGGATCAGTTAAATTGGGGGATAGTCTGTGTTGGTACGTGTGAGAGAGATCCACCTTTCCAAGTTGTTGGGGTTCATCTCATACTTCTGAAGGTTTGAGGGTGCTGCCTGTTCCATACTCCCCCTACTCCTAGCCTTTTAGGGGTACAAACAATAGTAATTGGGGCCTAGTGTGGTTGTGTACGTGTGATATACATACACTTTTTTGGGATCATATTTTCTATTCCGCTATTTAATCAAAAACCTCTGGGGATCAGTTAAATTGGGGGATAGTCTGTGTTGGTACGTGTGAGAGAGATCCACCTTTCCAAGTTGTTGGGGTTCATCTCATACTTCTGAAGGTTTGAGGGTGCTGCCTGTTCCATACTCCCCCCTACTCCTAGCCTTTTAGGGGTACAAACAATAGTAATTGGGGCCTAGTGTGGTTGTGTACGTGTGATATACATACACTTTTTTGGGATCATATTTTCTATTCCGCTATTTAATCAAAAACCTTTGGGGATCAGTTAAATTGGGGGATAGTCTGTGTTGGTACGTGTGAGAGAGATCCACCTTTCCAAGTTGTTGGGGTTCATCTCATACTTCTGAAGGTTTGAGGGTGCTGCCTGTTCCATACTCCCCCTACTCCTCATCTAGCCTTTTAGGGGTACAAACAATAGTAATTGGGGCCTAGTGTGGTTGTGTACGTGCGAGATACATACACTTTTTTTGATCATATTTCCTATTCCGCTATTCAATAAAAACCTTTGAGGATCAATTGAATTGCGGGATAGTCTGTGTCGGTACGTGTGAGAGAGATCCACCTTTCCAAGTTGTTGGGGTTCATCTCATACTTCTGAAGGTTTGAGGGTGCTGCCTGTTCCATACCCCCCCTACTCCTCATCTAGCCTTTTAGGGGTACAAACAATAGTAATTGGGGCCTAGTGTGGTTGTGTACGTGCGAGATACATACACTTTTTTTGATCATATTTCCTATTCCGCTATTCAATAAAAACCTTTGAGGATCAATTGAATTGCGGGATAGTCTGTGTCGGTACGTGTGAGAGAGATCCACCTTTCCAAGTTGTTGGGGTTCATCTCATACTTCTGAAGGTTTGAGGGTGCTGCCTGTTCCATACTCCCCCTACTCCTCATCTAGCCTTTTAGGGGTACAAACAATAGTAATTGGGGCCTAGTGTGGTTGTGTACGTGCGAGATACATACACTTTTTTTGATCATATTTCCTATTCCGCTATTCAATAAAAACCTTTGAGGATCAATTGAATTGCGGGATAGTCTGTGTCGGTACGTGTGAGAGAGATCCACCTTTCCAAGTTGTTGGGGTTCATCTCATACTTCTGAAGGTTTGAGGGTGCTGCCTGTTCCATACCCCCCCTACTCCTCATCTAGCCTTTTAGGGGTACAAACAATAGTAATTGGGGCCTAGTGTGGTTGTGTACGTGCGAGATACATACACTTTTTTTGATCATATTTCCTATTCCGCTATTCAATAAAAACCTTTGAGGATCAATTGAATTGCGGGATAGTCTGTGTCGGTACGTGTGAGAGAGATCCACCTTTCCAAGTTGTTGGGGTTCATCTCATACTTCTGAAGGTTTGAGGGTGCTGCCTGTTCCATACTCCCCCTACTCCTCATCTAGCCTTTTAGGGGTACAAACAATAGTAATTGGGGCCTAGTGTGGTTGTGTACGTGCGAGATACATACACTTTTTTTGATCATATTTCCTATTCCGCTATTCAATAAAAACCTTTGAGGATCAATTGAATTGCGGGATAGTCTGTGTCGGTACGTGTGAGAGAGATCCACCTTTCCAAGTTGTTGGGGTTCATCTCATACTTCTGAAGGTTTGAGGGTGCTGCCTGTTCCATACCCCCCCTACTCCTCATCTAGCCTTTTAGGGGTACAAACAATAGTAATTGGGGCCTAGTGTGGTTGTGTACGTGCGAGATACATACACTTTTTTTGATCATATTTCCTATTCCGCTATTCAATAAAAACCTTTGAGGATCAATTGAATTGCGGGATAGTCTGTGTCGGTACGTGTGAGAGAGATCCACCTTTCCAAGTTGTTGGGGTTCATCTCATACTTCTGAAGGTTTGAGGGTGCTGCCTGTTCCATACTCCCCCTACTCCTCATCTAGCCTTTTAGGGGTACAAACAATAGTAATTGGGGCCTAGTGTGGTTGTGTACGTGTGATATACATACACTTTTTTTGGATCATATTTTCTATTCCGCTATTCAATAAAAACCTTTCTAGGGCAAGATCTTAAATTACAGAAATATGAGGAGACCGTCAAATAAGGGCCGTGGCCTGGGTCGTGGTGCTGCTGGTAGAGCTCCTGTTGCAAGGAGAGGACATGGTCGATCTGTGCCAGCTACACGCACAAGTGAAACACCTTCCTCAAGTGTGAGTAGGCGACAGAACCTGCATCAGTATTTGGTAGGGCATCAAACGCCCCTAGAAGTGATGAGGCCAGAACAAGTTGAGGCGATAGTAGATTGGTTTGCTGCTGACAGTGCCTCCAGTTCCTTCACATTGTCTCCCACCCAGTCTACTGCAGAAAGGTCAGAGTTGGCACCTGCAGCCAATGTCCAACCGTCTTTCACCTCACCCCCTTGCAAATCAGGCCAGCAGTCTGAGCCCCAAGCCATACAGCAGTCTCTTATTCTTTTTGAGGACTCTGTCAGCAGGGTTTCCCAGGGCCATCCACCTAGCCCTGCCCCAGAAGTGGAAGAGATTGAGTGCAGCGATGCCCAACCACTTATTCCTCAAGATGAGTACATGCAAGGATCATCGCAGCACGTCTCCGATGATGACGAAACGCAGGTGCCAACTGCTGCGGCGTTCAGCATTGTGGAGACCGACAAGGAGGGCAGGGGTGAAGACTGGGTGGAAGATGATGTGGAGGACGATGAGGTCCTCGACCCCACATGGAATGAACGTCATGCAGGTGAACTGAGTAGTTTGGAGGAAGAGGCGGTGGTCGCACAGAGCCACCAGCACAGCAGAAGAGGGAGCAGGGTGCAGAAGCGGAGCGGCCGTGCCCTAGACACTACGCCCGCTACTGCCCAACGCAGCAAGGGAACGAGCGCACCAAAGTCAGCTCAAAGGAGTTCTCTAGCGTGGAAGTTCTTTAGAAAATGTGCTGATGACAGGACACGAGTGGTTTGCACCCTGTGCAATCAGAGCTTGAAGCGAGGCATGAACCTTCTCAACCTGAGCACAACCTGCATGATCAGGCATCTAAGTGCAAAGCACGAGCTGCAGTGGAGTACACACCTTCAAAACCAAGAAACGTCTCTGGCTCATCCTGCTTCCTCTTCTGCTGCAGTCTCGGCCGCTCCAGCCACATCTGTAGTGATACCGGCACCTGCCACCCCGCAAACAGACGATCTGTCAGCAACACCACCACCTGGGTCACCAACAACCATCTCCACAATGTCCCGTGGAAGCGTTCAGCTTTCCATCTCCCAAACACTTGAGAGGAAGAGGAAGTACCCCCCTACCCACCCGCGATCCCTGGCCCTGAATGCCAGCATTTCAAAATTATTGGCCTTTGAAATGCTGTCATTCCGTCTGGTGGAGACGCACAGTTTTAAAAACCTTATGTCGGTGGCTGTCCCACAGTACGTCGTGCCCAGCCGCCACTACTTTTCCAGGCAAGCCATCCCTTCCCTGCACAACCAAGTGGGGGAAAAAATCAGGTGTGCACTGCGCAACGCCATCTGTGCCAAGGTCCACCTAACTACGGATACGTGGACCAGTAAGCACGGTCAGGGGCGTTATATCTCCCTAACGGCACACTGGGTAAATGCAGTGGCGGATGGGCCTGAGGCGGATAGCAATTTGGCGCATGTCCTTCCACCACCGAGGATTGCAGGGCGCTTCAGTTTGCCTCCTGTTCCTAACTCCTCCTACTCCGCTTCCTCATCCTCTACCGCCTCCTCATCCGGACAGCGTAACACCTTCACCACCAACTTCAGCACGGCCAGGGGTAAACGACAGCAGGCAGTTTTACAACTTGCCTGTTTGGGGGACAAACCACACACCGCGCAGGAGTTGTGGAGGAGCATGGAACAGCAGACAAATGAGTGGTTGCTGCCAGCGAGCCTCAAGCCCGGCCTGGTGGTGTGCGATAACGGGCGAAATCTCATAGCAGCTCTGGGCCTAGCCGGTTTGACGCACATCCCTTGCCTGGCGCATGTGCTGAATTTGGTGGTGCAGAGGTTCCTTAAAAACTACCCCGATATGTCAGAGCTGCTGCAGAAAGTGCGGGCCGTTTGTGTGCACTTTCGGCGTTCTCACCCTGCTGCTGCTCGCCTGGCAGCGCTGCAGCGTAACTTCGGCCTTCCCGCTCACCGCCTCATATGTGACGTGCCCACAAGGTGGAACTCCACCTTGCACATGCTGGAAAGACTGTGCGAGCAGCAGCAGGCCATAGTGGAGTTTCAGCTGCAGCACGCACGCGTGAGTCGCTCTGCGGAACAGCACCACTTCACCACCAATAACTGGGCCTCCATGCGAGACCTGTGTGCCTTGTTGCGCTGTTTTGAGTACTCCACCAACATGGCCAGTGGCAATGACGCCGTTCTCAGCTTAACTATCCCACTTCTATGCCTCCTTGAAAAAACAATTCGGGCGATGATGGAAGAGGATGTGGCACAGGATGAGGAGGAGGAGGAGGATGAAGAGGTAACATTTCCAAGGCTTTCAGGGCAGTCATTCGCAAGGGGCTCCGAGGGTGGGTTCCTGCACACGCAAACGCCAGGGACGCAATTGTCCAGCAGGGGCACAGTTCTGGAGGATGAGGAGGATGAGGAGGAGGAGGAGCTGGAGGAGGAGATGGAACCATGTTCACAGCAGGGTGGCACCCAGGCCAGCTCATGGCCATCACTGGTGCGTGGCTGGGGGGATACAGAGGACACGGACCATACACCTCCCACAGAGGACAGCCTTTCGTTGCCTCTGGGCAGCCTGGCACACATGAGCGATTACATGCTGCAGTGTCTCCACAACGACCGCCGAGTTGCCCACATTCTAACTTGTGCTGATTACTGGGTGGCCACGCTGCTGGATCCCCGTTACAAGGACAACGTACCGTCCTTAATTCACTCACTGGAGCGCGATCGCAAGATGCGCGAGTACAAGCGCACGCTGGTAGACGCCATGCTGCTGGCATTCCCATCTGACAGCGGGGCCACAGTGGAAGCACAAGGCAGAGGAGGAGGAGGAGGAGGTCGCCAACGCAACCAGGGCACCGCCAGCACCTCAGAAGGCAGGGTTAGCATGGCCGAAATGTGGAAAAGCTTTGTCAGCACGCCACAACAAACAGCAGCACCAGCAGCTCAGATGGAACGTCTTAGCAGGAGGCAGCATTTTACCAACATGGTGGAGCAGTATGTGTGCACACGCCTACATGTAGTGAATGACGGGTCTGCCCCCTTCAACTTCTGGGTCTCCAAATTGGGCACATGGCCTGAGCTTGCCCTTTACGCCTTGGAGGTGCTGGCGTGCCCTGCAGCCAGTGTATTATCTGAACGGGTATTTAGCACGGCTGGGGGCGTTATAACAGACAAGCGCAGCCGCCTGTCCAGAGACAATGTGGACAAGCTCACGTTCATTAAAATGAACCAGGCATGGATCCCACGGGACTTTTCCGTACCTTATGCAGAATAGCAATGGATACCGACCTTACCCACCCATTGTTCCATTTTTGCTCTTTCTCACTCTTTTGGGGTGTACCCTCATTTAAAATTTGTGAAAAGAAGCAGTGTTGGCTACCTCGTCCTCCTCCTCAGGGCCAGATTAATGTAGGGTCTATTGGAGCTGCAGCTCCAGGCCCCTACCTTTTATATAGGCCCCGGGTTGGCCATATTCACTGTTACCGCTCTTCTGTCACTTGTAAACACAGAAGTCTGGCTTCTATGCTCGCTTCCCCAGGCAGCACCCTCAGAACCTCCCCACACAGCGTGAAGGCCGGACAAGGAGGGACAGTTGGCGATGCATGGATGTGTTTATGGGCTTCAGAGACAGCATCCCATGTTGAATTAGGCATGCATGGCTGCACCCTTCCTCCTCTGGGTGCATGGCAAGGCACGGCCCTAAGGCCCTTCAAAATCCTCAGCACCAAGCCCATGATGCTGTTAATCCGGCCCTGGTCCTCCTCCACCGCCGCTTCCACCTACACCGCCCATAGGTGTGCGCAGCCTATTGCATTAAGGTGTGCACCCCAAAGTTGAAATACACATGCATGTGTTTGCCAGCAGGGAGAGTAATGTATCGGGGCCATGTACCTGTAGGCAAGGAGAAATAGAGCAGAGCAGGTCCCAGGGAGATCTTTCCCATCTCCTCACTGGCAATGCTATGTGCCCTAGGTGATTAGGGTGTGCCCAGGCACACCCAGCACACCCTGTGCGCACGCCTATGTCACCGCCACATCCACCACCACCTCAACCTCCCTCCTACTCCATATGGGCCTCGTCCTTCAGAGATGAAGAAGAACATTGTTTTATTTTTCTGTTTTTTTTTGTTGTTTTAAGTTATTTCCCTATCCACATTTGTTTGCAGAGCACTTGCCATGCTCTTAATTACGTTTTGCTGCCATTTGCAGCACTCTAGCCCTTTCCTTTGGTGTTTTAGAGCCATTTTAGTGCCTTAAAGTTCGGGTCCCCATTGACTTCAATGGGGTTCGGTGTCCGGGAAAAGTTCGGTAAAAGTCCGGGACACGGACCCGGACTTTTTTTTAAAGTTCGGCCGAACCCGTCGAACACGGACATCTAGGTGTCCGCTCAACCCTAACAGGTAGTTTTTTTTTTTTGTGCTTATTGAACAGATATAACAAAATACTTTTACTAGTATATTTAATAGACCAGGAGGGAGAAGATAAGTTCATCGTTAAGGTTTCCATACAATTTACGTACTTAGAGACAGGAAATACTGTAAATGACTTAAGCCTGAGTCATCTTTAATGACAACGGTTTTAATTAAACAATATCCAAGTCCTGACTCATCAACTATTATTTACAAAAGAAGCTGTTAAAATCGTTCACTATACCAACACGTTTACTTGCTTTCCTTGGAATGAGCAGATCTTTTTTTTTTTACCTGGCACTGAAATAATAAAGCTGATTTAGTAAAGCAATGTAAATTTCAGTAATAACAGTTAAAGAGCAGAAACTTACAATAACTAAATCAGATTTAAAAAAAAAATGCTTTTTAACCACTTCTGGACCGGAAGGATTTCCCCCTCTTAATGACCAGACCATTTTTTGCGATTCGGCATTGCATTATTTTAACTGACAATTGCGCGGTCGTGCAACGCTGTACCCAAATAAAATTGATGTCCTTTTTTTCCCACAAATAGAGCTTTCTTTTGGTGGTATTTGATCACCTCTGTGATTTATTTTTTTTTTTACTGCGCTATAAACAAAAAAAGAGCGTCAATTCTGGGAAAAAAACAATATTTTTTACATTCTGCTAAATAACTTTCCAAAAAAAAAATAAATACATTTTCATCATTTTAGGCCAATTTGTATTGCTACATATTTTTGGTAAAATAAGCGTATCTTGAAAAAAAATTAGTAAAAGAAGAAAAGAAATGTAAAAAAAAAAATATATATATATTTTTTTTTACATACTGTCCCCAGTCCATGTCCCTGATCACCATCATACCAGTTATATGATGATGCTATACTGCTCTGCTGACAGTATGCGAAAAAAAAATGTAAAAAGATGTTTTTTTAACCACTTTAGCCCCGGAAGATTTGGCTGCTCAAAGACCAGGCCCTATTTTGCGATTCGCTGTACCCAAACGAAAATTGACGTCATATTTACCCACAAACAGAGCTTTCTTTTGGTGGTATTTGATCACCTGTGCAATTTTTATTTTTTTTGCGCTATAAAAAAAAAAAAGAGCAACAATTTTGAAAAATAACAATATTTTTCACATTTTTTAATATGAAATTCTCAAAAAAAAATGTAAAAATCAAAATTTTTTAACATTTTAGGCCAATTTGTTTTCTGCTACATATTTTTTGTAAAAAAAAATCGCAATAAGCGTATTTTGATTGGTTTGCGCAAAATATATTGCGTCTACAAACTAGGGGAAAGATTTATGTCATTTTTATTTATTTTTTTTAGTAATTGCAGCGATCTGCGATTTTTAGCAGCACTGCGACATTGTAGGGGACAGATCGGACCCCTAACTGACATTTTTTGACACTTTTGGGGGGACCAGTGACATTACTACAGTAATCAGTGCTAAAAATATGCACTGTTACTGTATTAATGACACTGACAGGCAAGGGGTTAACCCAGGGGTGATCAAAGGGTTAAGTGTGAGCCTAGGGAAGTGTTTTCTAACTGTATGGGCTTGTGAAATGACCTCAGAGACCTGTGATCATATATAGAAGGATCACAGACACTCCAGAACAGTCAGCTGTGTTTACGATAGCTGACCGTCATTCTCTTTCAGCGAGGAGCAATCGCGGCCGCCAGCCCCGTAGATCAGCTTCCCCGCTGCCTAGTGGGGGCAGGAGTGCGCCTCTGTCGGGGCGCGCGCTCACCCCTAGCACCACTTCCTCGAAACTGGCGTACCCATACGTCAGTTCACGCAGCCGAGCCAGGTTGCTGCAGTATATCTGCGGCGGGCGGTCAGCAAGTGGTTAGTAACCACTTGATCTCTGGAAGATTTACCCCCTTTTATGACCTTTTATTTTTTGTGATATGGAACTGCGTTAATTTAACTCACAATTGCGTGGTCCTGCGACACTGTACCTGAAAAAAAAATTATGTCCTTTTTTTTACACAAATAGAGCTTTCTTTTGGTGATATTTGATCCCCTCTGTGTTTTTTATTTTTGCGCTAAAAACAAAGAATGACCGACAATTTTGAAAAAAATAAATATATATATATTACATATACATATATATATATATATATATTTTATTTTTTTTTTTACTTTCTGCTATAAAACATATCCAATAAAAAAAATTAAAAAAATTTCTTCATCAATTTAGGCCAATATGTATTCTACTACATATTTTTGGTAAAAAAAAATCCCAATAAGCGTATATTGTTTTTGTTTGTCCAAAAGGTATAGCGTCTACAAACTATTGGATTTTTTATAGAAGGACTGCAATATTGCGGTGGACAAATCGGACATTAAGTGACACTTTTTTGGGAACCAGTGACACTAAGACAGTGATCATTGCTACAAATATGCACTATCACTGTACTAATGACACTGGCTGGTAAGGGGTTAACATCAGGGGCAATCAATGGGTTGAATATGTGCCTAGCCAGTGTTTCAGTGTAGTGGGGGAGGTGCTTTTTACTAGTGGAAGGCATGGAACAGTGTTCCTGCTTTACAGGAACACAGGATCCATGCCTTCTGTACTGACAGAATGACAATCTGCCTTGTGTAACGAACAATCAGCGAGTGCCAGTGGAGATTGGGTCCACAGGACCCGCTGATCAGCACTGCAGTGGCACGCACTCATGCCAAAAACCCAGAAGTGCAGAATCACGTATATATACCTGATTCTGCACAGCGCTGCCACCCTTTGGCAGTAAATCTGCTATGGGGCGGTCGGCACAAGGTTAGTTTTGCAAATGTAAACAAGAAAACATTACAATAAAAAAAACAATGTTTTTGTTGTTGTGGTCATTCCAGTGTCACTTCCAGAAAAAAAGTGACCTCTGACCAGTATCCGCATTAATGTGTACATTTCCAGAAGGAAAGAACAAAGTCAGCTCAAGAGCCAGAACTCCTAAAATAGAGCAGAGGGGGCTTAAAGGGTGAATCCACTTTCATGTGAAAAAATATAGCAAATGCAGTTGTAAAAAAATATATATATAACATATACAAATGCTACACAAGTCACATTGCAATTTAATATTAAAATTTACCTTTCTATTGCAATCTGCAGCAACAGTGTAAAGAACAGCCCCAGAAATGTAATTTACTGCTTGTGTGATTGACTCACTGATTTCCCCACAAGTCTTCACTAAGATATAAGTCAGACGTTAAGCACTCCCTCCAATAAGAATTTCATTTTTGGTGAGACACTCCCCAGAGTTTAAATACTTCTAAAAAAGATGCAGACACTGTAACTTTTCTCATTAGAATACCGATAATGCACTAGCTGATTATAATGAACCAGACCCTCCTGTTCAGAATCAGTCTGTTAAAACAAGCAGCTATTCTTAAGAGCAGAGACAGGTAGGAATCTGCAACAAAGTGTGTAAAAGCCATTGCAATGCAAAATGATTACCCATGGGGATTGTTTTCCAACAAAAATAGAGTTACTCTTTAACTCTTGAAGACCAACTGATGTATTTAAATCTGATTTTTAGTTTATTAAGACCAGTAAAACTAAAAATTCTGATTTCTTCATCCTGACTAAACACTGTGGGGTTAATTAAGTAAAGAACTAAAATTGGAACATTTATCCAAATATGCGCAAGTAAAAATCTTTTATTTTTACAAGGAAAATTTAAAAAAATGATTTTTACTTGCACATGATTGGATGAATGCTCCTATTTGATGGGTTGTTAATCATTTGCCTGCAAATATTTAAGGTTTTGCAGCACCTTTTCCAGTTACAATTTTACAAACTGCAAAAATGTAAAAACAAATCAACTACAAAATTTTTAAATGTTGATTTCTTACTTTACTACTCTACTGTCTATGGGCATTAAACTATTCACATATTTTCAACACGTTCTTAAGACAAGTCATCTGTGACCTTTTTATATGATTTTATCACAACAACAAAGACTGGCAAGATCTGTTATTCATTAAAAAATATTTAGTTCAGTTTATATAAAATCAGTTATTTCAATGCTTATTTCAGTTTTGTTTACTTTGATGATTTCTTTACAGTGCTTATAGTTACAGAGATGGATGACGACTTGTTTTAAAAAGCTTTTGCTGTTTAGAATATATAAATACTGTAGTGTGCATTATGTGAGGACTGGTAAACCTTAAAGCCTAAAGGCCCATAGACACACTATACGAAACCATACGAAAATCGGAAGTAAAATTTCATCCGATGAACGATCTGCTGATTTTTTTACTTTGTTAGTATAGTGCTTTTCGATAGCCGATTAGAAATTTTCAGACGACAAAATTTGGATGTGCAGGCTATAAAATTTTTATCGTACGTCAACACAACGTCCGATTTTCATTTAATTAGTACAGTTTTCGTCCCCAAAAAATCGTAAGAGCAAGACTAGGCATGCTTGGAAATGAAAAGAATTCTGTCATATGGGAATTTTCCTATGAAAGTAACCTCTTCACTTTCGATATGAGACTAGCATGCAACAAAAATCTGACGCAAGATCGTTTGATATTCTGATCATGTTTACGAGGCTTAACTCCATGTTTTTATATTGTGGGAAAGAGTGAAAAATTTAGTTTTCATGACCCTCATTGGGGACATTTTCACTCACTTTCTGTCCCTGTGACACTTGTGCAAGAAATGAGGGAATAGTTGTCACTGGGGCAGGAAGGCACATACAGCAATAAAAACATAAAAACATTCTTGGAAGTATAAAATCCTCCTCACTCATCTCTTCATTTTCTAATACTTCCTGTTATGGCAGGAAGTGAGAGGAATTTTCCCCAGCAGAGGCACAGATAGCAATAAAACAAAAGCAAAAAAAGGGTTTAAAGTGAAACCATAGTCAAAACTTTTTTTTTTAATTTTGGATAGAGCAAGGAAGGGTAATAACCCCAGACAGATGTCATCCCATCTGTGTCCCATTGCAGAGATTTCCCTTAACTTCCTGTCCCATAGCCAAACAGAAAGTGAAAGGAAATTCTTTCAAATTAAAGAAATTACTTGGGGACCCCCAGGTCACTAGAACTAGTGTCCTTATTGGAAGATCTTCCCTATTACTTTTCTGGGGACAACCTAAAATGTGGGATTGTCTTTTACTTTCACTTTTAATGATAATGGTAAAAGGACAAATAGAGAGGGTGAATCTCCATCTTGGGGGGCGAAGAAAGCAATAAAAATCTAAAAGGTGTTTTAATCCCTCTCTACTCTAAAAGAAAAAAAAGTTTTGCCTTTAGTTATACTTTAATCCTCCCCAGTCATGATTGGAGTCATGTCTAAATTTCCAAAGTGCTGCAGCAGATGTTTCATTTGGGGAAACCTGGAATCTGCAACCAGGAAATAGGTGCTCCCAGGATGCATGTGAACTGTTCCGCTCAGTGTAAGCTAGGCATGTTGACTGAGTAGACTATAGAAGCAGAACTAGGGTCACACTTAGGCCCTGTTCACACCTGAGCAGAGCGATTTTTTTTCAAGTGTTTTTTTTTTTTTTTGAGAGAGTTTTGCAAGAGTATTGCGAGCGTTTTAGAAGCGTATTACAAGCATTTTACATGTGTATTCAAGCTTCAGATGTTTTTATTTTAGTCAATAGAAAGCACAAGGAGATTAGGGGTTGAGAGCGGCTGTTTTTGCCAGAAAACATGCAACAAAATGCTCGGAAAAAGATCATGTTGCAGGCGTTCTCATTGAAGTCTTCGGGGCCAATCTGCCTCAAAGAAGCTCATGTACTTTTTGGAGCGGCAAGCATTTTGCTACAGGTAACAAAACACTCAGATGTGAACAAGGGCCAGTGAAATGAATGGGATTTTGTTTGTTGAATGTATCAGAGCTACAAGCTTCAAGCATTTTTTACATTTTAGAATGGGGTGCCTTGGGACTATCCATAATTTTAAAGGGTGCCGTGAGATTGTCTATAATTTTAAAGGCTGCCTTGACTGAAAAAAAGGTTGAGAAACTCTGTACTATACCACTGTTTGTTATAAACAACCGCCATTTCATTTAAACACTGTTTTCACCCTTTTTCATCCTTTGTTACATCTTAGTGCTATGGATCCCCTGTAGGCCCTTTCCAGCCACCTCCTGTCTACATGCACTCCAGAATGGTACCTGGATTATGACAATAGTGGACCATGCCTGTCAAATGTGCATCAGCACCACCAATGGTAGTCTCCATTGGGAGAGCAGATGACAATGCAGGAGCACAGATGGGAAGCATGGACTGTGTTGTCTCCTATATTACCTGGAAGTACATGAACAAGGACATTCATGGCAGGATCACCAAGTAATACTTTAATGAATGGTACAGTTCTAAAAGAAGACTGAAAATTATTTTTTACTATTACAAGAACATGCTATAGAATATATAAAATTTCAGTTATTTAGTTTACACATAACTTTAATGCTATGGATCCCCTGTAGGCCCTTTGTCTACATGCACTCCAGAATGGTATCCGAATTATGACAATTGTGGACCATGCCTGTGAAATGTGCATTAGCACAACCAATGGCAGTCTCCATTGGGAGAGCAGATGACAATGCCGGAGCACACATGGAAGGCAGGGACTGTGTTTTCTCCCCTATTACCTGAAAGTACATGAACAAGGACATTCATGGCAGGATCACCAGGTAATACTTTTATTTTACCTGTGTATTCAAGCTTCAGATGATTTTATTTTAGTTAATCAAAAGCACAAGGGGGAGGAGATTAGGGGTGGAGAGCTGCTGTTCTGCCAGAAAACATGCAACAAATCGCTCCTAAAACGCTCATGTTGCAGGCGTTCTCATTGAAGTCAATGGGGCCAATCTGCCTCCGATCTGCTTATAAGAAGATCATGTACTTTTTTGAGCGACAAGAGTTTTGCTACAGGGGACAAAATGGTCAGATGTGAACAAGGGCCAGTGAAATTAATAGGATTTTGTTTATTGAGCATATTAGAGCTACAAGCTTTAAGCAGAAAATCGCTTCGGTGTGAACGGGCCTTAAAGTTGTCACAAGTGTCATCATTGAAAGATTTAATTGTGCCTCCTGCTTTGGTGGCAACTCTTAACTTGTTCTTCTCTCTTTCTTTCCCCATGGTGTTGGGTACCAGTATAAACAGAGGCAAGGATCTCCCTAACAGGGATATATATATAAAAAAAAAACTCAACAGAGGTTCTAATCCTTCTCTCCTCTATCCAAAAATTTTTTAAAAAAAGTTTTGCCTTTATATTAGTGATCGACCAATTATCGGCAAAGCTGATATATTGAGGGCCGATATGCACTTTCCCCGATATATATCGGAATCGGCCCCTGAGGTCATCGATATTGCCAATATTTCGGAAAGTGCTTGTGCCGGAGTGATGCCTGCAGCTAGAGGCAACACCCCGGTACCGGAGTCCATAGCCGATGGTCGGCTGTCTTGTAATGAAAACCGATGCCGATGAGAAGCCGCTCGGCTGTCATTACAAGGAGCGGGAGGGGACGCCCCCCCTCCGCCGCCTTCCACGACTCTCCCGGGTCTCCAACCAGCCTGCACGGCCGCCGAAGGCCCGGTCAAAGCCGCATTCGGCTCTGATGGGGTCACCATATAAAAACCCGCAAGTGATGTCATGACATCACTTCCGGGTACTCGGCGCCAGATTAAAAAAAATGACAGCATTTAAAATAGTCAAACGTGGCGTTTTTTAATGATTTTAAGTGCAGAGGAGGGGTTTGAGGTCTTTTAGACCCCCATATCCCTCCACAAGAGTACCTGTCAAGTGATAAAAATAATAAAATAACATTTTTTTAAATGTACAAAAATATCGGCCAATATCGGTTGATACCGATATGCAATGGCCAAAATATCGGTATCGGTAACGAAAAACCGATATCGGTCGATTACTACTTTATATACATTTTAAGACAATATATGCTGAATAGTGATAAAAGAAAAAATATTAACCTTCTGCACTTATATCTGTCAGTTAAATGTACACAGATACAAATATTATAAAAATCAGTTGTCTTTATTTCTTAAATTAAATTATTATAGATGTTTGTAAGGGCTCTAAAATGTTTTTTCCCTTGTATTTAATAATTTTAAGCTCATACAGAACTGCTGTGTGGAAAAAAAAAAACCTAATTTTACATCTAACAAATGTTAAAACAAACAAGGCCAACTGGTTATTTCATTTTGTATGGAGTAAAAAAAAAAAAAAAAAGGTCCTTGGAACAATACACTGTCAGTTTGTAGCCCAAGTTATGTAGTGAAGCTGCATTTTCACAATAGGCCATTGTAGCTAACAAAACAGTCACCCAAGCATTTAAAGACCTTACATTGTAACAGCATCATGGTAAATATTCATGAGAGCTTCGGGCTGGTTTGATTATAGCATTTATCGAAAGTGTAGAATGCCGCATTTCCACAAATAAAACAAGGTGTGTTTTGGTAAGATTTGGAAAAGAACACCCATTTTCCATCGGGGATCTGATTAGAGTTCACTTTTCATCCTTACGAGAGGCCGCAAATGTGCTCTTCTTCTACCTAAACAGATAATAAGCACTCGCCCCACTACCCCTTCTTGACTCAACACACTGAGACTAATCGCAGATAATTGAGGAGGAGGAGCTGAGGGCCGGGTGAGCTTTTGTGTCCACAGGACAAATGGTCAGTTCATGAGGCTTTTGTCTGAGCCAGTCATTTCTTGTAGCTGTCCAAGAAGAAAACACACTAGTGGAAAAAGGGAATTAAAAAAAAAAAATCACCACAAACCTAAAGAGGATAATATGCTTTTAAACAAATGTTACCACCACCAGATAAAGCAAATTTGTTAATATTTAATATAAAAAAAAAATATATATATATATATATATATATACAGTATATATATATATATATATATATATAGACATTTCTTCTCTCTTATTATTGTCATAGTATGTCCTCATTTTTACATGATATATATATATACATATATAAACTGTATATATAATCTATTTATCTTTTTAATAAGATAAAAGTCAAATTTAATTTCTATTTAATAAGATAAAAATTATTTTTATGTTCTGCCAATCTGTGAATTCTTTGGATAACAGATGGTGTTTCTGTACTGTACCACCCTGAAAGTGTTGCTTATCATAAGTGTGAATGAGGAGAGATTTGGGTGAATATTACAGATTTTCCAATTTTGCCACATTTTTTTTCTTTTTCTTTTAGGTATTTGTTTGTTTGTTTTTTGCGGGGGGTCGCCGTAGGTCGCCTTTCATAGGGAAGCTGCGGACCCGTTCTAATAGGAGCGACACAAGTCGCTCCGACTTAGAAAAAGGGTCCGGAGCTTCTTCGGGGCGACCCGGAGGCGACCGCCATAGACTTCAATGTTATGAAGTCCGTAGCGGCCGCTAAGAAGAAGACCAGAAGAATAGGATCAAGATAGTTGAATGTAGTCATATACAGCCCATTACACCCTTTAAAAAACACCTTCTCCATTGACTTCATTGCATTTCACCAAAATGGCAAAACATTTTGGGAAATTAAAACTCTCAAATTCACTCTTAAAGGAATAATCATTCATCTCAAGTGAATGATCTGAATCCTACCTAGTAAGATGTACTGAGCAGCTATGGATGTGTATGGACTTTTAAGGTGCAAAGTATTTTCTAAATAAATTTGATATGTTTTTATAAAGTTTTGTGTCAAATGGGTACCTTAAAAGTATCTCTGTACATCTAACTGACTTTGGATGTGGTATCGTAAGTAAGTCTGTCTTTGTTTGTTTGGTATTTGACCCCCAGAAATAAAGAATAATTGACTTCTACAAGAGGTAAGTACACACACAGCTGCAGATAGTGTAAATAGTTTCACTTTTATTAATAGTTTATTGTTGGATGAGTTATAGTAAATTTTCTACACTGGATAGAAACATAAGTGTAGAATTATACAGTATACAAAATATATAAAAGCACGTTCAAACAAAGGAAGATATCAAATTAATCAATACATGGGGCGTGGAGACATTGGTAAGTGACACATTGTTATAGGACATCAGATTGATGTTATCTTGACTTAGTAATAATAAGAAGATGTGGATAATGAATGTTTGCATCATAATTGTCCTTATCTTCTTCCGCCATCTGTAATAAAAAAAAGTAAAGACAACAGTGAGTTAAAAGGAAGAACTTTGGTATGGTGGTATTAGGTTTACTGTGTATGAAGGTGAGATTAATGGAGCTTCATAAAAAAGCATACAGTTATTTGGCTCCTCACATAATTGGCAATGTTAGGTAGTTACAGAGAGCAAATTACACTACTAATGTTGATTTTACAAGGTGTCATTAGACCTTCCCATGTAAAGATATCCGTAGACATTAGATTTGTAGCTGCTGCAAGTGATGGCTATGTCTTTGCAAGCCTTAAGCAACCATTTCATTAAAGGAGAGGTTTGGGGCATTGAAAATTCAGACCTCCTTACTCCCTTCTTTTCTGCAGCTGTCCCATGTCAGATCTAAGATAGAGAACTGAGTAATCACATGACTGCTGATCACTCAGCTCTCTGTCTGCTCAGAGCGGAGAGCAGTGACTGTCAGACCTCTTTCCAATCTGTTCCTCCAGCACTCATTAGAGCGCTGGGCAGGAGAGGATGGCAAGCGCATCTGGCTTCGGCTCTCAGCCGCGTTATTACAGCTGGAAGCAGTTATCAAATAGACATCTAGATGGATCCTGACAATATGGTCAGAATTCTTCTAGAGCCTGGAGCAGCACAGTGACGTCAGCTGAAAGCAGGCTTTACCTCAGTGTCAACCAACTCTGGGTCACAGGAGAGCAAAAGTAAGTGCTCTCCAATGACCCACAAGAGAAGTATGACAAAAGAACTTTAGCCATACTTCTCTTTTAAGACCAAAAATATGAAACAGGCACATCTGAAAAGAGTACTTACCTTTCCCGCTGCCTGCACCATGAGAACACTGCTCCACAAGGGGAACACCTGCATTGATGTATGCATGGAAACTGACACTTCTGGGAATGTCAATTTTCTTGGTACCCCATAGTGCTCAGTGATTCCCTTCACCCTACTTCCATTTTGCTGTTGTGTATCGTAATGATGTGGAGGTCAGCAGAAGGAGCTACTGAGTGCTTTGCGGGACTAGGAGATCAGCACCCCCGAAAGTTCAATTTTCCCAGTGGACTGTTCCCACTGGCTGCACCATGAGAACATTGCTCCATTAAGGAGAAGTCTTACATTGATGTATGCATGCAAACTGACACTTCTGGCAATGTCAGTTTCCTTGGTACCCCATAGTGCTCAGTGGTCCCCTCCCCCCAACTTCCATTTTGCTGATGTGTACTGTAACGATGTGGAGGTCAGCAGAAGGAGCTACTGAGTGCTTTGGGGAACTAGGAGATCAGCACCCCCGAAAGTTTATTTTTCCAGTGGACTGTTCCCGCTGGCTGCACCATGAGAACATCGCTCTGTTAAGGAGAAGTCTTACATTGATGTATGCATGGAAACTGACACCTGACACTTCTGGCAATGTCAGTTTCCTTGGTACCCCATAGTGTTCAGTGATTCCCTTCACCCTACTTCCATTTTGCTGTTGTGTACTGTAATGATGTGGAGGTCAGCAGAAGGAGCTACTGAGTGCTTTGGGGGACTAGGAGATCAGCACCCCCGAAAGTTTAATTTTCACAGTGGACTGTTCCCGCTGGCTGCACCATGAGAACATCGCTCCGTTAAGGAGAAGTCTTACATTGATGTATGCATGGAAACATACACTTCTGGCAATGTCAGTTTTCTTGGTACCCCATAGTGCTCAGTGGTTCCCTCCCCCCAACTTCTATTTTGCTGATGTGTACTGTAATGATGTGGAGGTCAGCAGAAGGAGCCACTGAGCTCTTTGGGGGACTAGAAGATCAGCATTCCCGAAAGTGTCATTTTCCCAGTGGTCTTTAGCAGAGTATTCTTCTTAAAAATATTGACTTTCTAGAGGTATGGACAGGAAGGAAAGTATTCTGTCTCTTCTTTTGCAGGTATGCCAGTTCCATAGTTTTTCTTTTTTTTTCACAGGACCACTTTACAATTTCAAAGGGTTTTGTTGACAAGGATGCTCAAGTCTTACAAGTGAATGTTATAAACAAGCCTGTTACATGAAACTTAATTTATTGTTTGATTGAATAGCCACAGTCAATGTTCACTGCAGTTTCTCTTTATCGATTCTAAGGCTGCTATATGCACATCATGTACATATACTGTAGGAACCTGCAAAATGGTACAATAACAAAATGCATAAAGCTTAAAGTAGATGTCAACTCTAACTGACATTTAGTTTACCAAACAACTGTCTTATAAACAACCGCCATGTTTATTTTCATTCAAACACTGTTTTCACCCTTTTTCATCCTTTGTTACATCTTAGTGCTATGGATCCCATGTAGGCCCTTTGCAGCCAACTCCTGTCTACTTGCACTCCAGAATGGTATCTGGATTATGACAATAGTGGACCATGCCTGTGAAATGTGCATCAGCACAACCAATGGTAGTCTCCATTGGGAGAGCAGATGACAATGCAGGAGCACAGATCGACGGCAGGGACTATGTTGTCTCCCCTATCACCTGGAAGTACATGAACAAGGACATTCATGGCAGGATCACCAAGTAATACTTTAATGAATGGTACAGATCTAAAAGAGGACTGAAGAATATTTTTACTATTACAAGAACATGCTATAGAATATATAAAATGTCAGTTATTGAGTTTACACATAACTTTAAATCCTTTTTTTTTTTAAAATAGACAATGCCTCCAGTTATAAAATAGGCAGTGCAATGCTTTATTGCTAGTGTTATAATGAGCTTTGGAGGTGTTAGTTGCACACATAAGAAGCAATAACCTGTTAAAGCTCTTAAAAGGATTTAGTGAATGGGTTTACAAATATTTTGAAGGCCAACTCCACCAAAAATTCGTCACTTGGCTTTAAATGTTTGCTGGCAACTTGAAGCATATGTTAGCTTCCTATACGAGTCACTCAAGGGAACTTGGGGTGAGTTATTTCCACCAAACTTTCTAGCTCTGGCCAACAACTATGACTACTAAAAAGCCAAATAATGAGGTCAAACCCCAATATATCCACCTTGATTATAGAAGGAAATGGAGACACAAACGTGGTGAAGGGTTGCCAATGTGTTGGGCTTTGGAGGTGTTGGTTGCACACATAAGAAGCAATAACCTGTTAAAGCTCTTAAGAGGTTTTAGTGAATGGGTTTACAAATATTTTGAAGGCCAACTCTGCCAAAAATTGGTAATTTGGCTTTACATGTTTGCTGGCAAGTTGAAGCATATGTTAGCTTCCTATACAGGTCACTCAAGGGACCCAGGGGTGAGTTTTGTCCACCAGACTTTCTAGCTCTGGCCAACAACTATGACCACTAAAAAGCCAAATAATGAGGTCAAACCCCAATAGATCCACCTTGATTAGAGAAGGAAATGGAGACACAAACGTGGTAAAGAGTTTCCGCTGAAGTCTTAGAGAAACAAGGCGTTGGAGGGTAAATCAAAACAGTAGTGATCATGCAAAAACATAAATGTGGGGAAAATGATCCTCCTAAGTAAAATGTGGACAAGAAGGGTAATGGGGATATTTTTTATTTTATTTTTTAAAACTGAGAGTGGGGGAAATTTTAAAATGGTAATAAAAATATTTAAAAGCAGCTTATAAAAAATTAATGACATTCATAAAGAGAGCAAATTGATTTACAAGTAAACATTACTTTCTGCTTGAGGGATTAATACTACTTTACCGAAACATGAAAATATATTAAGGATGCTATTGAAGTGGTTTGAAACACAAAATAAGTGTCTTCTTGCTAGTAAAGTTTGAGCAGTGAAGTGCAAACAACTCCTTCAGAAATTAAAGCATACCAAAACCTAAAAACAAAAATGTAATATACTGCAGCTTGGAGGTCCTTAGATATAGTGGACACATTGGGATTGATTTACTAAAACTGGAGACTGTAAAATCTGGTGCAGCTCTGCATTGAAACCAATCAGCTTCCAGGTTTTTTTTTGGCAGAGCTTAAAAAAAGCTTTAAAAAAAAGTTGAAAGCTGATTGGCTACCATGCACAGCTGCACCAGACTGAACCAGCACTCTCCACTTTTAGTTTATTGGTTTACATTTCTCAGTCTAAGAACCTTTTCAGTAAGTACAGAAAATACCTGTCGGTCTTGCCAGAAAGGAAGTGTCCTTGTCACACCTTCTGAGAACTGAAAAAGCACAAATATCTTAATTTTTCATGTGTAAACTAATGTAATAAAGAAAAACAAAGCCAGGCCTTTTTTAAGTCCAGGCTGTGTAACAACCATGGCTGCCCCCATAGATACAATGGAGAAATTAGTGTAGACACAGACAGGAAGTGTGGTGCTTGCAAGATTCCTGGATAAACAGCCTGAAAAATAATAACAAATACAGCTACATCTAAGGACTGGAAAACTCAAATATATTTACATTTCTTTTTTGGCGGGCGGGGTTAGATACCCTTATGGCCCGTACACACGATCCGAAAATCGGACGAAAAATAACGCTTGTGAAAGGATCGGACGATAATCTGATCGTTAGTACACAGCTTACGAGAGGCGATCACGACAGTTCGCCCGATATTATCCGGCGTGCAAGTATAAAAATTTTGATCGTATTATAACACACCGTACGATAATCGTATTATCAGTATGTTGTTCGTCCGAAAAAAATGCTGAGCAGGAGACAGCGCATGAGCAGTAGACATAATTTTCCCCTCACACGCTACAGCGTGGTTACGCATACCGGAAGCTTTTGAATCATCGTCCGAGAAAATTCGTATCGTAAGTAACCTCTCCCATTTGGGAATATAATTGAGAGTTCCTAGCAACCAAACAAAAACGGACGGATTTTTGGATCGTGCGTACTGGGCATTAGATACAGGACCTTTTGTCTGATTTGACAGAATTTGACAAATTGAATGGACCATTTTTTTTACTGAACACTAAGCACCCATCTTGTCAGATTTCTTACAGTTGTGTATAGGATCATCCTCACAAAATCAAATTTTCAGTGTATTTGTTGGACAGGTAACCACCTGCCAATTGCTACCTATATCTCTTGGGAACATTAGTGGTGTTTTTTTTTTTTTTACTTGACCTTTGTCCAGCTACTGTGATGGGAGATTTACAAAGATCTCTCCCTGTTGGATAATTAAAATCTATTTTATACAGACAAAAACAGCAAAGTAGAAGCCGCCAAAACGCCAAGATGAGCAGAAGAAGAGCCAGGAACAGAGGCTCAGCATACCAGGTTCAAACTACAAATAATTAACTAAAGTTAATAGACGGTTTACTTTTCAAGGGAATTTTTAGTTTAGGGAGCCACTTTGCAAAGGATACCCAATCACGTGTAAGGGAATTTAAAAAAAAAACTGAATTTGTGCTTGCTTTCACGTGATTGGGTGGTGGAAGTCAGCAGAGCTTCACCACATCCAGCTCTGAAGAAAATTCTCTTGGAAAGTGAACAGCGAATTTCTCTTTAATCACTTCTGGACCGGAAGATTTTCCCCTTAATGACCAGGCCATCTTTTGAGATTCTCCACTGGCAAATAGGGGCGCGTGCCCCCAGGATCACTCCTGCAAACCACCGTACAGGTACAGCGATTCACGGGAACCAGCCGCCCGTATATCGATGGTGGCTGGTCGGCAAGTGGTTACTAAATCAACCCCAATGTTTTGGGTGGACTAGCTCTTTAATGTATTCTTCAACACATGCAAAAAGTAAAACTTCTCTCCTTTCTTTTTGGATACAATGAGGAAGATACTAAATATCTCAATAGTGTATATTTTTTTATGATGTGGGCTATGATCCCGTCATTAATTTATCAAATAATCTGCTGTATCTTCAAAAGAGATCAGGAAGTTGACATCAAAATGAAAGTGTGTCTACAGTCAAAATTTTTTTGTTTTAGTTTTGCATTGGGTAGGCAATGGTTAGAACTAGAGATAAACCGATTATCGGCAAAGCCGATATGTCGAGGGCCGATCTGCACTTTCCCCGATATATCGGAATTGGCCACCAAGGTGACCGAAATTTGCCGATATTTTGGGAAAGTGCTTGTACTGGAGTGATGCTTGCAGCTAGAGGCATCACCCCGGTACCGGCGTCCATAGCCGATGGTCAGCTGTCTTGTAATGACAACCGACGTGGCTGAGAAGCCGCTCGGCTGTCATTACAAGGAGCGGGAGGGGATGTCCCCCCGCCACCTTCCACGGCTCACCTGGGTCTCCCGTCCCACCAGGAGACCCGGGCAACCATCCTTAATTGCCGCCTAAGAGAAGACCTGATCAAAGCCGCATTCGGCTCCGATCAGGTCTCCATGTAAAAACCCGGAAGTGATGTCATGACATCACTTCCGGGTACTCAGGGCCAAATTCAAAAAAATGACAGCATTCAAAACAGCCAAACTTGGCGCTTTGAATGCTTTTAAGTGCAGAGAAGGGGTTTAGGGTCTTTTAGACCCCCAGATCCCTCCACAAGAGTACCTGTAAAAGAAAAAAAAAATTGAAGGTTCGAAAATATCAGCCAATATCGGCCGATACTGATATGCGATGACCAAAATATCGGTATCGGCAATAAAAAAACGATATTGGTCGATCACTAGTTAGAACCCCTGTCAGGTTTTAATTTGCTGTCTATGTCTTATTGGGGAGATTTCCCTTCACTTGCTGCCCCTAGAGGCAAAACAGGAAGTGAGAGGAAATCAATCCAAAGTGAGAAGAGATTCACTTTTAGGCTTAGCTCAGATCTATGCATGTCGGTAATACATGCAAAATTGTGCACTTTCCTGACACGCAGAGAAACGCTCTGCCCTTTAGCAGATGCATGGAGGTGCTAATAGCACCCCCACATTTAGCAAATGATTTTGTGTAAAATGGAGATGAGTCAGGGACTTCTTTCGTCTCATGTGTAGGACTGCACAATGAAATTAATAGAATAGCCCTACATGTGACATGGGGAAATGCACCTGTGCTTGGTCGTACCTGTAGCTATGAACCAAGCCTTAGAAAGATCGTCACTTGAACACCAATGCTGGAGACAAATCCATGTGTTACTACACGGGAATACACAATCAGTGGTGCAGCACCATGCATTTGGAAAGGCACCCAAAACACCTTAATGCTAATATGTTTCAGGGCACCACAGGAACCATGTGTGCTTTGTGGTGTGCTACACTCAAAAAAGAGGTTCCTGTCCGATTTCATGTGCATTGGGGTGAGTTGGTAGCCCAATCTAAAATTAATGCACCACCTTAAAGTTATATCAAAGACTTTTTTTTTTTGTTGTTTAAAAATAACAAACATGTTATACTTACCTGCTCTGTGCAGTGGTTTTGCCCGGATCCTGCTCTTTTTGGGTCCCTCGCTGGCACTCGAGGGGGCACCCGAGCCAAACCACCGCTCTGTGTGTTCATTCAGATACAGAGCCGTGGCTCGGCCCCACCCCGCCCCCCTCTCTCCTTATTGGCTCACTGACCTTGATTTACAGCAGCGTGAGCCAATTGTGCCAGCAGCTGTGTCTCAGTCAATCAGGAGGGAGAGTCCCGGACAGCCAAGGCTCTCATGCAACATCGCTGGAACGAGATGGGGGGGGGGGGGGTCGCTGCACACAAAAGATTTTTTATCTCAATGCATAGAATGCATTGAAAAAAAAAAAAACTTCTGCCTGTAGAATCACTTTAATGCTCTACACATTGACTTGCAAAATAATTCAGGTTAATTTGCATGCGCTAAAACAGCTCAAGGTGTGACGAGGGCCTTAAAGATTTCTCCTCACTTCCTGATCCAGTGACAACTGTCAATTTTTGCATTCCCCAGTGACCAATTGTCAATGGGAACAGGGGCGATACTGAGGTTTTAACACTTCCCTAGGCTATCCAAAAAAGAAAAGTTTTAGATATAGTGTAAGAAGCTTTTATTGTGGTCTTCTCTTGCACACGATGGGGTTAATTATTATATGTGGTTGTTTTTCAGATTTTGCGGTTTAATACAAATCTATACATCCTTTAAATAAACTGTGTCTCTGCTGCTTGGGAGAACAACTTTTTGCTACATAAACAACATAAAAAGGTCACGCCGCAATAAAACCAATAAACTGGGTAAATAATCAATACATTAAAAATATTAAATGTAGGTAACTTGAATGTATTATTATTCTGTACATTAAACACCACGTGAGTAAGTCCATAAACCTGCTTGTATAATGGTCAGTGATTAAACACCGCAATGGGTTTTATGGCTGGAGACTGGAGAGAAATCACGTGACATTGCCAGGCACAATACAAAACTACAGGTGATCTAATTGCATTATAGTAGCTTTTAATGCACCTACTTCTGGCACACAAGGGCTTTGTAGAGCTTTCTGTGAGCTTGCAAACTAAAAATAAACACGAAATTTAAAAAAAAAATATTCGCCAAGCTACAATACAAAAAAAAAATAACCCACCATTTATAAATAGAAAATTAAACACAAAATTGAAAAAAAAAATATTTGCCAAGCTACAATACAAAAAAAAAAAAAACCCACTATTTATAAATAGAAAATTAAATCATATCAATATTCATGCCACATAAGGTGAACAGTCATAAAATACTTTTTTCAAATTTAAAAACAACCTAGAGTTATCTACATTTAATTGGTGATAGAGATCACACAATTAATTGTTTGATAATAATAAAAATTATATATATATATCTATATATGTGTAAAACAAAATTATTAAAACCCACGCTAAAAGAGTATTTATTTATAAATATATATATATATATATATATATATATATATATATATATATATATATATATATATATATACATATATATGTAGATAGATAGATAGATAGATAGATAGATAGATAGATAGATAGATAGATAGATAGATAGATAGATAGATAGATAGATAGATAGATAGATAGATAGATAGATATATTTTTTTTCCTTAAAAGAAAAACAAAAGAAAAAAAAAATGAATAAACAATAAAAATAAAAACCTTACACTAAAGTGATAAAATTGAACTGCTTCATATAACAGTTAGATAAAATAGTAAGTTAAATAATTTCTATAGCTGACACAATGGTAACACAAATTAAAGAATTGTTAATGTTTAAGTATTCATTTTATAAAAGTGAATAAATTACAATGAAAACACAAATAATAAACACTGAACCCTGGCAAAAAAATATATATTTTATTACATGTCAAACAAATAGCCCTTTTCACATAAAAACACATTTCCTCAATTAAACTAGTTTCATTCTTTCAGATCATTGGAATGAAAAAAATAACAAAAAAAGCAGTGAAAAGGAAGTGATTTTCCAATTTGATACGCAAAGTAAGGTCGACGAGGACCGAAGGAGGCACAGTAATATAGTTGCTATTAGTAGCATTACGAGTTACAGTATAATTGGATGTAACGTTCTTAGACCCACCGGGTGAACAGCCACCGCAGGAGGGGGAGAGGTGGGTGGAAAGCCCTACTGTTTACTTTTAAGACAATCTACAATTATCAACAACACTCTGCACAGATTATAAACATCGGGCACTTGGGATGGGGTGTTTAAACAAGGAAATGGAGGTGAAAAGTCATCTGTCTTTACACCATGCTATTCCCCATTCTCTTTAATAAGCTTTCTACAAGACTTATATAATACTAGCCACATACATTGTCAAAGAAAAAAAAAAAAAAAAGCGACAGCAGATTTAATTTATTAAACAAAAAAAAAAAAAAAAAGCTGTTGTCAAAATTTTCTGATTTACAAAATTTACAAAATTCACATTTTAATGAACACAGTTATAACATGAATTAAAATTGTGTGTCTTTGCCCGACAGTCAATGTGAACATTTTGGTATTTAACATCTAATATCGGACTAATTAATTTGGTGTGTAAAAAAATAAAATAGCTTAAATATTTTTTTAAATAACTAATGAACTTTCACAAATATACAGGGCTTAGAATTTCATCTTTGCATTATTTTCTCTAAATGGTATGCTATATGTTGATGTACTCGATAAAAAAAAAAAAAAAAAATCCAGCAAATTTTCTTACACTTGCTAAAGTAGTAACCTTATGAATGCAAGGTAAAAAAAAAAAAAAAAAAAAAAGCACAATTGTATAAAATGTTAACATACCTTTCACATAGCTCGGATCCTGAAGAAGGTGGCAGGTTACGTTCTGACAAAAGCACTGGCATATAGCGTAGCTACATACACAGTTTTGATTACAGGCTTGCTTTTTAACGGAAATAAAATTTCACAGCTAACAATGAGAGGTGAAAAGTTTAAGAGGCAAATCTTTTCCTCCTGATCACTGACTGTTAATCAGCTTCATGGGTGGTTGCCTAAATCTGCGGATTTTTTTTTTTTTTCTTTTTTTTTTTGTTACTTGCTTTACTGCCAAGATTGTAACTAATTTTTTCCCCTGTTGTAGGAGGAGGGGAGGACAACTCCCCGCAGAATGCAGCTGTGTATGAGTGACATGACGCGCTAATGCAGAGGGCAAAATTCATGAATCTCTTCACAACCATTTGTGTAACAAGATTAAGATGGGACAGCAGAAAATAGCTGCATTATCAGGCTCCTTACAGTTTTCCAGCTGGTTACGCTCTATTCCAAAACAGTAGGGATAAGAGGATAACATGCAGCCTCCGGGAAGACGCCTCTTCTTATTTTGGGAGCAAAAATCATCCCCAGGAAGATGAGGCATGAAGGATATGTAGAGCCAAAAAAGACCCAATCCTGCCAAACAGGCAGAAATATTGAGTTCTACTTATCGGCATGAATGTTAAAGCTAACAAAAGCTCTTTCTGTGAACAGAGGACCGGCAGCTGCGATTTACACAACAATGTTGAAAAAAAAAAAAAAAAAAAAAGCACACACACCGGTGCTTCCCATATAAATGTCTGATCAGGAATTAGAAACTGGCCATCTCTTCTCTATTCTTTAACTTGTAACAAAAGAATGAAAGCATAAGAAAAAAGGACTTCAAGGGCTCGTAGCAGTGCCAGAAAGCAGCCCGACATATGAAGCATAGAAAACCACATTTATGAGTGGGATTAAAGTTTTTTTTTTAAAGCTGAGCAAGAGTGTTTCGAATATTGTCACCATTGCGGATTTTGCATGGTACTGGTATTTTATTAAAACAAGATTAGGTGAAGTTGAGCAGCCCCCCAGGTGCAACCATCAGCCCACAGTTACCCCAGACACCAAACCCTTGCAGTAAATACCAGAGTTGCCTGTCTGAGTCTTCCTATACATGCCTAAAAAGAGACTTTTCTACTCCTTAAGTGCTCAAGCGCCAGAATGAAAAGATGCCACCTTTCCCAATGTGTCTATAAGCACACCACCACCACCCAGAACCAAGCCCCTGTCATGAAGCCTAATGTAGCGAGCAACATTTATGTCTTCAATGCTCAGTGTAACTATAAGTGATTTAATTTGAGGCGCTACGCGGGTTAGTAATGGTTGTTTTAGTGTGCAAATGTAAAACCTGTTAAATTTGTGCCATAAACCATCAAAATTTTTACATAAATATTATGAAAATTATTACAAGGAGATACGAACATGGATATTGAGAAAAATTGATAAATAAAACAAAATGTAAAAATGAAAAGACTGTGTCCAAAATGAATAAAAATGGTGTCTTCTACACCCCGTGCTTAAATGTGCTCTATATTTTCGTCTCACTCGTGCTCCTAAGTGACGCTCCTCCACCTTAGTATAAGGTGCCTTTTATTTATTCCAGAAGGGACACCTACTCCAATATATATGGCTAATTAAAGTTATGGTAAACCAATCTACAGTGAGATTAGTACGATGAGATCAGTGTCTTTTATTTAGTTCATATACAAACTCTAGGCTCCTACCAAATATTCAGTGTCTTTTATTTAGTTCATATACAAACTCTAGGCTCCTACCAAATATTGCAATAATCCCCTTATTGTAATTTCTAAAATGAACCACTAGAGGGATATCGCTAGAGGGATATATTGGGGAATTTTTTATTATTGATAGGTAAACAGAAATCATGTAGATATAGTACTATTGTTTTAAGGAAACATTTTAAAAACTAGTATGAATTGATGTTGTAGAGTTTCAAGTATATACTATTATCGTGGCCGGAGGTTGTGAAACGGAAGATATCACCCAACAAGAAACAAATTAGCAACCAATTTGCATATTTCCAAGTCAATAAATGGACAACAACACATGCCAGGTTAAGAATTAGAGTGACATACCAATGGACCAATTAAAAACGAGGAAGGGATATATATCAAACCGTAAATATGGCCGCTGCATGACTTCCTGATGACGTCTTCTGGCGAAATGCGTTGAGGTCCGCAGCAGTAATACTTCCGGTTTTCGTTGGAACACAGGGGACACACATGCCGTTCCATAGCGTGGGCGGCACTGATTACTACACACCTAAACTAAAATAGTGGGTGCCGCTTGTAGGCACAACAAAATATTGAATGATTTATCGATTTATCGATTATTTTATGTGGAAAAAGACATTTTAATAAATGTATTGCACAATTATATGCCTTATGCTTTATTCTGGGGACTCTGATGATTTGGAGCCTGATTCAAAGCAAAAGAAAAATATATAAATCTGCCAAGGTCGAGACCATTTTGATTGAAGTAATTGGTTCCGAAGATGTGAGTTTTAAGTTGAGACCAATTATATATATATATATATATATATATATATATATATATATATATATATATACACAGTACAAAGCTGTGAGGGTCCTGGTGGCCGAGATCCATCTGGTAAGTGGCCCCCTTATACGAAGGTGGAGGAGCGTCACTTAGGAGCACGAGTGAGACGGAACTATAGAGCACATTGAAGCAATGGGGTGTAGAAGACACCATTTTTATTCATTTTGGACACATTTTTTACATCCTTTTCATTTTTTTTAATTTCTTTAATTTATCAATTTTATCAATATACACATTCATATCTCTTTGTAATGATTTCCGTAATATTTATGTAAATATTTTGATGGTTTATGGCACAAATTTAACAGGTTTTACATTTACGTACTAAAACAAGCAATACTAACCCACATAGCGTCTCAAATTTAAATCACTTATTAGCGCACTTTGGGTTCATTCACAAAATTTACAGCAGCTGCATGGCAATTAACAATTTGTACACAAAGGAGGCACCATTTATTCAGTATAAACTCTCAGTATAACTATAGCATTAAAATATATATTAATGATCTAGAACTGGAGACATCTGCTTTTTTTTTACAGGCTAAAAAATTATTTACAGTCTTAAAAAAAATAAAAAATTCACATATTTTTGCAGGAAAAAAATGAAAAAGTATTATTATTTTTTTTACAGGAGTCTGCAAAGCATTGAATCCATGATCAGGCTCCTTCAGACTCCTTCTCCAACTCCCTGCCCATATAGAGGAACGGGCTTTCAGTTGGAGAGCTGGAGGAAGTTTCAATGAACTATGAGTGTGGTGGTCACCACACTTCTATTTCATTGAGAACTAGAAGACCGCCTGCCACAGTAGCAGACGGGACTTGCAATTCATTCGTTCATGGATCTCTGTGAATGAATCACGTGGCTGTGCAGGTGGAGAAAAAAGCCATGGGAAGAGGGTGGGGTGGCAGCTTTGAGGGTGTTCTGGAGGTGGGGGGAATTTGCTTGGCACTATTACATATTACACTCCATGTAACACGGTGTAAAAGGTAGAGTTAGCCTTTAAGGCTTTGTGCAAACAGGTGTATTAAAAAACTCCTATATACACCGGATCCTTCTACCAGGAGTTGGCAGGAAAAATTCAGCATAAAACTGCTAACTTTGGTGCGTAATTATGTGCATTTATTAGCATTTATAGGCATATGGTGTTTAGAAGCATATGCACATACATTTATTTAGTTGGCGAGAATATTTATTTCTTCTAGGCACTAGAATAAACTTCCGGGCATATCAGTGATAAAGGATAAAAAGGTGAAAGTATTAGTTTCTAAATGAAAAATAAATGTCAGTTTTCACGATACACAGTGCTTTAACAAACTACATATCATCCCCTTAGTATTTACATATACAGTACTTTACATGAGGTTGAGCAGCAGTTCCAAATAATTCACAAGAGTTGACACTTCTGGAAAATGCCAGAATTACACATTGACCATCTGTGCCTGGCTTGTGCATGCACAGAGTGCCAGAACAGGCTCACCGAGCACCCAGGGAAAAAAAATGTCCATTTGTGCCCTCCTCCACCACTGCTAACACGTGTTGTAGATGGGTGTACCACCCTGCATGTTTTGATGCACCCATTCTCTGGCTGCCTACAGTTGGCATGTAGAATACACTGTACATGGTTGGTTATTCACTTGCTTTCTCGCACATGGGGTGTATAGTTTTATGTGTCATGTGTTTTTCATGTTGGTTGTGGGTGCTTTTGAGCGAGAGGGGTCACTCGAGTTCCTCCACACCGAACCATTCAAATAATGTATTCATTGACCTGGCATATTCATCCTGGGACAGAAAAGAGCCACCCCCAATTTTTTACTGCAAAACTGAAAGAGCACAATAGCTTAAAACATTGTTGTATGCTGTAGCATTGACAGAACCTTTCACTGGAAACACCTGAGCTCAATAATTCAGGCTGTCCATATACTTTTGGCCATGTAGGATGAGTGCATTGGTCAAATGTCTACTTTGTGACCTTACCAGACTCTTATCTGTTCCTTCTCTGCCTGCTATAATCACATGATCAGTCTCAGTTTGCAATAAGTCACCTCTACTGGAAACATGAACTATATAATTTGGAGGGGTTTCCACATATTATTAGCAATATAGCATAGCACTAAGAGCGGGTGTCCATGTCCGGTGAATCAAAGATTGCAAAGTATTCTTATAATTTGGCTCTTAATAGTCAGATTTACACTTGTACAACCAATTTATGGGTACGAAGTGCTTGCATTGTTGTGAACAGGGTAAAGGCCTGGGGTACCAACGGCCAGTGCCCTTTTTCCCCACGGCAGTCATAGGCACCGGTGTCAGAGAATATCGAGGGACCCTAAAACAGGTGAATTTGGGATGTTCAGGGGAATATCCTGGGGCTCTCAGAGAGAAAATTAACAAAGAATTCAGCTTGGGCAGGATGGTGAGCTCTTTCAGTGGTTTCACCTCTGGAGAGTGGTGCCAAAAATAGAAAGGGGTAAACATTGTTTGATACTGTACTCTAAAGGCAGGTCAATGAGCAACACTGTAGCAGAAGAGATGTTCAGGATACAGTATCAGCTGTTGGAGGATGCCTAGGATATGGTGAGGAATACAGTGAATGCCCAATTAGCCAAAATAGACTTTTATATGGCATTTAGACTTCTGCCTTTACACCTAGAGAGCTGGAGCCTGGTACCCTCTCTCAGGGCTATGAATGGGAATGAGCTCTGCAGTACAGAAGAGTTCTAATACCAAAGACAGAATAGGGGGAGAAGAGGCTGACACAGCAAACAGTGAATATGTTATGAGGACTCTGGGACTGAGTGGACTCTGGCCTCAACTGAGTCTGAGAAGGCTTAACTGAGGGTGTTTCCAGTTAATATTGTATGGCAAGTATGATGACAATCTGCAAATGGGCTTTGTTTTGATTTAAATATCTGAAATCGTTTAATAAATGTGGGTTTCACCAATTTTGCTATAAAGGTATTGTTTGTCTCTACTTGGGGACAAAAAGGACAGAGTGGGCCCTCTATGCCTTACAGTAGGTGCAGTATCAACATGAATACAGGTAAGGCTCGGGGTCCTGATGTCAGGTACCATTTTTTCCCTGAGCAGTCATGAATGCATGGGTATCTATGGGAAGATTGTGGCACAGTTGGAAATTGGGTCAGGTAGAATTTAAGAGAAAATGGTGGGAGATGCATGCCCCCAGGGTGGGGGTTTAAGAGAAGGCTAGTGCATGACAGGAAGTGGCCTGCTAGCACAAGAAAAAAGAGGGCGTGGCCACATATTTAAAAGCAAGGGTGGCAGGGATGGCCTCTCATAGATTCAATTAATCTAGAACAGTGGTTCTCAACTCCTGTCCTCAGGACCCACTAACAGGCCAGATTTTAAGTATTACCTTGGGGAGATGCAGACTAAAATACGGAAATCACGGAGCAGCAAATGAAATCACCTGTGATGTATTTCAGTTATCTTGCAAACCTGGCCTGTTAGTGTGTCCTGAGGACAGGAGTTGAGAATCACTGATCTAGAAGGAAGGGCATTCCCACCCACACCCAGTTTTTCTACTCTACTACTATGGAAACCATTGTCACAGGGACAGTAATTGAGGTGCTCTGTGTACTGTAGAGGTAAAAGCACCAAAACTCTATAGGGGTTCAGAGTTTTCTCTACTCTTTCCAAAACAAAGAAACATTGTTTTCGCTGAACAAACACTGTATAGGCAGAACTCCGGCAAAACATAAAAATAGAAATGAATAGTCCTTTAAAAATAATATAGCAAACCCACATTTTGCTGCAATAATCAGCTTCAATCCAGGGTCCCCCCCCCCCGTAGTACATTTTATCTGCTGTTAGATGTCCTCAAGCTGATGACCAGAATCATTCTACCCAGTCTGAGCCCTGGACCTGTGCCAGTCTGTTAAAAGAGAAGCAGAATAGTGAGAAGTTCACATCTCTGTCCTCTCTCTATCTTCTCCTATTAGCATGCTTCTTGCCAGCACATAAACTGATTGGCTCAATAGACTTTCTTTTTTTTCCTCCCACACATAGATAGAGCGATTTTCTTTTCTTTCGCTCAATTCCCCAATCAACAAAATCAGTGTTGACGGGGAATCCCTCCTATGGAGCTATTGTGTTCTCCTGGCGGGAGGCGCCATCCTGGTCAGGAGAGCACACTGTGATTATTGACAGCCGCCATAGCCACTGGCAATATTCACATGGAAAATCCAACAGCCTTGTTGTACCCAAGTTGATTGATTGATCAACTTGGGTGCAATCAGTCTGCCCATACATAGATTGAATATTAGCCAGTCCCTGCTGAACCGGTCAAGATTCCAAATGTCTATGGCCGGCTTAACCCTACTGTACAGGGACTGGAAGATGCTGATACAGGTCAAATGCAGGTACTTACACTATTTACATTTAAAAAGTATATACATAGTTATATAGTTACATAGTTTGTGAGGTTGAAAAAAGACATCAGTCCATCCAGTTCAACCTATGATGTGTCTGTTTGCTGTTAACCGTACATTGTATACCCCTTTATGTTGTGATCTTTAAGGTGCCCAAAGAATAGTTTTTTGAAATTATGGACGCTCCCTGCTGATACCACTGCTTGTGGAAGAGAATTCCACATCCTCACTGCTCTGACAGTAAAGAACCCCTCACGTATTTTAAGGTTAAAGCGCTTTTCTTCTAGTTTTAGTGAGTGGCCACGTGTCTTATTGTATTCCCTTTCTCTGAAAAGTGTGTTCCTTATGCTAGGGTCATCACCAGTACAGTATTTGTACATTGATATCTTATCCCCTCTCAAGCGTCTCTTCTCCAGAGAGAATAAGTTCAGTGCTTGTAGTCTTTCCTCCTAGCTGATGTCCTCCATTCCCCTAATTATTTTTGTTGCCCTTCTCTGGACTCTCTCCAGATCTAGAGGACTGGTGCCCAGAACTGGACAGCATACTCCAGATGTGGTCGCACCAGAGTCTTGTAAAGTGGGAGAATAATCTCTTTATTTCTGGAGTGAATCCCCTTTTTTATACATCCCAGGATTTTGTTGGCTTTGCTTGCAGCAGCTTGGCATTGCATGCCACTGCCAGGCCTGTTGTCCACTAGTACCCCCAGGTCCTTTTCCATCTTAGATTCACCCAGAGGTTCCCCCCCTAGAAAGTAGCTTGCTTTCGTGTTTCTAACACCCAAGTGCATTACCTTACATTTTTCAACATTAAACCTCATCTGCCATGTAGTTGCCCACCCCATTATTTTGTTCAGGTCCGCTTGTAAGGTTTCCACATTGTGCATAGAAGATATTGGCATGCTTAATTTAGTATCATCCGCAAATACCGAGATTGTGCTAGATATCCCCTCCTCTGATATATAATGATGTATTAATACTTGTAGAACTGCAATAATCTGTGACTTTTATATTTGCCTAGAGTTCCACTTTACAAAATGTGGTCTTCCATGCTAATGATGAATTCTGGCAGACTGGCAGTCCAGGTGATGGAATTGCTGCCCACCCATGCACTCGCTTCTTGCTGACGTTGAAGATGTAAAGCGAGAATTTATTTTTTACATAATAGTGCAAATGAATTGAAACCACTTCTGTGCCAATTAAAACGCCATTTCAAACAATTTGGCATGCATTCTTCATTTTTATCGTTTTCCTGGTATGAAGCCCAGATTTAGAAGAACCAAGGGGTGAGGTGCAACTTAAAGCCAAGACGCAGAAACTGAACTGGCCTTGACTGAAACATAACTGTTGCAATCCACTCCAATGATTATTTGGTCACTGAAAACCGTGACTTAATTGAAACCATGAGCGGCAGACTGCTATTGACTATTCGCTTTTTACAATTGTTTTCCTCAGTAAAAAGGTGAAGGAAAGCTTCCACAAAATTGCTACCAGCATTAATATATAGTTACATACAACCTACTATTCTCAGACGTTCCAGGGCAGTATCAATGGGTTTGCTGATCAGGAGGTCAGCCTTGCACAGATGAAATCACTACACATGGTCAGAACTTTACTTTAAAACACCTTGCACCTTGAATGTTACTCATAGATCTTTTATATTTCTGTATTCCAGCCGCAATGTCTCTATAAACAGCTCTGAAATCAATGGTGACACTAACGAACTGGAATTCAAGCAAACCACTTTTGGGTTCATTTCCCAACGTCCTCTTTTGTTAAGTAATAAATTGCTTGCTAGAGATATTTGTGTCCGTGACACAGTTAACTCAGTAGCATGAAAGTCTCCGGTTCTGCAATTTGATGTAATGGATTTTGTAAATGGAACAGTGGCAGATAAAAACCGTGACAATCCCCAGCGCTGCACTGTGTCAAATGATTGTACGTTAACAGGATGCTAATTGCATTGTTTCCAAACCTAATGGCACTTTGGTGTCACTTGTTAGAAAAATCAGGTACAAAAAAATATGAAATGATAAGTTTAGCTGGACAAGGACATCAAAACTGAATAGATACACAAGCTTTGTACAATGACATGACAATGGTATTAATACTGGGAGCTGGAAAGTGCTGCTTTGTAAAGCAAAACCTTTGTGTTCTAACTAATGATCTCTTAAAGTGAAGAATATGCTCATATGAATCCCAGCATATCCCCAAGGCAGCCTCTAGAGGGCTGTAAAGAGCACCTATGCAATTCAATGTGAAAAATAGTAGCCTGAATGTGTTTTTTCCATATCTATTATTTTGTTGTTAATTTTTTTACTTGACTTTTATGTTTTGTAAAGTATAGCCTCATGCACATTGGGGTTAACGCTGCTGTTAGGGGTGTATCATGTTTTTTGTTTCTGCCTCAAAATGCCCTTACGCGTTAGCCTGTGTGTTCCTGCACATGTATTCCTTTATAAGCGTTTAGAGACAGAAAACAAAACCCCACTGGCAGTATGGCCAGGAGCAGCAGCGCTTTAGCAGAAAAAAAAAAAAAAAAACTAAATATAAGTTAACACTAGGCACTGAATTATTATTAAATCAAAAAGATCCTGCGCTAAAAATTAAATAACTAGAAGAATGATGTGAAGAATGGTGAAAGCAGCTGGAAACACTTGACTATAGTAAATCAAACAATATAAGACACAGAATAGTGCAGCGCTATCAAAAATATGGTGCAAACCATACAAGTGTAAATACAACAATGAAGTATTGAAAAATATAATAAGTGATAAAGTGAGCAAAAAAAAGTCCATAAATTAATACTCGTGCCTCTCAATCAAAAAAGTCCCAGAATGGTGATGTCAGACTGAAGGCTTAAATCCCAAGGAGAGACAGAAATACACCCGTGGTATCTATATCGAAGTGGCCGCTTACCAGAGATATAGGGCCTCCAACCTAATGGAATGGCCATACACACTTTGGATTGCAATCAGATGAATCGTATCCTTCGTAGACCAAGGAACCAGATATATCTCACTGTATCATATATCAACTCCAAACATGATGTCAAGGGTGTGTGGGGAGAGAAGAAGTACACATAGCGTAATCCCGTAATGGTTGAACACAAGGATTTATTAAGGAAGCACTTACATTGTGAATCTTGTGAAAGGTACCGGACGTACGACTGTCACGCCCCCTAGACGCCGGCTCCTCTACACACATGGGACGCCACGATTTTTGCTCTGTGTCTTTGATGTGCCTTTCACAAGATTCACAATGTAAGCGCTTTCTTAATAAATCCTTGTGTTCAACCATTACGGGATTACGCTATGTGTACTTCTTCTCTCCCCACACACCCTTGACATCATGTTTGGAGTTGATATATGATACAGTGAGATATATCTGGTTCCTTGGTCTACGAAGGATACGATTCATCTGATTGCTATCCAAAGTGTGTATGGCCATTCCATTAGGTTGGATGCCCTATATCTCTGGTAAGCGGCCACTTCGATATAGATACCACGGGTGTATTTCTGTCTCTCCTTGAGATTTAAGCCTTCAGTCTGACATCACTATTCTGGGACTTTTTTGATTGAGAGTCACGAGTATTAATTTATGGACTTTTTTTGCTCACTTTATTATTATTATACAGGATTTATATAGCGCCAACAGTTTGCGCAGCACTTTACAATGTGAAGGAAGACAATACAGTTACAATACAGTTCAAAACAGGAGGAACTAGAGGGCCCTGCTCGTTAGAGCTTACAATCTAGAAGGGAGGGTCAAGTGAAACAAAAGGCAATAACCGTGGCGGATGGGTTGATGGAGAAAAAGGAGGTACATTTGTTAGGGGTTGGTAGGATAGGCTTCTCTGAAGAGGAGGGTTTTCAGAGATCGCCTAAAAGCTAATAGAGTGGGGGATAATCGGACAGATAAGGGTAAGGAGTTCCATAGGATTGGAGAGGCTCTGGAAGAGTCCTGGAGGCGAGCATGGGAGGAGGTGATGAGTGAGCTAGAGAGCAGGAGGTTTTGAGAAGAACGAAGAGAGCGATTAGGTTGGTATTTTGAGATGAGGCTGGTGATGTAGCTGGGGGCTAGGCTGTGGATTGCTTTGTAAGATGTTGTAAGTATTTTGAATTTAATTCGTTGGGTGAGTGGAAGCCAGTGGAGGGCTTGACAGAGAGGAGCGGCGGACACTGAGCGATTGGTGACTTTATCACTTATTATATTTTTCAATACTTCGTTGTTGTATTTACACTTGTATGGTTTGCACCATATTTTTGATAGCGTTGCACTATTCTGTGTATTATACTGAATTATTATTCTGTAAAAATTAACGCCCAAGTTCTTGAAGTGCCTAATCATGCCTAAGCGCTTCTGGGTTTCTCCAAGCTACTTCTTCAGTTCCATTGGTTGTCAGGAAGATACTCCGGCATTTATATCCACACAGGTAACACAGACACCCTAATCTATTCAACATGGAATGTGTAGATGTTGAGTGTTCAAGGACAAATTTGAGATGTAAAAGTTATGGAACCACCATATTCTAGTTCAAGGGTCTCCAAACATTCTAAACAAAAGGCCAGTTTACTGTCCTTCAGAGATTAGGGGGGCCAGACTGTGGGCAATGGGAGTTAACAATGCCTCATCCTTGGTTTTAGACATGTGCGAAATATAATTTTTCTTTCGTTTCAAATAGATTATGGTACTAATTTTGTTTTGTTGATTAGTTTTGGAATTAGTTCAGTTTAGTTTAGTTTAGTTAAATGTAGTTTAGTTTTAACACATTCCAAATTTTCAGAATGATTAAAAATCAGATCAGTCGAAAAATGATTGACCAATTTGAATTATGTGTGCAGAATAGCTGGTTGTTAAGGAGTGGGCCGGGAAGCTGGTCGCCGCGTCCTTAACAACTCATCAGCTGGCAGCAGGCTTCCCCCGCTGAGAGCTGAAATGTAAACGACAGAATGCCAGCAATTGACCATTCTGAAAAAATACAGTGTGGGATCCCCGCCCCCAATCCATTTAGGGGAACCCCCCGGCAATTTTGTTTTAGAAAAAAAACATCATGGGGTCATGTCATTATTACAGTAACAGTGCATATTTTTAGCACTGATTACTGTAGTAATGTCACTGGTACCCCCAAAAGTGTCACAAATGTCAGTTAGGGGTCTGATCTGTCCGCCCCAATGTCACAGTCCCGCAAAAAATCGCAGATCGCCGCCATTACTAGTACAAAAAAAAAAAACTATATAAATGACATAAATCTTTCCCGTAGTTAGTAGATGCAATAACGTTTGGGCAAACCAATCAAAATACGCTTATTGTAATTTTTTTTACCAAAAATATGTAGCGGAAAACAAATTGGCCTAAAATGTTAAATTTCGATTTTAAAATTTTTTTGGGGGAATGTTATAGAGCAGAATGTGAAAAATATTGTTTTTTTTTTTTTTTTTTTTTTTTTTCAAAATTGTCGCTCTTTTTTTGTTTATAGCGCAAAAAATAAAAATCGCACAGGTGATCAAATACCACCAAAAGAAAGCTCTATTTGTGGGAAAAAAAGGACGTCAATTTTATTTGGGTCACACGACCGCGCAATTGTCAGTTAAAATAACACAGTGCCGAATCGCAAAATAGGGCCTGGTCATTAAGCAGGAAAATCTTCCGGTCCAGAAGTGGTTAAAGATCCCTTGCAGCACTTCTAAGAAAAGCCTGATTTTTTAATTAACAAATATGACTGCCCCATATAGTACTGATATACAGTTGTGTTCAAAATAATAGCAGTGTGTTAAAAAAAGTGAGTAAAGCTCAAAATCCTTATAATAGCTTTTATTTCCATACACGAAAATGCATTGGGAACACTGCGCAGGCTATTCCAAATCAAAACATGAAGAAAAATGTTTTAAATCTGTTGCTACTTTAGAGAAAGTGAAGAAAAAGGAATTTTAGGCTTTTCCAAAAAAATGTTAGTGTTGTATTTTTCTTTACAAACTCAAACATTTACTGCATAAGATATTAATATAAGGGGGATCCCGCGCAATGGAAAGATATAGATGGAGTTGCTGCCTACCCAGAATACTTCTCACCTAGGTGGGAAGTCAAAGATATATATGCAATGTGTATGGGTGGTGGCGCTACTCTGGATGTGGGGTCTAACTATTAGCCTTGTAGATATTTGATGTACACATATACAAAAGCCTTATGCAAATATGTAAAAATATTTAAAATATTTAAAGATTTAGATAAATATCAATATGAATATAAAGGTGCTGGTGACCAACCAGTGAAAATCCATGATATCACATATACAACAGTATAAATGAATACACCAATATAAGTGACATTAGTGTAGTGAATTGAATCTACATAAGTTCATAAAGGTGACTCAGTGCAGTGAATCAATAAAAATAGAATTTATATAAATATTATAAATGATATTATGTAAAGCGCACTAGTGCCATGTGCAATGTGCAATACAATAAACCAATAGTCCTTCTTCTCAGTCTCAATAAGGTGCACTTTTGCAAGTGCTCAGTGCAGAGGGAATTCCTCTATTGCAATCCTGTCGGTCACGTTCAATTGCACCTGTGAAAGGTGCTTAATGCAAAAATAAATTAATGTTTCAAACATGCAATCCAGTTGATGGTGTTTCTATAGTGCCAAAGGTGGAAACAAGAGATGTATAAATGCCAGTGCTGTACTATACTCTTTCTTTGCTGTGCTCAGTGCGGTGCTCCGTGCCCCTAATGAAAAGGCACTCACCGCAATGCCCTCCCCTTGAAGGGGTAGTAAGCCTTGCACAGCAAATAGGTGATCTTGCGTTTCCCTCTGGGTCTATGTATCCTGGACCTGGTGGATATGGATGTGCGTGCCTCCAAAAGCACAAGGAGCCCGTTCTGATGTCCCTGGGGATCCCTCAGATCATGCCCCAAATAGAGAAGGTAGACAGGCCATAGTGCAGTATGTCTCAGTAATTATTGAACATAAAACAAATCATACACTCACAGTTATAGCGCTATGTCATATGCTGGTGGTGTTGCATCCGAGCCGGATGTCCGGGTGCGGATGCGTTACGTCGCTCCGTCACTTCCGCTAAAGTGGTTCCCGACTGTGGAACGCATAGTCACATAGTAGGTGAGGTTGAATAAAGACAATAGTTCATCCAGTTCAACCTGTGTAGGTGTGTGTGGCCGTAATCATCTCTCATACCCCTGAATGTTCTGATCCTTGAGATGTACGTCTGAGAGTCTTTTGAAAGCCACCATACTTCCCGCAGAAACCACCTCTTGTGGTAGAGAATTCCACAATCTTGTAGCCCTAACAGTAAAGAACCCCCCACGTTGCCTGAGGTTAAAACGCTTCTCCTCTAATCGCATTGTATGCCCCCGAGTCCTCATGCAATCCTTTTGACTAGCTTTTTTTCTATGCTGAGATCACCTTGGAGATATTTATAAATTGCTATCATGTCCCCTCTCAGGCGTCTCTTTTCCAGGGAGAATAAATCAAGCGATTGCAGACGCTCTTCATAATTAAGGTCCTCCAATCCCCTAATTAGTTTAGTTGCCCTTCTCTGGACTTTTTCCAGCTCCAACACATCCCTCCTGAGGACTGGCGACCAGAACTGGACAGAATACTCCAGATGTGGTCGGACCAGAGTTTTATAAAGTGGAAGGATTATAGTCTTATCTCTGGAATACATCCCTTTCTTTATGTATGCTAATATTCTGCCGGCTTTGGCAGCTGCCGCTTGACATTGCATGCTATTGCTTAGTCTATCCTCTACCAAGACTCCCAGATCTTTCTCCATTTTTGGTTCCCCTCTAAAGTGTATTGTGCTTTTATGTTTTTAGTCCCCAAGTGCAAAACCTTACACTTCTCAACATTAAACCTCATTTGCCATGTCGTTGCCCACTCTGTTATTTTGTCCAGGTCATTCTGTAGGATATCTGCTTCATGCTGTGCAGTTATTGCCCTGCCCAATTTTGTGTCATCTGCAAAAACTGATATAGAACTACTGATCCCGTCCTCAATGCCGTTTATGAATAAATTGAACAAGGTTGGTCCCAGGACTGAGCCTTGGGGGACCCCACTTACCACCTCAGACCAGTCTGAGTATGCGCTATTTATTACCACCCTTTGAACACGCCCTTTTAGCCAGTTCCGTATCCAAATATATTCCGTATTATATATATATATATTCTATTTTTATTGATTCACTGCACTGAGTCACCTTTATAAACTTATATAGATTCAATTCACTACACTAATGTCACTTATATTGGTGTATTAATTTATACTGTTGTATATGTGATATCACGGATTTTCACTGGTTGGTCACCAGCACCTTTATATTCATATTGATATTTATTTACATTTTTAAATATTTAAAATATTTTTACATATTTGCATAAGGATTTTGTATATGTGTACATCAAATATCTACAAGGCTAATAGTTAGACCCCACATCCAGAGTAGCGCCACCACCCATACACATTGCATATATATCTTTGACTTCCCACCTAGGTGAGAAGTATTCTGGGTAGGCAGCAACTCCATCTATATCTTTCCATTGCGCGGGATCCCCCTTATATTAATATCTTATGCAGTAAATGTTTGAGTTTGTCAAGAAAAATACAACACTAACATTTTTTTGGAAAAGCCTAAAATTCCTTTTTCTTCACTTTCTCTGGTGCGGCTTCTCCACCCGATGTGTTTCCCCTTATGAAGGCGTCCACTGGGATTGTGGCCCAACTTCTGGCACCTGTGAACAGGTATTCCAATCCAAGATGATTGCACTACATTCCACAATTCCTCTGCATTTCTTGTTTTTACCTCAGAAACAGCATTTTTGATGTCACCCCACAAGGTTTCTATTGGATTAAGGTTCGGAGATTGGGCTTCCACTCCATAACATTAATCTTATTGGTCTGGAACCAAGATGCTGCTCGCTTACTGGTGTGTTTGGGATTCTTGTCTTGTTGAAACACCTATTTCAAGGGTATTTCCTCTTCGGCATAAGGCAACATGACCTCTTCAAGTATTTTGATGTATTCAAACTGATTTATGAAACCTAGTATGCAAAAAAAAAAGGCCCAATACCATAGTATGAGAAACATCCCCATATCATGATGCTTGCCCCACCATGTGCCACCGTCTTCACAGTGTACTGTGGCTTAATTTCAGTGTTTGGGGGTCGTCTGACAAACTGTCTGTGGCCTCTAGACCCAAAAAGAACAATTTTGCTTTCATCAGTCCACAAAATGTTGTGCCATTTCTCTTTAGGCCAGTCAGTGTGTTCTTTGGTAAATTGTAACCTCTTCAGCACATGCCGTTTTTTTCAACAGTGGGATTTTCGGGGGGCTTCTTGCTGATAGCTTGGCTTTACATAGGCATCTTCTAATTGTTACAGTACTCACAGGTAACTTTAGACCTTCTTTGTTCGCCCTGGAGCTGATCATTTGGCTGAGTCTTTGCAATTTCAGCTATTCTTCTATATATTCAAATGGTAGTTTTCCATTTTCTTTGTTTTTCTGGTTTTGGTTGCCATTTTAAAGTCTTTGAGATCATTTTAGCTGAGCAGCCTATCAGTTTCTGCTCTTTTTTTCCCTCTCCAATCAACATTTTAATCAAAGTGCACTGTTCTTCTGAACAATGTTTGGAACAACGCATTTTACTCAGATTTTCAGAGAAAAATCACTATGCCCAGCATGTACAACATTTTCTGCCTTCCTCCTTAAATAAGGGTCATATGTTTGACACCAGTTTTTTCACAGACTGAATGGGCAAACTAATTCATTTTCACACTGCTATTATTTTGAACATGCGCCTTTTAATTATTACACAGAATCATCAGCATGCGTGTTATTACTGTTCGGTCTGTTGGTTTTCTATTACTCTACTACACCTACTAGTAAATTATTTGCCATCTAAAAATATAATGTATACCAAAAGCAGCAATTGATCTTGTTAGTGATGTTGGACTGCTATTATTTTGAACCCAACTGTGTTTACAAACTACGATAGCTCTGCAGACCTAAGACCTGAAGCGCAATGATGTTGCAACCTCAGTCCAGAAGGAATGTCCCAGCATTACCCAAATGTGCCATTACTCTCTCCCTCCAGAGCATGTCCCCACATTATTTTTACTTGACTCCTGTGGTGAGTAGGTGCTTTTGTTGCTCCCAATGACATTATCACTAGACTTGTAAAATTCTTGAAGGAGCAGTTGATTGGAAGAGGTATCGGTATTCTGAGCCTTTTTCCAACACATAGTGTGGTTGGTTCACTAAAACTGGAGCATGCAAAATCTGGTGCAGATGTGCATAGTAGACAATCAGCTTCTAACTTCAGCTTGTTCAATTAAGCTTTGACAATAAGACCTGGAAACTGATTGGTTTCTATGAAGCTGCACCAGATTTTTCACTTTCTAGTTTTAGTAAATCAACTCCAGTGTGTGAATTTTACTGCAACAAAAGGCACTGTGTTGTCAACTCAGACACATTTGGATTAGTAGCTCGCTGGTTTTCTGATGGATCAACACATACAGTGCATCCGGAAAGTATTTACAGCTCTTCCCTTTTTCCATATTTTGTTATGTTACAGTCTTATTCCAAAATAGATTAAATTCATTATTTTCCTCAAAATTCTACAAACAATACTCCATAATGACAACATGTAAGAATTGTGTTTGAAATCTTTGCAAATTCAAAAAAAAATAAAAAAAACAAAAATATCACATATACATAAGCTTGTTCAATTAAGCCTTTTCTCGAAACTTTGTTGAAGCACCTTTGGCACCAAATACAGCCTCAATTATTTTTGGGTATGATGGTACAAGCTTGGCACACCTATTTTTGGGCAGTTTCTCTCATTCTTCTTTGCAGGACCTCTCAAGCTCCATCAGGTTGGATTGGGAGCATTGGTGCATAGCCATTTTAAGATCTCCCTAGCGATATTTAATCGGGTTCAAGGTTAGGCCACTCAAGGACATTCACAGAGTTGTCCCGTAGCCACTCCTTTGATACCTTAACTTTGTGCTTAGGGTCATTGTCCTGTTGGAAGATGAACCTTCGCCCCAGTCTGAGGTCCAGAGCGCTCTGGAGCAGGTTTTCATCAAGGATGCCTCTGTACATTGCTGCATTCATCTTTCCCTCAATCCTGATTAGTCTCCCAGTTCCTGCCGCTGAAAAACATTCCTACAGCATGATGCTGCCACCACCATGCTAGGGAAGGTATTGGCCAGGTGATGAGCGGTGCCTGGTTTCCTCCAGACATGACGCTTACCATTCAGGCCAAAGAGTTCAATCTTTGTTTCATCAAACCAGAGAGTTTTTTTTTCTCATGGTCTGGGAGTCCTTCAGGTGCCTTTTGGCAAACTCCAGGCAGGCTGTCGTATGCTTTTAACTGAGGAGTGGCTTCCGCCTGGCCACTCTACCATACAGGCCTGATTGGTGCAGTGCTGCTGAGATAGTTTTCCTTCTGGAAGATTCTCCTCTCTCCAAAGGGAAACGCTAGTGCTCTGTCAGAGTGGCCATCGAGTTCTTGGTCACCTCCCTGACTAAAGCCCTTCTCCTTCTCCAATTTCTCAGTTTGGCCGGGCGGTCCCCTCTTGGAAGAGTCCAGGTGGTTCCAAACTTCTTCCATTTACAGATGATGGGGGCCACTGTGCTCATTGGGACCTTCAGTGCTGTAGAAATTTTTCTGTACCCTTTCCCAGATCTGTGCCTCAATACAATCCTGTCTCGGAGGTCTATAGATGATTCCTTGGACTTCATGGCTTGGTTTCTGCTCTGGCATGCACTGTTAACTGTGGGACCTTATATAGACAGGTGTGCCTTTCTAGATTATGTCCAATCAACTGAATTTACCACAGGTGGACTCCATTCAAGTTGTAGAAACATCTTAAGGATGATCAATGGAAACAGGATGCACCTGAGCTAATTTTTGAGTGTCATGGCAAAGGCTGTGAATTCTCATGTACATGTCATTTTTTTCGTTTTTTATTTTTAATAAATTTGCAAAGATTTTAAACAAACTTCTTTCACATTGTCATTATGGGGTATGGTTTGTAGAATTTTGAGGAAAATAATGAATTTAATCAATTTTGGAATAAGGCTGTAACATAACAAAATGTGGAAAAAGTGAAGCGCTGTGAATACTTTCCGGATGCACTGTATTTTATTGTTATTGCAGCTTTTTGAAGAGCTACAACATGTGGAAATGTAAATGTATTGCGATATGTACTGAATATGTTTTTTTTCTCTAATATACCAATTAAAACTTCACCATAGCGTATACAATACCCTACAATGCAATAGTGTATACAATCGATTGACAAGCGATTTTGTAATTTAATGCTATTAAAAATGACCTTTCCTTTCCAATGTAATTTTCTGCAAAATGCAATGCAATGTGGAAACTTGGAGGAGTTCTGTACACCATTGGTGTACAAACAACCCCCAGAAATGTACTTTTGTGATTGGCTTCTGATTTTCCCAGAAGTCTGCGCTAAAACACAAGTCAGATTTTAGGCACTCCCTGCAATAGGAATTTCATTTTCGGGGAGATACTCCCAAAATGGTTAAAGGAGAATTACAGCCAAAGCTTGTTTGTGGATCACAGAAGTGCAGTCCGTTTCGCCCTCCTGTGACCCATTGCTGATGGGCACCCGTCTTCTGACACCATAGCCGGTCCACAACAATGGAGTCGGGATCCGCCCACATGCCTGGACCAGCACCTGACTCCGCAAGCTGGCCGCTCCCGCCCCCTCCACAGCCCAGTGCTCCAGTGAGCGCGGGGGGGGTTAGACCAGAGAGAGAGGTGTGAGAATCAAATGATCTACTGTGACAGATTGCTCGGTTCTGAGTGTTAGAGGTGCAAGGGGACAGATGCAACATCGGATCGATGTTTCATCCACCTAGGTAAGTATGATCCCTAAAAAAAAAAAACATACTTGTCTTTTAATTACTAGTAAAGGAATGAAGACACTGCAACTTTTCTCATCAGAACACTGAGAGTGCACCAGGTGATTATAATGAACCTGACCTTCAGTTTGCAAAGGACATGGTGAAACAAACAGCTATTTCTTCAGAGCAGAAACGGGCAGGAATCTGCTACAAAGTTTGTTAATACCTCTAAAATGTAAATGTAAATTGTTACTTTTTTTCGCAAAAGTGAAATTACACTACAAGCAGGTCACATTCATATAGATAACCAAAACAACAAAAATCTAAATAGATAGTCTTCCTTTCAGGCAAATTATGAAACTTGAAAAAAATGGTCCCATTCTGAAACAACACAAAAAGGAACAAGAGCGCCGGCAAGTTATCTTGAACTTCAGCACCTGATTATACTTGATCAGAAACACACAGATACATCTTTTCAGACATACAGTATATTTCTAAAAAGAAAAGGGATTAGACGATTTCTTTGCCTAACATTTATTATCTTTTGTAACAGCATGAAAGCTAATTAATAGATCCATTCAATTAGTGCTATGTAGATATGCAAGACTGATAGAAACATTCATTTTTTTTTTACTTCTTTCTTTATTTTATGAGCCAAAACAGTACAGACTTTTGTTCTGGGAGAGGACTAATTAATCATTTGTAGAGAGTACACCCTAGATCAAATGAAAAGGCTCAATACACGATATAAGATCTAGTCATCTATGGAAGCTTCCGCCATGAATAGTTATCGCTCCTTCTCTATCTCTGCATCTGCAGGCAGGCACTGCTGCAACTTACAAGGCTCTTTTCCCATTTAACCACTAACAATGTGTAAAGTATAATAATTATGATAATTATGATTAAACTGTGAATACATTGTGACCTACAAGGCCGCAACTTTACATACACATCACATAGCTAGGGGTCCAAGTGAGACAAAGGTGATTACACAACAGAATAGCTAGGTGGTAAGGAAATTATACATGGAGGTAATAGGGAAATATGTTTCTAATCTTGATTTTAAAAATAACATAACATATAGGGGGCATTGTATTGCATGGATTACGGATAGTATTGAATGTTAGAATGACTGATTCAAAGAGAAGTTCAGAATGAAGTTCCTAAAACTACACTCAAAAGAACAACGTGGTAGACTAAAAGTAGTACTTGATGAGATACATACTCTGGTGGCTTCTTGGGTAATATATATTGTGTTCCTCTAGGACAGGGTTTCTCAACCAGGGTGCCATGGAACCCTAGGGTTCCTCCTAAGGTTGCTAGGGGTTCCTTGAGCAATGGGAAATTTCTGCCTGTCCGATATGTTCCCAATGACACCATTGTTCCTTTTATCTATCTATTCTTCCCAATGATGACAAGAGTAAGGAGCATTCTTTCCACTGACTGTCACAGTAATGTATCATGAGTTGTAGATTTTTAGCTTTTAGCAGGGGTTCCCCGAGACCAAAAATGTATTTCAAGGCTTCCTCTGTGTTGAAAAGGTTGAGAAAAGCTGCTCTAGAAGCTTTTTCTATCTTACCCCCACAGTCCTTTTCCCTCAACCCCTTTTTTCTCCCCATGGAACACTTTGGGGTGGATTTACTAAAGAGAGAGTCCAAAATCTGGGGCAGCTGTACATAGAAACCAATCAGCTTTCAGGTTTTTTTGTCAAAGCTTAATTGAACAAGCTGAAGTTAGAAGCTGGCTGCCATGCACAGCTGCACCAGATTTTGCACTCTCCAGTTTATTAATTCAACCCCTTTGTGTGCATCCAGCAGCATTCACTGCGGGTAATCACTGGCTGTGCAGACAGCCGCGAATACCTGCAGCCACTAGCGATCTGTCATTACAGTGAATGGGGTCAGCGGCTGAACCTAGCCCCCCACAGTAGCAGCAGCAGATATTAGAAAATTCCTGCCTTTACAATTTGCACTGGCCTAAATCACCGGTGTGAATGTAATCTTAAGTACCGCCTGTGATTTTTGTCTTCTTTTATTTGCAATAACATTCAGATTTTCAGGACAATCTTTTGAGGTGTACCCACTTCTTGTAAGGTACGTGCAGCACTAATAACCCCAGCTTTAACAGAATTTTAAGTAAGACAATCTCTGAGATATGAAAAAATAGATATAAAGCAACATATACAGATAGTATAAATATATATCAAATAAATTGTTAGAAAACCTATAATGTTAAAAAAAAATGGAAAAAAAAACTATCCCAACAACATGATAGTTTCCATTATGCTACCGCAACAAAGAAAGAACAAAAACAATAGTGATAAACAGCATTACCAATTGAAACAGATCAGATTATGAACACTTTTTACCTTGATCTTTAATGCAGTCCGTATTATTTTATTCATTCCTTTTTTATTCATATTTTTGCAAAATAGTTTGATTCATGGTCAGTTTTAGTAAGCTTTATGGATATAAATATACAATACATTGATGCATACATGTAAACAGACTTTAGTGACTGTCCCTCTTTAACCACTTAAGCCCGGAGGATTTGGCTGCTCAAAGACCAGAGCCTATTTTGCGATTCGGCACTGCGTGACTTTAACGGACAATTGCGCGGTTGTGCGACGCTGTACCCAAATGAAATTGACCCCCTTTTTTTCCCACAAACAGAGCTTTCTTTTGCTGCTATTTGATCACCTGTGCGATTTTTACTTTTTGCGCTATAAACAAAAAACATGGTAAATTTTGAAAAAATAAAAATATTTTTCAAATTTTTTTATATGAAATTCCCCCCCAAAAAAATGTAGGCCATTTTAGGCCAATTTGTTTTCTGCTACATATTTTTGGTAAAAAAAAAATCGCAATAAGGGAAAGATTTATGTCATTTTTATTGTTTTTTTTTTACTAGTAATGGGGGCGATCTGTGATTTTTAGTGGAACTGCGTCATTGCGGCGGACAGATCGGACCCCTAACTGACATTTGTGACACTTTTGGGGGTACCAGTGACATTACTACAGTAATCAGTGCTAAAAATATGCACTGTTACTGTAATAATGCCATTGGCAGGGAAGGGGTTAACCCTGTGGGTGATCAAAGGCAATGTATGCCTATATGCTTACTAACTATGTGTATGTGTGTGTGTGTGTGTGCGGGGGGGGGGGGGGGGGGTTCTGTGACAGGCACAGACAGATCACAGTTTCAGATTAGCTGAAACTGCTGATCTGTCCTTGCCTGTCTCACAGAAGATCCGCCTGCTTTGTTTACATAAGCAGGCGGGTCTTCTCTCCATTTCCCGGACGATCGCGGGAGGAAGGCAGCAATCACTGCCTCTCCTCCCATGGCCAGCCTCCCGCTGTGTCTAAAAACAGCAGGCCAAAACCACTTGTACTCCAGTCATGTAGTACTACGTGACTGGACGCAGCCGAGCCGCACTGCCGCAGTAATATTACTGTGGGTGGTTGGCAAGCGGTTAAAATATGTTAATTAAAGGCATCCCATTCTTGGAAAGGAAAATACTTACCCCTCCAATAATCTTTGCCTTTTTCACCATCTTCACTGGCTGAAAAATAGCCAGCATTCAACACTTCTGGGATGCCTGGTCCTCCTCTGAGCTACTGTATGTGGTTCCTTCCAGTATGTCAATTCCAGCTATGTCAATACAGTGACACTTACGTAGTCATGTAAGAGACAGAGGAAGGAACCTTATTGCCCAGTACAGGACCAGGAATTCCACATAACTGGAAGTATACTAGAAAAAATTAAAATCTCCAGGGAACAAGACCAAAAAATGGTCTGGAGATAGGCTTTAACCGATTCAATACCGGGCACTTTCACCCCCTTCCTGCCCAGGCCAATTCCCAGCTTTCAGCGCTGTCACAATTTAAATGACATTTGCGTGATCATGCAACACTGTACCCAAAGGAAATCTTTTATCATCTTTTTGAGACAGATAGAGCTTTTTTTTTTTACTGGTATTCACCACTGTATTTTTTATTTTTTTTTCTAAACAAATGGAAAAAAGACCAAAAATCTTGAAAAAAAAGTTTCGGTTATAAAATTTTGTAAACAAGTAATTTTTCTCCTTCACTGATGTGCACTGATGGGGCTGCACTGACGGTCACTGATAGGCTGCACTGATGAGGCATCACTAATTGGCAAAGATGAGGAGGCACTAGTATGCAGCACTGATGGGCACTGATATGCAGAATTGATGGTCACTGATAGGCAGCAACTGATGATGAGGCACTGATGGGCACTGACAGGCATCATTGATGGGCACTGAAAGGCAGCACTGATGGGCACTGACAGGCATCAATGATGGGAACTGACAGGCATCACTGATGGGCATCACTGGTGGGCACTGGCAGGCATCACTGGTGGGCACTGACAGGCATCACTGATGGGCACTAAAGGGCAGAACTAATGGGGGGATTCCACACTAAGGAATGCCGCTTATCGGCTCTCCTCATGCGCTGTCAGCATGAGGAGAGGAATGTGGATAACCAGCATTTCCTATTTATACTGTGATCAGACACAGCTGATCACATGATGATAAAGAGCCTACATCATAGGCTCTTAATCGTGATCGGTGATGCGCTGTGCTGCATGCTCCCAGGGGTGCGCACAAGCTGCCCGTTCTGAAGGACGTCATATGACGTCCAGTGAGAATGGTAAAGCCACCACCCAGCTGTCAATCCGCTATAGGCTGGGCGGGAAGGTGATAAAGTGGACCTGAACTTAAAAAGTGAAGATCTTCTATATTATAGAGAACATTTAGAAATGTTATGTGTGCCTAAGCAGTACCCTGAAAATGTCACCCTTTGTCTTAAACGCCTTCTAAAAAAATAGCATAGCACTTTCAGGTATGTGAGGGTGCCTGGGCAGCCTCATAGCTGTACAGGGATTGGCAATCATATTGCCTGATGCCAGGACAGTACAAATATCCTCAAAATTACTTTTTGGAAAGTAGATAGTCCAAGGTATTTAGAAAGAGGCGTGCCGAGTTTTTTAAAGTTGTAATTTTTGTCACAATTTTATTTTTAAATGATGAAATTAAAAATAAACATCTTTTTACATTTTTTTTCACATACTGTCACCAGTGCAGTATAGCGTCATCAAATCACTGGTATGATGGTGATCAGGGACATGGAGTGGTGACAGTATGTAAAAAAAAAAAAAAAAAAAAAATATATATATATATATATATATATATATATATATATATATATATATATATATATATATATATATATATATATATATATATTATTATTACATTTCTTTTCTTTTTTTTAAACACACTGTAAACAGAGCAATACAGCATTACCATGGTAAAATTGTACAACTTTGGGGAAGTGTTTAGGATTTTCTTTTTTTTACACATTATGATGGCTTATACCAGTGAAATTGACTGTTATAAACAACAATTTATACTGAATGAAATTGAATTAATTCAGTGCGTATTGTTGTGATTGGCGACAGCTAATCACATGGTACAGATAGGCTGTGACTGGCTGACATTATCACAGCTAGTAACACAATTGTACACAATGAATGGCATTAAAGGACGCTATCCAATCTTTACAATTGTCATGTGATCTGCTGTAATTGCTCACAGTGATCACATGGTACCGGCAGTGGCCCAGTACAGTCATCTGTTATCGGCTATGTCAGTGGTTGTTATATGACGTCCACCCGAAACATCTTCCCGCCCAGCATATTGTCAAAAGACGGCTGGGCGGGAATCGTTTGAAAAGATTTGGGAGGAGGGCAATTTGAACATGCTTTTAGGTACATTCAACTTACTTGTGACCTCCTTCTGAGCTACCTCGGACTGCTTTTGACATATCCCAACTTTCCCTGATTTGGAGGGACTGCCCCTGATTTGGAACAAAGTCCCTCTGCCCCTCTTTCCTCCCCATCCGTCCCTCATTTTAGTCTGATCTATATAGTTGTATATAAAATGCACTTTTTATCTTTCAAATTGGGTGTTCGTCGGGAAAGGGGACTATTGGGTTCTGTTAACAGTCAGCAATTCTAAATGTTTTCTATAACATAGCAGATCTTCACTTTTTAAGTTCAGGTCCACTTTAACACCTTCCCGCCCAGCCTATAGCGGATTGACTACCGAGTAGTGGCTTTACCGTTCTGTCTGGATGTTATATGACGTCCTTCAGAACGGGCCACTCGTGCTCACCGCTGAGAGCATACAGCGTGGCGATCGATGATGTGCTGTATCCCTCGGACACAGCGCATCACCGATCACGGCGATTAACAGCCTATGACATGTTTGCCATGTGAACAGCTGTGTCCAATTACAGCTTTTTGATTTTGGTCAACTCTTTTTAAAAGATCTTCTCCAAACAGTTAAGGTTTATTTGCTGTTGCTTGGCAATATAAAGTTTCAGCTCCCCCCATACATTTTTAATAGGATTAAGGCCTGGAGATTGGCTAGGCCACTCAATGACCTAATGTACTTCTTTTGAGCCACTTCTTTGTTGCCTTTGCAGTATGTTTTGGGTCAATGTCATGCCGGAGGACCCAAACACGACCCATCTTTAGTGTTCTGGCTGAGAGAAGGCTCTCATCCAAGATTTTACAATATATCCATTGGCCCCTCAATGCAGAAAAATCGGCCTATACCTTAAGCAGAGAAACAGACCCAAAGCATAAAGTTTCCACCTCCGTCCTTGTAAGGATGGTGTTCTTAAGGTCATAGTAAGCATTTCTCCAAACATAGCGAGGCGAGTTAATGCCAAAAAGTTAAATTTTGATCTCACCTGACCACAACACTTTCTCCCAATCCTTCTCTGAATCATTTAAATGTTCATTGAAAAAACATGCCTGTACATTTGCCTTCTTGAGGAGGGGGACCTTGCGGGTGCTGCAGGATTCCAATCCATGGCAGCGTATTGTGTTACCAATGGTTTGTTTGGTGTTTGATGATTGTGGTCCTAACAGCCTTGAGATCATTCACAAGCTCCTCCCACTTAGTTCTGGGTTGATCCTTCACTTTTTTCATGACCATCCTTACCCCATGAGACGAAATCGTGCATGTAGCTCAAGACCGAGGGCGGCTGATGGTTATTTTGTATTTCTTCCATTTGCGAAAAATCCCTCAAACAGTTGTCTCCTTATCACCAAGTTTCTTGTTTGTAGCCCATTCCAGCCTTGTGCAGGCCTACAATCTTGTCCCTGACATCCTTTGACAGCTCTTTGGTCTTGAATGCAAGAAAGAGATTCTGTGGACAGGTGTCGTTTATACACGTAACGAGTTGTCGTTAGGAGCACCTTCTTAAATTGACAGGACTAATATGTGTACCACATGACCACATACTGTAGCCAGTCTGTGGGAGTCAGAATTATTGTTGGTTGGTAGGGGATCACATACTTATTTTACTCACTGAACTACAACTCAATTTATAACATTTTTATCATGTGTTTTTTTCTGGACTTTTGGTTAATATTCTATCAGTATTATTTAAAATATACCTATGATAAAAATTATAGACCCTTAATTTCTTTGTAAGTGGGCAAACTTACAAAATCTGCAGGGAATCAAATAATTATTTTCCCCACTGTATATACCATAGTTGGACTCTATAATTGATTTTTCACCAAAGAAATGTAACAGAATACAGTTTGGCCTAAATGTATGAAGAAGGATAATTTATTTGCCAAATTTTCATAAAAGAAACAAAGAAAAAACGCGTTAAAAAAAAAATCTGTCTTATCTCTGTTTATTAACCACTTCACCTTAGGTGGATGTCATATGACGTCCTGGGGTTTAAATGGGAATATCTGAATGACGCCTGCAGCTGCAAGCATCATTCAGATATCATTTCTTTCCCCTGGCGATTCCCTTCACCATAAGAACAATCATAGCAGCTGAACAGCCCCCTCCCGCTGCCCTCCAGTGCTTCTACCGGCTCGCCCCTGCGATCGGCGAGCCGGAGAAGGAATCGGCCGCCGGCGGAAGTGTACCATAGAGACTGCGAGGACCAGATGGTCCCCGGCTATCTCTATGACTCTCAGAGGCCCGGGCGCAATGTGAAGACGACACGCCCGGCCTGGCAGTTTCCATACTGCACTGGTCTCGGCATTCAGCTGAGATCGTTTTTTTTTTTTTTTTAATTTTAGGCTTTCTAGCCTGTAGGAGAGATCTGAGGTCTTATTGACCTCAGATCTGCCTAAAAAGAGCACCTGTCATTCACTGATCCTATTACAAGGGATGTTTACATTCCTTGTAATAGGAATAAAAGTGATAAAAAAAAAAAAAAAATTAAAGGGAAAGTGTAAAAATAAAAAAATAAAAATAAAATAAACAATAAAAAAATGTAAAGTGCCCCTGTCCCCACGTGCTCGCATGCAGAAGCGAACGCATGCGTACGTCACGGCCACATATGTAAACAACATTCAATACATACATACAGTGGGTACGGAAAGTATTCACACCCCCTTAAATTTTTCACTCTTTGTTATATTGCAGCCATTTGCTAAAATCATTTAAGTTCATTCTTCTTCCTCATGAATGTACACATAGCACCCCATACTGACAGAAAAACACAGAATTGTTGACATTGTTGCAGATTTATTAAAAAAGAAAAACTGAAATATCACATGGTCCTAAGTATTCAGACCCTTTGCTCAGTATTTAGTAGAAGCCCACTTTTGATCTAATACAGCCAGGAGTCTTTTTGGGAAAGATGCAACAAGTCTTTCACACCTGGATTTGGGGATCCTCTGCCATTCCTCCTTGCAGATCCTCTCCAGTTCTGTCAGGTTGGATGGTAAACGTTGGTGGACAGCCATTTTTAGGTCTCTCCAAAGATGCTCAATTGGGTTTAAGTCAGGGCTCTGGCTGGGCCATTCAAGAACAGTCACGGAGTTGTTGTGAAGCCACTCCTTCGTTATTTTAGCTGTGTGTTTAGGGTCATTGTCTTGTTGGAAGGTAAACCTTCGGCCCAGTCTGAGGTCCAGAGCACTCTGGAGAAGGTTTTTGTCCAGGATATCCCTGTACTTGGCCACATTCATCTTTCCCTCGATTGCAACCAGTCGTCCTGTCCCTGCAGCTGAAAAACACCCCCACAGCATGATGCTGCCACCACCATGCTTCACTGTTGGGACTGTATTGGACAGGTGATGAGCAGTGCCTGGTTTTCTCCACACATGCCGCTTAGAATTAAGGCCAAAAAGTTCTATTTTGGTCTCATCAGACCAGAGAATCTTATTTCTCACCATCTTGGAGTCCTTCAGGTGTTTTTTTAGCAAACTCCATGCGGGCTTTCATGTGTCTTACACTGAGGAGAGGCTTCCGTCGGGCCACTCTGCCATAAAGCCCCGACTGGTGGAGGGCTGCAGTGATGGTTGACTTTCTACAACTTTCTCCCATCTCCTGACTGCATCTCTGGAGCTCAGCCACAATGATCTTTGGGTTCTTCTTTACCTCTCTCACCAAGGCTCTTCTCCCCCGATAGCTCAGTTTGGCCGGACGGCCAGCTCTAGGAAGGGTTCTGGTCGTCCCAAACGTCTTCCATTTGAGGATTATGGAGGCCACTGTGCTCTTAGGAACCTTAAGTGCAGCAGAAATCTTTTTGTAACCTTGGCCAGATCTGTGCCTTGCCAAAATTCTGTCTCTGAGCTCTTCAGGCAGTTCCTTTGACCTCACGATTCTCATTTGCTCTGACATGCATTGTGATCTGGAAGGTCTTGTATAGACAGGTGTGTGGCTTTAAATATATTATTATTTAAGTTAAATATATAAGTGTCACAGCAAAGGGTCTGAATACTTAGGACCATGTGATATTTCAGTTTTTCTTTTTTAATAAATCTGCAACAATGTCAACAATTCTGTGTTTTTCTGTCAGTATGGGGTGCTATGTGTACATTCATGAGGAAGAAGAATGAACTTAAATGATTTTAGCAAATGGCTGCAATATAACAAAGAGTGAAAAATTTAAGGGGGTCTGAATACTTTCCGTACCCACTGTATGAGGTATCGCCGCAAACGTTAGAGCGAGAGCAACAATTATAGCCCAAGACCTCCACTGTAACTCTAAACTGGTAACCTGTAAAATGTTTTAAAGCGTCGCCTATAGGGATTTTTAAGTACCGAAGTTTGGCATCATTCTACGAGTGTGCGTAATTTTGAAGCGTGACATGTTAGGTATCCTTTTTACTCGGCGTAACATCATCTTTCACATTATACAAAAAAATTGGGCTAACTTTAGTGTTTTTTTTTTTTTTAATTTCACAAAAGTTTTTTCCAAAAAAAAACGCGTTTGAAAAATGTCTGCGCAAATACCGTGTGACATAAAAAGTTGCAATGACCGCCATTTTATTCCCTAGGGTCTCTTCTAAAAAAAAAATAAAAATATATATATATATAATGTTTGGGGGTTCCGAGTAATTTTCTAGCAAAAAAATTATGATTTTAATATGTAGGAGCGGAGTGCCAGAAATCAACTGGTATGGAAGTGGTTAATCAAAAAATAAAAAACCCAATGGTGATTAAATACCACAAAAATAAAGCTCTATTTGAGTGAAAAAAATTATAAAAATGGAATATGGGTACAGTGTTGCATGACCGCACAATTGTCATTTAATGTGTGAGAGCGCTGAAAGCTGAAAATTTACCTGGGCAGGAAGGGGGTGAAAGTACCTGGTATTGAAGTGGTAAAAAACCCTATGCAGGTCTGACAATACTTAGATACATAGTTATATAGTTAGTGAGGCTAAAAAAAGACACCAGTTCAACCTATGAGTGTGTGTGATAAGTGTTTATGTTAATAGTACCTTGAATACCCCCTGTATGTTGTGGTTGTTAAGGTGCCCATCTAATAGTTTTTTGAAATACTGTTATTGATTTTAATTTTTGCAATTCAGCTATTGTGGTAGCCGGTGAATAATGGGCTCATCAAAATTGTTACTGCAAATTTAGTACATGAGCTGTATTGATAATCATCAGTATGCTGCATGGGCCAACTGGTATTTTTGTGAACTCACAGCTTTTTTAAAGGCATACATCTTGGTTAAATGGGGATGTACTACAGAGATATACTAAATTAAATGTTTTTAATTTTTCCATGACATACACTTAAATACCATTGTTACATTAATGTTATTCCATTGATAATATCCTACATTACATGGATACTATTTACAAAATGCACTTAGAACAAGAGGCCCTATTGATAATTGTGTATTGGCATTTGCTTCATGAACTAATGACAACATAGAAAATCAAATTATCAAGGACATCATTGCCAAGTGCTTGCTTCCAGGAATCAATTGTTTTCTGTATCCAATAATTGTATCCTACCCTGAACTGCAGCCATATGCAAATTGCAGCCAGAAGACTTTCCGACTGGATAAGAAAGTTAAAAATAATATATAGACAGATAAATATTTAATACATGCAGAATTTAAACAGCATACAAATCTATACTTCTATACACACCAGAGGCCCGTGGTTGGTTATTCAATGAACTGCAGTAGCTATTAGCAATTGTTAACGGCCATTAACTTAAAAGGCTCCTATAAACTGCTTACGGCTGGTATATTTCAGTGAATAACCCCCTTAGGTGTTAGAAAGGTTTGGATACACTTTGAATTGCCATTACTACAGCTGGCGGGGGTAAATGTACAATGCTCATATCTCATATGTAGAGCATGTAAAATTGAAGATAAATATATGCCTCTCTTAAGCAAAAATAAGAGCAAATCAATACGATGTTTTGTTTCCATGTTAAAAACGGCACAGTGAGACCTGCTGTACAATATTCTTGTAATACCTACTCAAAAAGTGTTGAGTAATAAAGTAAATCTGTCATTCAGATAGCCAGACGGAAATAAGAGGAGACAGGAAAAGAAGCACTGCCTCTCACTTCTGAGTGGATATCAGGAGAACCCTATAGTTACTCTTTGGGAAACGGAAGAAAATATCTTTAATACACCTCCAGACAAGGATACATATCTCCACAAACCAGCTATTATAGATTGAACTGTAAATCTTTGACTGCAGCAACGGATGACCACTTATTTTACAGTTCAACCTCTAAAATACTGTCCCTCCAAAGTGATGGTTGGGATATCTACTGTATGTTCAAATATCAAAAAAATAATAAAATCGTGTCAAGTCAGCACTCTTGATAACCAACGCTCCTGATGATGCGCGTGGCATGAAACGGCTGTAGAGCTTGATGATATGCCTGAGGTCCAGCCTCCATTCTACGACTAGTGTGATGGCACCAGATGTAAGTGTTATTTGCACTACTAGTTTTTGTTTTTTTTTAAACTATACTGGACCTTGCTCTTATTTATCCACCGATGTTTTAGCTTGATGATCTGGTGACCTGTTGATATGAGTCACTTTTTTTTTTATCTTGTTTTTTTTTTTGGTTGTTTTTGTTTTTTGATTTAATAAATACTACACTATGAGTATTTTATTTTGTACTTGATGATTTACCTCGGTTGGTTGGCTGAGACATCCCTGAGGGCCTCATCTTGATATTGCGGGAGATCCATTACATCTATCTGACAGTGACAATCCGAGAGGAAATATCTCACCACTGCCCAGCTGAGGGCGTAATTGCTGTCCTATAATTTAGACATTAATTAATTCTGGTGAGTTTATATTTCAGCTATTTGGTGAGGCCAAATATTGCATGGGTGACACCTGAGAATAATTTTCTGCACTTGCTTCTCACTTGGATTGATTTCAATGCACACTTTTTTTGATCAAAGTCATTTTATTATATTTGTAAATCTTTTTTGTCACATATTTAATACATAGCAATTGAGCACTTTATCATTTATCACAAAAGTTTATTGCTATGGATACTTTATTTATGATTATGGACACTGTATATTATATATATGATTATCACTTGTTATTTACAGCGCTGCATTATTATTTTTAATCTATGTCTACTGTATGAGAGAAGTAAATACAAGAAGTGAACTGTCGTTTTTGAAAAAAAAAAATAGCTTTAGCCTTTTTTCATGCCGGAAAACAGCAATAGGGGGGAGATTGTACCAAAGAAGAAAACTTAAAAAACTGGAACTAAGTGCCACAATTGGTTTGAAACATCTTCAAAGTATTAAATAGTGGGAAGTTAGACAAAGGACTGTTAGCTTTGGACAACGAGGCTTTATGTGTCTCACAACGTAATTATACTATGAAAGGGTTTGAGAGGTAGGGATTTAGTTAAATTAGTGTTAGGGTCAAGAGTTGGGGGGCTAAGATTAGCTGTTAGGGTTAAGATGTAGCAGTTATGTGATAGGATAACTGTTATGGGTTACTTTTTTTTTTACATTTTATTAATTCTTATGTAGGCAACTTTACAGTTAAAGAAAAAAATATTTTAGTAAATTGCATTCCTATTCAAGCTAATAAATATTCTGCTCAAATTATTTCCTTCCTCCCCATCGCTATTATTTTTCAGATAATTTTTTTTTCAAATATTTTTATTAAAAATTTGCAATTTACAAGTCTCAAACAGAAAGAGAAAGGGGTAGCTTTACTAAGCTAGTATCTAACCCACTACCAATGTTACTTTAAAAAAAAGTTACTTTTTTTAAATGGGTTACTTTTAAAGCTGGATTCACACTGTTCCATGTGCAAGCAGCATACGGGGTAATGTCAATGCAGAAATGTAAATGGGCCCATAAAGTTTCTGTTTCCAGAACACGGTAAGCTGCAGCACATGGATGTGCACAGGCCCAGAGAAAAAAATAGGATTTCTGAAAGAAATGATTTTTCATGCATTAAAATTCAAACATTTTGCTACATGAAAATGGGCAAGTGTGAATAGGCCTTAAAGGTAAGGGTAATTGTTAAGGTTACAGTAAGTAAGTGTTAGGGTTAAAAAAATGATCACATTACGTTCAGGAGGGAGGATAGAGTTTGGGGGCAGGGGGGGGGTTACAACTTAAGAATTTATTTAGTGTCAGGTTAAGTAAAGATTTAGGCAAGAAAGGACCAAGCATAGAGCCAACTTAACCGGTAGAGATAGGTCTGAGATTAGGGACACTTAGGGGTCCTTTCAAAAAACAGTAGTACAGCAGTACTGCATGCTTTAAAAATGTGCATTGCACTTTCCTGGCTTTGGGAGTCTGATCCCGCACAATAAAAATGATGGCACAATAAAGAAAAAAAAAAAGCCACAAGGAAAGCCCGGTCATGTGACCTGTCAAAATCATGTGCCCAGCTGTCCTTTAATCACAAAACTCTCTCTGCTACAATAGGCAAAGGGAACTCAGCACAGAATGACAGGATTCACACTATGGCCTGAATTTTATGCATTGGCTGTAAAATGTGAGCTGCGGAGTGTGCAGTCGAGTAAAGTATAAACAAAGGCGAGCGAGGATATCCGCTCTCCATTATAAAAGTACCCCTTTGGGCAGCTAATTTATTCTAACTAGTGCTTTCATTTTGAAAGCTCCCCACCCAGACCAACTGCAATGAAAAAAAATATAAAAAAAGTGTGTTCCCCCACGCTAAATAGTAATAATTAGAAATAATAACAAAAATAGATGCGGCTACTTCAAATAAGAATATTCCAAAAAAAAAGTGAGTACACATATATAACACAACACACTTGTGCGACACCAGTAGTGCAACAAACCACTAAAACGTATAAAACGTATGGAATAGTGACTCCAATAATTAACATCATTTTTCACGAACATAATTTAACAATTTTTGTTGGACAATTATATTATTGTTTGTTCTTTTAACATTTTGGATTCACATTATTTATACAACTATGATGGATGAGAGATGTTAATTATTGGAGTCACTATTCTATACATTTTAGTGGTTTGTTTCTATATGTGTATTCACTTATTTTTTAGAATGAAAAAATATACCTGGAAAACTCTAACACAGTTTACTAATAACTATAACTGTTATCCAGATATATACTGGGCAGAAGGAACCATGCATTCGTCTAAGGCTCGCCATTTTCTAAATGCTTTGCAGGACAATTTCATGGGTCAGATGGTGAACACACCATGAAGAAACAATGCATTACTAGACCTACTGATTACGAATAATAGAGCTGATCGAGGATGTAGAAATACGGGGCAACTTAGAAAACAGTGACCACAGGTTAATTATTTTCAGTATAAATCACAGAAATGGGAGACAGAAGGGTAATACAAGGACACTGAATTTAAACAGAGCCAACTTCCCTAAACTGAGCTCTTTACTAGACGATATTGAATGGTGTAGAATCCTAGAACAAAGGACACAGAGGAAAAATGGGAGTGCTTTAAGAACATACAAAATAAAGGTATTGGCCAGTGCATTCCACCAGGGAATACGTTTAAAAGAACTAAAATAAACCCTGGGTGGCTAAACTCCAATGTAAAAATGCATATAAAACAAAAGAAAAGGCCTTCAAAAAATACAAGGATAAGGGGTCATTGTCAGCATTCCAACATTACAAAGAATGCAATAAGAAATGTAAGAGAACAATCAAGACGGCAAAGATAAAACATGAAAGGCACATTGTAGAAGAGAGTAAAAAACCCAAAGAAATTCTTTAAGTATATAAAAAGTAAGAAAGTGAGGCTAGAACATATTGGCCCCATAAAGGATGATGAAGGAAATTAGGCTATAAAGGACAGAGAGAAGGCAAAGGTTCTGAATAAATTCTTCTCCTCAGTCTTCACAAAAGAAACGGGGGGATTCAGTAACTTAGACTGTAAAGTTAAGGTTAATAACACCTCACAGGATGCACCCTCATGGGTAACAAAAATAGACTTAAAAAACTTAACATAAAAAAGTCACCGGGACCAGATGGCTTACACCCAAGGGTCTCAGCCAGGTGATAGCCAGACCATTGTTCCTGATTTTTATGGACAGTCTACTGATGGGAATGGTACCAGCTGATTGGAAAAAAGCCAACGTGGCACCAATATTTAAAAAAGGGCTGAGATATATTCCTGGGAACTACAGGCCGGTTAGCCTAACATCAATAGTCTGAAAGGTATTGGAAGGGTTGATAAGGCACTATATACAAGATTTTAGTAATGAAAATAGTATCATTAGTAGTAATCAGCACGGATTCATGAAGAATCGTTCTTGACAGACCAATCTATTAACCTTCTATGAAGAAGGGAGCTGCCATCTAGATAAAGGAAGATCTGTGGATGTGGTTTATCTGGATTTTGCAAAGCCATTTGATACAGTTCCCCACAAACATTTACTGTACAAACTAAGGTATGTAGGTATGGACCATAGGGTGAGTACCTAATTTAAAAAGTGGCTTCAGGGGGCGAGTCCAAAAGGTGACGATAAATGGGGAGTACATGGAATGGTCTGGTGTGGTCCCCTAAGGATCTCTCCTGGGACTAATTCTGTTTAATGTAGTCATAAACAATCTAGAGGATGGGTTAACCAGCTCAATCTCAGTATTTGCAGATGATTCAAAGCTATGCAGGGCAATAACTTCTACGCAGGATGTGGAAACCTTACAAGAAGACCTTAACAAAATAATGGGGTGGGCAACTACATGGCAAATGAGGTTTAATGTAAAAAAATGTAAAGTAATGCATTTGGGTGCCAAAAAAATTAACGCAAGTTACTCACTAGGAGGTGAACCCCTGGGGGAATCTAGGATGGAAAAGGACCTGGGGTCCTAGTAGATGACAAGCTCAGCAATGGCATGCAACGCCAAGCTGCTGCAAGCAAAGCGAAAAGAATACTGGCATGTATTAAAAGAGGATTCACTCCAGAGATAAAATGTTAATTCTCCCACTCTACAAGATTCTGGTCCGGCCACATCTGGAGTATGCCATCCATTTCTGGGCACCAGTCCTCAGGAAAGATGTGCTGGAACTGGAGAGAGTCCACAGAAAGGCAACAAGGCTAATAAAGGGACTGGAGGACTTCAGCTATGAGAAAAGACTACAAGCATTGAACCTATTCTCTCTGGAGAGGAGATACTTGAGAGGGGATATGATATCAATGTACAAATACCGTACTGGCGACCCTAGCATAGGGAACAAACTTTTTAGCAACAGGGAATTTAAAAAAAACACATGGCCATTCACTAAAATTAGAAGAGAAGCAGTTTAACCTTAAACTGCATAAAGGGTTCTTTACTGTCAGAGCGGTAAGGATGTGGAATTCTCTTCCACAAGCAGTGGTATCAGCAGGGAGCATTGATAGTTTAAAAAACTATTAGATGGGCACCTTAACGACCACAACATACAGGGATATACAATGTACTATTGACATAAACACTTACACACACACACATATACACATCATAGGTTGAACTGGATGGACTGGTGAGCCTAGTAAATGAGGTAAAGCTTCACTTTACAAAGAATACCCAATCACATGCACCAAAAATAAAAATTAAAAAAACTGAATTTTGCTTGCACATGATTAGATAATGGAGGTCAGCAGAACTCTTCCTCATTTGCTAAGCTCTGGAGCAACTGCACTTGCAAAAATGAACAATCTATTTGCCTTTAGTAAAATCAACCCCTAAGTATATTTTTCTCTCATCTTGTATAATGGATCTTCCTTTTAGAGACATCAGATTATGTAAAAGTAGTTTTTAGGGGGACTGTAGGGAGCACAGTGTAAAGGCATTCATATTCTTACAGTGATCTCCATCAGTCTGATATATGGTTCCTCAACCAGGGTTCCCTGGAATGCTAGGGTTCCTCCAGAGATTGTTAGGGGGTTCCTCAAACAATGAACAATTTCTGCCTCTTAGATAAGTTACCATTGACACCACTGATCATTTTAGCCATCTATAAGGGTGTAATTCTTCCCAATGACCACAAGTTTAGTGAGCATTCTTCCCACTGACCATCACACTAGTGTATCATGAGTTGTAGATAGTATAGTCATATTTAGCAGGAGTTCTCTGAGACCAGAAAGTTATTTTAGGGTTCCACTGTGTTCAAAAGGTTGAGAAAGGCTGGTCTACTATAACATGTCTCCATATCTGATTGTCACTTGCAGCATCCATCCAGTCTCTTGTAACCACTGACTGTCTCCTGTAGCATGTCTGCAGTCTCTAGCAGTCTCCTATTATATAGCTATGAGTCTCCCACAGTCTTCTGTAGCATTACATACAGGGCTGCTGTTAGAAATCATGGGGCACCGTACAGTCTTCCTAATAATGCCCGCTCACTCCCTTGGGGGTGCAGCAGAACAGCAGCACTGACTTTATTTGCCTACCCCCCAAAATAAAAATAAATGTCCCTCCTCTAATCCCACCTCCTGAGTCCCTCTGTTGACCTGATGGGGTCCAGGGAAATGTAATTTAAGCCCTGGTAAGCAAGTTGGAGCGGGGGGTGTGGTCTAATAAAATCAAATTAATAATTTAGACAGAAATTAAATATATATATATATATATATATATATATATATATACACACTGTATAAAACAATAACAGGCCCCCCTGTTTAGCTGATGAGGCCTGGGCCCAGTACAATAGGACCAGTTGTACTGCCTTATCAGTGGCCCTGATTACATATGCTGAATATCATAAGCAGCCTTTGGTAATATCAGCAAACAATGATGCCCCTAAATCTTCTAAGTTGACTACCACTGCTATAGAATATCCGTGTATAGTGTACACTGGATAGTAAGTAGTAAGCTCTTTCTGGGAAAGGAATGATGTGCAAAGTCCATGGTTTTTGCAAAGCACTGAATTTGTTGTTGCAATATAAGTGAATGCAAATAACACACCATTCATTTATATTTTGTAAAATCTAGTCAGTACAAAAAAGTAAGATTTTCAAGCATATTATATTTTTAGCTATATATATATATATATATATATATATATATATATATATATATATATATATTAAGCTTCTGACTTTACCACTAACATGGCTGTGTGTGTTATATACCTATATATTATGATGGGAAGAGCACTGATAGCAGGGGCTTTATGTAAGCAAGCTTAGAAATCACAGATAAGTGCTTTTGACCTAAATCTTGTGGCTCCTCAATCTGACATCTAACCTCACAGCTGTGAAATGCTGTTTGAGATTTAGCACTTCGAATCTGCCAACTAACCCAGCCATAAAGCTTGCCGCGATAAGGATTTAAGTTATGATATAACACAATTAGACATCAGCCTTCTGTTTGTTTCAACACATACTGCCGCTAGATTAGCCTAACATTTGTTTATAGTCATTTTACAAGCTTGTTGATTCGGGGCTTATATGTGCTGTACACAATGCCTCCGACAAATAATGCAGCAAGATGACTTTTTTTTTTTCACTATGGTAACTCCAATAGAAGATCCTTCGGTTAAAACCTGCTAGACGTGCGGAGATAAAGGACGGTTTAACAGCAAAAACTAATCACATATAAAAATAGCGCTTGAGTAGCAGCACACCTTAGGACGGCTTTAATCAAACGTTTGTTACCTGCCAAAAAGACCATGATCTCTTCAAAATGCAATGTGGATTAAAGTATTATCTGTCGCAAGCAGAGAACCAACCTTGGAGTGGAAGTTGGAAATATACTCATCGTAATTTTCATGTCTTTGGATAGAAAAGCCAGCCGCCTCTGCTAGATTGCAGAACTGGTTTAAAGTGTTCCCTCTCTGAGGAGCAAATACCATTGCTTTTCCCTGTAAGGATAAAGAAGGAAAACATAAATAAATGTACTAGAAGCAAGTTGTTGGGCAAATAGCTTTACAATTAGAATACTGAAAAGCACACTCTTAAATGGTTGCATTCAGGAGGTAAGCTGGTATGAAAGAAACATTCCTCCCAAGTTAGGTGACTGGGCTTATTTTATATTTTAAATATTTATGAGATTGTAGCCAATTGGTTTGTAAGAAAAGCTGTTCATTTAAAGCATTCTTTCTCAACTGTTTACCCCAGAGGAACCTATAAAACTATTTTCAGGTCTCATGGAACCTCAACTGAAGCCAATTAATTGGAGGAAGTAGGAAAATGCTGCTTACATTGGTGGTTGGTGGTCAGCCAGAAGAATGCTCCTTACATTGGTGGTCAGCCAGAAGAATATCCCTGACCCTACAGTGGTGGTCACAATACCAAACCTACAGATAGCTAAAAAGATCATTGGTGTCCTGCTGCTGGATCTGCCAAGTGGCACTAGCCCAAGAACTATGCAGGCACCATTAAATGGGAGGACAATCAGACACAGATTGAGAAACCTTAAGCAACCCCTGGAGAAACGCAGGGTTCCATAGAACCCTGGTTGAGAATGGCAGATTTAAACTCAAGTCTGTCCTGAGAGAAAATGGAGGCTGCCGTTGCTGATCTCTCATTCTAAAAAAAGGCTAGTTAACTAGCTTAGGTACTTTAGGGTAACTTTTTTAAAGACAAATAGGCTGTTCACTTTGCAATGTAATTTGCACTTTGAAAGGGAATTTTCCCTTGGGTTAGTGAAGACGGTGAAGATTCGCTTTGCATAAATACCCATTCACATGCAAGAAATATAGGAAACTGTGTTTTTACTTGCACATGACTGGATAACGAAAGTCAGCAAAGCTTCATCTTATTTACTAAGCTAAGGGGAGATTTCCTTCAAATTCTCTTGTAGTGTTAAAGGAGAAAAGTGGCCAAAGCTATTGTGGCTATACTTTTCTTGTGGGTCACAGGAGGGCACATAGTTCTGCACTCCTATGACCCAGATTTAGCTGACAGCGGGTTAAAATCTGCTGTTGGCTGATGTCAAAGAGCCGGTCCAGGCTCTACAGAGACCCTGACAACAATGTTGGGACCCACCCATATATCTGACTGGCAGCTGACTCGGGCTCTCAGTATGCTGCTGAGAACCTGAGCCAGTCGCTCCTGACCCCTCCACAGCCTGGCGCTTCAATGAGCGCTGGAGGGGCAAAGCAGAGAGTTGGTGCTAACAGACACCATCTCTCTGCTCACTGAAGACTGATAACTGAGTATTCAGCAGTCTTTTATCGTTTGATTTTTGGTCTTAGAGATGGCAGTGAATAGATGCAGCATATGGCTGATGTTGCCTCTACCTAGGTGAGTATGATTGATTGTTTTATTTATTTATTTTTTTGAAAGCCCACACTACTTCTCCTTTACCAGCCTATTTCCCTTTAGTCACTACTCACAAACAATTATGTAACAGGAAGCTTTGTTTTCGCTCTGGTTGCACTAACTGCATATGTTTCTGAAGTTCATACATTAGTGGACAACTGCAGTTTGGTACATATGTGTAGCACAATTGATAATGAGACTCAGTAGATATGACTAAATTATGATCTTCAGCTCATCAATAGCTACATTGCTAACTTATTGAGCACTCTTACACAGCAAAAAGGTCACAAGCCCATTTAATCTCAGGTGTGTTTGTTTGCAATTACTTTAGTAAGTTTTAGTAGAAACCCAGTTTATTGCATATGGCAATATGTGAGGGGGGGGTGAGGTGTAGATCAAGATACCACCAGAAAATACAGTAGATCCCACATATCAGACTAATCATTAATCTTTTTTGGATCTATCTCAAAAGTCTCTCATCTTCACAGACTGTGAAAAATGTTGCACTTCATTTGGAAATCAAGGTCCCAGAGTCTGGAGGAAGAGTGGAGAGGCACAGAATCCAAGTTGCATGAGGTCCAGTGTTAAGTTTCCACAGTCAGTGATGATTTGGGGGGACATGTAATCTGCTGGTGTTGGTCCACTGTGTTTTATCAAATGCAAAGTCAGCGCAGCCCTCTATGGGGAAATTCTAGAGCACTTCATGCTTCCCTTTGCTGACCAGCTTTATGGAGATGCTGATTTCATTTTCCAGCAGGACTTGGCACCTGCCCACACTGCCAAAAGTACCAATACCTGGTTTAATGATCATGGTATCACTGTGCTTGATTGGCCAGCAAACTCACCTGACCTAAACCCCATGGAGAATCTGTGGGGTATTGTCAAGAGAAAGATGAGGGAACCCAGACTCAACAATGCAGAAGAGCTGAAGGTCGCTATCAACGCAACCTGGGATTCCATAACACCTCAGCAGTGCCATAGGCTAAATGCCTCCATGCCACTCTGCACCGATGAAGTAAGTCATGCCAAAGGAGCCCCAACCAAGTATTTAATGCATACTATACTGTACATGGACATACTTTTTAGTAACCAACGTTTCGGTAATTAAAATTTTTTTTTTTTTTTTTTATTGGTTTTATGTAATATTCAAATTTTCTGAGATACTGAATTTTGGGTTTATGCTAGCTGTAAGCCATAATTATCAAAATTAAAAGAAAGAAATGCTTTAAATATATCATTTTGCGTGTAACGCATCTATATAAAATATATGAACTTTTTTCATTGAATTACTGAAATAAATTCACTTTTTGATGATATTCTAAAGTTTATGAGATGCACCTGTATATTGAGTAGCACAAAAGGGCATGCCTAAATTGTAGGGTTCTTCTGTATACTGCATAAAATAATGGTCAGTGCATCTACCAGCATAAAGAAAATTACATTTTCTATCTACTACCAATGTACAAGGAGCAATTTATTTTTTTTATTAATAATGCATGCCAAAATAATTACACAGTAAAAATAGTATAACTAGTCTAGTTTTAAAGCCAGCACTGTAGCTATATAGAAAATAAGTTTCTCCTTACATATCCTCCCGAATGATACATTTATACTATTGATTCTAAAGGCTTGAGAACAAATTCTGTATTGTTATAAGGAGTAGGCAGTATTCACCTTCAGGTCACGTGCCCGAACATCAGGATTTGGAAGTGAGTGCTATGGAAGCCCAATTATTCTTGAAGTACGGGGTCACCAGACAATAAATATAATTAAACAAAGGGAGGAAATAGTGCTTGGCATTATAGCAGAGAAAATCTTGGGCAGAGTGTCTCAGCAAAAACCCATTAGAGGAGATTGAATCCACTACAAAAATTGTATTGAGCAGATCAGAATTGAACTGTGGAAAAGCTGCATCCATTTCAATCTGTGGAAGAAGTGATTTCTGTGCCCATCTCTTAAACACTCTGGGGATTGAAGCCATAGCGTCTAGCTCATAACTCAAGCTTAGAGTTACAGACAGAGGAGAGCGGATTTAACCAAAAATAAGAATAATATTTTAAAAGGTAGCAAGTGTTTTTCTATCAGTCATTGACCATCTGTATATGAATCAACCCTGCAAACCTCTTAATAGTTAATATGTATTACTGCAAGTTTCAGGTTTTCATGTTATTCTTCCCCCTCATTGAGGATAAAACATACACTGCAGATATTTAGAGATTGGATTTCCCAATCTTTCACTGTTACGGGTCTGTGAACTCTCACGCAATGGTCATTTATTCAAAGCTGCTCCTTTTATAGATTTGGAGCATACACATAGTGGAGGTCCTCAGCTGCTGTGCAAAGTTGAGGTTTTGGCTTCTTGTGTGTTGCTGTACCTCTAGGGAGCAAGGAGCTACCTCCAGATGAGCCTGCCCTCTGTTTGTAAATTGCTATATACTGTGTGTTCCATTGTTAGGAACTCAGATAGTTTAGAACAAACTTTCTCAAACTTTTTACTGTGAAAGAACCCTGGAAATAGATTTCAGGTCTCTGGGAACCCGAGAAAAAAATGGTTCTATTTACAGCTTATGGTACATTAGCAAGATCAGTAAAAAACAATGATAATAAACAAAAAACTAAAGAATGTGGCATACCTGGAGTATCTGACACCTAAAAGGGATCATTTTTTAACATCCCCCTGTTCTATCCAACAAAAGTGTTTTCAGGAATTCCTAAAATTAATGTGTATCAAATAATATTGGCCAGGAAATGAAGACATACTTTGGTGGTCAGTGTAGTACCCCCTTTACATAGGTGGTTTGTGGGGTAATGCCCCCTTACATTGGTGCTCAGTGAAGGTCAGTTGGGAGAATCTGTCCCTTATTGTTAATGTTAAAAGTAAGGCAATACCACGCTGCAAGTCTAGTGTTGGGCTCAGAGTTACAGCAAGGCCTCATTCCCTGAATTGGTCAGTTTTTTCGGCGATACTGCCCACAAAACACGACAGGATATTTTTGCCATGTTGTAATGCAAAGCATGTTTTCACCCCCCTCTAGCTGCTATTGCAGCTTAAAGTGATTGTAAAGGTTGTATTTATTTTTTTAAAATAACACACATGTTATACTTACCTGCTCTGTGCAATGGTTTTGCACAGAGCAGCCCTGATCCTGTTCTTTTTGGGCCCCCAGCTGGTGGTCCTAGCTCCTTCCCCCTGCTTATGGGGGCACTCAAGCAGGCTCGTTCCCGAGCCGCACTCCTGTGAATGGACATTGTCCACTCACACACAGAGTGCAGGTCGCCCCTCGATCCTGCTCTCTCCTCATTGGCTTACTGGCTTTGATTGACATTGCCATACAGTTGGTTCTGCCAAGTGACATTGGCCCCAGCACTATGCAGGCACAATCTAGTGGGAGGTCAATCCACCACTGCTCAGGGACCTCCTAGCAGCCTTTTGAGGAACCCTAAGGTTCCACAGAACCCTGTTTGAGAATGTCTGGTTTAGAGTTAAGGACCACATTTATCAGAGGTGCCTTGACGTCGCAAATTCATAAATGTATGCAACAAAAACCTCTGTTTTTAACCTGAGTAGCTGAAACAGTCTAGTTCATTGTGCTGGGGAAGCTGGGGGTAAGGTATGTATATTTATAACTTTTTTCATTTTACTGTGTCAATTAATCTATTATGGGAGTGGGGGCCTTGATCTTTCAAACATTTTTTGCCTTTTAGTGCAAGGTCTGCTTCAAATATAAATTTAGATATCTGATATTGTTCGTTATAACAGAGATCTGAAAGACAGACACTTCAAATAACTTGTCAGATTATTAATTAGGAGAATAATTAATTGATGGGTACATCATTAAATAGATTTATGGTTACACAGTTGAAGATAGTTACGGTATATAGATAATAGCTAATAGAAAGTTTGAGTATACCTAACTGACAGATAATGAACATATTAATAAAAATAGTATTGTTAGAAAGATAATGCAGATGGTTGATGTTTGATAGACACAAGAAAGTCTCTACAAAATAAGAGAGGTGGAGACCCTGTTGTAATAAGTGGACTTTGCTTTTTACACCCAAGCTGCTTTAGCGTCTATCTAATCTATCTATCTATCTATCTATCTATCTATCTATCTATCTATCTATCTATCTATCTATCTATCTATCTATCTATCTATCTATCTATCTATCTATCTATCTATCTATCTATCTATCTATCTATCTATCTATCTATCTATCTATCTATCTATCTATCTATCTATCTATCTATCTATCTATCTCCCGAAATCAGGTTGACCAATGTACCTATTTTTAGAATGACTGGAATGATCTAGCCACATTTGGGTTTGATACTACAAAGTTTCCACCTAGCAGAGCAGGTTATTCCTGTATTGTTGAAAACACCTCAGTGGGAAAGCAGAAATGAGAGTAAGTAAGTAGGCATCCAGAGAAGGCCCAGCACCAAGGGTGAAGGCTCTTTGTACCTCTTCGGAGGGGCATTATACATTCCACAACAGGTTACCAATAGCGAGGATCTTTAGGGACCTAATTCTTTCCACATTGATCTATCACCGAGCAAGTATCATTCTTACCACACTATACTTCCTGGGATTGGGCCTTACCTGTTACATATTAAATGTAAAAGGGCTGGTTACCGTTAAAGCTGAAATCCAATCTAAACAAACAAAGAAAATCTATATATATATATATATATAGGTATTCTGGGCCCAAACACACCACAATACAGTGTACTGCAATACTCCTTAATGCACAAAAAAAATGGGTGCTGCCTGAATTTTTTTCGCAGCTCAAAGCGCTGCAGTGTTTTAGAGTTGCGTTGGGGTGCACACAGCTTTGTTTACCACACATTATTTGATTTTTTTGATTCACAAGTGATGTCATTTAGCCCTTAGAGTACACAAAGTTAAGTTAAACTGTTTGTTAAGGTTCAGATTTTTTTTAATAACAAACATGTAATACTTACTTGCTCTGTGTAGTTTTTGCACAGAGCAGCCCCAATTCTCATCTTCTAAGGTCCCCTGCTGGTTTTCCTGGCCCCTCCACCTGCTGAGTGCCCCCATAGCAAGCTGCTTACTATGGGGGCACTCATACGTGCTCACTCCTGAGCCGCCTCTGTGTGTCCTTCACATCACTGGATCTGGATTGGTCACAGATGAGTAGAATAGGGGATGAGGGGGAACTGCACAGTGAAGGCGTTTTACCTTCAGGCATAGAATGCATGAATGTTAAAAACCTCAAGCCTTTACAACCACTTTAAATCCTTTTTAACTATGTATTTAAAATGTGGTGCTTTGAGCTTCCATTCGAATTTCAGGTAAAACCTACCTACTCCTAAAATTTCTCCCTCCCTACTCCTAACACCTATACTCACGAACCTGTGTAAGATGTATATTCTTACCTATTTTCAGGCCACTCTGGCCCAATCAGGTGATCTGGGTCCCTGTATCACCCACTGCAGGGGAGAGGAGGGAGAGTGCTGATAACTGATGGACCATTGAAGCCTACGGGTGACACCGCCGCTCCCAGGCATTACCAACTATTGCCAAAGCACTCTCTCGTCCCCCTTTCAGCTGAACCCAGCCGAATTTCGATCCTTCAATGGCCAGCCTAGATCATAGGATGTACACCTAAAATCTTTAATACATTTATCTCATAGCTAGTGCTATATTTTTCTTACTTGTGGAAATAATGAAGTGGTCTAAAGGCTGATAGGAAAGGTTGTCACTGCCACTGTTTATTGTAATTTCCAACTTTTGGTGTATTCTAGACTGGTAAAAGTATCATCCTGCTATACAGACTAAGCCATATCCCAAACTAGCTCTATTATCTTGGTATATAGCTTTTGTATGAGGAGGACCAGACATCAGAGTTGCTGAATCCTTTACAACTACTTAACTGGCAAAACATTGAAAATTGACTGATGTAGCACATTTTTACAGACAACCTCATCTATCACAGGAACTAATAATACATACTAAACATTTAATATTTTAATAGGTGTCGCGCTAATCCTAAATGTAAGCAGACCAGTCCATCAATATGAGAGTCCACGTGAGGAATTATGTCCACACCAGCCGATCGAAAGTGCTGAAAGAGAAAAAGGATCCGCCACCAAATGGAGTAACTAAATACTCTTACCATCAACCCAGACCCAAAGGGGTCAAGCAGCGCCAACAATACAGGTATACTGGAATGCAGGTAAACTCCACTCCTCCCCTCACAACTTCCTGGTATGGTAATCGATGTTAAACCTTGGTAGCCTCGCCACTCATAAGAAAAACAGAAATGCCCCTCATAGTGTAGAAAGTCTTAATCATTTATTAAATAAATAAAGAAAGCAGCTTATATTTATGTAACCGAGTTTCAGCGTTCTGTCATAACAAGTTCACAGCAAGTTCACAGACATTCGTTGGTTTCCCCACCAACAAGATGGCAGCTGCGTCCCTCGTCTGTGCATGCGTCAGCCAACCCGACGCGTTTCGTCATACAGTGACATCGTCAGGGGTGTGGCTAGACGGAGAAGCAGCACCAAAATATATCCAAGGGAGGTGGAGCAATCTAGCAGTGCCCGGAAGCAGACGCTTACCACAAGCGTTCCAGCCGCCGGAAGCTGTCTTTATACATACGAGGAGTAGCTACTAAGAAAAAGGCCTTCATACTAGAGCATATATTCCAATATGTAATCAACAGATGTATAATAGGCCCCATAGAGTACTCATTTAGAAATAAAGAATTGTGCGGCCAAAATATTCCAGGCCGCATGGACACCTAATCATATATACGACATGTTTGGTACAGCAGGTAATAAATGGTCGGATGCTATGGGTTTCAAGAGTTGATTCCGATTGGAACAAATCTCCTCTCCTGTTGACTGCAGTGTTCAGTTTGCATATGGCACATCTCCTACATGGATAAAAGCAACCCCTCTCCTGAAAGAAGGAAACCCTCTTGGGTGGATTCAAGATGTTAGGAGCCACCTGCAACCGCAAGGGAGGTACCCCCCTAAACATCACAGGAGGTGTATCCGGTAGGAGAGGGCCAAGCACACTGTCATTTTGCAGCACCTGCCAGTGCTTGCATAAGTTCTTCTTAACTGAATAATGCTGCACTGAGTATGAAGAAAAGAAAGCATGTTGGAAAGAATCATTCCTTTCTCTTACTCTCGGCTGCAGCAATTCAGTTCTCTCTCGTTGGTCTGCCCTTGTAAAGGCAATATCCAACTCGGCTTCATTATAACCCTTCTCCAAAAACTTTTTCCGAAGCGAAGAGGCCTCCCTTAAAAAGTCACCCCTATTAGAACAGTTTCGCTTGAGTCTTAGGAATTGACTGACAGGAACAGATCTCAACCATGCCGAATGATGGCAACTGGTGGTTTCAATAAATCCATTCCTGTCAGTCTCCTTAAAAAAGGTAGAGGTTACAATATGGCCATCAACCACTCTGATGTTTAGATCTAAGAAGTGTATCTCTGTTCTGCTACACTCGTACTGCAGAATTATGCCCTTATCATTGGCATTCAGGGTTGCCATAAATTGGCTCAAGGATTCAAAATCGCCATCCCATAGGAGGAGTACAAGCTCAGGCCTAGGTACATTTCTGACGACATCCTCCTCCCACCTGGCCATAAATAGATTGGCCATGCTCAGTGCAAATTTCGCGCCCATAGCTACCCCGCGATTTTGCCGATAAAAGGTGTAATTGAACCAAAAGTAGTTGTGGTTCATCGCAAAGTCCAACAGAGACAACAGGAACTCTCTTTGAAAGCTCAACAGTGTGTCCTGCTCCAAATAGTGGGCAACCGCTTCCCTTCCACGTTGGTGGGAAATTATAGTATATAGTGACGAAACGTCAGCAGTTGCCAGGATATAACTATCCTTCCAAGTTACGTTTGCAAGTTCATTAATGACCTGCGTGGAGTCTCTTAGAAATGAGGGCGTTTTAAACACCAAAGGCTGCAGAAAGCTATCAATGTACTTCCCCACCCGGGAAGTGACAGAACCAATGCCACCGATAATCGGTCTCCCGGGTGGGTGTACTGGGTCCTTGTGCACCTTCGGTAAATAATAGATGACCGGAATCCGCGGTGCTGAAGGCACCAAAAAGGCTTTTTCCTTTTTGGTTAATAATTTTCTTTGGAAACCACTATCTACTAGTGATAGTAATTCTGTTTTATAAATTTGGGTAGGGTTTCCAGCCAAAGGGACATATGTGTCCCGATCAGACAACAGTCTATTAATTTCAGCGTCATAGGCGGAGGTATCTAATATAACGATACCTCCCCCTTTATCCGCCGGCCTCACTATAATATCTTTCCTCTCCAACATTTTTTAACCCTTTATTGAAAGCTGGAATATTTCTTGGTTTCTTGACTTGCAATGAGTCAAGGTCCTTCGCCACCAGGTCTCGGAACACAATTAATATTTTAACATTGTGAAAGTTAAAAATATCAAGAACCAGAAAACAGGTCTTCCATTATAGATAAAAACTCAAAGGTTGAACCTACTTGTTTCAACACTTTGTCCGAGCATTCCCTAAAAAAAACTTCATTAAAACTGTTGGGGACTACTTAGCAACCAGCAAGCTTTAACACAATAAATAATTTGTCCAAAACTAGGTCACATAGATTATTAGCATAACTAGTGCAGTGTCAGGACTGTGTAACAAAATGTTCCTTCCATTGCTAATCAATAGATGCAAAACCCAGTCCAATAATTGTCAGTTGGAGTAAAAATAAGTCCCAGCATAAAATATACACCCAATTGTTGATGTTAGCAGGAATAAAAATAAACCATGCCATTGTTAGTGGGAATAAAAAAAAACCCAATCCAAACCCCATCACCCCACCCCACTGCCATCGTCATTTGGGTAAACCCCATCCATAGTATCAGGGGTAGCACAGATAAAACCCCAAACCAGATTTTTTGTTCAATGGTCACTTAGAATATGACTTGGTTTGCTCCCATGCTGCTGGCCTGGATCTTATCAGCTAACTTTTTGAACTGGACCTATGCTGTCACTGTTGATCAGAAGTTGCTCTGGCACTGTGTAGGAGTATCTTCTTGGGAGATTTGGTATCCTCAGCATTCCAAGACTCTAGCTATAGGGTCTTTGATTGCCTCCCTTGCCTATATTTTGGAGATGGTAGACAGGTTGTAAGCTAAGTAACATTTTTCTCCTAATAGTCTGAATGCACAACACTAACACACCCACAAAAATGACAGCTATTTTTAGCTGAGAGCCAACGAGATTTAAATATTGCAGCTGCTTGCCTTTTTTTTGTTTGTGCCACATTTTTAAATGGGGGTGAACGGTCAAACTAAAAAACAGACCTTCTTTTTTCATGAAAAGTTCTGCTTTAATATTAATAACGCAAACCACTTTTGCAATTGGAATGCCAGTGTTGCAAAGAAAATCTTTGCAACAAAGTATCTACAGCTAAAAATTTGGTTTTGGAATAATTTATTACTGCATTCAGGGGTTTTTCCTACAGTTGACTTTACGCTATAACATTTAGTACCTTTTTCATTAATCACGTAATACTTGGAATGAATGCCTTTTGACTGAGGAACAAACATACAGTTAAGCGAAGATATTTGAGTGTCAGACACAGGCTTGACAGACGAAAATTCTAGTCGAAGTGGATTGTGCTGTGAAAGGGCTGTGCAATGTCTGATTTGTTTTCACAATGCTTACCACCTGCGAAGCCGCTCTGATAGAACACAGGTTTTCACTTTAACTCTGAGATGAAAGGCGTGCTCTTGGTTATGCCTTCAGTCTACTGCAATGTGTTGCTAAACTATATTCCTGCTGTTCTTCAAGAATTGATGGCGAGTTTATTTCTCCTTAGGTTGCAGCTCTTGGCGGATCAGCTTTGAGTTTTTAATATACAGCGATGTGCACCACCTGTGAGACAGTTCCGATGGGACACTGAGTTCATCTCCAGCTTCAGGCTGGAAAATGAAAGATTTTTCCTGTGCTGGGCAGGTTCTGTTTTCAATCCCCTGCCTTGCTGGGTTATTATGTATCACTGCTTCACTCTGTGAAATGGCCCCAATTGTTGACACACTTTTCACCAACACATTGCTGGTAATAATATACATTCAGAAATGGCTGCTGGGTTTACCAGTTATGTTAAACGTGGGTTTCCGGTGAGATGTTGTCAGTCATGAAGGATGGGGTAGGTGTTTTTAATAAGGCATTCCTTTTTTTTTTACAACATAGCAAGACATTTTTTTTTTTGCACTTTTCTGGTGTCTATAATTTAGCAACATTGATGAATGAAGGGATTTAAAAGTGTGATTGAAAACCACTGATGGGATGTAAAGTGTCTTACCCTTAAAAAAAAACTGTAGTACTGTTTGGCCATTTTTTAATCTGCACAATATTGTCAGACGGTGTAGTTAGAATCTGACCTCACTTTTCTCTACTGCAGTTAAAACAATACAGTTTGCAAGTGAAGACATCTGTGGCTACTGGAACCAAGTAAAAATATATCCCATGCTTAACTGCCATCTGAAACTCTCAAGATCTGGAGAGTTGTCTCTTAGCTCTGCTGGAACCCCTTGCTCTGTAGAAATCAACTAACTGGAGTGTCCCCCACTCTAAGCTTATGTTACTTTGGAAGTTCCCAGCTCCCCCAAACCTAGAGCATTGCAAATTCTTAATTCATTCTCTTTTTCCTTTGTATAAAGCAGCCTACAACAGCAGAGGTAAATTCAGTAGAATACGGTCCCCTTGGCTGGAGTCTCCAGACACACCTACATCAAATAACGATTATCTGGTAAACAACAGGCTAACAGATCCCTGCCAACTGAGAACCCAGTACAGATCAGAAACTGAAGTTGGGTGCTCCATTAAAAGAAACTCATTGGAGTGTCCCCCATCCAAAGCTTATGTTACTTTGGAAGTCCCCAGCTCCTCTATCCCTGAAGCATTGGAAATCTGTTATGAATTTTTTTTTCCTTCACATGAAGCAGCATACAACAGCAGAGGATGTTTGGGTAAATTCAATAAAATATGGTTTCCTTGGCTCAGCAGAGAACCCAGCAGAGAATAGAAACTGAAATTGGGTGTTCCTTTAAAAGAAACTCATTGGAGTGTCCCCCCACCTTAAACTTATATGTATGCATTATTCAGCACATTCATGGAACACCCTCAGCTGTCGGGCAGAGTTTATTATTACCTCCTCAGTTCAAGCCAGGTATGTTTAACAAGATTACTGAAAAGAGCCTCCTCTTGCCCCAGAGATTTAGGTGTTGGCTCCTTTTTTCGATCCCCTCTCACATCTTCACATGCCAAATAGTCCCTAATGCAGTGGTATTTTTTGTGAGTGGAACACACTCTGCTTGGAAATCTAAAGGCCCGCACACACGATAAGAAAATCTGAAGGGAAATTTCGTCCGAGGACCGATCTGCCGATTTTCGGATTTTTAGTATGGTGCTTTCGACAGCCGACTCCGACTTTTCGACCGACAAAATCCTGATGTGCAGACTATATCATTTTTGTCGTCCGTCAAAACAACGTCCGATTTTCGTCTCATTAGTACAGATTTTGATGGAAAAATATCTTAAGAGCAAGACTAGGCATGCTCAGAGACGAAAGAACACATACAAAACAATCCAACACATGACATCACTTCTGAAGTAGAATTCTGTCGTTCGAAAGAAAATAACCTCTTCACTTTGCACATCAGACTAGCATGCCACAAAAAACGGATGACAGATCGTTCGATAATCTGATCGGGGCTTAAGTATGCCAGATTCCCTGCCTCTGTTAGGTTTTTATTGGCGTATGTGTTCCTTTTCGCTAGGTAGATTGACCTTTTCTATATGGCCTGGTGATCACAGAAAGTGATGGGAAATTCAAGATTTTATAAATTTCCACAAAACAGGAGGTGAGGAAAATGATCCAATGGGGATAACTGTTCTTGTGACAACTATTGCTGGGGGGCTGTTGAGGGAAGCCTGTACTGAGAGAAATTCATAGCCGACCACTACTAACCTACTGCTGAAAATGCTAGTTCTTTGGCAGTACTATGAGATGCGGGCCTCAAACAAGCATATAGATCAAGGACAGAGTGAAGATAGCACAAACAACTTTGAAGACTCTTTTGTTTTTATGATCCAGGAAATCCTCTCTATTTACCACCCTTTTTTTATAGGGGAGTATTATAATATAACATATATAAAAACATATTGGTTGCCACTTTGTAGGTTACAGACAATATGTAGAAGGCATCTACTCCTGAGGAAGAGAAGATAATGTTCAGGAAACTCGTTGAGTTTTAGGATGCATTCCCTCCCTTCTTTTGTTGGATGTGTTCTTTGAAATATTCTATGAAAATTATTATTTTAAGAATTGTATAATTTATGTTAATGTTTGTCAGGTATAAGAACCAACTTGTTGTTTTTAACCCTCTGATGTATGTATCAACGATTTCATGTGTTGTTGAATAAATCGATAATGCATAACCCAGCTTTATGTCATGCTTTATTTAAAATCCCAAGGACAAAATAATTGTTTGTATTATATATGTTGAATAGGGAGAGAGGCATTACATTTCAGGTACCAGGTCACCATTTTTTGTTGATTGAACTATTCAGATTGTTTTCTGAATAGTTTTTGAATTTGAATTTGAGAGATTTTTTAATTTCCTGCACACGTCAGAACAAATGGAAAACTGGAATCACTGTGTACATATAATCTTTGCCTGCTGTAGACTGCCAATGAAATCTATATAAGAGGAAATGTAGATGACTATAGCACACTCATCAATGAGCCACTAGACTTTACCCAGTCCTAAACATTATGGTTCTATTTAGATCTCTTATGTTGTGGCATAATGTGGTAATGCATATAAGTGGAGTGCATTGCAGTGCCATTCATTAGGAATGAGACCCCCACACACCTAGCCAGTGCACCACAACATGTGCATTTTAGCAAACCCCAACCCACATACGGGAACCATCTGTGCCTTGCAGTTTGTTGTTTGCTGTGTTGGGAAAAATGGTGGAGGTCTGTTCAAACCTGGGTTGCAGTGCAATCGCAGGCCCTTTTAACAGGAAATACCCTGCGCTAATGCACATGTGGTAACACACAAAACCAACCTGAATCTACTGTCAATGATTTTTGCGGTTCTGTTGATGATGTTATATTCACAGAACTTAGTTAAGCAGCAACTTGGCTTGGCTCATTAGGATTGAGCGTACCAAAGACGAAAAGGATTTGCAGGGGAATTTGCACTTTGCAAGGAAATTTTCCCCAGAGCTTAGTGAATGTGGTGAAGTTTCACTTTGCATAGAATACCCAATGACGTGCAAGGAAAATAAAGAATAAAAAAACAGCATTTTTAGTTGCACATACTGTATCTGGATGAAGAAAGTCGGCAGAACCTTACCTCTTTCACTAAGCTCTAGGGTAAATTTTGTAGCAAAGTGGGTCTAATCAGTAAAGAGTTGCCTAGAGGCAATTAGTCAGCAAGGCAACAGTTTACTTATATGCTTACAATTACCATGGCAACTAGCGAATGTGGTTCAGCAGTGCTGTCCTCATGAACTATAGTCACACTGTTTAAGTGAAGAACTGTACTAACTCTTGACAAATGACTGATGATATCAGTGATAAAAATTTGTCTTCTATAAACAACCGGTGGTTTATAAAGCATCATATGCAGCAAGACTGGATATGTTGGACACTAGGGGGTTTCATTACTAAAGCTTGAGAGGGCAAAATTAGTCACAATTCTGTAGAGAAACCAATCTGCTTCTAACCTCAGCTTGTAAAGTATATTTAAGCTTTAGAAATAAAACCTGGAAGCTGATTGGTTTCTCTGCAGAATTGTGACTAATTTTGTCCTCTCTAGCTTTAGTAAATAAACCACTTAGAGCCCATTCACACTGCCGCGACTTGTCAAGCGACTTGTCAGCCTGACAAGTCGCGGTCGGTCGCGGTCCATTGAGTAGTACAGGACCCGTTCTAATAGGAGCAACACAAGTCGCTCCGACTTAGAAAAAGGGTCCTGTACTACTTTGGGGCGACCTCAGAGCGACTTGAATAGACTTCCATTATGTGAAGTCCCTGAAAGTCGTGCCGAAGTCGCGGTGCACAGCGGTGCACGCGACTTCACAGGTCGCCCCCCGAAGTCGTGTCGCCTCAGTGTGAACCGGCTCTTAAGGAGAACCTTTTCCCCTTAAGTGGTTAACTGTTTACCATGGAGTGAAATAAAAGCGTAAAGATGTGATTAGTACCAGTAATGTATCAGCTTTCATCTTCTAACCTCAACTGGAAAAATGTTGACTGAAATCTGAATTGATGTCATTGGCAACACCACTATTTGCATTTCCTCCTGGTTTTATAATTTATCTTTGGGAGATTCTGCCAGACAAGCTATTAGCACAGTTTGACTGTGGCACATACCAAACTCAACAGATTAAACCCTTTTCAACTGTAGCGCATTGTGCTCTTTCTTGAATCACAAGGCAAATAGGTGCTACTCTTTGTCTTTATGATACAAGACATAATACAAGCTATAACCAGGGGTGGGGGGTAAGCCATTCTATTATGCAGTTCTTATTGAATTGAATTGATATTGAATCTTCTCTCCTCAAACACTAGACAATACAATATTTCAGGTGTGTCTTCTGAAACCCTAGTTCACACATGTGCCAAATGTGTTGTAATGCTTTGTCAATATCTATTATCATTAACTGCAGAGGTACAAAGTAACATCTCTAAGAATGTTTGCCTTCTATTGTTATGAGTATGCATCCATGGATTTACGAACAGAAGTCTAATGTAAACTAGCAAACCAATCTGAACTCAACTACAAATGATATAACTCAATAAGTGTGCTCTGAGCTCCCTGATATTCATCCGTGAATGATAAGCCGCCTTGGCAGCTACCAAAATCTTTGGAGCTTGAACTTCTTCACCCTGTGCCAGCCGCGCAATAAACTAAGAACTACCTACAAACAAATTTACCAAGGATTAATAGAAAACTTTTTGTGTGGTTGTTTATTTAGACCAGGGATCCTCAAACTACGGCCCTCCAGCTGTTGCGGAACTACACATTCCATGAGGCAATGTAAAACTCTGACATTCACAGACATGACTAGGCATGATGGGAGTTGTAGTTCCTGAACAACTGGAGGGCCATAGTTTGAAGACCCCTGATTTAGATGGTAATAAAACAAGCAGAGATATCACTGAATATTCACTGTATTAAGGTAGGAGTGAACACCATGCCTTGGTCATACCATGAGGCTTTGGGCTACATATGCACATGAACCGCGTGCCATGCGTAAATACACCAAAGTTTAAACACCCACCTACAAAGCAAAGGTAATGAGAAGCATAGCTGTAAAATATGCTTTACCGATGTGTATTACACTTTGCTTGCTTCAGGACTCTGGGACGTTTAATTGATCTTTACGTGACCTTATGTGGCCTGCTTTAATCTACTGAACCCTTTTGCCATTCTGAAATTGTGCTAATCTTGGTGTTGATTTCTAAATTTTGATCTTGGTCAGTCTCCTTTCCCATATATTTTAAAAGTGGTATAGACATTTTTTAAATGAACTCCCTGCAGGTTTATGCCAGAATGCCATAATGTTCTAGTATGCACGGCACTACTACATTATGACGGACTTAGTCATAATCCGTCCATTATGACGGAGTCCTCCAGCATTGAGCTGTCAACACTCCCGATGCATCTATGTTCACCCGATCTTCATTCCGGGTTTGTTCTCTCTGCCTGTTTGAATGTCCAGGCTGCAATAAATCAGTGCCCGGCATGTACATAGGAGTTACTATCGCAACTTGGCATTCACTAAAATCATGGCACACTCAGAGTGCCATGAATGCATAGCGTACTGCGCATACACCAGTTACGTCATTGGCTGGAGCCTACTGGTAAGGCTTAGTATAAGCTTGCATACAGGTAAAAGGTTAATACCACTATAAAGCGTTACTAAACCCAGGAGCCTGCATTCAATATATCTGGTCTGCCACAGTACACAGAACATGGAAATGCAATTACAGTGCCTTGCAAAAGTATTCACCTCCCTTGGCATTTTTCGTGTTTTGTTGCCTCACAACTTGGAATTAACATGGATTGTTTGAGGATTTGCATCATTTAATTTACAGAACATGCCCACAACTTTGAAGATGTTTTTTTTTATTGTGAAGCAAACAACAAATAGGATAAAATAACAGAAAAAGTCAATGTGCATAACTATTCATCCCCTTAAAGTCAATACTTTGTAGAGCCAGCTTTGGATAAGTCTCTATGAGCTTGGCACATCTTACCACTGGGATTTTTCCCCATTTTTCATTGCAAAACTGCTCCAGTTCCTTCAAGTTGGATGGTTTGCGCTTGTGAACAGCAAACTTTAAGTCTGACCAAAGATTTTCTATTGGATTGATGTCTGGGCTTTGACTAGGCCATTTCAACACATTTACATGTTTCCCCTAAACCACTCAAGTGTTGCTTTAGCGGTGTGTTTGGGGTCATTGTCCTGCTGGAAGGTGAACCTCCCTCCTAGCCTCAAATCACGCACAGAGTGGTATAGGTTTTGATCAAGAATATCCCTGTATTTAGCACCATCCATCTTTCCCTCAATTCTGACCAGTTTCCCAGTCCCGGCTGATGAAAAACATCCCTACAGCATGATGCTGCCACCACCATGTTTCACTCTGGGGATGGTGTTCTTTGGGTGATGTAATGTGTTGGGTTTGCGCCAGACATAGCGTTTTCTTTGATTAGCGAAAAATTAAATTTTTGTCTCATCAGACCAGAGCACCTTCCTCCATACATTTTGGGAGTCTCCCACGTGCCTTTTCGCAAACTCAAAATGTGCCATTTTGTTTTTGCTGAAAGTAATGGCTTTCTTCTGGCCACTCTGCCATAAAGGCCAACTCTATGGAGCGTACGGCTTATTGTCCTCCTATGTACAGATACTCCAGTCTCTGCTGTGGAACTCTGCAGCTTCTCCAGGGTTACCTTAGGTCTCTGTGCTGCCTCTCTGATTAATGCCCTCCTTAATTAATTTTGGTGGGCGGCCGTCTCTTGGCAGGTTTGCTGTTGTGCCATGTTCTTTCCATTTGGTTATGATATATTTGATGGTGCTCCTGGGGATCATCAAAGATTTGGATATTTTTTTATAATCTAACCCTGATTTGTACTTCTCAACAACATTTCCCTTACTTGTTTGGAGGGTTCCTTGGTCTTCATGGCAGTGTTTGGTTAGTGGTGCCTCTTGCTTAGGTGTTGCAGCCTCTGGGGCCTTTCAAAAAAGGTGTGTATATGTAATGACAGATCATGTGACACTTAGTTTGCACACAGGTGGACATCATTTCACTAATTATGTGACTTCTAGCAGTTGCTTTCACATGTGGGGGAATGTGGGGGAATGTGTGAGTATTCGTGACCCATATCTGGACTTGCATACCATGCTCGGGAGTGTTTCACCATCTAGACCACTGTTTTACTAGCTGGAGTTTTTTAGAGTTTACTTGATTATTCTTCCATTGCATGCTATGTAGTCGGTTAATACATCCTTTCTCCAATATATGTATTGCTATGTAAAACCTATGCAATAAATCCTGTACGATATACTATGTATAACTGTAAAGTTTAAAAAAATAAGAAGCTTAAAAAAAAAATGATGTGACTTCTGAAGGTAATTGGTTGCACCAGAGCTTTTTATGGGCTTCATAACAAAGTGGGTGAATACATATGCACATGCCAATTTTCTGTTTCTATTTCTAAAAAATAGTTTTAGGTATATATTTTTCTCATTTCACTTCATCAACTTAGACTATTGTGTTTTGATTCATCACATAAAATTCAGATTAACAAAACACTGAACTTAAGGCTGTAATGTAACAAAAGAGGTAAAAAGTCAAGGGGGGTGAATACTTTTGCAAGGCACTGTATTTTAGTAAATATAAACGTATAATTACCTTTTCTCATCAGCAGTATATAGCAGTCTTGTGACTTCTATCAGTGTCTGGCTAAGCACTGGTTAAAGCTTGTAGGAGAAGTTTTCATTTTCCTCTGACTATCCTATGAGGCTGCAGGACCCCTGCAGATCACATGTACCCTCCAACCCCCCCCCCCCCCCCAAAAAAAAAGAACTCTCTAGTAATACACACCAAACTGAGCATGTGTAGTGTGCCTCCAAGGCTATGTTCTATCAGCAGATTAGATTGGGAACAGTAAAAGAAGAGGAGAATCGGAGAAGACAGCATCAAACAGCCTTTTTATACAGTGCGGAGGATTAACCCCTTAGGTTTACAGTGAGTATAACAAGCATGCTTTACTGCATATACAGACAATATGATTTTATTGTTGTGGGTTTAGTAGCACTTTAACCACTTAACGACCAGCCACGTAGATCTACGTCGGCTGACTTTGAGTGGTTATACCGGGATGATGCCTCTAGCTAGAGGCATCATCCCGGTACCGTTGTTTGAAGCCGGCGGTCGGCTTTCCGTCGGTAACGATCGATGCGGCTCGGGAGCCGCTCGATCGTTACCCGGGGGGGCGGGAGGGGACGCCCCCCCCCCCTCCCGCCGCCTTCCGCGGCTTTGCTCGGGGCTCCCGTCCCACCGGGAGCCCCGAGCACCCAGCCGGCACGTCCGCCGGCTGGATGGAGTCCCGATGAATGCCGGAAATGGCATCGATCGGGTCTCCGATGACGTAACCCGGAGGCGGCGTCCATGACGTCACATCCGGGTTACCGTGCCGCAAAAGGCGGCAGATTTAAAAAACGGCTGTATGCAAAAATGCCTTTTTTGGCGTTTTGCATACAGGGAAGTGTAGTGGAGGGGTCTAGGGTCTTTTAGACCCTCGATCCCTCCATAAAGTGTACCTGTCACTACATATTGCTGTCACAAGGGATGTTTACATTGCTTGTGACAGCAATAAAAGTGATCAGATTTTTTTTTTTTAAAAAACCTGTAATAAAGTTAAAAAAAAAGAAAAAATAAATAGGAAAAAAAAAAAAAAAAAAATTTAGCCGCCCCCGTCACCGTTAGCTCGCGCACAAAAAAAAACGTATACGCAAGTCGAGCCGCAAATGAAATCGCTGTTCAAACCACACATGTGAGGTATCGCCGCGATCGCCAGAGCGTGGGCAATAATTTAAAAAAAAGAGCTACACTCTAACTCAAAACTGGTAACCGTTAAATAAATTTAAAGCGTCGCAGATTGAGATCTCTATTGACCGTAGTTTGTCGCCATCCCACGGGGGGGGCGCAATTTTAAACCGTAACATGTTTGGTATCTATTTACTCGGCGTGACATGTTCTTTCACAATATACAAAAAAAATGGGCTAACTTTACTGTTTAGTATTTTTTTAAATTAGTGAAATGTGATTTTTCAAATTTTTTCCAAAAAAATGGCGTTTTAAAGACCGCTGCGCAAATACCGCGTGACAAAAAATTTTGCAATGACCGACATTTTATTCTCCAGAGTCTTTGCTAAAAAAATATATATAATGTTTGGGGGTTCTAAGTAGTTTTCTAGGAAAAAATACTGGTTTTAACTTGTGAACAAAAAGTGTCCGAAATAGGGCTGGGGGTAAAGTGGTTAAACCTGATTCTGGTTATACAGTATTTTCGGCTGTTGCATGATATTTTGCCTTGTACACCAACTGAAATCCTGTCTAGTACTGACCCAGTGATGTTCTAGTTAGGTTTCTTTTTCCAGTTATGTTTCTTTTTGTTGCCCGGGACCTCACCTGGCAAATCTCCTTTCTTTTGCTGATTTGGGTCTACTCTTCATTATTTACCTTCTTTGGCACTTTTCCCACTGTAGAGTATTTCCAATTAAGTTCATCTAAACTATCACGTTTCTTTCCAACTATAACAAATTAGTACTAGCTGCATTTTATCTAGGCCAGCCGAGACATCCTGCTGTATGACCAAAGACTTAAATTTTTTTCACTGTTTTAAGGCCAATAAAGCTAAAACCTAAAGCAGGGTTTCCGGCCACAAAATCGACATAATCGATTTTGGGCCATCCGCTTGCTCTTGGCCACCTGAAAAACAAATGGATAGTTACAATTTTTATTTTGTTTACTTACCTTGTTATTGAAGAAAAATATACTCACCTTTCTTCCACTTCCTCCCTCTGCGGCCGCGGCCCGCGCCGTCACTTCCTCTTTGCATTGATTCCTGGGAGCTGAACGTCATCGCTCCCAGGAATCAATGCGCTTGCACCGGCCCCACTCGTCACTTCCGGTGCGGCGCCTCATTCCCTGCTAAACAGCTTCTGGGCATGCCCAGAAGATGTGGAGGGATGAAGTGCCCGCACCGGAAGTGACGAGCGGGGCCGGTGCAGGCACATTCTGGGAGAAGAGGACACGGAAGAGGACGCAGAAGAGGACGCTCTGGCTTCAGCTGCCCACATCCGAGATGGCAGCACTGGAGAAGAAATTTTCAAGGTGAGTATTTCTTCTAAAAGGTAAGTGCGACCCGGGACAGTACAGAGGCTATCCATTGTGGAATTTACTAGCCCTGACTGTCCCGGGGGTATTTTTAGCTAAATTTCACCCCTGTGGCCGGAACTCCGCTTTAAGGTTTCTTCCCAGTCGATATGCCTGGATTGAGTTCAAACTGAAGTCTGTCATGAAGAATCTCGAAAGATGTCTAATACCACTTTGCAGAATTACAGGTTATACCCATTCGACATAAACTATAATAATTAGCATGCTTCTTTGAAATGTTTCAAAAATACTCAATTGCATCTCCCACCTCATAAGTGCATCCAACTTCAGCATCATTTATGATAATTTAGCCAAAGATAAAAAGCAAATGTGAACATATTTCCTCCATTAGACTTTTTTTTAAATATATTAAAACATATCTATGAATAATTACTGTAACCATTGCCCCCCTTTTTTTATAGGAAAAGATGCAACTGCTTCTGAGTGCAGTCCAAATTAAGACAAGTTGACCTTGTCGAAAAACCTACCCATTCATTGCCTTGGAATCATTTACTTCTGAACAAGAGGTGTAAAGCCTTTTAAAACTTTGATCAATTTTAATTGGGATAATGGTGATCTACCAGCCATAGCTTTGCATTTTAACCACTTAACCCCCTGGAAGATTTTATATCCATTGCGACCAGGGTTTTTTTTTTGCGATTCGGCACTGCGTGACTTTAACGGGCAATTGCGCGGTCGTGCGACGCTGTACCTAAACGAATTTGACATCCTTTTTTCCCAAAAAACAGAGCTTTCTTTTGGTGGTATTTGATTACCTGTGCGATTTTTACTTTTTGTGCTATAAACAAAAAAAGAGCGTCAATTTTGCAAAAATAACAATATTTTTCAAATTTTTTTATATGAAATTCCCCCCCAAAAAAATGTAAAAATCAAAATTTTTTAACATTTTAGGCCAATTTGTTTTAGGCTACATATGTTTGGTAAAAAAAAAAAAATCGCAAAAAGCGTATTTTGATTGGTTTCGCAAAAGTTATTGCATTTACTAACTAAGGAAAAGATTTCTGTCATTTTTGGTGTTTTTTTTAATGTGTAATGGCGGCGATCTGCAATTTTTTTGCGGTACTGCGACATTGCGGCGGACAGATCAGACCCTTGACTGACATTTTTGACACTTTTGGGGTTACCAGTGACATTACTACAGTAATCAGTGCTATATATATGCACTGTTAATGCAATGACACTGGCAGGGAAGGGGTTAACTTTATTGGGGAAGGAGGGCTTAAGTGTGTCCCTAGGGGCGTGCTTCTAACTGTGATTGGACATGGCTACTGGTGTAGGAACAGTGATCAACGGTACAGTAGAACCGTATGATCACTATTCCTACACAGGGGAGAATGACAGGCGGCTTGTTTACATTAGCCGCTTGCCTTTCTCCCTTCCCGGCAGACTATCACGAGTGACCGGCGGACATCGGGTCCGCCGGTCACACGCACGGACTTCCCAAGGAACGAGCCGGGGGGGCGCGCGCCTCGGCGGGCGCGCGCTATTGGCTCTAAAGCAAGTGACAGGCGAGTGACGTACCCATACGTCACTTTGCCTGGCCGGGGCTGACTGCCGCAGTATATGTATTTGCGGCGGTCGGCAACCGGTTAAGTGACTAAGGGGGAAAAAAAGCATGTTCCACATTTAGTGGCCAGCAACATCTTCCAATGATCCTTGAAACTAATTAATTATTTCAGTCTTGGGTCCATGCTGATGGATTGATTATCCAACTGGCTTCTCATATCTCTCAGGAACTCCACAGTATGAGCTCCCTGCTGGTGACCATCTATGCCCACCCCAGCTGTACTGCGTCTGCTCCATTCTCCAGGATGTCAATTGAACAAGCAGAATTCTATTCTAGTAGGCATGACAGGAAGGTAGAGCTGAGAGCACAAGAACAGAACTGGCCTGCCAAAAGTCCCCCAGAAATATCACATAAAGAAGGCTACTGCAATACCCTAAGAGACCACTAAGAGACAAAGGAGTTGATTTACTAAAGGCAAATAGACTGTGCACTCTGCAAGTGCAGTTGCTCCAGAGCTTAGTAAGTGAGGTAAAGCTTCACTTTGCAAAGAATACCCAATCACACGCAAGGAAAAAAAACAAAACAGCATTTTTGCTTGCACATGATTGGATGATGGAAGCCAGCAGAGCTTCTGCTCATTAATTAAGCTTTGAAGCAACTTCTCTTGCAGAGGGCAACTTTTTTTTTTTTTTTTTAGATAGATAGATTGGTGAGGAATTAGAACCCCTATCAGGTTTTATTGTTACCTGTGTCAACAGGACTGAAAGTGAGGTATAATCCACATTTTAGGTTGTCACCAGAACAGAAATAGAGGGGTAATCTTCCAATGAGGACACTAGTTCTGGTGACAACCAGAACTAGTGTCCCCAAAGGGAATGTCGTTTACTGCAGAAAATTCTAAATGGCAGGGAGAAGGGCTGCCTGCCCTGGCACTCCAATATCATGAGATGTGTGTGTGTGGGGGGGGGGGGACTTTACAAGGAGATTGACGGGGGGGGATTTGTGCTTGTAAGGGGGAATTTTAGGGAGGGGGTGTAGGGGGTGTTGTTCTAGGAGACAACATTTAGGGGAGAATGCTAGGAGTTTTTTGGGGGTATTTGTGTTTGGGGGGATGGGGGGGAGAGGATTAGTGCAAGAAGGGTGGTTTTGAGGGGGTTTGTGTCAGAAGAGGTGATGTGCTGGAGGGGGGAATGGATTTGTGCTAGGAAAGGAAACAGTTTTTTTTTGGGAGGGGGGGGGGGGTTGTGCTATTAAAGATTATTGGGGGGGGGGTATTTGTGTTAGGAGGGGATTTTTTTTGTGGGAGGGGGGTTTGTGCTAGGAGGTTGGATTTGGAGTGAATGAGTGAGGATGTGTACCGGGACAAGAAATTTGAGGGGTAGAGAATTTGTGCTAGGAGGACTGATTTTTTTTGGGGGGGGGGTCAATTTATATGGAGGGATTTGCCGGAAAAAATTGTTTGGGCTGCAAAGGGGGATGGGGGGCAAAGATTTGTGCTTGGAGGGATTGGGGGGTCAATTTATACGAAAGGATTTGTGGAGAGAGAGAATCTGGGCTGCGAACTGGGATGGGAGGGCAAAGATTTGTGCTTGGAGGGGGGATTTAAGCAGGGGGTAAATTTTTCCTGGGAATTTATGCTTAGGGGTTAAGCATTCAGATTAGTGTTCATTTTTTTTAATTTTTTTGAGGGGGGGGGGGGTTGCTGACATATAATGCTCATACATCTTTAGGGGGGGGGGCACAGTTTGGCATGTTCATGTTCTGGGATCTAGGTGACAGTGTCCTGGCACTAACAGGGATTAAAGGGAAATTTCTAAAAAAAATTCTAAAGAAAAAATAAAATAAAAAGTAAAAAAAGTTTTGGCTTTTGATATACTTTAAATCTGTATCAGTTACATTCGGTATTGGCAGTAATAGATAAGGCACATACAGGAAAAAAATCTACATTTTGTTTTACTTTAACAAAAAAAATCTCTTCTATCAAAGAAAAATACTCTAGAAACCATTTGATATAAAAAAAAAAAAAAATAATAATCTCATTCTATCTTTGAAGCGGTTTCATTTATTTTACTACCCACTGTGAGTCTTATCAGAAGGCCAAGTATAAGAAGTTTCCTAGTTTATGATTAGGAAAGAATCTGATAGATTAGAAGACTCAATTGAAGTTGGACATAATAAGTATTAAAGTATTACATGACATTAATCCTGCCATTCCATTACTTTCTCAATCATTGTGCACAGACTAATTATTCTGAAGCCAGCGATCAGGAAAAAATAGAAACATACTTACACAGGGCTGCAGTAATCTCTTTATTGCATCAACAAGGCAGGCTCTGTACTGGTCCAGAAACAGGCTGACATTGAGAAAAGAACACATTCTGGATTACAATGGGGGTTTAATGTATTAATGATACAAGAAGACAACTATCAAGCCAATTACACTAATTTAGCAGCTATAAAAAAAGAAGAATTACATAAACATTAGATCCTGTGATATCCAGTGGCCTAGGGTGGCCATACAAAGTGCAATAACTGCAAGTAGCATAGGAGGATAGAAGGATTAGTCATTTTGCAAAGATCAGGCTGAGCAGAGAAAGAAAATAAATTGTAAAAAAATAGACCGTTATCATCTCACACTCACTTATACCCCGATTCTCCCCTGTAGACTGCAATAAGGGTCAGTCCACTAAAAGTGCGTAAACTCAATGTTCCCATAGACAGTTAACATTTTTTGGAAAGGGGGGGCAGTGCTGTAGGGGGGTGATGTAAAGAGGAGGGGGCAGTGCGGTGAGGGGGGGGGGTGGATGTGAAGAGGGCACGGCACAGTACTATGGGGGGGGGGGTTGTGGTGTGAGAGGGGGCAGTGCTATAGGGGGTGATGTAAGTGGGGGCAGTACTGTAGGGGGCTGATGGAAAGGCTGGAAATGCTGTGTGTGGGGGGTGATGTGAAGGGGCAGAGGACAGTACTGTTAGGGGGGGTATGTTTGAAAGGGGGTTGAGGACACTGCTATGAATACAAGGGGTGTGTGATGTGAGAGGGGGGCAGTGCTATAGGGGTGATGTGAGAGGGGGGCAGTGCTATAGGGGGTGATGTGAGAGGGGGGCAGTGCTATAGAGGGTGATGTGAGAGGAGGCAGTGCTATGGGGGTGATGTGAGTGGGGGGGGGCAGTGCTACAGGGGGTGATGAGAGAGGGGGCAGTGCTATAGGGGGTGATGAGAGAGGGGGCAGTGCTATAGGGGGTGATGTGAGAGGGGGCAGTGCTATAGAGGGTGATGTGATAGAAGGCAGTGCTATGGGGGTGATGTGAGAGGGGGCAGTGCTATAGGGGGTGATGTGAGTGGGGGACAGTGCTATAGAGGGTGATGAGAGAGCGGGCAGTGCTATAGGGAGTGATGTGAGAGGGGGGCAGTGCTATAGGGGGTGATGAGAGAGGGGGCAGTGCTATAGGGATTGATGTGAGAGGGGGCAGTGCTATAGGGGGTGATGTGAGAGGGGGTAGTGCTATAGGGGTTGATGTGAGAGGGGGAAGTGCTATAGGGGGTGATGTGAGAAGGAGCAGTGCTATAGGGGGTGATTTGAGAAGGAGCGTTGCTATAGGGGGTGATGTGAGAAGGAGCAGTGCTATAGGGGTGATGTGAGAAGGAGCAGTGCTATAGGGGTGATGTGAGAAGGAGCAGTGCTATAGGGGTTGATGTGAGAGGGGGCAGTTCTATAGGAGGTGATGTGAGAGGGGGGCAGTTCTATACGGGGTGATGTTAGAGGTGGCAGTTCTATAGAGGGTGATGTAAGAGGGAGCAGTTCTATAGCGGGTGATGTGAGAGGGGGCAGTACTGTAGGGGGGTGATGATGGAAAAGGTGGACAGTGTTGTGGGGGGAGCAGGAGGACACTGCTATGAATAAAAGGGGTGTGTGATGTGAGAGGGGGCAGTGCTATAAGGGGGTGATGGTAAAGGGGGGCAATCCTTTAGAACCAATTTAAAGTGATATTAAAATCTTTTTTTTTTTTTTAAATACAAATATATTGTTATAAAAAGCATATATTTACCTGCTCTGTGCAGTGGTTTTGCACAGGGCAGCTCAGCCTCGCCGATTGGCTGTGATTGACATTGGCTCCCGCTGCTGCCAAAAGCCAATCAGGAGGGTGAGTCCCCGGAGAGGCAAGGCTTTCATGGACATCACTGGATTGAGAAGGGTCTCAGGTAAGTATTAGGGGGGCTGCTGCAAACAGAAGGTGTTTATACTTTCATGCATAGAATGCACGAAGTTAAAAAAAAAAAACGTGTTCCCTTACAACCACTTTAAGTTTACTTTAAATAATTCCATAGATGTGAATTGTCAATAAAAAGACTTGATACCCATTCTCAGAGAAGTGTTACATAAATACATCTAGACGCACAGACTACTACTGTACATCACCTTACTATAATGCAGCTTTACAATAAACTCGTAATGCACAAATCAGGTTAAGTATGCAGTCAGATTATGTAATGCTATACAAATGACTGTGACGGGATTTGAGCTTCTGCAGTAACGTGCCAGGAAGATGCAAATTTTCTCACTTATCGTTGTGAATGGCGAACACACAAAGCTCTCATCGGGAAGTGCAGAGGTGAAAAGAAACGAGTAGGCAACTCCTGGTGAACACCTTCCATTGAGAGGAGCATGGAATAAAATAACACCCGCAAAGACTAGTCAACACTGAAATATCCCCAGCAGGCAAATTGGATGAAAGACTCAGAAGTAATTCAAGAAGCCTCAGCACAGCTGTTCAGCAGCGACGTTGAGGTAAAAGATGTCATTCCCTGAAAATAGTTAAGGATCTAGCTACTAGGTCATAATACGGCTTATTCCAGACCTCCCAAAGGTCAAGAATACTTACGTTAATGTCGGACAAGATGCACATCTAGTCTACCCTTGTGTTACAAGCCAAAGCATTCCAAATAAACATCTAAATAAGTAGACTGTGTATATATTATATTTTAATATACAGTCGTGCTCAAAAATTTGCATACCCGGGCAGAAATCTTGACATTTTGGCATTAGTATTAAAAATATGACTGCTCATGCCAAAAAACTGTCTTTTATTTAACCACTTACCGACCGCTCGCCGCAGGCAGGCTGTCTCAGCTGCGCGACCCGACGTAGTACGGTGGTGCCACTGTGGGACAAATACCGGCAGCCGCAACACCCCACACAGAGAAATGGGGCACTAGTCCTAATGGCATGCCCCCCCCCACAATATAAATCATACTGGGAACCTCGGCTCCCATGCGGGCTGAGATTTTAAAAATAGTGCAGGGACTTCTTTCTGGCGTGTCGTGGGGCACAGCAGCCCATTAAAATAAATGGGCTCTCGTGCCCACGCAGCCACACTGGTGTAAACCTATCAGAGCCCCCCCTTATATTAAGAGGACTGCTAAAAATCTTGCTGCAACTGTGATAGGTAGTAAGGAGTGAAATCAACAATTTACGCACTTGGAAAGCCTGAAGGTGGCGATTGGTTTTCAGTGTCCTGTACGCGGCTAGACTGCAAAAAAAGTCTCACACATGGGGTATCCCCATACTCAGGAGAAGCAGCAGAATGTATTTTGGGGTGTCATTTCACATATACCCATGGCATGTGTGAGCAATATATAATTTACTGACAACTTTGTGTAAAAAAACAATAATAATAAATTTCCCGAAACTTGTGGCAAAATAAAAAATATTCCATGGACTCGCCATGCCTCTCAGCAAATAGCTTAGAGTGTCTACTTTGCAAAATGGGGTCATTTGGGGGGGGGGGGGGGTTGTGCTATCTTGAAATTTCAGGGCCTCTGAAACTGTGACAGGTAGTGCGGAGGTAAAATAAGCAATTTATGCCATTAGAAAATCTGAAGGTGGAGATTGGTTTTTGGGGTCCCATACACAGGTAGGCTCACCACAGGAATATTGTGTAGTATACACACCATTAACCGCCCAACAACCAAACCCACTTATTTAATGGTGGGTATACATGACAATATTCCACGTATACCTAACGGTATTTTAACTGCAGTGGTGAAATCAACCTACCACAGCTGCTGCCATCAGAGGTATCCATATATGCTGAGCGCAAACGCTGTTTGTGTCAGAATATATAAAATCAGTGTGGCAGCTGCTGAGTGTACCTGCAAGAGAAACAGGTTAACAAAAGAATGAAAAACAAACAAAGCACAGTAAAAGTACAGTAGGAAGAGTAGAAGAACATAAAAATAACTTAGACGACAACTATTTTTGGCTTTTTTATTTTATGTTTTTTTGTAATTTTTATTTTATGTTTTTATGTATTTTATTTTACACTTTTTTTTCTTCAACGTTAAAGTTCCAGGTTCCAGGTTAGTGTCTCTCAAAATGAGGATAGCCATCGAACATCTTTTGAGACCCTGTGTAAATGTGCCCTAAACTGTGCCGTGCTGTACCCTATGCTAATAATCTACTAGTGTGTGGTAGCGATGGAAACAGTCACCGTGGCAAAGACCAGGTCGGTCAGGACAGTCGGGACAATAATTATGGGTGCCACGCCTAAATCCGCACTTGCTGCAGACAGGCACCTTTTTTGGGAGTATCTTTGGGTAGGGGTACTCGGGAGGAATTCCGGAAAGTGCCTCTCATGCAGCCGTCTCACTGCATCTGGTTGGGTAAGTTGGGCAGGAGCACCAGCTGGATACAGAACGCATTTGATTATCTCTTCTTGGTACTGAAAGAAGGATAATGTTTCGGCAGATGCTTTGTATAAGACAAAAGCGTTGTAAATAGCCAATTGAAATAGGTATACAGACACTTTTTTGTACCAGCGTCTGGCCTTACGGGCAATTAAGTACGGTCCCATCATCTGTTCGTTGAAGTCCACCCCTCCCATTTTACGGTTATAGTCGTGGACACAGAGGGGCTTCCCAACAACACCGGTGACCGTAGTAATTTCGATTGCCGTGTCTGGGTGAATGGAGGACAGAACAAAAAGGTTCAGTTTGTCCCTCCACTTCACTGCAAGCAATTCATCACACCTCAAGCAGGCTCTCTCCCCCAGACTCAGTGGGGCATTTACTAGCCGTTGGGGGAAGCCCCGGTGATTAGATCGCACGGTGCCACAAGCGCCAATTTGTAATTAAAAGAGGTGTCTAAAAAGTGGCATGCTTGAATAAAAATTGTCCACGTACAAGTGGTATCCCTTTCCGAATAACCAAGTCCCAAACTACCTTACCGCTGCTCCCTATGTAGTCTGGGCAGTCGGGGGGCTCCACAGAGCTATCTTTTCCCTCGTAGACACGGAAACTAACTGTATAGCCTGTGGCTCTGTCACAGAGCTTATACAGCTTGACCCCTTATCTGGCACGCTTGCTGGGGAGATACTGTTTCATAGCAAGGCGGCCAGTAAACTTTATCAGGGACTCGTCAACGCAGACATCTTGTTCAGGGGTAAACAAGGCTGATTAAAGTGGTCTACGAGGGGCTGAATTTTGTGGAGCCGATCATATTCAGGGTCTCCCCAAGGATGACAGAGTTCATTGTCGTTGAAATGCATGAACCAAAATATTTGTTTGTATCGAGCCCTGGACATAGCAGCAGAGAACACGCGCATTTGATGAATTGGGTCAGTGGACCAATATAACTGCAATTCATTCTTTTTTGTAATGCCCATGTTAAAGGATAGGCCCAGAAAGATTTTAAAATCAGGAACCGTTATAGGATTCCAGGCGAATGGTCTGGCAAGGGGTAAATTTGGGTTGGCGGTGATGAATTGACATGCATATAAATTTGATTGATCCACAATAGATCTGTAAAGATGTTCAGTGAAAAACAGCTCATAAAAATTAAGGGGATTAAAACCAGCTGTTTCCACTCAAATTCCAGGTTGGGCAATGAATGGGGGAAGTACTGGCGCTGTAGAATCTGTGGGCTGCCAATTAGGATATGCTAGCACTTCAGGGAGGACACTATGGGCTCTACGGGCCTCTCTTTGAATACGCGGTGGCTGCGGGCCACTACTTGTGCTAGCCACTGCACCAGCTTCAACTGTACTTATGGGACTTGCCATGTCACCAAGTCTTACTGCAGTGCTGGTTGTACTAGGTCCAGTGTGTACTAAGCCGCTCGTGCTTGCCAGATTACGAGAAGTGTAAGCACTCTGCTTCATACGAGAAACATCCAGTTCTTGCATCTCAGCAACTCCAGAATGGGGTCAGGTTCGTCTGAACTTAGCAGAGACCCATCCGTCATCGGAGCTGTCTGTCAGGGAGCCACTGCTGTCTACAGGTTCATATACTGACCCTGATTCTGCCAGTGAAGCTTCCCCATTGCTCTCATCTGACATGTTCAGTATACTGTAGGCCTCTGCACTACTGTACCACCGTTTGGACATTTTATCAACTAAATTTACCGGTACAGTAGTGTGACTAATAGGTAAAAAAGTAGCTGGTTGTCAAGGTCTATTGATTACTGCACTTGCCTGGGTAGGGTGGGCTGGGCGGAGGGGCTAAACACAGGTGCTGGCAGGAATCAGTGCTGATTGTGCATACACCGCGTTTTGGGAACACTAAACTATGGGGACGCTAGTATAGTTCTGATCAGATCAGATATTGATCTGTTCAAACACTATACTAGTAAAGGAGGTGTGTGTGCATGTGTGTGTGTGTGTGTGTGTGTGTGTGTGTGTGTATATGTGTGTTAGTGTCCTTGACTCTAACTGACGCTAAATAACGGTGGTGTGGTGGGACCTTGAAGCTAACTAGCCTAAGTAGCGTCACCTGTGACACTAATACAGTGATCGGTAATCACTGTATATAGTGAACACTGTGACAGTGCAGCGAAGGGGTTAACTCGGGGAGATCAAGGGGTTAAACCTTTATAGGCGATAGATGACGGGTGGCCTAAACCTATTTGGGCCTAGCGCAAGCGCAAACTGGGGTCACAAGTGACACTAATACAGTGATCAGTATTTACATATATACTGTATTTAGTGCACAGTGTGATAGGGAGTGAAGGGGTTAACTGGGGGTGATCAAGGGGTTAAAAAGTTATTAGGGGATAGATGGCGGGTGCCCTAACCCTATTTGGGCCTAGTGCAAGCGCAAATTAGGGTCACAAGTGACACTAATACAGTGATCAGTAAAAGATCTGTATACCACTGTATATAGTGTTCACTGTGGGGGTGATCAGGGGTGATCAAGGGGTTAAATGTGCCTATGTGAGGTAGTGTCAGTGTAGTGTTAGGTGGAACTCACATTTTTGATGCTTCTCCTTCTTCTCCTGGAACCGAAAGGGCTCCAGGAGGGAAAATTACATCACTTCCCCTGCCTGTGTTTACATTACACAGGCAGGGGACATGATGCCATTGGCTAGAACAGATCACCAGATCCAGACCAAAAATCATTGGTCTGCATCTGGTGACTGATCGGTTCTCAGCCGAATCCGACCAGGATCAGCTCGCAGGGCGCACGGGAGCGCGCCCTGCAAGCCGTGAATGCGCCCGACGTAGGTCTACGTTGCTGGACGCAGGAGAGCCACTTTGCCGCTGTACTCTCCATGTGAGCGGTCGGCAAGTGGTTAATAAAAGAATTAGCCCCCCTACAGATATATATATATATATATATGTATACATTTTATATATATCTTTATATATATATATATATATATATATATATATATATAGATACACATGTATATATTCACATAAATATGGCAGTCGGACATGTTTACTGTGTTGAGGGGTCTGATGGAGGACGAAGGAAGTCAACAATCTTCCTTCTTCCCCCTCAGTTCTCCCTGGATTCGGTCTTCTCTCCCCAATTGGTGAATCTGGGAGTGTGAATTCTGGCACAGATCACCAGGGAAGTGCTGGGATTGCAGCTTCAAAAAACTGTCTGTTTTTGTCAATGACAGATTCTCTGTGTGCGGAGATGATCATCGGAGAACATGTTCTCCCCCGATCATCTGTTTCATAAACCGATAATGATCCGAGATGAGCTGTGATCAGCAGGATCACTGCTCATCTCAGTTTCATAAATGGACACCAAAGTACGAGAAAACAATGAAAATGGTACCACATGGAAGTGTATAAATTTATCTTCACTTTGAGACCAGATATTATTACCTAACTGTAATTTATTTTTCTTTTATTGCAAGGTGCATTTATCTTGTTCAGATCTACGCATCATACATTTACATCTGGTGGCTTGTGAAGTGTCATTGCGTCAAATTTCCAAGGAACAGTTGTGTGAGATTTTCACTCAGAAGCCAAGATGCCTCTAAACTGTGTAAACAACATAAATAACTTCTGCTACATTTGTGGTGAGGTTACATTTGCATCTCAAAAGTGGAGTATGACGGCAGTAGTAAAAAAGTAATTCCACCTATATTTTGGATGCAAAATAGGGTTTATGACAAGAGTTGGGCCCCACATTATTGTTGCATTACATGTGCAACTTATATGCGTCATTGGCTAAACAAAAAGAAAAAGTCCATGCCTTTCGAAAGTCCCAGTGGTGAGGAGGAAGCATGAAAATGTTACATGAAAAACCAATAAATAAATGGAAAGTTATGTTATTGGTGTAGCACCCTCCTAGGTAGGTGCTAGTGAGAGAGTATAGTTTTGTGCTCTGTCTGCTTACCAGAGGGGCTGCAGATAAATCTATATTGTTTTCTGCCTGCCAGAAAGCAGGATCTGTTAGTGAGGTCTGCTCTTTGTTCTCAGTAAGCAATTCATTCAGTCTGAAGAGTGTTTTACGCTGGTCAAATAGGGAGGCATGTTGGACAGTGGGAGGAAACCTGACGAATGGTTGCATGGGCTGATGATTGGCAGAGGGCAGAACGCCTTGGTTCATGTTGGGATAATGTATAAAAGCCAGGAGCACATGTGCTTGAGGTCTTTCGTTGGAAAGGGGAGTCCGGGAGGGAGGGGACTGCTGCCTCCTCCTCTGTAGAGGTGTGATGCAGCCTCTGGAGGTCGTCCTGAGGGCTGGAGGAGTAGCAGTGAGGAGTTTAACTCAGAGGTCCAGGGAAGCTGACTGAGAAGGGAGACATTGAAGGACCTGTTTCTACAGTATCGTAATTACAGGAATTCATGTCAAGGGGCCTGACCTGAGGGGGGCCACCCCTGCTCATAGGATAATCAGTGGACGGGTGTCGGCAGGAAGAGGATGCTAGTGAGAGTTTCCTGAAGATAGATTATCGTCCAATAAATCACCTTGTTAGAGAGAATAAAGAAAACAAGAGACTGAACCCCATTCATCTCAGTGGCAGGGTGAATTAACAGCCTGGCTGTTTCATATCTACCAGCAGAGATTTGAAGATAGAAGTCCTCAAACGTTGTGACTAGTTACATAGTTACATAGTAGATGATGTTGAATAAAGACAATAGTCCATCCAGTTCAACCTGTGTAGGTGTGAGTAGCTGTAATCATCTCACATAGCCCTAAATGTTCTGATCCTTGAGAAGTACGTCTAAGAGTCTTTTGAAAGCCACCATACTTCCCGCAGAAACCACCTCTTGTGGTAGAGAATTCCACAATCTTGTAGCCCTCACAGTAAAGTACCCCCCACGTTGCCTGAGGTTAAAATGCTTCTCCTCTAATCGCATTGTATGTCCTCGAGTCCTCGTGCAATCCCTTCGACTGAACAGCTTTTTTTCTAAGCTGAGATCCCCATTGAGATATTTATAAATTGCTATCATGTCCCCCCTCAGGCGTCTCTTCTCCAGGGAGAATAAATCAAGCGATTGCAGACGCTCTTCATAATTAAGGTCCTCCAATCCCCTAATCAGTTTAGTTGCCCTTCTCTGGACCCTCTCCAGCTCCAACACATCCCTCCTGAGGACTGGCGACCAGAACTGGACAGAATACTCCAGATGCGGTCGGACCAGAGTTTTATAAAGTGGAAGAATTATAGTCTTATCTCTGAAATACATCCCCTTCTTTATGCATGCTAATATACTGCTGGCTTTGGCAGCTGCCGCTTGACATTGCATGCTATTGCCTAATCTATCATCAACCAAGACTCCCAGATCTTTCTCCATTTTTGATTCCCCCAAGGGTTCCCCTCCTAACATATATTGTGCTTTTATGTTTTTAGTCCCCAAGTGCAAAACCTTACACTTCTCCACATTAAACCTCATTTGCCATGTCGTTGCCCACTCTGTTATTTTGTCCAGGTCATTCTGTAGGATATCTGCTTCATGCTGTGAAGTTATTGCCCTGGAATTTCATGAACCCCAATAAAACTGGACCCAGGTAGATTCGGTCATCCCTAGTCATAAACTGACATTTTTTGAAAATAAAATCCTTTTTGTTTTTTGTTGCATCTCATTGCTGCTAACCTCATGCAGCCTCTTTGCAGTCACTTTCTGCCCACACACAGTATAAGCAATCAAGTGATGGGTGTTCTTTTATGGCAGGGTTACCAGGTATTATTTTTACAGCAAGCTGCAGATATTGAAAATAAAATGAATATTACTTTTAATATGACATTAATTATTATATTTAACGTGTAATAGTGCTATGTCTGGCGTTCACATCAACATTTGTGCATTGTTGGATATTTTTAAAGCAGGAAGTGCTGCTATTGCAAGTTATCATAATAAAATATTTCCACTCCATTTGTTTGTGTGACACTCCAACTTCCAATGCTTAGTTTGTTCCCTCCAGTCATTTCTCATTGAATTGCTACCTACCTAATTGTCTCTCCTGAAATTACCTGTTAAACTGAGCTAAAAATGGGATTTCTTTCGACTCTGGTTTATATTTACAACCCTTTCACTGTGAAAGTATTTCTCCACGCTGTTCAAGGAACATTTGATGTCTCCCATTACTTTTCAACAACCAACTTGTCATCTTCATCTCTCAGTGGAATGACCACCTGTATAACAGCTTTTTACACGTAGTCAAAGAATCTCTTACTGCCCATCACAAGTCTATCACCTTTCTCCATCAGCTTTAGCAACTGTACTTTCGTCAATCACTGTTTTCCTTTCGATTCTGACTATAAACTTTATGTTCTCCAAACCAAAAGTGTGCCCGTCACCATACATAATACAAGGCTGCAGTTTCAAGAGTTGAGCTTTTTCTGAGATGGGTACGTTGGATACCATAATCCTTTTTAAAAAGCTCAATTCCAAACAAAACTTTTCATTTACAGTGCCTTTAAATTGTATTTGTACCTCTTGAAATTTTCCACATTTTGTCATGTTACAATCAAAAACATAAATGTATTTTATGTGATAGACCAACACAAATTGGCCAATAATTGTGAAGTGAAAGGAAAATTATAAAGGGTTTTCAACATTTTTTACAAATAAATACCTGAAAAGTGTGGCGTGCATTTGTATTTAGCCCCTTTTACCCCTAACTAACATCTAGTGGAACCAATTGTCTTCAGAAGTCACCTAATTAGTAAATAGAGTCCACCTGTGTGTAATTTAATCTCAGTATAAATACAGCTGTTCTGTGAAGCCCTCAGAGGTTTGTTAGAGAACCTATGTGAACAAACAGCATCATAAAGGCCAAGGAACACACCAGACAGGTCAGGGATAAAGTTGTGGAGAAGTTTAAAGCAGAGTAAGGGTTAAAAAAATATCCCAAGCTTTGAACATCTCACTGTTCATCATCAGAAAATGGAAAGAGTATGGTACAACTGCAAACCTGCCAAGACATGGCAGTCCACCTAAACTGACAGGCCGGGCAAGGAGAACATTAATCGGAGAAGTAGCTAAGAGGCCCATGGTAACTCTGGAGGAGCTGCAGAGATCAAAAGGTCAAGTGGGAGAATCTGTCCACAGGACAACTATTAGTCATGTACCCCACAAATCTGGTCTTTTTGGAAGAGTGACAAGAAGAAAGCCAATGTTGAAAGAAAGCCAAAGGAAGTCCCGTTTGCAGTTTGTGAGAAGCCGTGTGGGGAGACACAGCAAACATGTGGAAGAAGGTGCTCTGGTCAGATGAGACCATAATTAAACCTTTTGGTCTAAAAGCAAATAGCTATGTGTGGCAGAAAACTAACACTGCACATCACCCTGAACACACCATCCCCACTGTGAAAAATGGTGGTGGTAGCATCATGTTGTGGAGATGCTTTTCTTCAGCAGGAACAGGGAAGCTGGTCAGAGTTGATGGGAAGATGGATGGAGCCAAATACGGGGCAGTCTTAGAAGAAAACCTGTTAGAGTCTGCAAAAGACTTGAGACCCTAAACATACAGCCAGAGTTCCAATAGAATAATTTAGATCAGAGAGTTAGAATGGGTCAGTCAAAGTCCAGACCTAAATCCAATTGGCAAGACTTGAAAATTGCTGTTCACAGATGCTCTCCACCCAATCTGACAGAGCTTGAGCTGTTTTGAAAGGAATAGTGGGCACAAATTTTACTCTCTAGTCGTGCAAAGCTGGTAGAAACATCCCCAAAAAAGACGTGCAGCTGTAATTGCAGTGAAATGTGCTTCTACAAAGTTTTGATGCAGGGGGACTGAATATAAATGCATGCCACACTTTTTAGATATTTATTTGTAAAAGATTTTAAAAAACATTTATCATTTTCCTTCCACTTCACAATTATGTGCCACTTTGTGTTGGTCTATCACATAAAATCCCAATAAAATACATGGATGTCAGTTGAAAGAATAGTGTTCCATTGTTTAAATAAGTATGAGGAATTATGCCCCATCGATGGTGTGAGTGGAAGGAATGGTGCCTCATTGCTGGTTGCTACACATACCTTTTTTGAAGCCGATCTAACCTGGTTTCCAGCGGCGGAAGCTCTGCAAAGGACATGGCCGACAACGGCTGTGAAATGAATGGGAAGTGACGTCTCCGATAGACTTACTATGGGGCTTCTGTTGTCCGCTGTGCCCTCTGTACCCACCTGCACAGCGAAGCCACCGCTGACAGCTCAGTCTATAGATGCAGGGATCTTAGTGTTAGGGTAGACTTATCCTTTAAAACTACAGTCACACAAGCAGTTAGGTGCTGATTGTTTGCTGTGTTCAGAGGTGGCTAAACGTTGATATATGGCAGCCTACAAACTAGCGTTTAGCTGTGGCCAGTTTGTGTGTAGCCAAAACTCTGTAAAAACACCGACCCTAGATGCAGACTTGCTGCTTCCATGGTTGGTCAGAGGCTCTGTTCTCAAATGACTGCGGAGATGGGCAGTATGCAAACAGCAGCAGAGCTGGTCATTGATTTGTACAGAGCACAAATCTGAGACCCGCTGTAGACAGCTGAAACTGTGTGCACACAGTGTGCGCAGGCAGCAATTACAACCACCGGTGAGAATCTACTGATTCTGGTCAGCAGCCGCCCCATACCATTGCTATTCGGCTATGTGAATGTACCCCAAGGAAACTATACAGGAAGGAAAATACATTACTGAGCTCACTTTCCTAAACTATAAGTTTCCATTTAATGGCCAGGGATTTGCAAGAACAAATACAAGTAAACAAAGAAAAATCCTCATGTTATTAGCCTGAAATAAGTCACTTACTGCTCCCATAATGCACCATTACTGATCACAAATGTTTGGCAAAGGAAAAGTGTAATCTGTAGGTAGTCTTCCCCTGATATATATGGGAGCGGAGGCCAAACCCAAATACCACCTCTATGAAAAATAAAGACTACTTGACCAGATATTGTGGTATGAATGGCCACGGTCCTTTATTATTGGTATAGTAAATAAAATTTACTAATAATAATTATTCATTAATTTATAACAATACCTATAGTTACACTATATAGATCAGCGTTTCTCAACTTTTATCCAGTGAAGTCACCCTTTCAAATTATAGACAATCTCAAGGCACCCTTTAAAATCATGGACAGTCTCAAGGCACCCGTTAAAATTATGGACAGTTTCAAGGCACCCTTTAAAATTATGGACAGTCTCAAGGCACCCTTTAAAATTATGAACAATCTCAAGGCACCATTTAAAATTATGGACAGTCTCAAGGCACCCTTTAAAATTATGAACAATCTCAAGGCACCCTTTAAAATTATGGACAGTTTAAAGGCACCCTTTAAAATCATGGACAGTCTCAAGGCACCCTTTAAAATTATGGACAGTCTCAAGGCACCCTTTAAAATTATGGACAGTTTCGAGGCACCCCATTCTAAAGTGTGAAAAAAAACATTCTAATAGCTTTACACAATGCAGCAGCATCCACACGTAGGACACCCAACACTAGAGGTGATTTATTCTTCTAAAGCAAATACACTTTTGCACAGTGGTACTGACTAATATTCCAATGTTTCTCCTCTCCCTCAATTTCTCTCCATCAGTCAGCTAATGTGACCCCAGTGCTGAGGGAGAGGGGCACAGGAGGGTCAAACAAGGATGTTGTGGATGCGACAGACATCCTCCGTATTAACTGATATCATTGGTTGTTAGGATGCCAGTGTTTAATAAGAAATTTATTTAACAGTTTAACTGTCAATATAAGTCGGTCCCTGGTCCCATAGTGGTTGTCATTGTGCCCCCCCCCCTTCCGCCCCCCACCTTTCATTCTTAGGATGCTTTCACACGGGCGATCTGATCTGCCACTCAGTTTTTCAGGCGGACCTGATTGGATGCGCCATGCATCCCTATAGGGAAGCGGAGGGCAGCGGTGGTCAGCGGAGACATCTCTGCTGACACCTGCTGCTATCCGATCCGATCCAGTCCATGAAATCCAGATGGACGGAAACCCTTTTTCCCATCTGTCTGGAGGATCGGATCAGATGGGATCGGATGGGATCGGATGAGAACGGACAGGCGGTCCGTTCTCATCTGATTTCCCCATAGAGGACAGCGGGGATCTGACAGTTCTGTCTCTGCACACAGAGTGGAGATAGAGCTGTCATCCGCCTGCTCAGCAGGGATCGGCGGATCGATCCCCGCTGAGCAGAACGGACTCCATCGGGCGGTGCGCCCGAGTGAAAGGGGCCTTACAGCTGTTTAATCAACATGGTGTATTACAGAAAGCATTTGTATGGCTTGGTATCTAGAAGATATTCTGATTGTTATGTTGGTTCAAAGGCTTCACCATTTTCAGTGACCTGGGGCAAATATGCAGATCAAGAGTTCTGACTTTCCTTTGATTTCATTGCATGCCTTATCCAGGTCAGTGACTGAGAACATATTCAAGCCAAAGACAGCCAAGCAACTAGCATCTTCAGAACAAGGTCAACGATGGCAGCACCTGCATTTCTCCCAGCACAAACTTTCTGTCAGTAAACTATTTAAAGCTCTGGCTTACATGGATATGGAAGGCAAGGACCTCTTCTCATCTGGAACTGTGGAAGCTGTGCCTAAATAAGGCAAGCAGAGGGATAAGGACTAGTCACCAATATTGTCTGCAGGCTGTCGGCAGCTGATCTTTTCCCCTATTACTGACCTCCCATGCCTTGATCTGTACTGTGTAAACTTGGAGTTGGCCTTCTTGGTAGAGGTGAAGGAAGGAAGGCGGGAGGCGCCACCTAAGTGCAGTATTTTATTAGCACATGACTAAAAACACTTACAAGATATAAGTAATAAAAATGCTCATCATAAAGTACTCAGCCCAAATGATCCCCACCGTCCTGCAGGCTCCGCCAGTCTGGTCCAGATAGCTGGAAGGAGATGGATGGCAGCACAGGCACTCTGTAATTCCAAGAAGTCTCACGCTGACCAGGAAAGGACGTCACTGGAAGGAACAAGCGTTGGGGCTGGAACTGTTGGTTACAGAGTGCCTGTGCCGCCATCCATCTCTTTCCATCGATCTGGACCAAAACGCGGAACCTGCAGGACGGTGGGGATCATTTTGGCTGAGCACTTTATGATGAGCATTCTTATTACTTATATATTGTAAGTGATTTTAATCCTACAGTAATAAAATCTGTACTTTAATATTGCACTTAGATGGTGCCTCCCCCCTTCCTTTATGTAATTTCAGAGTTGGGCACAGTCTCAAGATGGCTGCTGCTATTACTAATCTAAGTCTATGACTCATGGACTTATGGACTAAACTTGTCTCTTTTCCTCTAGCATTTGTTTAGAGACTCTCTAATTTGAGGAATACACCTTCTGTGCACCCAAATTCCTTGTATTTAATATTAGGGGAGCAGGGTTTTTCTTCCATCTGTCAGAACCACCCCCCTAATGACTGGTGATATGATGATTGATTAAGGAATTTTCAAAAAGTAGCAGTAGATGTGAAGAAAAAACAGATCTACAGAATGCAAGAAGCAAAAGCAAGAAGATCCTTGCACTGCAAGTCCTCAGGTACTACTTTCCCTCCAGCAATAAAACAGTGAACAACACAGTAACTACATCACCAAATTTCACCCCAAGCGCTGTGAGACTAGCAGTCAGTGGCAGCAGTGCCTAAGATGATCTTCCACTACTAATACACAGCTTACACAACTTCAAATGCATTGCTCTTTTTTTCAAAAGGAATTCACGACAAATGGTCGATTTCCCTGGATAATGTGTAGCCAAATAAAATCTTTAGGTGTGCCATGTAATATAGCAAATCTTCCCTTTTTAAGGTAAAGTCCCCTTTAAGGTACAATAAACAACTTCTAGTAGTTCAAACTCTTCCTAATAGTAGGAATAGTGTTGGACGTGATACTTATAAAATGCAGTGCAGTGTTGGCATTATCTCCATTTTTCAGCAACCAACATAAATTATCCAAAATCTCAATGCTGTACTTGGTGAAGTTTGGTACTGTGTTAGCTGAGGCATAAATCCAGAATGGTAGTCTTGGAGGCTTGCTATGATTTCCACAGTTAGCCATTAAAAGGTATTAGACTACTTTTGTTATTTTGAAAAGTGCTATTCTGCATCCAGTACTGGAACTCAGCCATTGTCCCGTGTAAATCTTTTCTCTAAATATATTTTCAAAAAGGTCAGATGGTCACACCACTATGTGAGAATTATTAATCTCGCTACAATTTGATCCTATGCATGTCTGTTTAGATCACGGTGTTTGATAGCAGAGATGTAATCAATTCTTAGTGATTTGATGCTCTTCTAGCAAATAAAATTGCTACCTTTCTCGGTGTTAGGACTACAGTTACACAAATCGAGCTGTCATCACATTTCCTATAATACTTCACCGTTTCTTATATGTTTATTATTCGGTGCCCGAAAGGAACCTAACCATGACATTAACCATGCCCCTCCTACTCGCCTACACATTACCTTATCTGTATTCGCTTTTCACAAACCATCTTGTAAACCACATATCAATTTACAGAGTTAACAGAGTTCCATTCTGTTCATTCCTATTCTAAAACAACCAATGCCCTTCTTTTGCAATAAAACCATCATCCAATCATGATGCTGCATTCAAACACAGATACGTTTGGCATACAGCTAAACCTGTGATTAGTCCACTAAAAGCTACAAAGCCATTGCACAGCAGGTACATTGGAGCTAGTCAAGTTACTCATCTACTGTGACAGGCAGCTCTGCCACTCAGCACTACATTATAAGAGGTATGGGGGAGTATAAAGCACCCAATGGCTTGAAGATTGACACCCAGAAGCATTCAAACCACTTCCTGTGAGCTCAGAACATTAAGGTTCTGCCTCCACCCCTTAAGCGTTAAAACAGCCCTCACTGATCTCTGTAGCTGCAGGCACTGTGGACAATTTTACTCTTGACACTTATAACAGAGGCACTGTGCTAGGGTTCTTTTTTCAGGTTCTTACCAACCTTAGTTTCTACGTCTTTAGCTCCTAACCCTTCTTCTCTCAGAAGTGACCTGGCAGCCTTCCAGCCCTGTAAAACCAATGGATTTGCCCTGTGTTTACACTGGAAGGGAGGAAGGCTAAGCAGGCTGTAGTCATTTTCTACTGTGAAGCCTCCCTTCTTTACATATAATCCTTTGCATGGAAAGCTTTCGGTAGACATCTTTTAGTACAGTTCTTCAAATGCAGGTTACCTCCCACCCAGCAAGTCCTCCCTTACATATATCTGTCCTACAATCATATGGATCTTAGAATTTTGGGCCACTTGGTGCTGGACACCCTTTTTACAGAAAGACTCCAGCCTGTCCATGCATGTCCAATAGATTTCCCATTTTCTTTAAATGGGAAGTACATAGAACATTGAGGCCACAATCAACATCTAGCTGATATGACTTCAGATTTTTTCTGAACTGCATATTAAATATATTTCAGGTGCATCAAAACAAAAGGTGCACAAAGTCTTACTGTTTGTTTCATAATGTAAGCAAGAATATTCTCAGGAGAAAAACTTGGCAGAATACTGTAGTGAAGGATCCATGCTCTCCAAGTGGAAGCAGAGTCCATCATGCCCCCCTTCAACCTATAGCACTGCAAAGCTCAGGTTCCCTGTTGATTGAAGTGTTCTAGCTCTGACACAGCAGGAGGCTCGCTAGACCCCTGGTGGGGAGTTGAGTCTCTGAGGGCCCTGCAGAGCGGGCCTGTCATAAAGGATGAAGATTGGGCCTTCTGGCCCTACAGCTGGACTGGTAAGTGCATCTGCGGTGCTACATGTGGCAGTATTTCCTGACACTGGTAAAAGTGCAAGAAAGGTTGAAACGGCGCTACCTTTTTGTGATAAGTGAAAATTAAGGTGCAATCAAATGCAAACAGATCATAAATAAAGGGGTGAGACCCATAAATATGATATAATACCGTAAAAGAAATAAAATTACAATGTTTTAGGTAGATTCAATGGAACCGATTAAATCTCCTAGTGTGTGGTAGGTTCAACCGAAAAGTGCTGAGGTGCAATAAATTAAAATCAACTTATATAGACTGGTGGATTTTATTTCAGTGATAAATAAATAAATTATACAGTGCAAAGGTAAATAAATAGTGCAGTGGATAATAAATATGGCTTAGTTACGATTGTGGACATAACATGCCAATAAAGGAAAAATCTAGGTGGTAAAGTGGTAAAAAAACAGGGAAATACATCCCTTTAAGGTAAGGTGGCAGCTGCAGTCACCTGCGTGGCCACTAGGTGTCGCGCTGTATATACAACCTGTAACATGTAAAGGTCAGGCTGGTGTATATCTCCGAGGGTCCCCCTCCGCGGTCAACAAGGCACAAGTTGGCGTTTTTTCACATGGAAAAAGAGAGAGGGGAGCCCCATGAAGTATTATGCACAAGGATTGCTGTGAAGTACGTAGCATACACTCACTGTGAAAGCTGCCTCGGTTCCATTGAATCTACCTAAAACATTGTAATTTTATTTCTTTTACGGTATTATATCATATTTATGGGTCTCACCCCTTTATTTATGATCTGTTTGCATTTGATTGCACCTTAATTTTCACTTATCACAAAAAGGTAGCGCCGTTTCAACCTTTCTTGCACTGTTACCTATATCTTGACCCCTCGGGGTTTGGTTGTTGGCCGCTTACACCTGATAGCCATTCACGTTTCACCCCACACTCCATAGCGCTGGTCACTCCTTGCTTTTATCTATTTCCTGACACTGCTTCTTGTTTTTTGGGGTTTCTATGATTTGCAGTTGAGTCAGCACTAAAAATTTGTGGCATTGGCTTTTTAACTGTCAATGACCCCAGAGTGTTATCCAAGGTATTGGCTTCAGTTTTGGGGTTGAGGACCCAGGGCATCCCCATTACCCCCATCCACCTGGATGACCAGTTTCTTGGGAAGCAATTGGCTCAGAAGCTGACCCTAAATTTCCAGTAGACAGTACAGGTCCAGGAAAGGTTTGGTTGAGTGCTGAACCTTTGAAAGTTGGCCTGGGCCCCAACACATTGCCCAGAATACTTAAGCTTAGTCCTGGACACATCAGAGATTAAGGTACTGCCTCTTTGATCTCAGGTGGAGTCCCCGAGATCAATGGAAAGTCCCAATTTGGGCCTACATGAAGGTGCTATGGAAGATCGTAGCCACCTTCGATTGTCCATGTTTGGATGTGGATTGTCCAGATTAAACAGCAAACTGGCCAGGTTTGTGTCCCAGAGCAGGGATTCTCAGACGTTTGCAGTGGATGCAAACAGTGGATAGGGTTCCTTCTTTTCCGGTCGAAGTCCATTTCACTAGGAGTGTCAGCGCTTCTTTCAGCTTCAAGCTTCTGTTGCTCAAGATTTTAAGACTTCTATACTTGGTCTTCTCTTCATGCATAGGTGAGCATGCCTCTGTGGACACCAGTTTTGGGTGAAAGGTCTTGCAGGTGGCTTTTTAGTGGGGTTCTCGGGTTGGTCTTGTCACCCTATTGCCCACTAAAGTAATACATATGAGGTATCCTGTGCTCTGTGATGTATAATTAGGAAATTAAAATTTTTGGTGTACCTGTAAAGTTCTCTTTTTGAAGTATATTACAGGACTCCGAGATCCCTCACTTTTTTGTCTGTTTCTCATTCCCTGCTGCAAAACTGAGGCTTAGCAGAGAAGGGAGAGGTTAAGCGTGGGCAGAAAATGCCTGACTCCTTTTGGCCAGAGTCCATTCACCTGAAGTTGGCAGTATAACCCAAATAGTCATAAACATGAAGTATGCTGTGGCCTGTGCTATCCTCCAAGAAAAGGATTTTACAGGTTAGTCAAAAACTCTACGTTCTACAAGATGCTGGCAGAAGACAGGATTTTCAATTCAGGCTGTGGCTGTTTTCTAAAAAAAATAAACTGTACAAACTGTAAAGCTTACCACACCTGGAACACGTTTAGCTGATTTAAACAGAATGTTCAGTTGGGCTTTAATAAATTCATTTTTAACACAGGTTCAGAAAGCAGAATGCCACCCTGCATTATAAATGAATGTCAGGTACACAAAACACAGTTGTCATTCTATTTCATCAAATACAGCACAGGATAAGTGTATGTCTTGTATGAGATCTACACCTTGTCCTGTGATAGGCTCTCATTTCTTTATTCCTGGCTTTATAGCATACAAATGCAAATGCATAATATCCCTGCTGGATTTTGCACATGTGCCCACTAAGTGTTTCCAGGGCTGCAAATAACTTCTTGAAAAAGGCACTCAAATCTTACAAGTGTTTCTAAATGTAAACATGGAACTATATGAAAGATTTAAGGAGACAAACATCTCTTGAATGTAATCATGTATATACATGAAGCCCAATCTACTTGTTACAGTGGCTTCCTGAATAGACCTTGTTTTCATGTAAATGAGCCAGGACTCTACAACTGCCTCACTATTCAGGGAATCAGACAATGCCACCATTGCTTCAGAAAAAAATGGAATTACATCAGGCACCTAATATTACGGAAGGCACTGAGGCTACTTGTGCTGCTTCCTAAAGTCCTGTTTCGCTGATTGACAGCATAATATATCACTGCACTACGCTATCATTTAGGCAAAGACCGCAAGAATAAATATTTCACATTACAAATACAGTCGAATTTGAAGCACAAATATTGCACAAGGCAAATCACAAACATAAATTAAAATAAAAATGGTATTCCACATTGAATTGCTTGTTAAATGATCTCAAAGGAAAACTGGCAGGCAGCTAAACAGTTAAAATATATATATGTTTACTGTTCTAAATGCCAAAGGGTTTGCAACTCCATATAGCTAATCTTTTGATTTCTACCTGTTTTCCACACTGCACCGCCAGAGGGTTGGCATACATTGTTCCGTTTTACATTAATCCTTGTTCCTTTTCCTGGTTCAGTAATTCATCTTTCCATGTCTACCCTCCACCCAAGTCTTCTCATTGGATACTGAATCTGTTCAGCATGCAAGGAGCTGACCTGGGTTGCAGGAATGCTAAACCAGGAATTAGCAGTATATACAGTATCTCACAATAGTGAGTACACCCCTCACATTTTTGTAAATATTTTATTATATCTTTTCATGTGACAACACTGAAGAGATGACACTTTGCTACATCGTAAAGTAGCAAGTGCACAGCTTGTATAACAGTGTAAATTTGCTGTCCCCTCAAAATATCGCAACACACAGCCATTAATGTCTAAACTGCTGGCAACAAAAGTGAGTACACCCCTAAGTGAAAATGTCCAAATTGAGCCCAAAGTGTCAATATTTTGTGTGGCCACTATTATTTCCCAGCACTGCCCTAACCCTCTTGGGCTTGGAGTTCACCAGAGCTTCACAGGTTGCCTCTTCCGCTCCTTCATAACGACATCATGAAGCTGGTGGATGTTTGAGACCTTGCGCTCCTCCACCTTTTGTTTGAGGATTCCCCACAGATGCGCAACAGGGTTTAGGTCTGTAAACATGCTTGGCCAGTCCATCACCTTTACCCATCGCTTCTTTAACAAGGCAGTGGTAGTCTTGGAGGTGTGTTTGGGGTCGTTATCATGTTCATGGAGGTGTGTTTGGGGTCGTTATCATGTTGGAATACTGCCCTGGGGCCTAGTCTCCATATGGAGGGGATCATGCTCTTCTTCAGTATGTTGGCATTCATGGTTCCCTCAATGAACTGTAGCTCCCAAGTGCTGACAACACTCATGCAGCCCCAGACAATGACACTCCCACCACCATGCTTGACTGTAAGCAAGACACACTTGTCTTTGTACTCCTCCCCTGTTTGCCGCCACACACACTTGATACCATCTGAACCAAATACATTTATCTTGGTCTCATCAGACCACAGAACATAGTTGCAGTAATCCATGTCCTTAGTCTGCTTGTCTTCAGCAAACTGTTTGTGGGCCTTCTGGTGCATTATCTTTAGAAGAGGCTTCCTTCTGGGACAACAACCATGCAGACCAATTTGATGCAGTGTGCGGCATATGGTCTGAGCACTGACAGGCTGACCCCCACCCCTTCAACCTCTGTAGCAATGCTCATACGTCTATTTCCCAAAGACGACCTCTGGATATGATGCTGAGCTTGTGTACTTAACGCCTTTGGTCGACCATGGCAAGGCCTGTTCTGAGTGGAACCTGTCCTGTTAAACCGCTGTATGGTCTTGGCCACTGTGCTGCAGCTCAGTTTCAGGGTTTGGGGAATCTTCTTATAGACTTAGGCTATCATTATGTACAGCAACAATTCTTTTTTTCAGATCCACAGAGAGTACTTTGCCATGGGGAACTTCCAGTGACCAGTATGAGAGAGTGAGAGCGATAACACAAAATTAAACACACCTGCTCACCATTCACACCTGAGACCTTGTAACACTAACGAGTCACATGACACCGGGGAGGGAAATGGCTAATTGGGCCCGATTTGGATATTTTCACTTAGGGGTGTACTCACTTTTGTTGCCAGCGGTTTAGACATTAATGGCTGTGTGTTGAGTTATTTTGAGGGGACAGTAAATGTACACTGTTATACAAGCTGTAGTCTCACTACTTTACATTGTAGCAAAGTGACATTTCTTCAATGTTGTCACCTGAAAAGATATAATAAAATATTTACAAAAATGTGAGGGGTGTACTCACTTTTGTGAGATACTGTACACTATATTATCAAAAGTATTGTGACGCCTGCCTTTACACGCACATGAACTTTAATGGCACCCCAGTCTTAGTCCATAGGGTTCAATATTGAGTTGGCCCACCCTTTGTAGCCACAACTGCTTTAACTCTTCTGGGAAGGCTGTCCACAAGGTTTAGGAGTGTGTCTATTCAGATTGAAAAGGAAAGGTAATTTTTAATAACATTCAATTACCATATGACTTGTATTGCAATTGTATCACCATATTACTTTTTTTTATTTGCTATTTTTTTTCCCCCCGAAAGTGGAGTTACACTTTAAGTTACTCTGCAGAAGGATGCTTTAGTCATCCTCCTCTGCGTGACAGATTCACATGCTGTCTCCTGAACATTCATAGCAGTATCACATAATAGTGCTCGGTTTTTAAGAGGAATGCAAAAATCTGCAAGGATTTATGTTTTATGTAATAATTACGTAGGAGTTGGAAGACAATGCATTTTATAAACGTGTGCTGACAAAGCAGCAAGTGTCATAATTCTGGTAGTTTCTCACCTCTGAGAAGAGCCACACAGAAAACTAAATTGTCAAATATACATTTTTTATTTGTACAAATATAGTATAACCCTAAATGTCCAGATTCTCAATAAAGTCTTTTATGGCTTGATCTCTTTAGGGCCTATTTTACATGGGCTTGAGGTTGTATATGAGCAGTCTGCAGAGCAAGCTTTTGCAAAGCTTTTAACAAGCTTCGAGCAGCTTTCTTGAAGATTTTAAAACAATCTTCACCAATCCAATCTTACCAGTTTGGTAATGGAAAACATAGTTCCTAATGGGAGTGCGGGTTGTCACTTTAAACAATCTGCAATTTTGTGTACAGGCAGGAATATTGTTTGATGCACTTGTGCTTTAAGTGGATCTTCAGTCTATTTGTCATGTTGTCTCTGATAGAATGATCTCCCCCTCCGTTATGTTTGGAATCTAAAAAATAATTTCTATCTGTAAATACCTTTTTTTTTTTAAAGTGGTTGTAAACCCACCTTATAACTTTTACCTATAGGTAAGCCTTTAATAAGGCTTACCTATAGGTACTGTCAAGGCTTTTTTTCAGCTGGAACTTGGTGGAACTCAGTTCCACCACCTCTGGCTCAGGCCCTCTGTGCCCTGCTCACTACTATCACTTGTAAACACAGAAATTCAGCTTTTGTGTTTACAAGTGACAGTTTGTCTCCTAACGGCTCCCATAGATCTGACCTCCCAAGTGGTTCCCACTAAGTGCAGGATGGGGACAAGGGAGATGCTGGTGCCCGTGGTGCAGTGCCGATGCCAACACACCCACTAGATGATCTCCCTGCAAGTGAGAAAGGTGGAGCCACCTACAGTTTGCGGGGAGGTACAAGAGTTGTCTGGGTATTTCAGCCTAATGCAACAAGAAAAGGAAGGTGGAAGATGATGGAGCTTTTAAGGAGGGGGGGGGGAGAATATAGGGGCAGTGTAGGGATCTTTTCAGGTGACATTGAAGAAAGGACACTTTGCTACAATGTAAAGTAGTGAGTGCACAACTTGTATAACAGTGTAAATTTGCTGTCCCCTCAAAATAACACAACATACCGCCATAAATGTCTAAGCCGCTGGCAACAAAAGTGAGTACACTCCTAAGTTAAAATGGCCAAATTTGGCCCAAATAGCCATTTTCCCTCCCCAGTGTCATGTGACTCGTTAGTGTTACAAGGTTTCAGGTGTGAAGGGGGAGCAGGTATGTTAAATTTGGTGTTATCGTTCTCATTCTCTCATACTCATCTTGTCATTGGAAGTTCAACACAGCACCTCATGGCAAAGAACTCTCAGAGGATCTGAAAAAAAAAAAATGCTGCTCTACATAAAGATGGCCTAGGCTATAAGATGATTGCCAATACCCTAAAACTGAGCTGCAGTATGGTGGCCAAGACCATACATCAGTTTAACAGGACAGATTCCACTCAGAACAGGCCTCGCCATGGTAGATCAAAGAAGTTGAGTGCACATGCTCAGCGTCATATCCAGAGGTTGTCTTTGGGAAATAGATATATGAGTGCTGCCAGCATTGCTGCAGAGGTTAAAGGGGTGGGGGGTTAGCCTGTCAGTGCTCAGACCATACGCCGCACATGGCATCACATTGGTCTGCATAAAAAGAACTAAAAAGAACACAAGAAGAGCGCCTCTAAGTGCAGTCATTTTAATAAGTACAAAGCAAAAAAAAGCACACTCACATCGATAAACTAAGAAGCTCATCAAATGGTACAGGGTCCAGTGGTGATCGTAACGCGGTGTGGCCAGAATCCAAGACTGAAAAGCCGAGATGTCAGCGGGCGACAGGGAAGGTGGAGGCACTCAATGTCTTCCGGGTAGGCTACGTCTGGGACCAGCTTGAACTGCAGCGTCAAGGCGCATGACATAACCGAAGGGCGTGACATCTAGGATCCCGGCCACACCGCGTTACGATCACCACCGGGCCCTGTCCCATTTGAAGAGCTTCTTTATTTATTACCGATGTGAGTGTGCTATTGTTTGCGTTGTACTTATTAAAACTACTGCACTTAGAGGAGCTCTTCTTGTGTTCTTTTTATCCCTATTTACAGAGTTGACTTCACTCTTTTGAAGAGCCTTGCTCTTTGTTGCTTATCATCCATCGGTTTACCTGGATTTTATTAACTTATGGACATTGATCATGGACTTATGATCTTGTATTCACTTATATGTTTTTAAATTACTTATATGTTTTTAAATTTCTCCCATTCTGTTTATATACCCTGAGCGCCAACACTTACCTGTGTTTTTTCCTGCTACATTGGTCTGCATGGCTGTCCTCCCAGAAGAAAGTCTCTTCTAAAGATGATGCACAAGAAGGCCCACAAACAGTTTGCTGAAGACAAGCAGCCTAAGGACATGGATTGCTGGTACCATGTCCTGTGGTCTAATGAGATCAAGATAAATGTTTTAGGTTCAGATGGTGTCAAGCGTGTGTGGCGGCAACCGAGTGAGGAGTACAAAGACAAGTGTGTCCTGCCTACAGTCAGGCATGGTGGTGGGAGTGTCATGGTCTGGGCCGGCCGATTGAGTGTTGCTGGCACTGGGGAGCTTTAGTTCATTGAGGGAACCATGAATGCCAACATGTACTGTGACATACTGAAGCAGAGCATGATCCCCTCCCTTCAGAGACTGGGTCGAAGGGCAGTATTCCAACATTATAACGACCCCCAAACACACCTCCAAGATGACCACTGCCTTGCTAAAGAAGCTGAGGGTAAAGGTGATGGACTGGCCAAGCATGTCTTCACACCTAAACCCTATTGAGTATCTGTGGGGCATCCTCCAACGGAAGGTGGAGGAGCGCAAGGCCTGTAACATCCACCAGCTCCGTGATGTCATCATGGAGGAGTGTAAGAGGACTCCAGTGGCAACCTGTGAAGCTCTGGTGAACTCCATGCCCAAGAGGGTTAGGGCAGTGCTGGAAAATAAAGGTGGCCACACAAAATATTGACACTTTGGGCCCAATTTGGACATTTACACTTAGGAGTGTACTCACTTTTGTTGCCAGCAGTTTAGACATTATTGGCTGTGTGTTGAGGTATTTTGAGGGGACAGCACATTTACACTGTTATACAAGCTGTACACTTACTACTTTACATTGTAGCAAAGTGTAATTTCTTCAGTGTTGTCGCATGAAAAGATATAATAAAATATTTACAAGAATGTGAGGGGTGTACTCACTCACTTTTGTGAGATACTGTATATAAATATACAGTCAGGTCCATAAATATTGGGACATGGACACAATTCGAATCTTTTTGGCTCTATACACAACCACAATGGATTTGAAATGAAACAGCTTTAATTTGAGGGTATTTACATCCAAATCAGGTGAACGGTGTAGGAATTACAACAGTTTGTATATGTGCCTCCCACTTTTTAAGGGACCAAAAGTAATGGGACAGATTAACAATCATAAATCAAACTTTCACTTTTTAATACTTAATTGCAAATCCTTTGCAGTCAATTACAGCCTGAAGTCTGGAACACATAGACATCACCAGACGCTAGGTTTCATCCCTGGTGATGCTCTGCCAGGCCTCTACTGCAACTGTCTTCAGTTCCTGCTTGTTCTTGGGGCATTTTCCCTTCAGTTTTGTCTTCAGCAAGTGAAATGCATGCTCAATCGGATTCAGGTCAGGTGATTGACTTGGCCATTGCATAACATTCCACTTCTTTCCCTTCAAAAACTCTTTGGTTGCTTTCGCAGTATGCTTCGGGTCATTGTCCATCTGCACTGTGAAGCGCCGTCCAATGAGTTCTGAAGCATTTGGCTGAATATGAGCAGATAATATTGCCTGAAACACTTCAGAATTCATCCTGCTGCTTTTGTCAGCAGTCACATCATCAATAAATACAAGAGAACCAGTTCCATTGGCAGGCATACATGCCCACGCCATGACACTACCACCACCATGCTTCACTGATGAGGTGGTATGCTTTGAATCATGATCAGTTCCTTTCCTTCTCCATACTCTTCTCTTCCCTTCACTCTGGTACAAGTTGATCTTGGTCTCATCTGTCCATAGGATGTTGTTCCAGAACTGTGAAGACTTTTTCAGATGTTGTTTGGCAAACTCTAATCTGGCCTTCCTGTTTTTGAGGCTCACCAATGGTTTACATCTTGTGGTGAACCCTCTGTATTCACTCTGGTGAAGTCATCTCTTGATTGATGACTTTGACACACATACACCTACCTCCTGGAGAGTGTTCTTGATCTGGCCAACTGTCGTGAAGGGTTTTTTCTTCACCAGGGAAAGAATTCTTCAGTCATCCACCACAGTTGTATTCCATGATCTTCCGGGTCTTTTGGTGTTGCTGAGCTCAGCGGTGCGTTCTTTCTTTTTAAGGATGTTCCAAACAGTTGATTTGGCCTCACCTAATGTTTTTGCTATCTCTCTGATGGGTTTGTTTTGTTTTTTTCAGCCTAATGATGGCTTGCTTCACTGATAGTGAACGCTCTTTGGATCTCATATTGAGAGTTGACAGCAACAGATTCCAAATGCAAATAGCACACTTGAAATTAACTCTGGACCTTTTATCTGCTCATTGTAAATGGGATAATGAGGGAATAAAACACATCTGGTCATGGAACAGCTGAGCAGCCAATTGTCCCATTACTTTTGGTCCCTTAAAAAGTGGGAGGCACATATATAAACTGTTGTAATTCCTACACCGTTCACCTGATTTGGATGTAAATACCCTCAAATTAAAGCTGCAAGTCTGCAGTTAAAACATATCTTGTTTGTTTCATTTCAAATCCACTGTGGTGGTGTATAGAGTCAAAAAGATTAGAATTGTGTCAATGTCCCAATATTTATGGACCTGACTGTATACACACACACACACACACACACACACACACACAGGTGCATCTCATAAAATTAGAACATCATCAAAAAGTTAATTTCAGTAATTCAATTAAAAAAGTGAAACTTATATATATTTTATATAGATGCGTAACACACAGAGTGATATATTTGAAGCATTCTTTTTTTTGCTGTTGATGATTTAGGCTTATTGCTAATGAAAACCCAAAATTCCATATCTAAGAAAATTAGAATATTACATAAGACTAATAAAAAAAAAGGATTTTAGCATCTCCATAAAGCTGGTCAGCAGAGGGAAGCATGAAGAGCTCTAGAATTTCCTGGTAGAGGGCTGCGCGGACTTTAGACTTGATGAAACAAAGTGGGCCAACACCAGCAGATGACATGGCTCCCTAAATCATCACGGACTGTGGAAAAAGTTGCATATAATTTAAAAATCAAGGTCCCAGAGTCTGGAGGAAGAGTGGAGATGCACAGAATCCAAGTTGCATGAGGTCCAGTGTGAAGTTTCCATAGTCAGTGATTATTTGGGGAGCCATGCCATCTGCTGGTGTTGGTCCACTGTATTTTATCAAGTCCAAAGTCAGCGCATCCGTCTATCAGGAAATTATAAAGCACTTCATGCTTCCCTCGCTGACCAGCTTTATGGAGATGCTGGTCAGCAGGACTTTTTCCAGCAGGAGATGCTGGTCAGCAGTATATTTTCCAGCAGGACTTCCATAAAACCTCAGTCTTAATAAGTTTTGTTCTGGGTCCTGGAGCCTTTGTAGAGCTTTGGGTGGGATAAAGCCTCCCTTGCTAGGTCCACATCTTACCTGGTAGTCAGACCTCATTATATAGTCTCAGCTATCCTTAGGCCTTTTTTATATGTGAGATAATTGATGCTCAGGGCATTCTCTCTCTGCTGTGGAAAAAAAAGGGTGACTGCTAGCAGAATACTCCTGCATTGAAACTGTGCTTGCTGCCTTGCTAGGGTAATCTTGGACTATTCCTGAGATGTCATAGCTATAGTTTATCCAGAGAAAGCAAGACTTTGAGAAATGCTTGCTATCAATCACAGAACTTCCAGTGACAAACTTCTTGAGGACGGATCTCTTACTACCCATCATTCAGACTGAGAATTCTGCCTATCTAAGGGCACTCTTAGGGGAGAAAATGCATCTGTAGCTGAGTTGTATGTTACCAGTTTGCATTTTAATAATATCCAATTAACCATACAAACATATCTTAATTAGTACTAACTGTGTTTACTGTGTATGATATTACATACTTATGCTATTAAATTAGGCATAACTACCATTTAATGATCTATATATATATATATATATATATATATATATATATATATACACACAGTGCCTTGCGAAAGTATTCGGCCCCCTTGAACTTTGCGACCTTTTGCCACATTTCAGGCTTCAAACATAAAGATATAAAACTGTAATTTTTTGTGAATAATCAACAACAAGTGGGACACAATCATGAAGTGGAACGAAATTTATTGGATATTTCCAACTTTTTTAACAAAAAAAAACTGAAAAATTGGGCGTGCAAAATTATTCAGCCCCTTAAGTTAATACTTTGTAGCGCCACCTTTTGCTGCGATTACAGCTGTAAGTCGCTTGGGGTATGTCTCTATCAGTTTTGCACATCGAGAGACTGAACTTTTTTCCCATTCCTCCTTGCAAAACAGATCGAGCTCAGTGAGGTTGGATGGAGAGCGTTTGAGAACAGCAGTTTTCAGTTCTTTCCACAGATTCTCGATTGGATTCAGGTCTGGACTTTGAGTTGGCCATTCTAACACCTGGATATGTTTATTTGTGAACCATTCCATTGTAGATTTTGCTTTATGTTTTGGATCATTGTCTTGTTGGAAGACAAATCTCCATCCCAGTCTCAGGTCTTTTACAGACTCCATCAGGTTTTCTTCCAGAATGGTCCTGTATTTGGCTCCATCCATCTTCCCATCAATTTTAACCATCTTCCCTGTCCCTGCTGAAGAAAAGCAGGCCCAAACCATGATTCTGCCACCACCATGTTTGACAGTGGGGATGGTGTGTTCAGGATGATGAGCTGTGTTGCTTTTACGCCAAACATAATGTTTTGCATTGTTGCCAAAAAGTTCGATTTTGGTTTCATCTGACCAGAGAACCTTCTTCCACATGTTTGGTGTGTCTCCCAGGTGGCTTGTGGCAAACCTTATACAACACTTTTTATGGATATCTTTAAGAAATGGCTTTCTTCTTGCCACTCTTCCATAAAGGCAAGATTTGTGCAGTATACGACTGATTGTTGTCCTATGGACAGAGTCTCCCACCTCAGCTGTAGATCTCTGCAGTTCATCCAGAGTGATCATGGGCCTCTTGGCTGCATCTCTGATCAGTCTTCTCCTTTATGAGCTGAAAGTTTAGAGGGACGGCCAAGTCTTTGTAGATTTGCAGTGGTCTGATACTCCTTCCATTTCAATATTATCGCTTGCACAGTGCTACTTGGGATGTTTAAAGCTTGGGAAATCTTTTTGTATCCAAATCCGGCTTTAAACTTCTCCAAAACAGTATCTCGGACCTGCCTGGTGTGTTCCTTGTTCTTATTGATGCTCTCTGCGCTTTAAACGGACCTCTGAGACTATCACAGTGCAGGTGCATTTATACGGAGACTTGATTGCACACAGGTGGATTCTATTTATCATCATTAGTCATTTAGGTCAACATTGGATCATTCAGAGATCCTCACTGAACTTCTTGAGAGAGTTTGCTGCACTGAAAGTAAAGGGGCTGAATAATTTTGCACGCCCAATTTTTCAGTTTTTTATTTGTTAACAAAGTTTGAAATATCCAATAAATTTCGTTCCACTTCATGATTGTGTCCCACTTGTTGTTGATTCTTCACAAAAAATTACAGTTTTATATCTTTATGTTTGAAGCCTGAAATGTGGCAAAAGGTCGTAAAGTTCAAGGGGGGCGAATACTTCCGCAAGGCACTGTATATATATATATATATATATATATATATATATATATATATATATATATATATATATATATATATATATATACAAAAGTAAAAATAATTTTTCTCTACTTGAAAAATGGAAATACAAATATATTACATCAAAATATTTTACAATCCACAAGAAAATACAAAAGTGTTAAATATCTTCTTCTAATGTGAAGATGTTGCAGCAAAATATAACATAACATAAAATATATTTAAAGAAAAAAAATTGATTTTAATTTACCTAGAAAAATAAAGAAAAATATAAAAAAAATGTTTCAAAGGAAATATAACCATTAAGAAATGTAACAAACAGCTAAAATACAAAAATAAAGGATTAAAAGTAAAATATAGATGTTGTAACTGCTGTCTAAATTGTGGTGCTATGGAGAAAAATTAAATAAATACATAAAAAACCTTAAAAATCCAACAGTTCATATTATTGTTCAAATTGGATGGTGTGGTGTGATTATCATAGGCAGTAGAAGATGGCCATTGCTACTGTTGTTTTGATATTTGTGTGAAGAGCAAATTTAACTCTAAATCTGTTGGCAAGTCCTTGCTTCACCCACGTAATCTGGAAAACATCCATATGTGAGGCTTGTCTAAGCCCCTGAGAAGACTGTTGCCCTCCTGCTCATGTCCGCCAGCTCTCTGATCTGACTTTCATACTTAATCTGGTCTAATCCTACTGAGCATTAACTTCATCTGTGCAATGAAACCTGTAGTATCCATTCTAATATTTGGTGAGGAAGGCATTTACTAAATTACTTGCTGAAATCATATGGTGTTGTTTAGCTCTTTATTTTAATCAGATGATGCATCTCGGGGACACATTATCTGTGGTTTAGCTGCAAACCCAGGTTTGTCTTTTTATGAACAAAGAACCTTGCCCGTATTTGACCACTTCTAAACTGTTACTATTTGATGGATGTCACAACGAACAGAGTTACAGTAACAAACGATTTTCATAATATTAGGCTTACCGGGGCTAAAGTATTAAATGCATAAAAGCAACACTATAAATGTTTTACTAGGCAGTCAGTAACTTTCTCAAGGATATCCTTTAACAAAAGGCTGATTTATAAAAAAGGAAAACCATTAAAGGATAATCTATTAAAATGGCTTTCCAATTTAAAGCAACAGTACATCGAATGATAAAATTATGTATGATTTATTTAACTTTTGAATATATTGACAGTCTTTAGTACAGGTTAAAAAAAAACATGACATAAGTCCTTCCCAAAATAAAGTCCAGCAAATAAAAAAAAAAAGAGAAAGAAAAGGAAAATACACATCTTTCAATGTAAAGAAGCTGTAGCAGAACTATGAATCGAACTAAAATGGTGACAAGCTTGATTAATGCTATTTCTGACAACTCCACTGAAATAATACCTGTTCTCTTAATTACATGTTACAATATGTCGTAGGATGATTTATCCAGAGAATAAAGAATATGATACAATGTTCCTCCCTATTACCTTGCTGTTAATAACTGTCTACTTAACTTTAGCAGCCTTCAGAAACATCAGATATAATTTGCTTCTCTTCTTGAACGATTGACGTATACAAGTTGCTGATTTTTTTTTTTTTCCTTCTGTAAAGGTCTCATATGCATTTAAAACACTCTAAGTAGCTATTACAATTCAGCAGAAGACCACAGATCACTGGAAGACATTTTCTTATACATGAATTATTTGGGACCCCACTTAAGATAGCTCGTGTCACAACAGATTGTTAAAGCGGGTATGCTCAGAAAACATTATTTTGGCGATCAGTTGAATGCCAAAAAAAAAAACACAACCTTGCACTAATATCAATAGTCAGATCTTTAGTAACAAGTAAGCTAATTGAGCTGTTTGTGTTGATAAACTCCCTTTCCTCCAGACTATTCCTCCCTGAACCATAATTATTTGCAATTTGCTTAAGTCGTCCATTTACTGATACGTCAAGCATGAAACAGAGGCAATTTCACAAAATGGAAATGCTTCTCAAATTCAATCTTCAGGAAATAATGTGGTACAAGTTACTCCGTGATAGAAGACTACCTCATGACTGTCACATCGAGATGAATATTAATTTGTTGAGGTTAAGGCGGTTTAGTGCTTCATTTGTTGACTTTGCTTAGCCGTCAGAGAGCAGAGCAGTGCAATTATTCCAACAAATCTATTTTTCTCCCCCTCTTTTTTTAACATGAGTTACCATTTTTATGTACTTACCAGTCAGCACACATAACAATGTCAAAATGTCCTTCCAGTTGAGAGACATCTGTCTCATTATCCCACCGTAAAATGCTAAAGGGAAACATGAAAAAAATGTGATTTTAATATTTTGCATTTTTAACACCATGGATTTTTGCTACATTCACTCAATGATTGAAAAAGCAAAAAAAATGTTGGCAAACATATCTCATGATCACTTTTATCAAGTCCCTCAGGATACAGTGATCAAAAAAAAAGAAAGAAAACCAGAAAGGGGGTAAAAAGGAAAATAGTTTATTGTGTTTTGTAGTCCACCTAATGCATCAGCCAATGCAACAGCAGCTAAAACCCTTCTATAAAGTTTACAGCCAACCATGCATGTCAATGATTTGAAAATCTCACAATTTTTTCCTTTATTTCGTAGAAATATCCACTGATTAGGATACAGCCTAAAAGCAGACCATTGGCTGAGAACAAAAACTTTAGAAAATATCAAGCCATCCTAATCATCTTTTCTCTTGGATGGTTGTTAGCCAATGACGTGATCTGTCACACACTATCCAATCAACATACAGAAAAAACCCGCATCTGTAATGAGCTGTCTTCATCTTCCATCAACAGTGAATATTTTTTTGTGAAACAAATATTGGTGTTTAAATCATAAATATGAATAACCAATAGCTTCTGTCATTGCATATAGGTATTATGTTGCTTCTGCTAGAATTCTTAAATATTCTTAATAAAAACACATTATTAAAAAAAATATCAGCTGCACAGTTCAACAAATTATTAAAAGATATTTTCTATGTTTTTGGCAGCAGAAACTAAGTGAATGCCAACTGGCAAAGATGTTTTTTTTTTATATTGTAGAATATAAAGAAGATTTAAAGTGTTCCTGCCATGATTTGGCTTATGTGTGTATCTAAATGATCAGTCTTTAATTATTATAGTGTAAATGTGCAAGCTTACTTATTAAACAATTATATATTTTTTCTGAACATGATACAGTAACTTGAGCTTCAATGATAGTCGATACTTGTCAACCTTACAAATTTTACACACAGAAACTTGGAAGGAAAGTGTGCTATATAACGCGTAGCTTCTTTTGGAGGCCAATGTGACATGGTGACAAGGCAGGAGAAAGTTGGGAGATAGGGACAGAGCATTGTCATCCTATAACAGGGCTAGCCTGAACAAGAGCCTTCATAACAGGACCATCAGGAAAAATTCTAATGAAAGCTGGGAATTTCAAATAATGGAAAAATGACTTTTGAAATCACATTAGCATGTTAAAGCATTAATGAGTTGAGTTTACATACGTGAATGATTTGAAATACTTCTATCCAGAACGCCAAAATGTGACAAATAATGCATATTGTTTGGAAGATACCACTGTTTATTTTAAGGATTCTGAAAATCTGGTGCAAAAAATCTTTTGGTTTAAACATACTATGATCACAAACTGGATCTAAGCATGAGCTGTCGGTTTGAAGATAAAAGTGTATAAAAATCTAATTTTTTTCCTGTTTTAAATAAAATAGAGAAGTGTTAGAATATCAGTCACATTTTTATTTCTAACTGTCTCCTTGCTGAGGAGATTAACCTTTCCTGTTTGTTCTGATGACCATTGTCAAGTGAAGGAAAACCTAAAATTTTCATTGTCAGAAATAGAGGGCAAATCTTTCAATAGCGCCAGTTCTTCTGGTGACAGCTCTCCAAGAGGAGATTTCATTCACTTTGGGGAGATCCCCTAAAACTTCCTGTTGCGTCTTGAGACAAGACACAAAGAAACATCCCCCCAGTGGGACACAGACAGAAAAATAATATATAGATAAATAAAAAGATTCTACTGAACTTACCTGATACCTGTGCTTTCATGAATACCACCTACTGATACCCGCTTCTTCTGATTATGCTACAGAGTTCATTTGAATTTGTCTACCTGCTCCACTTAGTTGCAAAAAAATCTATACTTTTTGGTAATATAGGTGTTTAGATTATTTTATGTAACCTGATAATAATTTCGCTTCCAGTGTACAGTATGCAGCAATGAGGGCTTTTTATGTGCAAACCAACTGATCTCCTACACCAGATAATTTAACTAGTTTGTTCTCTATGCCAACCATCGATGCTTAGATTTACAATTAAAGTTTAGTGGATATGGAGATCTCAGCACAATTGGAGAAACTGTTTTTTAGGCGTAGTCCATGAATCTGCTGGGATTGAACCCTATCTACAACTTTTATAAATTATCAAAAACAAATTATTCCCCTAACTCTTCTATAGGTGACAGTGACACAACAAGTATTTAAAACAAAAATTATTTAAATGCTAGGCTTCAGAATATTTCTCCCACTAATCCTTCCTTGCCTCATAACAATTAGGAAGTTCCACATTTGTTGGATGATCTTCTACTCTACTCTAATTTCAAGTCTCTTGTATATACATCTTGAGTTGTGACACTACATTGATACTTGAAAGAGTAATAACGGTAAGTTGAGGCTTATAACATTAGACTCAGGACAGTGGTTTTGAGGATAGACGCTTCACCGAGCATCTCACAAATCGTCTCCTCCTCCCATATGGTACCTGCTGGTCTTTCTAAAGCTCCAATCCATAATTAAGTCTTAAGTAATTGTCCATGACCATGCTGACTCTTTCATCTCAATCCTTGTGTCATTAGTTATAGAGGTGATCCAATTAACAGCTGGAAGTCATAACCAATGGTGAACTCTACAAAGAAACCTGCAGTCTCATAGAAACTCTATGAGCACCTGTCTAACTATCACAGACACTTCTGGTGGTCTCTTTAAATTGCCTTCGCAAGTCATTTAATGAGCACCCCATCAACAATGCACTGGTCTTTGTTTCTCCACCACAGATGTTCTAGGTATTATTTAATATCTTACCTTTACATTGGAAAAAAAAAAAAACACTACTTGCAGTGTATTTCTTTTCATTTCAGCTTAGTTATAAAGTGTACATCTTAAAGCCTAACTCCAGCCAGATATAAGAAAATGTAATCAATAATACACCATAAAATATATTAATCAGTGTATGAACCCAAATTTGACCTGGTATCAGCATCTTGCAATCCCTGTACAACAGCACTCGGAGTGGAACTGGAAGACGCAGCTCAAGCAGCCAATCGGCTGTGCTCACAAGGAACATGCTGATAAGTGCGCATGACAGCAAAGTAACAGAGAGATGAGCACATCAGTCTGCTGCTTCTCATATCACTGTCCAGTCAAATGTTGGTGGTTGGACACCACCTGTAAATGGTGCTTAACTATAGAAGAGAAAAATTGTATTCCATTATGGCTATGGCTTTTTTACCATCAAAATGAATTGTAAGACTGTAATCAATTGCTACTATACTGCATCTGAAATCTACACAGAGTTTAAAATGAAAATTACACTAGACTTTAAAGTTTAGACCAGGGGTGTCCAAAATATGGCCCTCCAGCTGTTCAGGGACTTAAATTCCCAGGAGGCATTATAAATCTCTGTCATTCACAGACATAACTAGGCATGATGGAAATTGCAGTTCCTTAACAGCTGGAGGGCCATAGTTTGGACTTAGCTGGTTTAGATGGACCAAAAAGCGTAAAATAACTTGGCACACTTGCCTACCTTGGTTCTTTTTGTATTTTAGCACTGCCTCTGAAATGATACAGCTGCTTATAATATTTTACTTTACCTCCTACATAACTCCGTTGGTTTTTTTGGCCCCTATCAGACTAGTCTAGACCCCAGATCAGCTGCGTTCAGTACAGTGATAGTTTTTAGCACAAATGTTGAACTGCATACATTTTCCTGTATGACAACATTGATAGTATCATCATTCTTAGGCTTGATGATTTTATAATTAGAGTAATTGGGGTGCATAAGTATGCTCAAATTCTAACCAGTCATCCAACATCAATTGGCAAATCATGGACTGCCTTTTAATTTTAGCCCTCTGGATCCTGGAAGACCTAGTGATTATTAGGTTGGAGTAGTAAGTAGAAATACACTTTGTTGATTCCTAAACTGTGCCCTGATCACATGTGAGAGTTACAGGTAATGAAGGTATGCTGTATGGGTGACTCCGTGGATCTCCTGTAGAGAGAGATTTATCCTGGTCTTCTTTATGGAAGGCACGGTTAACAGTAAAGGATTTTGACGGTAACTTCACTTTCAGAAAAAAATATAGCAAATAAAAAATATATAATGTATACAATTGCTACACGAGGCATTTTCTAATTTAATGTTATTAAACATTAACTTTCCTTTTCAAATTTCAGTTGCTGTAATTTTCTGTAAAATTCAATACAATATGGCAACCAGGAGGCCTTCTGTACACCGATTGTGTACAGAACTTTCCCAGGAATATAATTCCCTGCTTGTGTGATTGGCTCAATGATTTTCCCAGAAGTCTGCAGATAGCAGTAAAATTTTAGTCATCCTCTGCCAACAGGAATGATAGTTTTGGTGAGATACTCCTTAAGGGTTTAAATACTTCTAAAGGGATGCAAATACTGCAACTTTCCTCATTAAAACACTGCAAGTGAGTCAGCTGATTATATTTACCACAAACATTACTATTAAGGAATCAGTATTCCAAGGCCATAGTGGAACATACAGCTTTTTCTTAAGAACAGAAAAAAAAAATTCTTGCAAAGTATATAGATTACCCAAAGGTAATTGTTTTTTTTTTTTTTTTTTTTCTCAACAAAAGTGGAGTTACTCTTTCACAGTACTGGAGATCATAGCTGTCTCTAGGTGTGAGGAAATTAGTTAGATATAAGGAATTATGCAGTCATTCTTAGAAAGTAAAAGTTGGCAAAATCCAGACCTGTCAAACATTGTGGGAGACGCTATGGGTATTTTTTATACCAATGTTGGGAATTTAAACATTGCAAGCTCAACCTTCTATGTGGTGCATCTAGCTCTGCACTAATTTGTAGAGGTAGCTGTACAAAAGGGAAGAGGCAGCCATCAAGCCCCTCCATAGAGTAGTCAACCATGGAAATCAGAATAAAAGAAAGAAAAAGAAAATAAAGGCATCCAGTAAGTCTTAGGTACAAGTAAAGATTTGATATAAAGAGTCAGAGAGATCTTAAGGGAGAAGTACAGCCAAAGATTGATCTGCACTCCTGTGATCCCTTTTAAGCAGACAGCAGGCTGAAGCCCACTGTCAGCTGACGTTACAGAGCTGGTCTAGGCACGGGAAAGATTGCACCCTAATGGTCAGGATCCGCCAACATGCCTGGACCGGCAACCGGCTCAGCTTCTCAGCGAGCCGCTGAGAGCCTGAGCCAGCCACTTCTGCCCCTCCAAAGCCCAGCACTCCAGTGGGGGGGGGGGGCAGGGTAGAGGGCCAGTGACTTCTCAGGAAGCTCCTAGAACCGATAGATCAGCGGTGTTTGAGCGCTCAGTTCTCAGCCTTAGAGGGGTTATACTCTAGTCTGTTAAATTATGCCAGCAAATTACCAGCTTTACTTTCAAATTCAAACAGTTTTTGTTATATTAAGTAGGTATAGCTCATGAGCTCAGGACCCCACTGCCTCCTGGGAATGCCATATCAGAAAACCATATTTTGTTACTGAGCTACAGGTGGCACATCTGTTTAAGCACTGGGGATTCCTCTCATGGGCATACACAACAAAGGTCTGCATAAAGTCCAATATCATAAACAAGTAGTGTATTCGTGCATGCATGAAAATACCCTTGCACATGCACAGATGTGCCACAGGTTTCTCCCAGGTCTGGAAGACCTGAGAGAAAACCGCGGCACATCTGCGCATGTGCAGAATACCCAAAGACGAAGGTATGGAAGAGTAGAAGGATAATATCCCTTAGGTGAAGTTCCTTTTTAAGTGAGATATAGCTGTTCATTGGGTCTGTTTTAAGATCAAGAATTTCAAAGGAGAGACTTTTAGCAAGTACAGCAGAGACTCTCAAATAAGAGGAATAAGTGGTAGTAGATGTCCTAGATACACCGTTTTTTTTTTTTTGGCCCGGGACTTAATAAGTGAGAATCTTGCAGGCACACTATATGTGGTTAAGTGGTGTATGTTTGTGTAGGAAATAAAACTGTCCATCTGAGGGTGAGGAAAAAGGGGAATAGCAATGGGGTGAAGAAAAAGGGGAATAGCAATGGGGTGAGGAAAAAGGGGAATAGTCCATACATCAGTGGATTAATATGAGAAAGCCAAAGGAAGCAAAAAGGAGGGTCCTGGGACAGATTAAGGAGCAAAGAATGTCATACCAGACAAGAGTAGGGTTGTTCAGAGTTTACAGCCAGGGTATATAGTTGAGAGGTTATTCAGCAGGTTCTGTTTTGTGATTTTTGTGTTGTAAAAGGTCCTTGCTACAAAGCCAATCTGTAGCCTCCAGTGGAGTATTGAAGAAGGTGGCTTTACCATCAGCCAAGATCTGCAGCTTCACAAGAAACAACAGTGTATAGGTTATGCCTTTTAGAATAAATCTCTTTTTTACTTCCAAGAAGAAGGCTCTCTGCTTTTGCACTTCAAACTAAAAGTTTGGGAAGGATATATGGTTGCCACTGTACCGAAGGTCACTGTCAATCTATCTGTACATGGAATCGCAACCTTATCTCTGAAACTGAAAACAATCAGTGGTCTTGGGTTAGCCCCAGGCAGGGATGCTACAAGGGGAGTGTGGTGCTCTCTTTCTATGATGAAAGCAGGTGAGAGATCCAGGCTTGACAGGGTAGCATTAAGCCACTTTTCAGGGAATGTTTCATGGGCTTTCCCCTCTGGATAACAAATGATGCAAAATTTCTCCTAGACCGATTTTCCAAATTATCTAGAATTCTCTATTAATTAAACGATTGTGTATCCTGTGACAATAGATAGACTGTATCCCTTTTATCCCTGTAGCCTTCTTCCTTGATATCATATCAATTATTTCATGTAAATTATCTGGTGATGAAATTCCTTTGATTGAAGGTAACAACACCCTAACCTCATCAAAACACCCATGCAATTGTTTAGAATCCTAAAAAGTAACATACTCTAAAGTTACAATTTAAGTGGCTGTGAATATAATGCCCTAATCGATACTCAAGTCACTTAAGCATTATGCCATATCTTATGGAGTTAAATACATACACATTGACTAATTACCTGCCAAGGGACTTGCAATTCTGTTCAGTCAGTCAAAATATCCAGGAACCCATGCCACAAAACACAGCCAGGTCCTAGACGTATCTTCAGCATACACTACAGTTAAACAACACAGCCTGGTCCATGACCTGCTGTGGCCTGCGATTGCATAATAAATAAGCAGCAGCACACCTATGAGCTCATCCCTCTGCTCTCCCTTTTGTAAACGTATTCCCTGTAGATTGAAACCACAGTGTAAAGCAAATAAGCCCTAAATATCTGACAATGCTAACCCTTTTCTCCCAGAATGAGTACATCATATAGTGTGTACTTGCGTCAGTCCACAGCAAGCATTTAGTTTGAATCCTATCTGCTTTCTCCTCTGTTTGCTATCTGCATGAGTGACTGTATGATACTGTATGATAGATAAAGTATCTAGATTTGTATCCCATTGGGGAGGTTGCTCGTCATTTCCTGTTCCGTAGACCCAACCGGATTAAAGAGGAAATCTTTAAAAAGTAAAGGATAAATCCTCCTAAACAGTTGACATGGGAAGAACTGTGCCTATTGGAAAATGCCATCTTTATCTTTGTTATGGTGAAAGCTGAAATGTTGGATTTTCCCTCAGCCTTGGCAACAATGGTCACCGAGACAAATAAAGAGAGTAAATCTAAAAGGGACAAAGACATTAATAATGTGAAAGAGGTTCTAACCCTTCATTTCTCTATCCACACTGAAATATACTGTCAGGTCACCTGTAGCCAGGTGACAACTGCACCCTGATGGAGGCAGGGATGCCGCACAAGGTAGTGAACCCGATAGCTGACTGCTGCGGATGGACAGGAACGTGAGCCGAGGATTCCCCAGGGCGCGGAGTCTAAGACCCAGCAGGTGTTCACCAGAGCCTCTAGTGGGGAGGATGGACTTGGCTGCAGCATGGCCCAGGTCGCGGCCCCTGGGGTCCCCCGGGTCACGCTCTGTAGGGAGAGAGGGGAAGCAGCCACTCAGGACACAAGGGATAGTGATGGGTAAGCCGAGGTCGGGACAACAGGCAGACAAGGGAAACCAAGGGACAGGCCAAAGGTCAGGGTCACAGGCAAACAGGAGTAGTAAGAGACAAGCCAAAGTCGGTACACAGAAAGGTAGATCAGGCACACGGCAGACAGGAAACAAATAACAAACACTGTTGAACAGCAAAGCAGACCTGCAGCGCGCCGGTCAATATGGACTTCCTGGAATGGCCTGGGGCGGAGCTAAACAGGGAAGAGAGATGACAAAAGCAGCGAGAAGGAAGAGTCTGGCCCCCAATGCAGACATGGGGAACAGGCAAGCTACCAGACATCATTGCATGTCCATGACATATACATTTTTGGCTGTATATAAACCTTAATGTAAATGTAATTTTTCTTTATTGAATACATAACTGTATAACCATGTCGTTTTTATGACTGCGTGGAGTTAACCTTTAATAAAAATAAAATCAGTTTTCATCGGTATGCAGTATGACTCGCATCTATTTGCTAACAGTTATATTAGCTCTCTAGCTGACTGTAAAGATGACATCAATTTGTGAATGTCTCAGAACTTTCTGCAATTAAATAGGAATGGAGCACAGGTTCTTGTTATTGGAAATGAAGCGTAGCAAAAAAAAAAGATGTTGGTTTTTTTTTAGACTCCTATAGCGGAAAATCATGCCAAGAATTTAAGAGCTATTTTTAGACATTGATCTCAACTTTTTAAGAGCAACATTGGTACTGCCTGTAAAACAAAGATTACTATTATTTCCAAAATAGTATTCCCAGTGCTGATAGGGAGAAGTTAATATGTGCTTCTGTGTCATCTCTAGACTACAGATCCCTCTTTTATTTGGTCTGCCTAAGAGATCATTTACAATTGTACAATTTCAAAAGTCTGCCTTAAATACAGTTCAATATGGGATTATACTACACAAATTCCTAACGGATAACTGCACTTTAGTAACAAATAGCTTCTCTGCAATTGGCAGCATGTGTGATGACAAAACATGTATATAAGTAAATGTAATTTAGAAGCAGAAAGAATTCATTCCACTGTCAAGCCTGTTCAAGGCCAATGCTGCCTTGCATCCTCCCGTGCTCCTGCATTCGGCGTGTATGCTGATAGGAGGTAGGGAAGTAAGGTTTTTGTCGGACTGGCTTTTAGTGAACAATGGCCATCTCACATGACACTGCCTCTTTTCCTCCTAGACTTCATGCTAGAACTCCTTACCTAGTGCAGGAGCTTTGAAGCAGAAGAGAAAAAAACATTGCCCTCTGGGTGATCTCTGTACATTGCAAGGATTTTAACAAACTTTGTTGCAGATTCCTAACTTTTGTTATTCTGAAGAAATCCATGTTTGTGCCTCTGTGCTGAGTGGGTCAAATGGGAGTGGTTTCATAATTATCTATCAGCTGTGGCAGCTGCAGAGCACTAATGAGGACAGCTGCTGGGCCTGCATCCCTTTAGATGTGTTCCTATTGGGAGTATCTCACCAAAAATGAAATTTTTGTTGCAGGGGATGCCAGAAATCTGACTTGCGTCTTAGTGCAGACTGCTGGGAAAATTGGTGAGCCAATCACACAAGCAGGAAATGATGTTTCTGGGGTGTGGTCAGTATACATTCTGTGTACAGAACAGCTTCAGGCGGCCATATTGCATTGCATTTTTATAAAATTACAATGGCTGCAGATTGAAAAGTAAAGGTAATTTTTATTAATATTCAATTACAATATGATTCTTGTTGCAATTGTATACGCTATATTGTTTTTTCTTTTTTGCGATTTTTTTTTACCAACGAAAGTGGAGTTACCCTTTAACTGTGCCAACCCTGGGTCCAGGCAGCTGAAAAAACGTCTACCACCTCTAACAGGTTCATAACTTTTGCTTAACCACTTGCCGACCGGTCCACGCAAATATACTGCGGCAGGTGATCTACGTGATTTTGTGCACACGGTCTAGGAGGAGTTTTTTAGACACAGCGGGAAGCGGGCCACGGGAGGAGCAGCAGTGATTGCCGCCGGCCTCCCGCGGGCATCACAGAAACTGACAGAAGACCTGTCTGCTTATGTAAACAAAGCAAGCGGGTCTTCTGTCACACAGAAGATAAGCTGGAACCCCGATCTCTCTGTGCCTGTCACAGAGCCCTTCCCCCACACAGTCAGTAAACACAAACAGGCATACATTTAACCCTTTGATCACCCCTAGTGTTAACCCCTTCCCTGCCAGTGTCATTTATACAGTAACAGTGCATATTATTTAGCATCGATTACTGTATTAATGTCACTGGTCCCAAAAAAAGTGTCAAAAATGTCAGTTAGGGGTCCGATCTGTCCGCCGCAATGTCGCAGTCCCACTAAAAATCATTGATCGCTGCCAGTACTAATAAAAAATAAATAAAAAGCCCAAAAATCTATCCCGTAGTTTGTAAACGCTATAACTTTTGCGCAAACCAATTAAAATTTGCTTTTTGGGATTTTTTTTTTCAACCAAAAAAATGTAGCAAAATACAAATTGGCCTAAACTGATAAAAAAAATTAGATTTTTAAAAATTTTTTTATTGGGAATGTTTTTATAGCAGAAAGTAAAAAATATGGTGTTTTTTTTAAATTGGCGCATTTTTATTTGTTTATAGCGCAAAATCTAAAAACCGCAGAGGTGATCAAATACCATCAAAAGAAAGCTCTATTTGATGGGGAAAAAAAGGACATCAATTGTATTGGGGTACAAGACCGCGCAATTTATAATTAAATAACGCAATCGCGAATCACAAAAAATGGCCTGGTCATTAAGGGGGTAAAACGTTTCGGAGCAGAAGTGGTTAACTGTGCCAACCCTGTAGGGTCCAGACAGCTGAATAAACGTCTACCACCTAACACAGGGTTATAACTTTTGCTTAACATTGCCAGTTTACAGGCCTATTGCAGGGAGCTGTTAGCTAATGTAGCCTTTCAAAGTATACAGTGGTGACCTTTTAGACCCAAGGACAGTTTTAAAGTGGAACAAAAGTTAAAGTGTAAGTTCAACTTTACAGAAAATCTGCAAGGTGAACTTACACTGGACCCCCTCCCCAGCTCTACTAGAGTCCCGTAATCCCCCACTGTTAGGCACTGGGACTCCGCTTCACCGGTCTGGGGATTCAAACACCCCAAGGCTTAATCTCCTATCCGTACCTCTCAGAGTGTATGGACAAGAGGCATTCTAATCAATCACAACCATCACCAAAAAAAAAAAAAGGCATTCTAATTAGTCAGCACCATCACATGGGCAATCAGAATCTGTCTAGCCTGTCCTATCAGAGCTGCGAGGAGAGGAGAGAAAACCAGGAGGATTTCAAATCCTGGGACTGGTGAAGCAGCATCCTGGTACCTGATGGGGGGATTGCAGGACTCCAGTACGACAGGACCGGGGGGGGGGTTCCAGTATAAGTTCACCCTACAGATTTTCTGTAAAGTTGTACTTAACCTTTAAAGAAGAATTTCCAGGCATGGCATATTTTACATAGTTACATAAAGTAATTCCACAAGTATGGTACGAGGGGTCTCCAAAACATTTCTGCACTTTTCTATATTTAATAGAGTTAAAAAAAGTGCAGAAACATTTTAAAGAACCATATATATAAATTTTACAACTCGTATATGTAAATTTCACAACTCATATATGAAATTTTACAACTCGTACATGTAAATTTCACAGCTCGTCCATGTAAATTTCACAACTTGTATATGTAAATTTCACAACTCGTACATGTAAATTTCACAACTTGTATATGTAAATTTCACAACTCATACATGTAAATTTCACAACTCGTACATGTAAATTTCACAACTCGTATATATAAATTTCACAACTCGTATATGTAAATTTACAACTCGTACATGTAAATTTCACAAATTGTATATGTAAATTTCACACCTCGTACATGTAAATTTCACAACTCGTACATGTAAATTTAACAAATTGTATATGTAAATTTCGCAACTCATATATGTAAATTTTACAACTCGTACATGTAAGTTTACAACTCATACATGTAAATTTCAAATCTCGTACATGTAAATTTCACAACTCATATTTGTAAATTTCACAACTCGTACATGTAAATTTCACAACTCGTACATGTACATTTCCCAACTCGTATATGTAAATTTCACAACTACTACATGAAAATTTCACAACTCGTATATGTAAATTTCAAAACTCGTACATGTAAATTTCACAACTCGTACATGTCAATTTCACAACTCGTATATGTAAATTTCACAACTCGTATATGTAAATTTCACAACTCGTACATGTAAATTTCACAACTCGTATATGTAAATTTCACAACTCGTACATGTAAATTTCACAACTCGTACATGTAAATTTCACAAATTGTATATGTAAATTTCACAACTCGTACATGTAAATTTCACAACTCGTACATGTCAATTTCACAACTTGTATATGTAAATTTCACAACTCGTATATGTAAATTTCACAACTCGTACATGTAAATTTCACAACTCGTACATGTCAATTTCACAAATTGTATATGTAAATTTCACAACTCATATAAATGGATTTTTGTAAAATCTTACCGTAAAATCCTTTTCTCCTAGCTCATTGACAGACGTAGTCCTCGGTGATACAGCACCTTCGGGTTATGTTGCCTCCACAGGAGTAGGACTAGACAGGAAATAAAATGCTCTGGCCACACCCTAGGGGCAGTCCCCGAGGGTATATCCTCTCTCTCTCTGCCACAGCAAATCAGTTATGTCACAAAAGCAGTGTTTAGAGAATTTAACCCAACCCAACTCAAAAACAGAGGGGCGGGTACTACGTCTGTCAATGAGCTAAGAGAAAAGGATTTTACGGTAAGATTTTACAAAAATCCATTTTTCTCTATCGCTCATTGACAGACGTAGTCTTCGGTGATACAGCACCTTCGGGACGTCCCAGAGCAGTATCACAAATGAGGGGTGGGAAAATGGAAATCAAATCCAAATCTAGAAGGCCCAACCGGTGCCAACTAGAAGTTTACAATGCTCATCCTTAATGATGAGACTCAACAAAAAAATTTTCAAACAGAAAAAAACCCTCGAGGTAGACCACCGGTCTCCTCAAATTGCGGCCTGCAAAACCTTGCGGCCAAATGAGGCATCCGCCGATGCCATCACATCAATTTTATAAAATTTTGTAAAGGTATGTACCGACGACCAGGTGGCCGCCTTACATACCTGGACCACTGACGCCTGATGGCGAAAGGCCCAGGAAGTACTGAGCGCTCGAGTGGAGTGCGCCTTAACAGGGAACGGAGGACTCTGACCCTTAATAGAATAAGCCTGTACCACCGTCTGCCTAATCCATTTGGCAATAGTCGCGGCAGATGCAGGCAACCCCTTTCTGGGGCCATCTGTGATCACAAAAAGTGAATCCGTCCTACGGAACGATTCCGTAGCCTTCAGGTATACCCTGATTGCCCGAACCACATCCAAGGAATGCAACGCATGTTCCCGATGATGATTGGGCTGAGGACACAAGGAAGGTAGTACAATATCTTCATTCAGATGAAAATCTGAAACCACCTTAGGAAGAAAGGATGGCTTAGGATGGAGTACTACCTTATCCCTATGAATCACTAAGTATGGGGACTGGCATGATAAAGCAGCCAGTTCTGACACCCTGCGTGCAGAAGTGATAGCCACCAAGAAGGCCACCTTCTGGGATAAAGTAAGCAAGGGAATCTCCCTGATGTTTTCAAAAGGAGGTTTCTGTAGAACCGACAAAACCAAATTAAGATCCCAGGGCGGTAAGGGCGCGCGGACTGGTGGAGCCAGGTGCCGCACCCCCTGGATGAAATTCCGCACCAAGGACTTGGTAGCTAAAGGTTTCTGAAAGAAGATTGCTAATGCTGAAACTTGACCCTTGATGGTGCTCAAGGCTAGCTTCTGCTCAACCCCTTTTTGCAAAAAGGCCAATATTCGAGTCACCGAATAGGTACGTGGAGGAAATCCTAAAGATTCGCACCACGCGATATAGGTCTTCCATGTGTGATAATAGACTCTGCTGGAAGTCGCTTTCCTTGCTTTAATAAGGGTAGGAATGACTGAAGCTGACAACCCTCTGTCCTTCAGTACTTGGGTATCAATGGCCAGGCCATTAAAACCAGCGACTGTAAAGCACAATGGTAGATTGGTCCTCGAGACCGCAGATACTCCCTGAGACGCAGTTCCCACGGAACGTCCGCGACTAGCAAGTCCAAGTCGGCCAGGCCGGCTTGGCGAGGCCAGCCTAGAATTTCTAGGACCACTGGCACTGACGGGATTTGAACCAGGCGTCCCTAGAGCTATCTGGCCCCGACCATCCGAGAAAGTCTGGTCGTTTTCTGTTCCCACACATGTATCCGACACCTGATTCTTATCAGGAACGGTGATCTCTCCTGGTTGAATCTCAGGGACCGAAGTCACCCGGCTAGAGGCTTCTTGGTCTGTTTGGTCAACCAGATCCGATTCCTGTGGGGAATTGAGACTAATCTTAGGAAAAGGTAAAGAAAAAGATCTGTTCAGGGAACGGTGACTACCGCTCTCTGTAGTACTTAAATGTTGGAAGGGAAGAATCGCACCAGTAGTAGTAGTCGATGCTCGATCTAATGTCCTGAATACCGGTGAAAACGTTCCCCCACCCTCAAACCGGGTGGGGGCGCACCTTCAGGCTGTGTAATTCTTTGCTTCGGGTTTGGCTGAGTCGGTCCTCTGTTTGTCCGACCAGCCTTTCTTGAACCCTCCTGGAGGAGTCTTGCCTTTCCCGCTTGTTCCAGCCGGGCGTGCGAACCCTTTATGGGCGGTAAAGAAAGGTCCTCGCTTGTTGCGAGGTCCCTTAGCTTTAGCAGCCTGTGGCAAGAAAGTGCTCTTGCCCCCAGTGGCATCCTTAATGATTTCATCTAGGGTGGCCCCAAATAGGCGATTCCCCTGAAAAGGGAGATTTGTCAAGGTCTTTTTGGAACCTAGGTCAGCTGACCAGCATTTTAACCACAGCACACGTCTGAGGATTACCGCTGACATAGATGCATGCCCTAATAGGGGGGTAGCATCCAAGGCTGCGCCACAGACAAACTGTAGCCCTTGTATAATCTGTTCCATCAAATCAGATGTTCCCTGGGGAATATCTTTTCCCCTAAGGTCTTGGCGTACCAATCTCGCCCATTCCGTTAGTGTCTGGGAAACTAGACCAATAACAATTACTGGTCTAAATGCTGACCCTATCAGGGAGAAGATAGTACGGGACTCTGCTTCCATCTTTCGATCCACCGGATCCTTAAAGGACGAAGTGTCCTCCACTGGGATAACCGTGGCTTTATTCAGCCTGGAAATAGGTGGATCCACCACTGGTGGTACCGTCCATTTCTTAATGAGGGATTCCTCAAACGGATAGCGTCTAGCAATACGCTTGGAAATAGTAAAGGTACGCTTAGAATGTTCCCATTCTCCTTTAATTTTATTACCAAAACACTTGGGTACAGGAAAAACCTTCACCGTTTTGATGGGCTTGTTAGTACCAAAGGGAATCTCTGTTTCAGTTGCCTCTGCCGGTAAAACCTCAAGTCTTAAGGTTTCCCGCACCGCCACAACTAGTGCGTCCACCAATGCTTCTTCCTGAATTATGGCGGAAGAATGAACGTCCTCCTCACTATCTGAGGGAGCTTTACCTGAGATAACAGCCCTTGCAGAGGGACCTGCAGCTGCAGTGACCATCTCTGAATCTGAGTCAGAGGTGTCAGATAATATAGGGGTAGGCGGGGGTCGCTTTCTTGACCCCCGTCCCTGACAGGCCGCCTCCACCCGAGCCACCATAGACTCCAAAACTGCTGTAAATGCATCCATACTCTGTGCCCCGGCGGGTCCCGTGGCCCCCTCGAGGGAAATAGGTGGGGGTACTTGTGTGGCAGGGTCCATGATTATTCCAGTAACTACCCGGAAAATTCAATCCAAACTTAAATAAAAAACGTTTTTTTTTTTTTTTCCAGACCCCCAGCGCCACAAAAGCCCCTCAGTGTTACCTGCTAGGGATCCCTATCGAGCGAGAGAGAGAGAGATAGACCCCCAGGCTCACCACTTGATGCTCAGAGTTCACTGCAACAGGTTACAGCGCTGTCTCCACAAACAGGAAGTCTTTTGGCTGGCTGCCCGGGAAGAAAGGAGGTGGCTCTGCCCCTCTGCACGCCTTCCGGCGCCTCCCCTAGCTCCACGAGGTGTTTGAGTCACCTCAAACATGGCCGCCCCCATGCTGCAGACACGAGGCTACGCCAAAATGGCGGCCTCGTGCGATCTACGGCGGTCTGTTATAGCATAGCGGCGTCCTGCAGAGTAACTAGGCATCGCAAAATCTTTCTCTCATGGAGATCAGCTTGACCGGCGGTACCGAACCCTGGCGGAACCGCGTGGCCGTCGGGAGACCTGCTTCAGCTGGAGGAATGACCTGGCAAGCCGCATACATGTCCTGTGGCTTCTGACAGGTAGGATACTTCTAGTATCACAGTAAGATTCCAGTGCTGCCACATATTACAATCATTTAAACATACTTTATAATTAGATTGTCAGCTCCCAAACCAAGCCTGCTGGCTTTTTGTACACACAAATCACATTCAATATAGGGGGATCTGTGCTATGTTATAGGATAGAGGGGAACCCATCCTTACAATTACAGAGAGGGGCCCGCGTTCACCACAAGACCCGTCAGGGGGAAAAGGGGAACATACTACTCACCATACCGGAACCAGGCGGGCGCCAACTCCTGACAGTACCCCTCTCCACCGAAGTTGGAGGGCTGTCGACCAATACGGACGCCGTGACTCATGGTCCTTGGCGTTTCAGCGAGACGTTTAACTCGCAGGGTCAGTCCCCGTCCAGTGTGACTATGTCGCGGCCGACCCAGCGCGGAACTATGGCCTGCACGCGCTCGTAGGCTGAACTGGGGTGACCACTGGATCTCAACATCCCGCCCGTCGCCCAGTTCAGCTTTCTTGCTTGAAGATCTCACAGGAACACTGGAGAAAAAAAGCTGTCTAAAAAAAATCTTTTCTAAGAAAAAAATCCTGCCAGGACCGCAGATCGCAGCAAGGTATCTAGGTCCTTACTCCTGACTAGACAGAAAAAAACTGATTTGCTGTGGCAGAGAGAGAGAGGATATACCCTCGGGGACTGCCCCTAGGGTGTGGCCAGAGCATTTTATTTCCTGTCTAGTCCTACTCCTGTGGAGGCAACATAACCCGAAGGTGCTGTATCACCGAGGACTACGTCTGTCAATGAGCGATAGAGAAATGCAAATTTCACAACTCGTACATGTAAATTTCACAACTCGTACATGTAAATTTACAACTCGTACATGTAAATTTCACAACTCGTACATGTAAATTTCACAAATTGTATATGTAAATTTCACAACTCGTATATGTAAATTTCACATTTAGGACAAATTCCCTTTGCAAACTGACCAGCCTATTTGCCTCAATGTTGTATGTTACTATAAGATATGTCCATTGTTTTCTGCAAAATAAATTAAAAGCCCCATTTTTTACAGATCTGGAAATGTAAGCTTGAAGTTTCTCATAACACTAAGTCATCACAACTTCACTTCATTCCCTCAGCAAATGTTCTCTTTAAAATTTAAAGTAAAATTTAAGCCTAGTGAATAAGATAAAGTTATGACTTCAATTATCCATTCATATGTGAGCAAAAATTCATTTGTTGTTTGAAAAGGAAATTTTCACTTTGCTTTGCCTAATTCACTAGGATAAATGAAAATGTACCCTGAAAGTGAACATGCTGTACTCATTTAGTAAATCAAGGTCAAAGTTTGTACCCCTTTGTACAAGAAATATCTCCTCCAGTCATGACAACACCTCAGATCCCTACTGAAATACCATGCTGAGTAATTCACACTTTTCATCTTGCCTGTTCTTCCACTGAGCTAAGTGAATTGAAGAAAAAGTGATATCTGCCTACTTGAGTTGAAAATAAATTTAATTATTATAGTCACTCAATGCTAAAAAAAAACCAAATACAAACAATACATGTTTTAAAAATACTGTATATCAATGGCAGAAAACATGAGTTAAAGTGTTACTAAACCCAGAACCTGCAGTCACTATATCTGGTCTCCCACAGTACACAGAACATGGAAATGCAATTATTTTAGTAAATATAAACTGCTAAATACCTTTTTCTCATCAGCAGTATATAGCAGTCTTGTGACTTCTATCAGTGTCTGGTTAAAGCTTGTTTTCATTCATAAAGGAGTTTTCATTCTCGTCTGATTGTACTATCAGGCGATAGCTTGGGGACTGTGGAAGAAGGAGAGGACCAGAGAAGACAGGATCAAACAGCCTTTTTACACAATGCGATGGATTAACCCCTTAGGTTCCACAGTGAGTATAAAAAGCATGGTTTACTGCATATACACACTGTTGTGCATTTAGTAACACTTTAAGCAAATGATCTTCTTTTTGCAGTCATTAGGTGGATTTTTAGGTTCCTTCTCATGTGTTTTCCATTAAAATCCTATCTGCCTTGCTGAAAAAAGTATGCAGGTTTACATAGCTCAATAGTTTGGAATGAAACTTACACCTATGGCTAAATAAGCCAGATTAGTAAATCAGACCCTTCCCTGCCTGCAATAAAAGAAACATTTTATATGAGCAGCAGAATTCACAAATAAACAAAATAAATACAACTGATTTTAACCACTTCTGGCCCGGAAGGATTTGCCCCTTTAATGACCAAGCCATATTTTGCGATTCGGCACTGCGTTATTTTAACGTACAATTCCGCGGTCGTGCGACGCTGTACCCAAATATAATTGATGTCCTTTTTTTCATATAAATAGAGCTTTCCTTTGGTGGTATTTGATCACCTGTGTGATTTTTATTTTTTTTGCGCTTTAACCACTTTACCGCTGCTCACTAGAGCTCTACTGCGGCAAAGTGGCTTGACAACGTCTGGCGACGTAGACCTACGTCGCCAGACATTCCCCTCTCTCGGTGGCGCGCGCGCGCCGCCGGAGCCTCGCTCCCACTGTATTCAGTCACAGCGGGAGTCGGGCCAGGGGAGGAGCGGCGGTGATCACCGCCGCTCTTCCCCGATCATCAGGGAATCGAGTGTGGAGATCCACCCGCTTGTGTAAACAAAGCAGGCGGATCTCCTAAGTAACAGGCAGGGTCAGATTGCAGGGTTCAGCATAGCTGAACCTGCGATCTGTCCTTGTGTCACTCAGTCACCTCCCCCCACACATGTCAGTAAGTACCAGGCATACATTAACCCCTCCCTCTCCAACAAAATTAACCCCTTCCCTGCCAGTGTCATTTTTACAGTAACAGTGCATATTTATGGCACTGATTACTGTAGTAATGTCACTGGTAACCCCAAAAGTGTCAAAAATGTCAGTCAAGGGTCCGATCTGTCTGCCGCAATGTTGCAGTCCCGCAAAAAAAAATCGCAGATCGTCGCCATTACTCGTTAAAAAAACCCACCAAAAACGACAGAAATCTTTCCCTTAGTTAGTAAACACAATAACTTTTGCGCAAACCAATCAAAATACGCTTATTGCAATTTCTTTACCAAAAATATGTAGCGGAAAACAAATTGGCCTAAAATGATAAAACATTTTGATTTTTACATTTTTTTGGGGGGGAATTTCATATAAAAAAATGTGAAAAATATTGTTATTTTTTCAAAACTGTCGCTATTTTTTTGTTTATAGCGCAAAAAGTAAAAATCGCACAGGTTATCAAATACCACCAAAAGAAAGCTCTATTTGTGGGAAAAAAACGACGTAAATTTCGTTTGGGTACGGCGTTGTATGATCGCGCAATTGTCAGTTAAAGTCGCACAGTGCCGAATCGCAAAAAGTGGCCCAGACGTAAGACAGCAAAATCCTCCGGTGGTAAAGTGGTTAAAGAAAAAAACAACAATTCTGAAAAAAAAATATATATTTTTTTCACATTTTGCTATATAACATTCCCATAAAAAATAAAAAAATAATTTTTTTTAACCTTTTAGGCCAATTTGTTTTCTGCCAAATTTTGTAAAAAAAAAAAAAATCGCAATAAGCATATTTTGATTGGTTTGCGCAAAAGTTATCGCGTCTACAAACTAGGGGAAAGATTTATGTCATTTTTATTGTTTTATTGTATTGCGGCGGACAGATCGGACCCCTAACTGACATTTTGACACTTTTGGGGGGGACCAGTGACATTACTACAGATAGCAGAGAGGTGATTTTTAGCTAAAAACGCTAATGCAAAAAAATGCTGAAAAACGCCAATACATAAAAGCTAAAAAAAAGCTGAAAACTCTCTACAAAGCTATTGGCGTTTTTATAACCTCTAATGTGCATGAGGTCTCACCATCACTCTAAATACTGGTGGCAATGGTGATCAGGACAATTTAGAGAGAGTGAGTTTCTGTAATGGGGACACAGACCACAGTGACAGAGCTTCTAACCCCACACTACCCTATCCAAATCCAATCCGTGTTGCTTTTAGTTATACTTTAACCACTTCCGGACCGCCCGCGCAGTTATACTGCGGCAGGGCAGCCCTCCTGCGCGAACCTACGTAGGTATACGTCAGTTGCGTGCCTGCAGCTAGGGGACTCCAATGCACAGGGCCGGGGGCTCCGATTGCCGCCTGACACCCACGGTTGTTCCCCGCTGAGAGAGAAGAACGGTCAGCTGTTGTAAACACAGCTGACCGTTCTTCTCTCTGAAATTATCACAGAGCGCCTGTGATCCTTCAATATAGGATCACAGGTCTCTGTGATAATTTCACAAGCCCCACCCCCATACAGTTAGAAACACGCCCCTAGGTACACATTTAACCCCTTGAGCACTTACTGTGTTAACCCCTTCCCTGCCAATGTCATTTTTACAGTAACAGTGCATATTTATAGCACTGATTACTGTAGTAATGTCAATGGTACCCCCAAAAGTGTCAAAAATATCAGTTAGAGGCTCGATCTGTCCACCGTAATGTTGCAGTCCCGTAAAAAAATTGCAGTTCGCCGCCATTACTAGTAAAAAAAAAATTACATAAATCTTTCCCGTAGTTAGTAGACACGATAACTTTTGCGCAACCCAATCAAAATATGCTTATTGCGATTGTTTTTACCAAAAATATGCAGCAGAAAGCAAATTGGCCTAAAATGTTAAAATATTTTGATTTTTAATTTTTTTTTTTGAGAATGTTATATAGCAGAATGTGAAAAATATTGTTTGTTTTTTTTTCAAAATTGTCGCTCTTTTTTTGTTTATAGCGCAAAAAATAAAAATTGCACAGGTGATCAAATACCACCAAAAGAAAGCTCTATTTGTGGGAAAAAAAGGACGTTAATTTTATTTGGATACAGCGTTGCATGACCGCGCAATTGTCCGTTACAGTAACGCAGTGCCGAATCGCAAAAGAGGGACTGGTCGTTAAGGGGGCAAATCCTTCCGGTCTTAAAGTGGTTAAAAGTCAGCAGCTACAAAAAGTGTACCTGCTGACTTTTAATAAATACACACTCACCAGTGCCATGGTCCAGCGATGCGGCCGGGGGGAGCCTTGGTTCTCTCCATCTTCTCCCCGTGGCGCCGGTATCACTACTTTGGGCGCCCGGCTGTGAAAGCTTGAGGCTTTACAGCCGGGTGCGAATTGCGCTGCTCGTTGTGACTGGCCGAACAATCTTCTGGGACCTGTGACGTGTCCCAAAAGATTGCAGGGTGGGAGGGGGAGAGGAGGACTTCCACTCGAGCCACCTAGTCGGCCCAAGCGGAAGTGGGAGCAGGTACCTGTCAAAACTAGGTACCCGCTACCCCCCAAAAAAAATTACATGCCAAATGCGGCATGTCAGGAGGTCAGGACCACTTAAAGCGGAAGTTCCACTTTTGAGTGGAACTCCACTTTAACCAGTTCTGGACCAGAAGGATTTGCCCCCTTAATGACCAGGTCATTTTTAACGATTCAGCACTGCCTTATTTTAATGGAAAATTGCGTAGTTGTGCGACGCTGTACCCAAATAAAATTGATGTCTTTTTATTCCCACGAATAGAGCTTTTTTTTGGTGGTACTTGATCACCTCTACAAATTTTTTTTTTGCGCTATTAAAAAAAAGAAGCGACAATTCTGAAAAAAAAAAAAAAAACAATATTTTTCACATTTTACTATACAATATTCCCCCCAAAAAATGTAAAAATTAACATTTTTCATCCTTTTAGACCAATTTGTATTCTGCTACATATTTTTGGTAAAATCGCAATAAGCATATTTTGATTGCTTTGCGCAAAAGTTATCGCATCTACAAACTAGGGGAAAGATTTATGTAATTTTTATTTATTTTTTTATTTTTTTACAAGTAATGACGGCAAACTGCAATTTTTAAAAAAATATATATTTTTCACTTTCACCTATATAACATCCCCCCCCCCCAAAAAAAGAATTTAAAAATCAAAATTTTTTAACACTTTAGGCCAATTTGTTTTCTGCTACATTTTTTTTGGCATAAGCGTATTTTGATTGGTTTGTGCAAAAGTTATCGCATCTGCTAACTACTGGAAAGATTTATGTCATTCTTATTGTTTTTTTTTTGTTTGTTTTTTTACTAGTAATGGTGGCAATCTGCGATTTTTTGTGGGACTGTGACATTGCGGCGGACAGATCGGACCCCTAACTGACATTTTTGACAATTTTGGGGGGTCCAGTGATATTACTACAGTAATTAGTGCTAAAAGATATGCACTGTTACTGTAATAATGACACTGACAGGGAAGGGGTAAACCCAGGGGCGATCAAAGGTTTAATTGTAAGCCTAGGGGAGTGTTTTCTAACTGTCCGGGGAGGGACTTGTGAAATTATAGAGGTCTGTGATCCTATATAGAAGGATCACAGGCGCTCTGTGATCATTTCAGAGAGAACAACGGTCAGATATGTTTACAACAGCTGACTGTTCTTCTCTCTCAGCGAAGAGTGATTGCAAATGGCCGCGGCAATCGGTCCTGTGCATCAGCATCCCCACTGCCTAGTGGGGGTAAGAGTGCGCTTCCAGCAGCAGGCACTCACCCCCAGGAGCGCTCCCGTGAACAGACGCAGCCCTACGTAATTTCTCGCAGCCGAGCCAGCCTGCTGCAGTAAAACTGCGGCGAGTGGTCGGTAAGTGGTTAAACTATTATACATGCCCTTTAACCACTTGCCGACCGCTCACTCGAGCTCTACTGTGGCAAAGTGGTTAGTTATTGTCCAGCGACGTAGATCTACGTCGCTGGACTCCTCCCCTCGTGCGCCGCCGGAGGCTCGCTCCCGCTGTATTCATTCACAGCGGGAGTCGGGCCAGGGGAGGAGCTGCTCTTCCCCGATAATCGGGGAATCGAGTTTGGAGATCCGCCCGCTTGTGTAAACAAAGCGGGCGGATCTCCTAAGTGACAGACAGTGACAGATTGCAGGGTTCAGCATAGCTGAACATGCGATCTGTCCTTGTGTCACTCAGTCACCTCCCCCCACACGTTAGTAAGCACCAGGCATACATTAACCCCTCCCTCTCCAATAAAGTTAACCCCTTCCCTGCCAGTGTCATTATTACAGTAACAGTGCATATTTATAGCACTGATTAATGTAGTAATGTCACTGGTACCCCAAAAGTATCAAAAATGTCAGTCAAGGGTCCGATCTGTCCGCCGCAATGTCGCAGTCCCGCAAAAAAAAAAACGCAGATCGCCGCCATTACTCGTTAAAAAAAAAACACCAAAAATGACAAAAATCTTTCCCTTAGTTAGTAAACGCAATAACTTTTGCGCAAACCAATCAAAATACGCTTATTGTGATTTTTTTTTTACCAAACATAGGTAGCAGAAAACAAATTGGCCAAAAATGTAAAAAAAATTTGATTTTTACATTTTTTTGGGGGGGAATTTCATATAAAAAAATGTGAAAAATATTGTTATTTTTTCAAAATTTACGCTCTTTTTTTGTTTATAGCGCAAAAAGTAAAAATCGCATAGGTGATCAAATACCACCAAAAGAAAGCTCTGTTTGTGGGAAAAATGGACATAAATTTTGTTTGGGTACGGTGTCGCACGACCGCGCAATTGGCCTGGACGTAAGGCAGCAAAATCCTCCGGTGGTAGAGTGGTTAAACAAAAAATTATGATAACTTTAAAACTAGAAATTACCATCACTAAGTTCTCTTTGGAACATGCATGGCAGATGCATTTTCAAAAAAACAATATGTATGCTTCTGCCTAAATCCTTATCAACTGCCTACTGTGTGGCAAAGCTATGTGAATCCCAGAACAGGATGGACAAAACTTATTTTGACGGGTAAAACAGCACCCGTGTATATATATTTTTATTTGTGTATTTTGCTATTTGCTTGGAATTCAGCTTTTGAAATCATTTGATTGTTTATCTTTATGTAATCTTCTACGTCTTCCAAATGACTGTGTAACAATATTACAGCTCAGTTAACACAATTCTTTTAATTCTGCCCTATTTTAAAACACCATTAAAGCATTATTTTTTCCACAATGATCTTGAAAACTTAACATATATAAAACCAAGTGAAAACACATTTAAAAAAAAAAAAAAAAAAAATTGCCATTCAGAAATTTGAGCAATGTTTTTAATTGGAGATTAATAACACCCAGTAAACAAAATTATGTCCTTTGAAAACATAATCTTGCTTCCCAGCATGAAGCTGGAATCTATTATTTGCTACCTCCATATGTTGAAATGCATTCAAATAATGACAAGTGACCTTAAGCCTTACATTAATGTAAATCAGAGCTGGGTAGGAAATTTGCTTTTGATTGATACTGAACAGATTAAATCCATCATTCGAGTGAAGTTTGTTTTCCCATATAAAATACAAAAACACAAGATGGAAAAAAAGAAATCTATAAAAAAAAAAAATCTATAAGAAAAAAAAAAAGAAACGAGATATCACATTAGCAGATGAGACCTTCTCTTTTCACATGGACATGTAATGAATGGGGTAGGTATACAATGTCTTTATTTCTTAAGTAGTCTAACTGAATCTGCTAATGATTGAAAGAAAAGTGCATTTATAGGAGCCTAATAAATGAAAATATGTTCTCGTTTCCACGTGTACTAATATGATTTTCAGTGTGTCAGAATATAATTATGGTGCCCATTAAAAACTAAACTCATCGCATTCTTGTGCTTTTTCAATTATCTGTCCATCATGCATTGAACTGATCACTAAGAGATTTCGCAAATGGAATAAAGCAGTCATTTCCAAAGAAGGATAAAACAAACAAAATAGGATTTCTCAATATTATTCTGCTAATTTTATAATTACATTTTGATGATAATTATAATAAATATATTAACTGGTATGGAATATGATTAATATTAACTGCCTTTTATTCTTTAAAGTAAATATGGGGAACTCAAAGTAAATATGTGATGAAAAAATGTATCCTGCCCAGTGAGCATATGTCAAAATGATCATAAAGGCAACTGACATTGTGCGCAAATTTTGACTTTTCCTATCGCCCCCTGTCCCTGGGGGGCAGGTTCTCCCTCTGTTTTATGCAGATGACTATTGTCACCAGATGGAAAGTGAAAGGGAAATCTAGAAATTGTTGAAGTTGCCACCAGAATAAGAGAAGGGAGCGGGGACACCCTTCAACAGGGTCACATCTTTCTTTCTTTCTTTTTTTTTTTTTACAGAATATATTCATATTTTATTCTTTTTTAAGCATATAAAATTCAAATCCTTACACAAATCAACGATCATATTATTATACAGGATTTATATAGCACTGGCAGTTTGCGCAGCGCTTTACAATATGAGGGAAGACAATTCAGTTACAATACAATGCAATAGAGGAGGAATTAGAGGGCCCTGCTCGTTAGAGCTTACAATCTAGAAGGGGGAGTCAAGTGAAACAAAAGGCAAAAGCTGTGGGGGATGAGCTGATGGAGAAAATGGAGGTATAGTTGTTAGGTGTGGGTAGGATAGGCTTCTCTGAAGAGGAGGGTTTTCAGGGATAATCTAAAAGCTAATAGAGTAGGAGATAATTGGACAGATAAGGGTAAGGAGTTCCATAGGATTCCATAGGCTCTGGTAAAGTCCTGGAGGCGAGCATGGGATGAGATGATGAGGGAGCTAGAGAACAGGAGGTTTTGAGAGGAACGAAGAGAGCGATTAGGTTGGCATTTTGAGACTAGGCTAATGATGTAGCTGGGGGCTAAGTTGTGGATGGCATATATAAACATTGCGTATAAACTTAGTCTTAGTGACCTCCCCCCCTCCCAAAAGTGAAAGGAAAAAAAAATTGTTAACCAAATCCCCTCCTATTCTATTCTCTATTATCCTCCTTCCATCTCAAAATCCTCCTCTCTTGTGCTTTATATCTCCTAACCTTGACCCAGACCTCTGGAGCTCAGAAAATTTTACTCCTAGGCTGTCTCACCTATTGGCCTCAAACACCCAACATCTTCATATAATCCTCCATTTTTTTAAACTTCATCCAAACCCCCAATATTTCCAGATATTTCCCACAAGAGTCCTCTGCTGCGGATATCATTTATTTCATGATCTCACCCAATCCACCCTTATGGCCTAATTTCTCATGCTCGGGACTTCTGGCAGTCGCCAGAATGCCTTGTATCAGGCTTTTAGCTGCATTCAATAAATGAGGCACCAGCGTGTTTTTATATACCGTCACCTTTTTCTGTGAAACAAACAGGTCCAGGGTTCCACCTGGATAAAGTGTCCTGTAATCTGGTGGATTATCCTGGTAATCCCTTCCCAAAAAGCTTGTATCTTTATGCACTCCCACCGCAAATGTGCAAATGTTCCAGGGGCTTTGCACCCCCTCCAACAGTTGGGGATATCTCTGCACCGAACCTCTGAGCACTCTGTAGGGTAAGGTACCACCTAGCAAAAAGCTTAGAACTCATCTCTGTTGTCCTTGAATCAACCGCCGAGTAACAGGCTAATCCTAAAACTTTCTTCCTCTTTGAAGGGGTCCCAATTCCTGTTTCCATTTCCCTAAATTTGGCGGGTATACGGGTTCTAATTCACTAAGTAGAATCTTATATATTTTTAATATGCTATGTTTAATATATGCAGGAGAACTAAACAATTTCTCCTAACATCTAATATTATCCCTCCCTAGGGATTGCACAAAATGCTGCAATTGTGTATACAGTATCTCCATTTATCGAGTGGCATATTCCCCCATTTTTGGGTTATTTCTGAAAATGTGCACATTCTATTACCTACCATTACATCTTGTAACTGTATCACTTCATTTTTTGCCCATCTAACAAAATATAATTAATCTTCTTTCCCTGGTTTAAAATAATGTGTGTCAATTAATGAGATCAAAGGTGCATTATAATCCCAGTGAGCAATTCTACATAAGCTATCCCATATCCTTAACGTGATCCTAGTCAATGTGCTTGTGTTATTAGTCAAATCCCGATATACCCGTGGAACCCAAACCATCTTTCCCAAATCTACCCTATGTTGTGCACACTCAATTCCCACCCAACTCTTGCCTTCCTTATTATGCATACAGTGTACTATTCATGCTATAGAAATTGTCTGATATTTTTTAAATCTGGCGCCGCTACCCCCCCAGACCTTTTTCCCTTTATTAATACTGCATAGGCAATTCTATGACGTTTGTGTGCCCATATGCATTTTAATACCATTGCTCTTAGCTTTCTGAAATAAACCTTGGGGATGGTGATTGGAACCATTTGGAATATGTATATGAGCTTGGGGAGAATATTAATTTTTACTGCGTTTATTCTACCCAACCATGAAAGGGGTCTGTATCTCAGGGAATTTAATTGTTCCTTCACCTTATTCAATATGGGTATGTAATTGGCCTTACACAGGGTAGCTAGAGATCTAGTTAATTTAATTTCTAGGTATCCCAGTTCCTCTCTACACCATACAAAGAGGAATTTAGGCTGGATTGCCTATTGTTCTCTCTTTAGTATTGTGATGTTTAAAATCTCTGATTTAGCTATGTTGACTTTAAAGTTTTATGGCTTTCCATATCTCCCGAATTCCCACAGCACTATCGGGAGTGTTAACCTAGTGTTAGAGATAAAAAAAATAGTACATCGTCCGTATATGCGGCCACCTTGTACTCCCTATTCCTCACTCGAACCCCTTTAATGTCTGAATTTTTACGGATTGCTGCCAATAGAGGTTCTAAAGCAAAAAAAAAAAACAGCATTGGGGAGAGGGGGCACTCTTGCCTAGTCCTGTTATGTAGCTCGAAAAGGGATGGACAAACTGTCGTTCACTCTTATTCTTGCCATTGGGTGACAATAGAAGGCAGAGATCCATCGTATCATCCTGTCTCCAATGCTTAGGTACCTCAGAGTTTCTAACATGAAGCTCCTATCCATCCTGTCGAAAGGCCTTTTTGGGATCTATCGACACCAGCACAGCGGGAGTGCCCTTCTTTTTTACTTCATGGATCAAGAGAAGTGACTTAAGGCAGTTGTCCCTCCCCCACCCGCCCGGACACGAAACCTACCTAAACATTATGTATCCATCTTGGCAGTAAAGGTTTTAGTCTTTCTGCTATAATTTTAGTGAGGATTTTTATGTCTGTATTTAAATGGGAAATTGGTCTATAGCTTGTCGGTGCCGTGGGGTCTTTCCCTTTCTTCAAAATGAGAGTTATGTAAGCGAGCAAAGACTCTTCTCTTAAATTCTCCCCTTTCCCCACTGTGTTGAAATATGTATATAATTTGGGGACTAAAATCTATTGAAACCTTTTATAATACAGAATAGAAAACCCGTCAGGGCCCAGGCTGTTCCCCAGGGCCATATTCTTTATTGCCCACCCCACCTCTTTATGTGTAATCGTGGGCCTCTAAGTCCTCTTTGAGTGCCGTCAGTTCTCTTTTCTTCTCAATTAATTCTCACTAGTCTGGGATGTAATTGGGTCTAGTCCGTTGTTCCAAAATGTGGATTTCCCTAAGTAGCTGGTTCTTGTCTCCTTCTTTTCCCTCTTTCTTTGTGTCCTGATGTCTATTAATACCTCCCTTATATAGGCCTTATGAGATTCCCACAGAATAGTCAGTGAAATCTCTGAGGTATCATTAATAGCAAAAAAGCTCTCTAGTTCCTTTTCCGCTTTCTAAATTATCTTCGGGTACTGAATGAGCGAGTCATTCAGTTTCCAGGCCGTTTCTTTGAGTACTGATGTTAGTAAATCTAACTGGGCCATCACTGTGGCATGATCAGAAAGTGTAGTGGGCTTAATGGTCACGTCCTTAAGGGAAGTTAATAGTTGATGCTATATTAGGATATAATCAGTTCTTGAATAGGAGCCATGTACTGAGGAGTAACAAGTATAATCTCTTAGTTTTGGGTGTCTAACCCTCCAAGCATCCACCAACTGACATTCCCCCAGTAAACTTCTAATTTTATTCTGCCGTTATAGTGGGAGACGAGAAAGACCCGTCGATGAGTCCACACATGGGTCCAAAACCACACTGAAGTCTCCCACTACAATAAGCCACCCTTCTTTAAATATCATCAACCTTTTCAAAAATTTTCTCAGGAACTTATTTGGCTCTCTATTGGGGGGAGTAGATGTTTGAAAAGTACACTCCATATTGAAAAGTTTTCCCTTAATTAACAGGAACCTCCCCTCGGGATCTGCCAGCTGCACCTTTAGCATAAACATGGTGCTCCTGTCGAATCCAATCGTCACTCCTCGTGAGTGAGTGACTCGAAACCGAGTCACCATAAAACCACATAGGAAAAAGACAGAATTACATTTTAATTTTTAAACCTCACAATCACATCTCTTGGGGTGCCCCCACTCTGGCTTCGATATCCTCCCACCCTGTGCACTCTGTCAATTTTTAAAGTTTCTGGGGGCTCCTTTCCCAGTATAGGGCTAAAGAGACCCCGCACTACTGTTATCGGGTCTTCCTCTGCCTGTTTCTTTGGTAAACTCTTAATTCGCACATTTTTCCTTTGAGTTTGATTCTCCTGGTCTTCTAATTTTTTGTTAGTAGGGAGTGATTATTAGCTCTCTGCAATGACTTCATCTGTTTGCTCAGATCATCCAGTAATCGTCATTTACATCTATTCTCCCCTCCACTTCCTCCACCCAGCCGAGTACCTGTCCAATATCTGCCCGGTCTGCTGCTAAATCCGATTTCAAGGATGTTTCCATTTTTGCCAGCAGTCCCACTAAAGCTTCCTCATTAAGAGGTAGACTTGCTTGGGGATCCTCCAGGCCGCCATCTCCTTCTACTGCTAAGACTGAACTCTCCCCTTTAGAACCTCCACTTTCAACCTTAGGTCCCCCCTGAGGGGTCCTCCAGTACTATTTGATCTAGTTGCCCCTGGACCACTGATCCTCCCTGCTGGAGGTTCCTCCATTATAGGTCTTTGCTTTCCTGTCCCAGTCTGCACGGAGGCCCCTTGTCTAGGGCTATCAAGCCCTTCTTCCACCATACTGGTCTCTGCTAACATGTAGCGTTGGATGCCTCCTGGGCTAGGGGCGGGTTGGATTACTTTGCTGACTTTTGATTTACATCTCATCCTCAGCCCCAGATGGTATCAACTGAGAGAGGAAGAGGGGAAGACAGAAAAAAAACAAGGGATGCCTAGGCAGCAAAGAGAGTAATTATCACCAAAAAAAGAGTGGTAAAGTGGCGAAGTTGGACAGTTTAATATTTGGAGCAATATGGCACGGCCTATGGAGGTCAGATATAAACTCAGTCTCTTTAAGTCAAGAAGTAAAGCTTACATAGGAGGAATGGCTATCGAATATACATCAGTCAAACAGAGTATACAGCAGCAAGAGGCCATCTGTTAATTGTTATAGGAAGACATCTCTCTCTCTGTTAAAGTCCTTTCCATTCAGCTAGTTTGGGGGTCTTCACCCTGGCTTCTCCCCCTCAAGAGGCTCTCTCACGCAGCTTCACATAAATCCCCCTGAAGGTAGGCTTAACACTTCCAGCTCTGCGGTTTGAGGCGATTAGGAATCTTCTTCATCCCCAGCTTTCATCAGTGGGGGTGGAGGCGAGTCCGGTGACCTGCGTGGCAGTGAGTGAATGTAATGGACCAAGGATCCTCAGCAGTGGCGGTGGCAGGAGGGGAATCAGAGGCCCGGGATCCAACAGCGTAGGGCTCTTGCCCACACTTCGTTCAGGTGGTCAGATGCCATTTCCATTTGGCGTGGGCCACGCGATGCATCAAGTGGTGGTGGGGGTTTGAGCAGCGGCTTGCCTACTCCGAAAGCGGGCGTGAATATCATCAAGTCAGAGCTCCTCCCCCTCCTCAGTTTATTATTATTCAATACAGGCAATCTTTGAGCCAGTGGTAAACACACTGGGATCGGGGCCACATCTTTCTATGACAACTCTATGAAATGGGAATTCCATTCACTTTGGAGAGAACTACAGGAGGCTTTGAAATAACATTTTATATAGCAAATTTTACGCAATCATTTCTGTGCCATGACAATGCCAAGACTAACTGTGCTGTTCAATGACAAGGCTTATTTTTGCTCAATAGGAGTACCTCACACCACACCTTCTCATTCCCAAAGTTTTTTTTTTTATTCTTGAAGGTCACTTTTTTATTTGCCTAAATCTACCATGACGTCACCCTCTATAGCTATGAGTGGAGACCCGTGATCCACTGCTGCAGTCCAGGCATGCTGACCAGTCTGGTTTATGCCCCTGACACCATGATGTCATGATGTTGACTTTTTAGGGTAAACAGCACTTTCATAAGCCAATGCAAAGGGCCCATGATATCCAGGGACATTGTCATTGAAGAAATGGAACTTACCACACTACATTCCAGATGAAAACAGCTGGTCAGACCCAACTTGTCAGGTGACTGAGGTTTTTTTTTTTTTAACAAAAACCATAGATTAGCTAAAGGGGTTGATTAGAAGGGGTATGCTTTTTGTTTTGGGAGGGAGCAGAGATCAGCTTTAAGGGGTAACTCCATTTTCGTGGCAAAATAAAATAGCAAATAAAGAAAAAATAATATAGCGTATACAATTGCGACACAAGTCATATTCTAATTAAATGTTATTAAAAAATACCTTTCCTTTTTAATCTGCAGCCACTGTAATTTTCTAAAAATGCAATGCAATATGGCTACCTGGATGTGTTCTGTACACAGATTGTGTACAGAACACGCCCCGGAAAAATAATTTCCTGCTTGCGTGATCGGCTCACTGATTATCCCAGAAGTCTGCCTAAGATGCAAGTCAGATTTCAGGCATCCCCTGCAACAAAAATGTCATTTTTGGTGAGATACTCCCAATAGGAACAGCAGCTTTCCTCATTAGTGCCTTACAGTTTCTGTAGCTGATTGATAAATATGAAACCACTCCCATTAGACTCACCCACAGGGGCACAGAGAAGAAAACAATGATTTCTTCAGAATAACAAAAGGTAGAAATCTGCAACAAAGTTTGTTAAAATCTTGGCAATTTTTTGCGCAATTTTTGGCATTCATACAGTTAGGTTAAAGTGGAATTCCAAGCTAGATCTAACTAAGCTTAAAACAGCTCCCACCCACCCCCCTCCTAACTCCTATTCTAACTAACCTGTAGAAGGAAAATGTTTTATACTTACCTATTCTCAGGGTGCTCTGGTCCAGTCATATGCTTGGCCTACAGCTGCCAGCTTCAGGGGAAAGGGGAAGAAGCTGATAACAGATGCCCCTTAGTAAGCTTATGGGTAAGGTCACCACCCAGGCATTATAGCCATGGTCAGCACTCTCAACTCTCCTCTGAAGTCGGCCCCTGGGGAGATCACATGACCAGACCAGAGCACACTTAGAATAGGTAACTACAATGGAGGGGGGCAAGAAAAGGGCTCAGGTTATCTTAAGGTACTTTATTTGTATCATTGTCCTTATAATAATCAAATGGGCACTCAACATTAGGACCATTGAGATAAGCCCTATATACATGTACATGTCATGTCTTTTATGTTTTCTCCTTTTGTTACCCAGAAATGTTCACTCTCGAGAAATGTCTATGAAAACTCCTGAAGAAGCTATTATGAAGATGGCGAAACATGTAGAGTTGATATTTTCGAGTGCATTTTCTTGATTTTATCATTTTATATTGATGTATTGTCTTGTCCTCACTTTTGATATATAATAAAATGTACAATTTTTGAGAATTCAGATTTTTCTCCATCATTTAGCACCGTTAAAGTCCCACTTGCCCCCCTCCATTGTAGTTACTCAATTAAAGGGATGTGGTGCTTTTTACTTCATCTCTAGCAATATCTCTTCAAAACTTAGAATAGGTACTTTTATGCATCTTCCTTTTACAGGGTAGTTAGATTAGGAGTTATAAGGGGGGTGGGAGCTTTCTGAAGCTTAGTTAGATCTAGCCTGGAATTCCACATTAACAAAGGCTAAGTGAAAGAAGTAGCAGACTACATGGAACTAGATTACTAATTTAGCAATATACATAATTTGGTAAAAAAAAAATTTAAGTGTTTAGAATGCCATTTACCAGTACACAGCTGATTAAAGTTTCAGCTATGACAACATTTGCTTTCCTCATGATTGATATATATAGACAGCTACATAACTATCACATTCACAGTGATCAATTTTTAAAGATAGCACTTTCAATTGATGAATAATCTGTAACATTTACTTTGGTGTGTGGCTTGGGTCACAAAAGCTTTCATTAATATAAACCAAATTGGGGATTCAAAACTTAAGGCATAGCATTATTTATTTGAGACTTGCTTCTATACGAAATTGTAAAATACCACCAGCATACCTAAGTAGCAATATCAAAATAATGTATTCCCAACCACATAGTGTAACGTTTTGGGGCCATGGAGGACCCTTTACTCAGGCAGCCGTGATAGGTAACCACAGAGAATAAAAAATAAATATATACCCCAGGCCCATCAATCACACACTCCTTTGCTGTAGGACCACCAAAGAAAGCGATTTACATCTAGTACCAGTCATCTACGATATAACAAGCCCACGAATAAGCATAGTATCATAGATATACATATAATCACTCTAATGTATCTTAAATTGCCACTCTATATGTAACAGGATCATTTGATAAAGTTCCTGAAAGGGTGCAAAATCTGTCTAACATTGTCATCATCATGTCAACCCACCCACAATGCCTGGACATTAAAAGAAAATCGCCCCCAGATGGAAAGAGCATCAGCAACCACACCTCCCACTAAGACTCCAGTGCCCTGGCTCATACATTGACTCAAACATCCTTTATTCCTCATGCGGTGAGCAGGAGACCATAAAGAAAAAGGGAAGTAAAATAAGGGTAAATGGACATAGCAGTCATAACAACCAGGATGCCAACAAACCGAGCAAGAACATAAAAACCAAAAAAACAAAAAAATTGCACGTTAAAAGCACGGATAAACAAAGACATAACATAATATTATAAAAACAATGCTACATAATAAAATATAAAAAAAAAGGACCATAACAGAGAAAAATAAAAAAGGGGAACAAAAAGATATCCATTTATTTATAACTATCTATCTACTGTATATCTATCCACAGGTGCATCTCATGAAACTAGATTTTTATCAAAAAGTTTATTTATTTCAAAAATTCAATTTTAAAAGTGAAACTCATACATTTTATATAGATGTGTTACACACAGAGTGATACATTTCAAGCATTTCATTCGTTTAATTTTGATGATTATGGCTTATAGCTACTGAAAACACAAAATTCAGTATCTCAGAAAATTATAATACCAATAAAAAATGGATTTTTAATACAGAAATGTTGGCTTACTGAAAAGTATTTTTTTTTTTTTTTTTTTTTTTTTTTTAAAGCCCGTAGCGTGTGAAACACACTCAAAAGACTTCACCCGGTGCATAAAAAAGTGCACACACACAAACGTGAGGAACACAAAAAGTGCACAGGGTGTGCGAACAAAGTGGTCTTCCCTCCGAAGAGGTAGGACCCGAACCTCGATCCCCCGGGGCGCAAGACTCCTGACAGGGATTTGAGGTACTCATGGTCTGTCTGGCCAGGACCAGACTGACCCCGTTCTTCAGGGGGACTGCCGAAACAGCCCCCACCGAGTACTAAGTGGGGCTCCCCCGAAGGGAGACCCCATGAGAGAGGGCGGACCAAGCCAAAAGGCCATATCCACCCCCTCCCAAGACTCAAGGTAGGGCCCGAGGACCCACACCCTACAAGTCGTGCCAAGTGAAAAAAGGTGATAGAAAAGTGACAAACCACAAAGAAAAAGCACACACAAACAAAAAGGTGGGGGAGGGGAAGTGGAGAGGTGAATTAGTGCCCTTGTGAAAATACAAAGGCAGGCCTTCCGGCCGGAATAAAAATTCCTCTGGTCGAAGCCAAAAGGCCTTGCCCAAGAGGCAGGTGCTTAAAAAAGTGTGCGTAGGTGCAGTGACCATGGTGCCGAAAAACTCAAGGCGAGCTGCCCCTCACCAGTGAGAATTAAGGCACCCCTGGGCTGCCACCCCAGGGGCACATACACTACGGGCCTTTTCTACCCCGGCCCAAAGGCCAGACCAAGCGTAGCCCTATCCTACCAGGAGGCATCAGAACTTTGGACAGCTTAGGGAGAACCTGCCTTCGACTGGGGACAAGCCTTTTGCAAGGCCAGATTCAACCCAGGAGGAAAGGCTCCCCCACCGCCACCGCCGTTCCTTACCAATCACATCCAGGAGCAGTACTAACTGGCCGCAGATCCAGTTTTCTCGCTCCCTTCAAACTGGTAGGGGCGGACCCATTCAAATCAGAAGGCAACGGACCCATCCGGCTTTCTCTGACAGTGCCTACTTCCCGGTCCCCCAGTGACGTCTGGAGCGCCCCGGTTCATTTCAGCCCCTGCCGATACTAACCCTCAGGGTCCATACCAACTGATAAGAACAGATACTACACTTGATCTTAGCCAAAAGGCCGAGAAGCAGTATGTCTATGTACAGTATAGTATGCACTCAATACTTGGTCGGGAATCCATTTGCATGAATTACTGCATCAATGTGGTATGGCTGAGGTGTTATGGAAGCCCAGGTTGCTTTGATATTCAGCTCATCTGCATTGTTAGATCTGGTGTCCCTCATCTTCCTCTTGACAATACCCCACAGATTCTCTATGGGGTCTAGGTCAGGCGAGTTTGCTGGCCAATCAAGCACAGTGATACCATGATCATTAAACCAGGTATTGGTACTTTTGGCAGTTGCCTAGTCCTGCTGGAAAATTAAATCAGCATCTCCATAAAGCTGGTCAGCAGAGGGAAGCATGAAGTACTCTAGAATTTCCTGGTAGAGCTGTGCTGACTTTGGACTTGATAAAACAAAGTGGACCAACACCAGCAGATGACATGGCTCCCCAAATCATCACTGACTGTGGAAACTTCACACTGGACCTCATGCAGCTTGGATTCTGTGCAACATTTTCCACTCTCAGTGATGATTTGGGGAGCCATGTCATCTGCTGGTGTTGGTCCACTGTCTTTTATCAAGTCCAAAGTCAGCACAGCCCTCTACAAGGAAATTCTAGAGCACTTCATGCTTCCCTCTGCTGACTAGCTTCATGGAGATGCTGATTTCATTTTCCATCAGGACTTGGCCCCTGCCCGCACTGGAAAAAATATTAAAATTTTCTGAGATACTGAATTTTGGGTTTTTACTAGCTGTAAGCCACAATCATCAAAATTAAAAGAAAGAAATGCTTGAAATGTATCACTGTGTGTGTAACGCATCTATATAAAATATATGAGCTTGACTTTTTGAAATTAATTACTGAAAAAAATTAACTTTTTGATGATATTCTAAATTTTGTGAGATGCACATCTATCCATCCATCCATCCATCCATCTATCTATCTATCTATCTATCTATCTATCTATCTATCTATCTATCTATCTATCTATCTATCTATCTATCTATCTATCTATCTATCTATCTATCTATCTATCTATCTATCTATCTATCTCAGCAACTATTACAATCAGCTTATTACCAAAATAATAACTTAGAAAAGGCACAGTTTAATCCAAATAAAGTAGCCGAATTTAGGTTATGAATCCACAAAGCCTCTCTCTGTAACAGCAATTGTTCCCAATCTGCCCCTCTGATGGGGTATGGGTACATGTTCTATAACTGTTCCCCTGAATTCATGAACCTGATGGGGTCATCGCACAATTTGTAGCAATAGGCTTAGTCATATCAAGATTTTTGCACCACAAAGGGATTTGATTGCTAGTCTATCACTCCAATTTGTTTAAAAACATTGTTTGAATATACCAACCGTCTTACCAATGTAAACTCAAAGGCATGGACATTTAAGGAGATAAATCCTAATATCAGTAGTGCAAGTCAGGTATCTCCGAATCCTATGCTAATTACACTTATGTAGGTGACAAAACTTTTCCCCCATAATGACAGAATTGTAGACACTACAGTTATAACACCAATAACAAAATATTTTGTTGGAAAATGTAAATGGTTGAAGGCAATATTTTGGTATAGGATTAGCTTGTATTGCAGATGAGTAAATTGTTTAATTGTTCCTATAGAAGTGCACTTTTCACTCTGGTGTGCAGTGATTGATCAACCTAAAGAATATTAAAGTTTTAAGTCATCGTCTTTTTGACACAACCTGATACAAAAATAAAAATCTGTTGTCACTAGTTTCATGGTTCTTTTGCTGGACTGCCAGCCTTTCAAGTGCTCTACCCAGGGCCAAACCTAAAAAATCAGGATAACTATGTTATCTACATTTCCGGAACATATTACAAATCTAAACCTCACAGCCATGTTCATGAGAACGAATGTGGTTAAACACATTAAATTGTAGCAAGATATTGTGATCAAAAGATTTACTAAATATAGAGGTTTTGTAATTGCTGCCAGAGATAAAGAGGTCCACATAAACAGATGTAATATTCATCTTGAAATACCCCAAATTAAAAATTATATCTAGAAAAAAAAAATATTCAAAAATATTCATGGAGATGTCATCAATATATCTGCTTATCAACTTCACAAAACTTCTAAAATAGTTCAGAAGGGCAAACCAGAAAGCTGAGCTGCACACTACTGTCCCATGAATTTGTTTAAAGTCCCCATTTTCAAAAAAATAAAAATTGATGGTAAGAACCAGCTCGAGGGCATCCAGTGGGTAACCTGCTGGCAGTGTCCAGGAAAAACAAATGTTCAACAGCCTTAAGACCAGTGAAATAAGTAATGAAAAAATAAGGTGTTAACAGAAGATGTGTTCATTGTGGCCATAATGGTATCACATCGGGGTTCTTGGTTCCATGCAGAATCTGTAAATAGTCACTAGTATCACAAACTAATGCAAGATCCCAGAGAAGGTACTGTATATGTAAATCAAGTCATTTAACCAATGGTTGAGTTGCAGTTTCTGAACTTGCCTCAATGGGACAATATTTAAGAGGAATAACCCCTTTATGAAATTGTGGTGATCCATAGATAACAGGGCATTTAGGAAATTTCATATATAACAATTTTGCAACATCTTCAGAGATTTTTCACTTTTACTTGATCTACTAACATACAGTACCTTGAAAAAGTATTCACAACCCTTGAAATGTTCCACATTTTGAAATGTTACAACCAAAAATGTAAATGTATTTCATTGGGATTTTATGTGATAAACCAACACAAAGTTGCACATAATTGTAAAGTGTTAGGAAAATGATAAATGGTTTTCATTTTTTTTTACAAATAAATATCTGAAAAGCGCGTGTACATTTGTATTCAGCCCACTTTGCTCTAAAACCCTTAACTAAAATCTAGTAAAACCAATTGCCTTCAGAAGTCACCTAATTAGTAAATAGTCCACCAGACAGGCCAGGGACAAAGCTGTGGAGTAGTTTAAAACAGGGTTAGGTTATAAAAAAATATCCCAAGCTGTGAACATCTCACAGAGCACTATTCAATCTATCATCTGAAAATAGAAGGAAGGTGGCACAGCTGCAAATCTACCAAGACATGGTCGTCCACCTAAACTGACAGGCCGGGCAAGGAAAGCATTACCCAGAGAAGCAGCTCAAGAGGCCCATGGTAACTCTGGAGGAGCTGCAGAGATCCACATCTATTAGTCATGCACTCCACAAATCTGTCCTTTATGGAACAGTGGCAAAAAGAAAGCCATTGTTGAAAGAAAGCCATAAAAAGTCCCGTTCGCAGTTTGTGAGAAGCCATGTGGGGGACACAGCAAACATGTGGTAGAAGGTTCTCTGGTCAGATGAGATCAAAATTCAACTTTTTGTCCCTAAAGCAAAATGCTATGTGTGGCAGAAAACTAACACTGTACATTACCCTGAACACACCATTTTCTTCAGAAGGCATAGGGAAGTTGGTTGACAGGAAGATGGATGGAGCCAAATACAGGGCAATCCTAGAAGAAAACTTGGTAGAGTCTGCAAAAGACTGGGGCGGAGGTTCACCTTCCAGCAGGACAACGACCCCAAACATACAGCCAGAGCTACAATGGAATAGTTTAGATCAAAGCATTTTCATATGTTAGAATGGCCCAGTCAAAGTCCAGATCTAAATCCAATTAAGAATCAGTGGCAAGACTTGAAAATTGCTGTTCACAGACACTCTCTATCCAATCTGACAGGGCTTGAGCAATCTTGCAAAGAAGAATGGGCTAAACTTTCACTCTCTATATGTGTAAAACTGGTGGAGACATACCCAAAATGACTTGCAGCTGTAATTGCAGCGAAAGGTGGTTCTACAAAGTATTGACCTAGGGGGGCTGAATACAAATGCACCTCACACTTTTCAGATATTAGTAAAACTTTTTGAAAACCATTTATATTTTTTCTTCCACTTTACAATTATGTGCCACTTTGACTTGGTCTATCACATAAAATCCCAATAAAATACATTTACGTTTTTGGTTGTAATATGACAAAACGTAGAAACTTTCAAGGGGTATGAATACTTTTTCAAGGCACTGTATTTAGAAATCCTGCATAATACTCAGCATTGTCCAACACCACTACCACCCCACCCTTATCGGCAAGCTTCTTGCTCAAATTAGAACAATACTGCAAGCGACTGTCTCAAACTGGACCATTTGCATTAAACTTAAGATGATCCTATATTGCCAACTTGGGTACAAAGTCCCTCTTAATGCAGAATTGGTTGGTTGTAGTATTTGATTTCAACACAATTAGAAGACATTTTCAGTGTTCTTTTGAATTTAAAATAATCAGTGTCACATTTAAAAGTGTTTAGTCTGGTAGTAGGGCAGAAAGACAATCCTTTATTTAAAAGATTGGTTTCCTTAGTACACAGAATTTGGGAAGACATGTTGACTACTGAGGTCTCTTTGAGCTCCTACCTCTGAACAAGTTCATCTTCAAGTTTTCCTTTTTATTCCCCAGTGGTCATTTGTATTGTCATCTATATGAAAAGGGGCTTCCAAGCTAATTTTTTAGTGAACTAATAGTAGCACAAGTATGACCCATTTTACGGTCAACTGATAGATCCTGTGTCCAGTGTTTGAGGAGTACCAATGTCTTAATGATTCTTGTATATTCCTTGTCTTGATATGTAAGAATCTGTAGGTACTGTATATCATCTTATATTAATTTAACTGGTCAACCAAGGATATACTTTCCTGTCTCAATAGAGCTAATAGACTAATTTGAATTTGTCATTGAATTTGTCATTTGATTTGTTTCTCTATGACAGATAGCAGTCAACCTCAGTAGTGATGGTCTGCAGTTCTTGTGAGATTCTTTTCTTGTTAGATTTTTTTTTTCAAGGGTATTCTCAGGAGCAGTGATCTCTTTATTTACTTGACACAATTGCACTTTCATCTCTTCAATTACAAGTAACATAAGATTAAGCAAGTTTTGAAGGCTATCTCACACCATTTTCCACAATATTGTTTTCTTTGTCTCCCAATAGTCAGCTGATTCCTAATTCAAAACCCTCTTGAAATTTTTCCCTGATGATAATACTCGAAAGGGTCTTTCTACAATGCTTATTCATTATAGTCTCAATAGGTCAATAAAGGTATCAGCACCAAAGGCTTTGTTACGGTCAGATGAAAACAGTTTACACCCATTTTCTTTTGCAGTATAGAAAAATGATTTCCTTGTACTGTAATATTAATAATAGAAGTTGTTTTTCCGTATGCATTTTGTTTAAAGAGTAAGAACAGTCTGATCTAATAGCCTTGCATTAAAAAAGTATTTAAAAACAATAGTGTAGTCTTTGCTGGTGTGCAATACTGGAAAGTCTTCGATAATGGAGAGTATTTAAGTGAATTGAAGGATGGCGCTGTCAATCAAATAGTTCAAAATTCAAAATGTCACCAGCACTCTAATGTAGCAATATAGACAAAATGTTGCACTCTGTTGTGTCAAATAAAGGTCTGCTTTTTGTATTGCTAAAAAAAGTGTGCTCATGATATTTTGAAGTTTGGAATATTTGATTGAGAGCACTATTCATCAGTTTACCTAAGCATCTGTCTGTATCTAAGGTATAGGACTGTAAGAAGTGCACCAGATTCCTATGATTTTTTAAATAGTTCTATAAGAAGCCTAAGAAATGGTACAGATCTGAGTACTGACAAACAAACACAAATATGGACCATAATGGATGCTTGGGAACCATGCAAGCACAGGAGACAAAAACATAGCAGAGGGATTAGTGCCAAAAGATAGAGGAGCTGAATAATCTAAGAAGCATTTAAATCAAGTCAGGTACAAATTTAGGAAATAATACTGGATGGTAGATAGCTTCAAATACAGTATCTCACAAAAGTGAGTACACCCCTCACATTTGTGAAAGTATTTTATTATATCTTTTCATGTGACAACACTGAAGAAATGACACTTTGCTACAATGTAAAGTAGTGAGTGTACAGCTTGTTTAACAGTGTAAATTTGCTGTCCCCTCAAAATAACTAAACACACAGCCATTAATGCCTAAACCGCTGGCAACAAAAGTGAGTACACCCCTAAGTGAAAATGTCCAAATTGGATCTAATTATCCATTTTCCCTCCCCGGTGTCATGTGACTCATTAGTGTTACAAGGTCTCTACAAGGTGTGAATGGGGAGCAGGTGTGTTAAATTTGGTGTTATCGCTCTCACTCATACTGGTCACTGGAAGTTCAACATGGCACCTCATGGCAAAGAACTCTCTGAGGATCTGAAAAAGATAATTGTTGCTCTACATAAAGATGTCCTAGGCTATAAGGAGATTGCCAAGACCCTTAAAATGAGCTGCAGCTTGGTGGCCAAGCCATACATCGGTTTAACAGGACAGGTTCCATTCAGAACAGGCCTCGCCATGGTCAACCAAAAGAGTTCAGTGTACGTGCTCAGCGTCATACCCAGAGGTTGTCTTTGGGAAATAGACATATGAGTGCTGCCAGCATTGCTGCAGAGGTTGAAGGGGTGGGCGGTCAGCCTGTCAGTGCTCAGACCATTTGCTGCACACTGCATTAAATTGGTGTGCATGGCTGTCATCCCAGGAAGAAGTCTCTTCTAAAGGTGATACACAAAAAAGCCCACAGTTTGCCAAAGAAAAGCAGACTAAGGACATAGATTACTGGAACCATGTCCTATGGTCTGATGAGACCAAGATAAACCTAATTGGTTCAGATGGTGTCAAGCGTGTGTGGCGGCAACTAGGTGAGGAGTGCAAAGAAAAGTGTGTCCTGCCTTCAATCAAGCATGGTGTCATGGTCTGGGGCTGCATGAGTGCTGTCGGCACTGGGGAGCTACAGTTAGTTGAGGGAACCATGAATGCCAGCATGTAGTGTGACATACTGAAGCAGAGCATGATTCCCTCCCTTCAGAGACATGGCCGCAGGGCAGTATTTAACATGATAACGACCTCAAACACACCTCCAAGACGACCACTGCCTTGCTAAAGAAGCTGAGAGAAAAGGTTATGGACTGGCCAAGCATGTCTCCAGACCTAACCCTATTAAGCATCTGTGGGGCATCCTTAGTTGGAAGGTGGAGGAGCGCAAGGTATCTAACATCCGTCAGCGCTGTGATGTCGTCATGGAGGAGTGGAAGAGGACTCCAGTGGCAAATTGTAAAGCTCTGGTGAACTCCATGCCCAAGATGGTTAAGGCAGTGCTGGAAAATAATGGTGACCACACAAAATATTGACACTTTGGGCCCAATTTGGACATTTTAACTTAGGGTTGTATTCACTTTTATTGCCAGCGGTTTAGACATTAATGGCTGTGTGTTGAGTTATTTTGAGGGGACAGGAAATTTACACTGTTATACAAGCTGTACACTCACTACTTTACATTATAGCAAAGTGTAATTTCCTCAGTGTTGTCACATGAAAAGATATAATAAAATATTTACAAAAATGTGAGGGGTGTACTCACTTTTGGGAGATGCTGTACATAACCAGAACCTGGGCAAGACTAAAAAAAGACAATAGCTAAATCTCTTTGCTACTGAGAAATTTAAATCAGACCTTATAATACAATGCAGAGTCCAAATATAATGTCTGGTCCCCCTTTCCCTGTAAAAGTCATTAGCTCTTAGTATATGAAAAAAGTAAAAATTCTATTTTATACTTACCTTCCTCTTTTGCCATGCTGGACCTCAGTTTCCTTCTGGAAAGATTCCTGGCGGAATGCAGAGCAGGCCAAATCTCACAAGAAAATACTCCCTTTCATGGCATGAGTGTCTTCTTGTGAGATTTGGGCTGCTATGTATTCCCCATGAACTCTCCAAAAGGAACATCACCCTCACCTAGGAGCCACCAGCGGAAGACAGGGGTACGGTAAGTCTGGGCTCATAGTGGAATGCAGAATAGGACATCGCTTACACGTCAACACATTTATCTCAAACTCCCCATATCCCCACCCATCTAGTTTTAAAAAAGTTTCATATACATACCTACTATCATTAGTATGGCCTTACTAATACCATATCACAGCATTAAGGAAAAAAAACATAGCACGTATTTATAAAGCACAGTAATGTGCTTTACAAACATGCTTAGCACTCTACATGCTTAAGGACTCTAAAGCAATAATTTGGAGGGACCAGCCACTTCTCCAATCACTGAGTTTCCATAAAGAACTGCGCGTGACGTCATAGGCTTAACACTGCGCTTGCATTTCATGAATAAAACATGAAACGCGTTCACAATGTGGATTAATACTGTTGGTTCCAGCAGAGAGCAGATAGCAATATCTGCTCTCAGTTTTAAATGGACCCGTCAGTGTCTTTAACCGGATCACATGAGGAGCCATAGTTCCTCTTCATCATCTCTATTGTAAGCAATAAGCAGTCGTCAAGGCTTCTTAGAAAATTGGGGCATGTGAGTGATTTCCTATTCTGGATTCCACTGTGAGGCAAGCTGTAAACTTGAAGAAGAAAGAATTTTGGCACTCATCAGTGGAGGAGGACAGTGCTGGATAGTGAAGAAGATAAGAAGTGCTTTACCAAGTTGTTTTTTTTTTTTTTTTCTAGGAGGGAATATTGTTGGCCTCCAAAAAAATAAAGAAAAGTCAGGCCTTAAAGTAGAAAATCAGGCTAAAACTAAAATCTCTAAATCTACTTGCATCCACAATATAAAACTAACCTATCTTATACATACCTTCTCTGAAGCCACTCTGGTCTGGTCCCACGCTGAGCTGTCAGCGGCAGCTTCTCTGGGTAAGCAGGTGCAGAAGAGGCAGCCGACAAAGGAAGCCCCATAGCAACTCTATGGGTGACGTCACTTCCCAGGAATTTCCCAGCCGTTCTCGGCTGTCCCCTGCACACAGCTTCCGCCGCTGAAGACCGGACCAGATCAGCTTCAGAAAAGGTTTGTATAGCGATTTATGCTTTACAGGACTAGATAGGTTAGTCTTAGATTGTAGATACAAGTAGATTTAGAGATTTTAGTTTTAGGGTAAACTTCCAATTTAACCACTTGCCGACTGCTCACAGTATATTTACTGCGGCAGTCAGCCCCTCACAGGCAGAGCGACGTAGGTCCACGTCGCTAGCCTGTGAGGCTCTGGGGAGCGAGCGCGCGCCGCTTGAGGCGCGCTTCCGCTTTTGCGCGGTCACGGACCCCCCCACGCGTGTGACCGGAGGACCCGATGTCCGCCGGTCACTCGGCGATCGTCGGTGGAGAGGGAGAAAGGCATGCGGCTAGTGTAAACAAGCCGCCTGTCATTCTCCCCTGTGTAGAAACAATGATCATACAGTTCTACTATGTAGGACCGTTGATCATTGTTCCTACAGCTCAAGCCACAGCCAATCACAGTTAGAATCACGCCCCTAGGGACACACACCACCCCTCCCTCTCAAATAAAGTTAACCCCTTCACTGCCAGTGTAATTTTACAGTAACAGTGCATATGTATAGCACTGATTACTGTAGAAATGTCACTGGTAACCCCAAAAGTGTCAAAAATGTCAGTCAAGGGTCCGATCTGTCCACCGCAATGTCGCAGTACAGCAAAAAAAAAAAATCGCAGATCGCCGCCATTACGCGTTAAAAAAACAATCAACAAAAATGACAAAAATCTTTCCCTTTGTTAGTAAACGCGATAACTTTTGCCCAAACCAATCAAAATACGCTTTTTGCGATTTTTTTTTTACCAAACATATGTAGCATAAAACAAATTGGCCGAAAATGTAAAAAAATTTTGATTTTTACATTTTTTTGGGGGGGAATTTCATATAAAAAAATGTGAAAAATATTGTTATTTTTGCAAAATTGACGCTCTTTTTTTGTTTATAGTGCATGATCAAAAAATCGCCCAGGTGATCAAATACCATCAAAAGAAAGCTCTGTTTGTGGGAAAAAAAGGACGTCAAATTTGTTTAGATACAGCGTCGCACGACCGCGCAATTGTCCGTTAAAGTCACGCAGTGCCGAATCGCAAAATACCCCCTGGTCAGGAAGGGGGTAAAATCTTCCGGGGCTTACGTGGTTATTAAGGTAGACTGAATGTGCTGTTTCCAGGGACGCATTTGTAATTTAGTGATTGATTTTACTTGTTGCGTACCGGTGCCGTTTAATTTCATATTTCCAGTTCCTTATGACAAAAAGCCAAGCGAAGAAGAGGGAAGATGTTTTAGTGTTCAGAGAACTGATGAATTTGATCTAATACGCCATCAATCTTATTTTCATGTAAATGCAATAACATATAGCATATGATTTAAGGCACACAACTACCACAGGATGTCACCGGAGTCAGAGATGACTTCCATCGAGTTTTATGACAAGGGGCTCATTCAGACGTAGTGTTGGCAATAAGTTGTGTGGAATCTTGCTGATGTCTGACAAATGATGTTCCCTCTATTACCAATCTGAATTTGAGTTCATCCACTGTAAACACATCTTATTTATATGCAAATAGTTCCATGCAGGGAAATTTGTACACGTCCTTGGTTGTTAACAGTATTTTCTATGCAAACATACCATAAAATATTACCTTATATACATCATAAAAGTCTATTGACCAAAAAAGCAAAATAATAATATAAACAATATTATGCTGTTTTTATGAGTTTTAGACGCTTCATTGCTTCTCAGTGACATAACCCACCTTTCATATTTCATAAGATTAAAACTAGTGATTTCATCTGTTTTTTAACTTCCTTCCATATTCTAGCTGTATCACAGCAATAAAATAAACAGTTCAGAATTTAGCAAGGCTACATTTTGGCAGAACGGTGCTGCAGATGTTATAGCTCTTACCCTTCAAGACTTTTCAAATCCCACTATGAAAACCAACTGTATGGGACATGTATGATCTCTCTGTGTCTGATAAATTTCTTCCTGGTGCCACAGTTTCTGCTAACAGTCCTAAAACGTATTTGTAAGATAAACAACATCTAACCTGATTGTTACAAAAGGTTTCTGGATGCTTGTGAGACTGTGGTTGTGTGAAAAATCTCATGCTGGATATCTATACTGATATGGACTGGGTAATGTGTTAGGAAGAAAGGATGCCACATCGTTTGATGAAAATTAAAATTATCATCCTACAGAGGGCTGAATGCAAAGACACCCCGAAAATCAAAGTGAAAAATTGATGCAGCGGTTAGTTCATTTTGCTGAAATTTCATTGCAGCAACTTAAAATGGTACTCAGTAGTTTGTATGGCCCCCACGTACTTGTATACATGCCTAAAAAAGTCGGAGCATGCTCCTAATGAGAAGAGGGATGGTTTCCTGGGGTATTTCCTCCCAGATCTGGACCAGGGCATCACTGAGCTCCTGAACAGACTGAGGTGCAACCTGGCGGCGGTGTATGGACCGAACCATAATGTCCCAGAGGTGTTCTATTGGATTTAGGTCAGGCGAGTGTGGAGGCCATTCAATGGCATCAATTTCTTCACCCTCCAGAAGCTGGCTGCATACTCTCACAACATGAGACCGGGCATTGTCGTGCACCAGAAGGAACCCAGGATCTACTGCACAAGCGTAGAGTCTGACAATGGGTCCAAGGATTTCATCTTGATACCTAATGGCAGTCAGGGTGCCATTGTCTAGCTTGTGGAGGTCTGTGCAATCCCTCCATGGATATGCCTTCCCAGACCATCACCGACCCACCACCAGATCAGTCATGCTGAACAATGTTAAAGGCAGCATAATGATCTACACGGCTTCTCCAGACCCTTTCAGGTCTGTCACATGTGTTCAGGGTGAACCTGCACTCATCTGTAAAAAGCACAGGCCGCCAGTGGCGTACCTGCCAACTCTGGTTTTCAATGGCAAATGCCAATTGAGCTTCACAGTGCTGGACAGTGAGCACAGGGCCCAGTAGACGACGTCGGGCCCTCAGGCCACCCTCATGAAGTCTGTTTCTGATTGTTTGGCCAGAAACATTCACACCAGTGGCCTGCTGGAGGTAATTTTGTAGGGCTCTGGCAGTGCTCACCCTGTTCCTCCTTGCAAAAAGGAGCAGATACCTGTCCTGCTGATGGGTTTGGGACCTTCTACGGTCCAGTCTAGCTCTCCTAGAGTAACTGCCTGTGCGATCTCTATAGGGTCCAGAATTTGCCTCATGCTACCAGTAGTGACACTGACCCTAGCCTAATGAAAAAACTAGTGAAACACAGTCAGAAAAGATGAGAAGGGAAAAAAATGCCACTGGCCTCCACCTGCAAAACCATTCCTGTATTGGAGGTTGTCTCATTGTTGCCCATCGAGTGCACCTACAGGCAGTCCCCGGGTTACAAACATCCGACTTACAAAGACTCCTACTTACAAATGGAGGGAGACAACAGGAAGTGAGGAGAAATCTAGCCCTAGGAAGGACAATTCCCTCCTACAAGAGTTATCATGGGAAAAAGGTGTCTCCACTGAAGCTTTATCACCAATCTTTGTTTCCACAACCACCCAAAATTTTCAAAATCCAGTTGTCATAGGGATAGAAATTGAGGTGGAATCTTTTGAACAGGGGTACAGACAGCAAAACAAATGGTGCAGGGGTGTTAAACCTTCCCTATGCTACCCAAAAAACCTAAAAATTATTCTTTTGGCTGGAGCTACACTTAAAAAATTTACCTGTCCCGACTTACAAACAAATTTAACTTAAGAACAAACCTACAGTCCCTATCTTGTTTGTAACTCGGGGACCGTCTGTATTGGTAATTTCATTAACACCAAAGCAGCTTAAACTGATTAACAACCCCCTCTGCTATTTAACTGACCAGATCAATATCCCAGGAGTTTATTTGACTTGATGCTATACTCTGATTAAAAAGTGTTCCTTTAACTTTATTTGAGCAGTGTATATATATATATATTTATATATATATAGTTCCAAGGGTAGTCACAGCACTCTATACTTGAAGTAAATGCCCAGGTGCTCACCTACAAAGAAATCCATGAAAATCTAAAACTGGTTTAGTGGCACTCATGGGTCTTGCAGAGAAGGAAGATCATAAACAGCAGTGTTTTTACTGTCAACGTTTCGATGAAGCTCAGTCCATCTTTCTCAAGATGGTCTTAAGAAAGATGGACTGAGCTTCTTTGAAATGTTGACAGTAAAAAAACTGCTGTTTTTGATTTTCTGGCTTTGCAAGACCAGTGAGTGCCTCTAAACCAGTTTTGGATGTATATACAGTTGTGCTCATAAGTTTACATACACTGGCAGAATTTATGATTTTTTGGCCATTTTTCAGAGAATATGAATGATAACACAAAAACGTTTCTTTCACTCATGGTTAGTATTTGGCTGAAGCCATTTATAATCAATCAACTGTGTTTACTCTTTTTAAATCATAATGACAACAGAAACAACCCAAATGACCCTGATCAAAAGTTTACATACCCCAGTTCCTAATACCGTTTATTGCCCCCTTTAACATCAATGACAGCTTGAAGTCTTTTGTGGTATTTGTGGTTGGGGCTCTTTATATTTTCAGATGGTAAAGCTGCCCATTCTTCCTGGCAAAAAGCCTCCAGTTATCGTAAATTCTTGGGCATTGAACTGCACGTTTGAGATCTCCCCATGGTGGCTCAATGATATTGAGGTCAGGAGACTGAAATGGCTACTCCAGAACCTTCACTTTATTCTGCTGTAGCCAATGACAGGTCAACTTGGCCTTGTGTTTAGAATCATCGTCATGTTGGAAATTCCACGTACATCCCATGCGCAACTTCCGGGCTGATGAATGCAAATTTTCCTCCAGTATTTTTTTGATAACATATTGCATTCATCTTGTCATCAATTTCGACCAAATTTCCTGTGCCTTTGTAGCTCACACATCCCCAAAACATCAGAGATTCACCTCTGTGTTTCACAGTAGGAATAGAACCTTTCATCGTAGGCCTTGTTGACTCCTCTCCAAATGTAGCGTATATGGTTGTGGCCAAAAAGCTAAATTTTGGTCTCATCACTCCAAATTACTTTGTGCCAGAAGGTTTGAGGCTTGTCTCTGTGCTGTTTGGCATATTGTAAGTGAGATACTTGAGGCGACCATGCAGCCCATCTTTCTTCAAGAGCCTCCTTATTGTGCATCTTCAAACAGCCACACCACCTGTTTTCAGAGAGTTCTGTATTTCACCTAAATTATTTGTGGGTTTTTCTTTGCATCCCAAACAATTTTCCTGGCAGTTGTGGCTGAAATTTTAGTTGGTCTACCTGACTGTGGTTTGGTTTCAACAGAACCCCTCATTTTCCACTTCTTGATTAGAGTTTGAACACTGCTAATTGGCATTCTCAATTCCTTGGATATCTTTTTAAATCCCTTTCCTGTTTTATACAGTTTAACTACCTTTTCCCGCAGATCCCTTGACAATTATTTTGCTTTCCCCATGACCCAGAATCCAGAAACGTCAGTGCAGCACTGGATGAAAGATGCATGGGTCTGTCAGGAGTCCAGAAACTCATTGACCTTTTATACACACACACTAATTACAAGCAAACAGATCACAGGTCAGGATGGCTACCTTTAATAGCCATTCAAACCCCTTTGTGTCAACTTGTGTGCAAGCTATCAGACCAAAATCACCAGGGTATGTAAACTTTTGATCAGGGTCATTTGGGTAGTTTGTTGTCATTATGATTTAAAAAGAATAAACACAGTCGATTGATAAATGGCTTCAGCTAAACACTAACCATGAGTGAAAGAAAATGTTTTGTGTTATTCATATTCTCGAAAAAAAATGGTCATAAAATCATAAATTCTGCCAGGGTATGTAAACTTATGAGCACAACTGTATATATACATATATATATATATATGTATATATATATATATATATATATATATATATATATTCGCTGCTTACCACTTTTCAGTGCTGGAGTTATCCTGCTTAGGCAGACCATAGGTGATGCAGATCTCTTTCCTGCAGCCAAGGCTTGCAGGAAAGCATATCATTCAATTCCCCCATCAACAGTAAATGCTAATGTGGGAATACATCACGTGGAGCCACGGTGTTCTCCCAGCGTGGGGGGAGAGGGGGGGGTAGGGAGTCGTCATTGCCGTAAGAATGCAATGATTACTGCTAGTGGCTATAGTCACTGGCAATAATCACATGTGAAACTTCAGCATGTTTGTTGTACCGAAGTGGACCAGTGGATCGACTTGAGTACAATTACCCTGCCCATAGATAGTTTAAATCTCAGACGGTCCCTGCAGTTGTGTTTGTCATAACTAACCCTGTCTGTATTGTGCTGCCAGATCCCATTATCAGTTGTACACTAGACTTGACCACTGATAGTCCTAACAAAAAGAGTTAAAGATTTAGAAGCTGGCCTCCTGCATGTATATTATTGAGAGGAGGCTCAGTTTGTCCTTGGGACAGGGTCACTCTGAAATTGTTTAGAACTGCTTTTTTTTGGGTATGTTGTGTGAATAGGAATCTATAACAAACATATACTGGGGCTTTTTCAAATTTGACTGCAAAAGTGAAAATACATTATATAGATATATAAAATACCCTTGGCTATATTAGGACTCTTTATGACAGCTTAAAATTATTTTTTTCTGCTGAAAAATACCTACATTAAAGTGCACTTGAGCCAAAACTATGGACATTAATGTGTTAAGTACTGTGAAGTAATTAATCCTCAAATAATGCAAAAAAGACATTAAAGTTAAGTTTCTAACACATGTGCATTTCAAGGATGAAACAGTGACAAGTTTTTAAAATAAGGAGATCTGCTCTGTTGTTACTTTGAAGATTGATTTCTCCACAATACCTATAGCTACAGAGGCCCAGTTAAGTGCTTGTTTTAACATGCTTTTAGGCTTCATGCACACTGTACTCCAAAGAATGCTTGGGAGAAAAGTATAAATATCTGCATTTTTGCATGCGTTTTTGAATGAGTGTTTATGCGCATTCACACATTTGCAATTAATTCATTCTGTTGTCCAGAATATTAATTTATTACAGCCATTGGAATCTACACTGCTCAGAACAATTAAAGCGGTAGTATCCTGCTTTTTGGCACTTTAACCTACAGGTAAGCCTATAATAAGGCTTACCTGCAGGTACAAATAATATCTCCTAAACCGGCACGGTATTTACAGTGCATGCAGCCGCTCGCGCGAGCGGCGCATGCGCTCTGAAGGGGGGACCTTCAATTAACTTGCCGGGAGCTTGCCGGAAAAATCACTCCCGCGCGCATGCGCGGGAGTGACGTCATCGCGGCTCCGGCCAATCATCGCGCCTGAGCCGTCTCTTCTGGCCAATCACCGCGCCGGAGCCGCCGAACCCGGAAGAGACGGCGAGGGATCATGGCAGCGCCCGCAGCGATGTCCGGGGGTCCGTGTCGGGGCTTCGTTCTAAGGTAAGTTACACATAATGGGCTAGTATGCGATGCATACTAGCTCATTATGCCTTTGTCTTGCAGGTTTTTTTTTTTTTTTTTTTATGTTTTAGGGTTTACAACCGCTTTAAATGAACACTTTGAAAACACATCATATCTCAATGGGGTTGGCTCTCATGCTGGATACCTATACTGATATGGACTGGGTAATGTGTTAGGAACGAAAGGATGCCACATCGTTTAATGGAAATGAAAATTATCAACCAAAAGAGGGTTGAATTCAAAGACACCGCAAAAAACAGAGTGAGAAAATGATGCAGCAGGCTAGTCCATTTTGCTGAAATTGAATTGCAGCAACTTAAAAGGGTACTGAGTATTTTTTATGGCCCCCACATGCTTGTATGCATGCCTGACAACAGGATGGTGTCCTGTGGTATTTCCTCCCAGATCTGGACCAGGGCATCCTGAGCTCACTCCTGAACAGACTAAGGTGCAATCTGGCAGCGTCGGATGGACCGAAACATAATGTCCCAGAGGGGTTCTATTGGATTTAGGTCAGGCGAGTGTGGGGGCCATTCAGTGGTATTAATTCATCCTCCAGGAACTGGCTGAATACTCTCACCACTTGAGGCCGGGCATTGTCGTGCACCAGAAGGAACCTAGGACCCACTGCACCAGCGTAGGGTCCGACAATGGGTCCAAGGATTTCATCTCGATGCCTAATGGCAGTCAGGTTGCCATTGTCTAGCCTGTAAAGGTCTCTGTGTCCCTCCATGAATATACTTCCCCAGACCATCATTGACCCACCACCATATCAGTCATGCTGAATGATATTACAGGCAGCATAACACTCTCCATGGCTTCTCCAAACCCTTTCACGTCTGTCACATGTGCTCAGGGTGAACCTGCTCTCATCTGTGAAAAGCACAGGGCGCCAGTGGCGGACTTGCCAATTCTGGTGTTCAATGGCAAATGCCAATCTAGCTCCACGGTGCCAGGCAGTGAGCACAGGGCCCACTAGAGTACGTCGGGCCCTCAGGCCATCCTCATGAAGTCGGTTTCTGATTGTTTGGTCAGAGACATTTACACCAGCGGCATGCTGGAGGTCATTTTGTAGGGCTCTGGCAGTGCTCATTCTGTTCCTACAAATATCAAAGGTTCCTGCGAGCTACTACAACCAATACTACTTTAATCAAGCCAGCTGCAAACGCTGATCACCATCTCATTCTGAAGTGTATAGTGCCATACTAAAAACAAACCTTAGTGCTGTACTAAATAATATCTTATAAAACAATCAAAGATATATATAAAAAACAACTAGCGGGATAGAGACTCCACCAGTCTATCCACAGGGTGAAATAATATTAATATAATGTGAAAATAAAAAGTCCAAACTTGTAAAGGGAAAATAAAACACTCTGATTCTATAAGTAATGTTAACAAAATATAATTATTGAACACAAATATAAAAAAAAATGTTACTTGTATAGATTATGCAATGGCCTCCCAAAGCCAATGGACAACATTAACAGCAACTAAAAAGTCATTTAGACATACTGAAAATAGGATCTGGTGCATCTATACATACAACTCACCTAGTAGACACCGAATGGCTTTTAAAAGTCTCAGCATTTTGTCTTCTTGAGATGATGTGGGACACATCTGTACAGACTTTGTTAAGGAGAACATTTTGTGACTTTCTTCATCTAAGAACTACCAATTCACTCAGGATTTATAGCTGGTGCCCAGTTGGCCTCCGAATCGAAAGATTATATAATTGCTACCAACCATTCATTCAATGTGAGTAATGTGCGAATAAAAATAGTAGCGAGGTATAAATAGGGAAAGAACTGTTTTTTTATTACCAAATATCATTTTCAAAAATGAAATCAATGTTGCTGCATGGAGTTAGCCTTTTCAACAAAATGCCACCTGCAATTTTTAGCTCATACACGGAGACTGATGCAATAGGGGTTTTTATTTCTCGCATGTAGGCCATAAAGTAGAGAACCACTCAAAATGCTTTCTTTGTAACCAAACAATCTGTAACGGAAGAACAAATACTAAATGCAGTACAACATGTTCTTCACAAGAAAAAGGAGAAATAATGTCTATCATTTTTTTAATGAATCCCTACTCATCTACTTCGGTGATCCCCAACTTAGTCGCTCATGAACCAATTGCATTTCTTAGCTGCTTTTTAATGCTTATGGTTGCCTCTCAGCAGGTGTACAATACTTATTTGTTTTAACATAATTTACATTAGATAGTTCTCAAATGTAAAGACCTAAGGCCCCTTTCACATGGGGTGGATCAATTTTGACGGACTCCGCTTGCTCAGCGGGGATCGCTCCATTGATCTACGCTGAGCAGGCGGATGACAGGTCCGTCTCCACTCACTATGCAGTCCTGCTCTCCTCTATGGGGAGATCAGATGAAAATAGACAGCCTGTCCGTTTTCATCTGATCCGACCCGCTGGACGGATGGTAAACGTATTGCCATACACCTGCTTTCAGCGGATCTTGTCAGATCAAATGCTAGGTGTGTGCCAGCAGACACATGTCCGCTGACATCTGGCTTCCCATAGAGGTCAATGGTGGCCAGATCGGGTCCGCCTGAAAAAGGGACAGGCGGACCCGAACGGTCCGATCGTGTGAAAGGGGCCTTAAAGAAACCTTATTTATATAATTTAATTGTAATGTTTTAGGTCATGCACTCATGGACATGTTAGTAGGGTGCTTTGCGAGCATTCAGAAATCTCTCTGCTAGTTAAGGGACCATAGCTTCCTAATGTCCCTTATGTGGAGGAATTGAATCTGTCTTTCCTCTCTAGTTGTCTCTTAACTAAAGTCTGATGTATAGATACACACTTTAAAAAAATGCAAACTTTTTATCCAGCCTTTAAATAATTGCATTCATTATTGTCAGGTTCCAAATCTGGACCTGGGACCTTTGCAATGTCTGGCTGTGGCTCCTATCGCTGTGCTACCTGATATGCTGGACAGCTCACTAACTGATTCCTTAAGCAAATCTACTTTGTAACTTGTTTTTTAGTGAACCATGAACTTTTTGCTCCTCTCATGAACTTCCTTTTAGGCCATGTCTTTGCACTTCCTGTTTGCCAGATTATTGTGCTCTCTCCAGCTGATATTTTGCTCTTTTGCATACCTGCTACTGGCCTTATCTTTGCTAACACTTGTTTTTGACCCTTGGCTTGTTCATCGACTACGCTTCTCCCTAATCCCATCCAGTAACTATTTGCCAATGACGTTTTGGCTTGTTCATCAACTATGTTTCGTCCTCATTCCATACAGCTACTACACGTTACTGACCTTTTGGCTTGTTTATTGGCTACGCTTCTTCCTGATCTCATCCAACTACTACTTGTTCCTGAACTTTTGGCTTGTTCATGGACTATGCGTCTGCTTGTTCCCAATCTACTTCACCTGTTACCTGACCTCTGCTTGCTCTCTTCTTGCTGGGGCAATCCAGAGGGCTGAAACCCAGCATTAGCATGCAGCCAAACTCACCTCCATTATCAAGAGCTCTGCTAATGCTTAAACCCCACACCTTGGGCGAGCCTGCTCTATCCGCTTAGGGGATCAGTTTGTGTATTTATCCAGCTGACTACTGCGTGAATCTCTCTACTACAACAGCCACCGAGCCTGATCCCAGACCATGAAAGAACAATCTGGCCACAAGCATAGTAGCAACTACTGTGGGTGCTTTTAGGCAGCAAATTGCTGAGCTGCAAGAATTTGGTGTTACCTGCCAGGAAAAGTTTTCTGAGCTGCAAATTGCACTGAAAGAGCTACAAGAAGACATCCTTGATCTGATCATAGACAACTGTTGGATTTATGTTCTGGAGATACTACTGCTGTGGATGCTAATGCACGTATGCCTCTACCACTCCAGTTCAGTGGAGACTGTCGCCATTAAAAGGTTTCCCTACCCAACATCATGTACACTATATTGTCAAAGGACGAGAAGGTCTGGCTCGCAGTCTTTGCGCTAACTCCTCCCAAAGGTGTTCTATCAGGTTGAGGTCAAGAATTTGTGCAAGCCGGTCAAGTTCTTGACCCCAAACTCGCTCATCCATGGACCTGACTTGTGTACTGGTCCAAATCATTTGGTGGAGGAAGATTATGGTGTGGGGTTGTGTCAGGGCGTGCCCACACAAGTGCCCCCATGCCGATATCCAATATGGCCGCACTAATACATGCCTACGCATTAGTGAATGGCACGCAATGGCGAATCTTCATGCGTGACGGTGCACCGCTGCACGCACAGCATGCTATTTGCCAGTATTCACTGGCCTATATAAGGACACCAGTTGTTCTCAAAAAATGTTGGATAGCCTTGTATCTTGTGCTCCTGTGCCTTGTGCTTCTGCTTGATTACTCATTACTGACTCGGCTTGCCCCTGACCTGCTCTGTCTTCTCTCCTGGCTTTGAGCCTGGCTTGCTCTACGGACCTGCTTCTGCCTTATTCCTGATTGACATCCTGTGTTTTACCCTGGCTTGATCTCGACCACGCTTCTGCCTCTGCTCCTGACTGACTTCCTGTGTTTCACCCATGGCCTGGCTTCTGACCTTGATTCATGCCTCACCCATCTTTCAAGATCCGCCAGCACCTCCAGAGAGTCATCTGCTGTAATAACTTCTCTGCTCTTGGGTGTCCTCACATCGAATCATTGGGCAGGGGGCCCTCTCGTCACCTCAGCCTCCAGTCCGGTACGTGACAGTATAATCCAGCCCATAATGTCTGAGGCACAAAGAGGTGCTTCCCCGTTAGAGACTCTGTGCCAGCAAGCTGCTGCCCTTACCCAATCAGTGAAGAATTTATAAGAGGGTTACTTTCAGTTGGAAGGTCGCCTACAGAACCTTGCTGTGTCATCTGTCCCCCTATTGACCAGAATCTGTCTGCTGCATCCTCCACTTCTTCTGTTCCTGCTCAAGAACATTCTGCCTCCGCTTCCACTGTAGTGATGCCACCTCCAGAGCCTAGGGTACCCCGAACGCTTCTCAGGGGACCGATGAAAGTTCAGGGCCTTCCAGAATACCTGTCTTCTATATTTTCACTCCAGCCAAGGACTTTTTCTCTGGAAACCGTGAAAGTGGGGTTTATCATCTCACTACTCTCAGATGAACCTCAGTCCTGGGTCCACCACCTGCTGGAGCAGAAGAGTCCTGTGTGATACTCTGTCTCCACTGTTCCTGATGACTGCCATTTCTCAATTACATTCCGAACAGAGGATATTGACATCTGAATACACTGTTATCTTCTTATAGCCTTCTCCAGCTTTGTGAGCGTCAACTATTTTCAGTTTTCTAGACAACTGCTTAGAAGATCCCATGGTGCTGATTGTTGGGGCAAGGTCAGATGAGTCTGGGCATTTAAAACCTTTGAGATTGACATCACCTGGTCTTCCCAGACGATGATTGAGAACAATCCATGACACTGGCAGGTCTCAGCCTTGCAAAGGGGGCAGTGAATGCTATAAATTTTGCAGGGTGCCCAAACTTTTGCAGACACCATTTTTTTGTTTTCTGTTATTTTGAAAGTGTAAATGATGGAAATAAAATCAAACTTTTGTTGACATATAAGAATGTCTAATCTGTAATTTGATGCCTTTTGGAGATTTTTCCATCTTTCCTTGGCTTCTTTATGCACATTAATACAAATTTTTACCTGGGGTGCCCAAACATTCGATCCCCACTGTCTGCCTCTATTGTGGAGGTGCTTGACACTTCCTACGCAACTGCCCCATGAGACCCAGTAAGTTTCTCCCTTCATGTCCTGTCTACTTCCAAGTCTTTGGATCTTCTTCAGCTCACCTTGTTTAACCCATCTTGTTGCAGGTGGCGGAAGGGGAGATCAAACTCCAAGCAATCGTTGACTCCGGGGCATGCAGTTGCTTCCTGACCATTACCTTGGCAAGGAAACTGCAAATTCCACTTAAAAACAAGAAACAGAGACTTGAAGTCCATCTGGCTGATGGGACCATTCCAAGATAAGGACCTGTGACACAAGAAACTATCTCTAGCTTAACCCTGATAAACTCTGGTCACTAAGAATTTCTCTGTTTTGACAAACTTTGTTCTCCCATGTTTCCCATCATTCTCGGGATTTAGTGACTTCAGGCACATAACCCCCAGATCGATTGGCCTTGGGAAAGATCTCCTTTCCATCTGAATACTGTTTGCAGCACTGTTTTGCTCCAGAATCCAGTAACCCTCCAGGTTGTCTGATAGTCTAGCCTGTAACCAGTACCAGCCAAGTAGTGCCACCAGCCCACCATTGGATGTACTTCTTCGACAAGAAGCAGTCTCTATTCAAAATTTAAATTTAGGCCTTACAACTTCACATCGATGAAAGTCTTGAGAAAGGATTCATTTGTCCATCTTCTTCTCCAGCTGGTATTTTTTTTGTCGAGAAAAAAGACCATTCACTTAGACCTTGTGTAGATTAGCTCAACAAAATCATGATCAATAATCGTTACCTGTTCCCTCTCTTTCCTCAACTTTTCCAAAGATTTCGATCTACTCGAGTCTTTACAAAACTTGATCTACGTGGCGCCTATAACTTAGTTCGCATCTGCGAGGGAGACAAACGGAAGACACCATTTCTGACCTGCTTCAGGCACTTTGAATTCCTTGTCATGCCATTCGGGCTATGCAACGCACCATCCATTGTTCAACATTTCATGAACAACGTTTTCAGAGAGTTTTTGGATCACTTTGTGATAGTATAACTAGATACTATTCTCATTTTGTCTGCAACCCTGGATCTTCACAGGATTCATGTAAAGAAACTCTTGTCCACACTAAGACAACACCGACTATATGCTGAGGCAAAAAAATGTGAATTCGAGAAACTATCAATCCAATTCTTGGGGCTAATCATATCCACAGATGGAATTTCTATGGATCCACAAAAGGTGGCTGCCATCATTAATTGACCTGCTCCCACTGATAAGAAAGGCATGCAGAGGTTTGTGGGCTTTGCCAACTTTTTTAGAAGATTTGTCAAAAATGTTTCCTCCATAATCTCTCCCATAACCCAGTTGACCCGTCAGTATGTCTAGTTTCAATGGTCCCAGGAAGCTCAGCTGGCATTTGATAAATTAAAGACTTGTTTTACATCTGCTCCAGTATTACAACATCCAGATCCGGCTTTGCCCTTCGTCCTCGAGGTGGATGCCTCAGAAGTCGCCACAGGAGCCGTTCTATTACAACGTCAGGGACCAAAGCTCTGCTTCACCCAGTAGCTTTTCTCTAGGAAAATGAGTCAGCCAGAGAAGAACTATGATGTGGGTGAGTGAGCACCGCTGGCCATTAAATAAGCCCTGGAAGAGTGGTGATACCTGCTAGAAGGTGCTGCTCATCCCATCATGATATTTACAGATCACAAGAATTTAGAATATCTCAGAACTGCTAAACGATTAAGACCACAACAAGAAACTTCTGAAATGGCTGCTCCTAGTACTATTCTGTCCCCACAAAACTTTTTACTAATCCAATCTGATCTAGGTACATTGATCAAGCAAGCTTCTGCTCTGTGCCCTGAATCTAAAACCATTGCATTGAGGAAACACAAGGGACTCTTATAGTATAATGACAACATTTTCATCCCTCAAGAAGTGAAACTTCAAGTTCTTAAGGCCTGTCATGATTATCTACTCACAGGTCACTTTGGAGTCCAAAAGACGTGTGAACTCATTCAAAGATCCTGCTGGTGGCCCAATCTAAGACAAGATTGTAAAAACGATGTAAATTCTTGCGTGACTGTCTATGCAGTAAAGGCGGTAATACCAAAACCTGGGGCCTGCTGAATCCCCTCCCCGTTCCAGAACAACCCTGGAAAATGCTTTCAATGGATTTAATTGTGGACTTACCCCCCTCAGATTAATTCATCACCATCCTGGTGGTAGTTGACAGATTGTCCAAGATGGCCCACTTTTTACCCATCATAAGCACTCCCTGTCACAGATATGGCACATCTATTTATCAAAGAAATTATGCAGTTGCATAGATTACCCAGCAGCATTTTCTCCGACAGAGGGGTACAATTTACTTCTAGATTCTGGAAATATCTGTGCAAAGTCCTGAAAACTGAAGTTTGTCTGTCCTCTAAATACCACCCACAAAGTAGTGGACAGACAGAAAAAAACAATCAGACTTTGGAGCAGTACCTTAGATGTTTCTCTACATTCACCCAAGCCAATTTGGTGTCCCTTCTCCCATGTGCCGATTTTGCTTATAATAAAATTCAGTCCATGCATCTACTAACAAATCAGCATTCTGGGCAAACTACGGTTTCCACCCCTCATTTTTGCCAGATGTCATCCCAGAAGCTTCAGTATCTGCAGTCCAGGATAGGCTGACCTTCATCCAAGCCAACTATCAGGCACTTCAGGAAGCTATGCAGAAGGCTCAGGGGGATTACAAAAGACATTTTGACAAAAGGAGGAGAGGTAATCCTGTGCTAAAGGTTGGAAACAAGGTTTGACTTTCCACAGCAAACCTCAAACTCACTTGTGCCTCCTGGAAAGTGGGCCCAAAGTTTATTGGACCTTTTGAAATTAGGAGGGAAGATAACCCTGTAGCATTTGAACTAATCCTGCCAAGCTCTTAAAAAATTATTTCAGTTTTCCACGTCTTCTTACTCAAACCAGCAGCGCCTAGTTAATTTCCTGAAAGAGAAGAGCCACCTCCGCCACCAGTTACAGTAGGGGAAGACACAGAGTATGAAGTAGAAGCCATTGTGGATGGTCGAAAGAGGGGGGAGACAAGTGCAATACCTCATTTAATGGAAAGGATATCCACCAGAGAACTCATGGGAACCAGAAAATAACGTGCATGCTCTTAAACTTCTTCAGAAATTCTTCAGACGATTCCCAGGAAAACGGGCACGTCTGGGCATCCAGAGGCTGCCCCTTGGAGGGGAAGAATATCCGACAAGACTTGGAAAATATGCCATGATCCAATTTAGCAATGGTAATTCGCGCCTGCGCATTAGCGAACGGCACGCAATTGCGAATCTTCATCGCACCAGCGCAGGCAAAGCGTGCTAATTGCCATTATTCACTGGCCTATATAAGGACACCAGTTGCTCTCACAAATTGCTGGATTATCATCAGACTTGTATCTTGCATTTCTGTGCTATGTGCTTCTGCTCGATTACTCATTACCGACCTGGCTTGCCCCTGACCTGCTCTGGCTTCTCTCCTGGCTCTGGACATGGCTTGAACATGGACCTGATGTATGCTTCTGCCACTGCTACTGACTGACTTCTTGTGTTTGAACCCTGGCCTGGCTTCTGAGCTTGCTTCCTGCCTCACCCATCTGTCGAGGTCCACCAGCACCTCCAGAGAATCATCTGCTGTGATCACTTCTCTGCTCTTAGGTTTCCTCACATCTCGTTTCTTTAGGCAGCTTCACCTTCAGGCAATCCGTATATTTTTGGGCTTTGCACCCTCTGTCACCACCTTCAGAAGTACTCTGCACTCAGCCGCAAGGGGAGCCCTCTTGTCACCTTAGCCTCCAGTCCGGTAAGTGACAGGTTGTTTTTCAGGGGTTGGGCCTGGTTCCTTAATTCCAGTTAGGTGAACTCTTAAGGCGTCAGCATACCAAGACATTTTGGACAATTTCATGCTCCCAACTTTGTGGGAACAGTTTGGGGATGGCCCCTTCCTGTACCAACATGACTGTTCACCAATGCACAAGGAAGGTCCATAAAGACATGGATGAGCGAGTTTGGGGTGGAGGAACTTGACTGGCCTGCACACAGTCCTATCCTCAACCCTTAAGAACACCTTTGGGATGAATAAGAGCAGAGACTGCAAGCCTGGCTTCTCATCCACATCAGTGCCTGACCTCACAAATGCACTTCTGGAAGAATGGTCAAACATTTCAATGGACACACTCCTAAACTTTGTGGACATCCTTCCTAGAAGAGTTGACACTGTTATAACTGCAAATGGTGGGCCATCTCAATATTGAACCCTACGGAGTGTCCCAATACATTTGACAATATAGTGTATACTTTCAGATGCAACCAGTTACATTCACTTCTGAGAGGAAAAAAGGTGCTGTTTATTATCGACCTGCTGACTGAGGAAGCCTTCGCCTGGGCCTCCCCTTATGTTCAGCAAGACAATGCTATCCTGGATCATTTTGATTCTTTTGTGACTTTTATGGATCATGTTTTAGGTGACCCTAACCATTCTGGTACTGCTGAAGCAAAACTGCAAAGTTTATGGCAGGGTAGACTTTCTGTTGTGGCACACACAGCTGAATTTCATTGTTGGATTTCAGATACCAGTAGGAATCTATCAGGGCAACAAAAGCCAGCTTCCTAAAGGACTCTTTGAACAAGTAGAAGACAAACTCGCCAGAGTAGAGACTCCTGATGATCTCAAAGCCTTCAATATATTATGTATCTGAATAGATCAGAGACTTACAGAAAGGAAGGAGAGACTAAGAATACTAGAAATGAATAGAGGTATGCATTTTTCTACTGGTCAGTTTGCTCAGAAGGGTTCAATAAGCCCTCCAGATTCCAGCGCTCCTGAAACTAAGCAAGTGGATGCTATTAAAAGATCTATTTACAATAAAAAATACAATTAGATCAAGTATGCATCAAGGCAAAAAAACCTTTATGACTACCTTAAAACAAAATGACTGTGGAGCAACAGGAGTAAGAACACCTACATTTCTTACAACTCTTATGAAGGCTGATGGGAGCCAAAAAAGATCTCACAGCTGGAATCATGAAACAAGTAAAAAGCTCAAATTGTAGCTCATCCCCAGTCTTCTTCTAAAAAGAACAATATCACTTTTGGGAGCATTGATGAACTTATTCCAGCAATACAATCTACTTTGGGTGATATAGAACATAGTACTACACACTGAAAACTGTATCCGACAATTAGCTTGGTGTAAGTGATGTCAGCATGCTGTACCATTTTCCATTTATTAAAAATGGCTAAAACAATACAGTTTTGTGTGAAGCACCAAAAGCAGCTATAGTGTATTGTAATATAACCATCTCAGCTTGTATTGCATTTTGCGAGATAGGATAATTAAAAAACCTTAATTGCTGCAGAATAACAATTTCATCTTCCTATGAAATCCAAGGTAAATGGATCCAGAGAACAAATGCAAACAGACACCTTCCATTTCCTCTCTCTCAATCTCAACAGCTTCACTGTCTTAATTGTTGCCTTTGCCAGTCGCACTTCGCACTGTACTGTTCGGTTTTACTGCCATCTGTGAATGCTGAAAAGCTGTCTCATAGAAAAATGTGCTCATGTCCAAGGGCAATATCCCGTGATTGTATAAATTGCCAAGTGCGATTGGCTGCATATTTAAAAATGGATTGTAATGTTACAGCCATAAAGCTGTTAGGGAAGTGTTTAAACAATCGGTAATGTGAGACAAAAAGATAAAAAAAACAATCTTCTCCCAGTGAGAACGAAATGCACAATGCCAGGGAACAATTACTCAAATTGTGTAATTTAGTTAGAAAAATAACAACAACCTAAGCAGAATATTGACTCAGTTCTTAAAATCTGGTCTTTAAGTCCTCATTCACACCATGTGCAGAGGCGTTCTGCAAGGGCACAAAAAAAAAAAAACAATTGTTTTCTATGTTCACACCACAACACTGGTATTACACATGGATTTTTTCTGCGCAGGAATCTGGAATGTGTTGTGGCACGGCGAGACCATGTAGTGATGTGATAAGGCAGTCTAGGCCAGGTTTTCAAGAAAACAGGCCCACCAATGGCACAGGTATGTGCTGTTTTTTTTTTTTGTAGTATTGGGATTAGAGGTTAGGACCCCACCCTCCTGAGGGGTTCACTGATTGTAAGCGAGACAAGAGGTGCAAGTCTGCACTGTGCTGTCCAGGACGGGACAGGCCAAGGTGCTGAGGTCTCACCCGAGGGTCAGAGGTGCCCCAAGCCAGAGGTTCGAGTCTGAGAGAAAATAACCAAGAAACAGGGTCTCACTCGGGGGTCAGAGGTGCCCCACGCCAGAGGCTCGAGCCCGAGAGAAAATAACCAAGAAACAGGGTCTCACTCGGGGGTCAGAGGTGCCCCACGCCAGAGGCTCGAGCCTGAGAGAAAATAGCCAAGAAACAGGGTCTCACTCGGGGGTCAGAGGTGCCCCATGCCAGATGCTCGAGCTTGAGAGAAAATAGCCAAGAAACAGGGTCTCACTCAGGGGTCAGAGGTGCCCCAAGCCCGCGGCCCAAATCGGAGAGAGATTCTATGAGACAGAACAGCTGGAAGCAGTAATGGAAAGACACAGAGCCGAAAGAGGTACAGCATATGTGTACTAGCACTGGGGATGGGTGCAAGATGGTCTGGATGACCAAGGCATGAGAAAGCCAAGAGGTTTGAATATTGTTATTTTGTCGTATTAATGGTGAGAACCCCCTGCGTGGGAAGCTATAAATTTGTAAACTCTCTTAAAATAAAAGTGGGCAGGAAAGGCCCTGAAACGTACTTTTGGTGTGGAGTAAACTCACTATTGTGCACTACCTATGAGCTACAAATCCCCCAACCTCTCACAGTTTGTAAAACTCACTGAAATGCTCATGAAAACTGATGTAAACTCGTGAAATCTGTGCATTAGTTTCCATCAGTTTTTCTACACGTATGGTGTGACTGAGGCCTTGAAATGGAAGTTCAGGCAAAACCTAACTAACGCTAAACCTGCTCTCTGCCACATTCTAAATCTTATCTATCTATCGATCTATATATCTATCTTGAGTTATTCATTTTAAGGTCTTCACAGAGGAAAAGCAATTTCATCTCCAAATACGGAAAGGTTTCTTCCTAGTAGGAGCTGTGAAAATGTGGAATAGACTCCATCCAGAGGTGGTTCTTACAAGCTCAGTAGATTGCTTTCCTAAACAAACATAATATAACTGGGTACTCACATTTATAGGTAAAGTTGATCCAGGGAATAACCGATTGCCTCTCGGGAGATCAGGAAGGAATTTTTTTCCCCTGCTGAAGCCAATTTGATCATGCTTTTCTGGGGTTTTTTGCACCTTCCTCCGGATCAACTTTGGGTATAGGATTGTGTATATGGGATTGTATGGTTGTTTTTTTTTTTTTATTGGTTGAACTAGATGGACTTTTTTCAACCTGACTAACTATGTAACCCTAGGAAGCAAAAATCACTATACTTACCTAGTCTGCAGGCGATCAGGTCCGGTCCCAGCATTAGCTGTCAGCAGCAGCTTCAGTGTGAAGGGGGGTGCAGGAGGTGCTGCCGACAACGGAAGCCCCAGAGCAAGTCTATGGGTGACGTCACTTCACAGCCATTTCACAGCTGTTGTTGGTCCTCTCCTGCCCGGCGCTTCCCCTGCTGGAAACCGGACTGGATCAGCTGCAGAATAGGTAAGTACAGCGATTTTTTTACAGGGTTAGATAGATTAGGTTTAGAATGTGAAAAAGAGCAGGTTTAGAGTTAGTTAGTTTTTGCCAGGACTTACACTTTAAGTGTTAGTGCACCTTTACAGAAAAAATGAAAAGGTAAGCACCATACACCCTCCCCACCCTCCAGTTCCCGCTGTACACACCTGCTGAGCTGTCAGTGCCCATGCGGCCTGTCCTGGGATTTGAAACTTAGCTGGTTCAGACTAAAGATTTCCTTTTCTAATACTCATGTCTGCTGTCAGCGCTGTATTATTTGTATGTAGCACCAGCAGTAAAGCAGTATACTGTACATCGCTGTGTTCTAGCATTGGTACAAGGGTGTACTGTCAAACTGAGTCAGGCTGAGTGCGGTTCAGCCATTCACAGAAAGCTTGAATTTTTATGAATTAAAACAAGTCTTCTCTGATTGGAAAAGGTGGAGTGGTTACATAGTTACATAGTAGTTGAGGTTGAATAAAGACAATAGTCCATCCAGTTCAACCTGTGTAGGCGCACATGGCCGTAATCATCTCTCATACCCCTTAATGTTCTGATCCTTGAGATGTACGTCCAAGAGTCTTTGGAAAGTAGCCATACTCCCCGCAGAAACCACCTCTTGTGGTAGAGAATTCCACAATCTTGCCCTAACAGTAAAGAAAGCCCTGCGTTGCCTGAGGTTAAAACGCTTCTCCTCTTATCGCATTGTATGTCCTCGAGTCCTCATGCAATCCTTGCGACTGAATAGCTTTTTTTCTATGCTGAGATCACCATTGAGGTATTTATAAATTGCTATCATGTCCCCTCTCAGGTCTCTCTTTTCCAGGGAGAATAAATTAAGCGATTGTAGACACTCTTCATAATTAAGGTCCTCCAATCCCCTAATTAGTTTAGTTTCCCTTCTCTGGACTCTCTCCAGCTCCAACACATCCCTCCTGAGGACTGGCGACCAAAACTGGACAGAATACTCCAGATTCGGTCAGACCAGCGTTTTATAAAGTGGTAGGATTATAGTTTTATCTCTGGAATACATCCCTTTCTTTATGCATGCTTATAGTCTGCCGGCTTTGGCAGCTGCCGCTTGACATTGCATGCTATTGCTTAGTCTATCCTCTACCAAGACTCCCAGATCTTTCTCCATTTTTGATTCCCCTAAAAGTACCCCCCCCCTAAAGTGTATTGTGCTTTTATGTTTTTAGTCCCCAAGTGCAAAACCTTACACTTCTCCACATTAAACCTCAACCTTACACTTCTCCACATTAAACCTCATTTGCCATGTTGTTGCCCACTCCGTTATTTTGTCCAGGTCATTCTGTAGGATATCTGCTTCATGCTGTGCAGTTATTGCCCTGCCCAATTTTGTGTCATCTGCAAAAACTGATATAGAACTAATGATCCCGTCCTCAATGCTATTTATGAATAAATTGAACAAGGTTGGTCTCAGGACTGAGCCTTGGGGGACCCCACTTACCACCCAGACTAGTCTGAGTATGCGCTATTTATTACCACCCTTTGGACACGCCCTTTTAGCCAGTTCCATATCCAAGAGCAAACCTTGTGGTCGATGCCTGCAGACCTTTTAGGTGACATCACTATCTCTACCTGTGTCAATCAGAGGAAACTTTATATTCATTCATAAAAGTACAAAGTTTCCTGTGAATGGCTAAGCGGAGCTCAGCCTGACTCGATTTTGTTCTAGGTATGGGATGGGAAGTTCACATCCCCCTGCTGGAACACAACACTGTATACTGTATGAAGCTAATTTTACATACAGTTTATACAGACAGCGGCCGCATGTATTAATGAAGGCATTAGTTAGCTTGGACCAGCTTGGTCCAAACAAACTATGTAAAATTAAATGAAACGTGTTAAGCTTTTAATTAAAGTGATACATTTGAAAATTTATTTTGAAATGGCATTAACATGTTAAAGCTTATATGACATTTTAGTGACTGGATTTAAATATACTTCAGCTAGCCAGACGCAATGCAAAAAGTTCATGCTGTAATTCTGATGCAATGAGTATAATACACTATATTACCAAAAGTATTGGGAAGCCTGCCTTTACACACACAAACTTTAATAGCATCCCAGTCTTAGTCTGTAGGATTCAATATTGACTTGGCTGACCCTTTGCAACTATAACCGCTTCAACTCTTTTGGGAAGGCTGTCCACAAGGTTAAGGAGTGTGTCCAGAAGCGCATTTGTGAGGTTAGGCACTGATGTAGAACAAGAAAGCCTGGCTCGCAGTCTCCACTAAACTTCATCCCAAAGGTGTTTTATCGGGTTGAGGTCAGGACTCTGTGCAGGCCAATCAAGTTCCTCCACCCCAAACTCGCTCATCAATGTCTTTATTACCTTGCTTTGTGCACTGGTCCAAACATTTTGGTGGAGGGGGGATTATGGTCATGGGTTGTTTTTCAGGGGCTGGTCATGGCCCCTTTGTTCCCGTGAAGGGAACTCCTAAGGTGTCAGCATACCAAGACATTTTGGACAATTTCATGCTCCCAACTTTGTTGGAACAGTTTGGGGATGGCCCCTTCCTGTTCCAACATGACTGCACACCAGTGCACAAAGCAAGGTCCATAAAGACATGGATGAGCGAGTTTTGGGTGGAGAAACTTTCTCAGATGCAGCAGTGGGAGCCTTTGGCTGTCAATCACAGACAGTGGGGAGGCGGGCACACAGAATGAGGCTCAGGAGCGAGCCCACACGAGTGCCCCCATAGCAAGCAGCAGTGCACAAAGCAAGGTCCATAAAGACATGGATGAGCGAATTTTGGGTGACAGAACTTGACTGTCCTGACCTCAACTCTACAGAACACATTTGAGAAGAATTAGAGTGGAGACTGCGAGCCAGGCCTTCTTGTCCAACATCAGGGTCTATCCTTACAAATGCGCTTCTGGAAGAATGGTCAAACATTCCCATGGACATGCTCCTAAATCTTATGGACACACACACACCTTCTTTAATCCCCTTTTTCTCTTTAGTTTTGTTATATACAGGGATGGAGACGCAGAGCAGTGCTCGCCGGTGTCTCATCTAAAGTCCCAAAACTGCCCAAATTTTCTATGTTATCAGGGATGGAGACGCTTGCTTTACAGGCTGGTGTCTCATACAAAGTCCCTATTTGCCTTCACCATCTATACTATTGGGATGGGGGTGTGTGTTTCCCAGCTGGTCATTTTTTAGTTTGCACCCTATGACTTTTACATAGCCATTAGTTTTTCAATACCAGTCATGGAGGGGAGCAGGTTGGGGGAGGATTGGGCCATCTCCAAGCTCACCTGTTTCCCATCCACCCATCAGCATTCATGTACTTCCATGTTTGAGACACTCAGGTTGAGTAGTGTTAGGAAGTGTTAGAACTGCAGGATACACAGGGTGCCGTGGAGTGGCCTGCAGCTTATACATGCGTTTGCAAATGTGTGTTAACTAAACCCCTGTTTTTAACCTATTATGTAAGACAGGTTTATTTGGTTTGTCAGCAGACTGGTCGGTAAGTATAGCAAACTAAGGGCCGGTTGGTTTCCACACACACACCTTCTTTAATCCCCTTTTTCTCTTCAGTTTTGCTAAATCTTATGGACAGCCTTCTCAGAAGCTGTTATAGCTGCAAAGGGTGGGCCAATGTAATATTGAACCCTACGCATTAGGACTGGGATGCCATTAAAGTTCATGTGCGTGTAAAGGCAGGCTTCCCAATACTTTTGGTAATATAGTGTAGGTTCTGCCCATGCAGTAAATACCAGCCCACCTGTACTTTTAATAAGGATACTTTTAATAGCCTTCTCATTGCCATCCGTTAACAGGACCTCTTTGGCTTCTGCGGAAACTGCGACCTGAAAAGGCGAGAAGAGTTACAGGGGCAAATGACGGAACATAATGCATCATGCATGGAGAAGTGGAGGCAGGTTTGACAAGCTTTCAGTATCATGCTTCTTCACCATCTTCTTTCTCCGTAACAATCTTCAATCTTTTTTCATTTTATGTCTGCATTATTTTAATCATTCAATCAAATCAGTCAATACTTTTATCTTTCCATTTGCGGGAGTCTCTATCTTGCTATCATTCTGTTGGGTAATTGCATTGTGACAGCGGATGATGGTATTCCGAGAGGCTTTCATTTGCGGGATCTGTTTATCTAGTGGAACCATCACACAAGGCCTGTCATTCTGCCTTTCAGCCTCTTTCTGTCTGGCTGCCTGGATGCCCTTCATATAACTTTGTATTGGCGGCTGATGGCTTTGTAAGGGTAATTTTTTTTTCTTTTTTTTTTTTTTGTGAGCTTGACATGCTCACGCATTGGGCTGTAACCTCAACACATTGTATAAATGCGACAGGTTTGTCAAATGCCAATCAGTGTAACAATATGCCTTTATTTGGAGAGACACAGAAACTTGTCTAACGCACTGGGCTGCGACATAATATCTGCTGAATGCGCGACTCCAATGGTCACCGGCGTCTCTGAATGGCCATCCCGGCTCAAAAGAATCTAATTATGGAGAGCTCTGGATCATGTTTGTTGGTGTAATAATGCAGGCAAAACATTAGCAGCTATATCATAGTGCTCCAACTGTGATTTGCAAGCTATTCCTGTATTTTAGCAAATGGGACTGTAATCTGGAGGGAAGGGGGAGAAACAAAAAAAAAAAAGATTCGGCTACGCCAAGACGTAACATCTTGTGGATTGGAATGTCACAACAAGAGATATTGACTACACTCAAGGAGAAGCGTTTTTTTTTTTTTTTTTTGCTCTCCGAGGCAACCATAAAATCAATACGGAACGAAATATAGGGGCAACTGGGGAAGTTCTCTCAAGACTCCAGCTTGACCGCAGCTGATGCTGTTGACAGTTCCCTGACCCAGCATGTTGGAGGCACTGGAACCGTTCTCTCCTTTTGTTCCAGCCTGTGAATGGAACTGGAATTGAGAAAAGACTTACCATGAGACCAGCCATGCATGTCATACCACCCCCTAGCTCACACACAGCAAGATCCCTGCAAAACAGAAAGGAAGCCTTACAAATGAGAAGAAAATGGGCAGACATACATATATATTTATATGCACACACATAAATCTATGCAACAAATTGTCACCTGTAGTAGTCACATTGCAAGAAAAAAAAAAAAAAGTTAACAAGTTGCAGGGACAGTACTAGGCGACCTCATGGTGTTTTGCGTTTTAAAAATAATTATGATAAAGAAAAGTCACAAAGCAGGCAAACCAGTAGGGGGTTTCCTCATTAGTGTTTTCTGCAACGCTGCCACCGCTGAGCTAAAAAATCTGAGAAGGATCCTTTTTTTTTTTTTTTTCCTCCACTCTCTCGTTCTTTTGTCAATAGCAGTCTCTATTAAAACTCAAACTTGCTAAAGTAGCGAAATGTCATTGTTAGCAGAAGATTGCATTATTAATTCTCTTCTGGTTCCTGCAAACAACACGAAACGTTTTGCACTTGTGCAGAGTTAAATTGCTGTAAACGGATTCAGCTAGGTTGGGTTTATTGTTTTTTTTTTTCAGCCAAAGATAACTTTGTACTGTGAAAGGAGTTTTAGAGTTGTAATTAAAGTGTTACTAAACCCAGGACCCTGCATTCACTATATCCGGTCTCCCACACTACACAGAACATGGAAATTCAATTATTTTAGTAAATATAAACTGCTAAATACCTTTTCTCATGAGCAGTACATACCATGTTTCCCCGAAAGTAAGACATCCCCCAAAAATAACACCTACTTACAATATTGCCTCTCGCTGAAATATAAGGCATCCCCCCGAAAATAATCAATAAGAACAACCCCTGCACATGCTGATTAACAACAGTTTGATATTGATTTTTAGATTTTTTTTATATACAATTTTTATATGGAATTTTTTAAATATAGAATTCTTATATTGATTTTATAATAATAACTTTCTAATAGGCTATCATATCAACGGTATGCCTTTTGGTGTTAGAAGGATGTCTGAAAAGAAAAAGATGCTGAGGCTTATTAGAGTCCTATAAGTCTAGAGTTCTATACTTTCTATACTTTCAATGTATTATAAGCATATGATACTTAATGTAATACTGTATATGGAATGTAATTTTTAACAAACCTTCCATGGTTTTTTTTCATAATATCTGTGCTTGCATTTTAAACGGATAGCCCCTTGTTCCTCCCCTCCAACCAAGGTAGGCAACGATAATTGGAAACTGGCCCCTTAAGAGAATGAAGTTAATAAATCAGGGCTGAAGGATTTCCGGGTATATAGGGAGGAGGAGGTTGTAGGAAGCAAGGTGGGACCTGAAGAAGGAGGCTACGCCTCCGAAATGTGTTGTCCGTGGCAACCAGCAGAGGCAGTGTACCCGTGTTGAACCCTCCACTCCGTAGCCCCTTACTGCTTGTGGCTTCAGGCTGAGGCTCTCCTGTGTAGCGGAGGACGGCGGCGGACTGGTGCGCAGGCGCACTGGTACTGACACCTAGTGACCCGACAGTGGAGCCGTAACAGGAAGTAGGGGAGAGCGGGTCATAGCGGCGGGAGCCGCAAGAGAGGAGACCGGAGTGATACTATCTGGAGGGACGGGAGGAGTGAGGAGCTTCTGTTAATATGCAGATATGCGTTTGCAAAGAAGAAAATATGTGAGTGCATTTTAACTGTACTGTACTGTTTGTCCTATAATAAAGCGATATTGCCCGAGGTCTGCGTGCGCTTCCCTCTATTACAGATTGGAATTGCTTTTTATCCGCCCCCGAAAATAAGACCTCCCCGATAATAAGGCCTCCCCCAAACATAAGATCTCCCTGATAATAAGGCCCCCGAAGCTACCGGGGCGGCGGACGCCGCTGCGCAGCTCACTGTTGGCCGCAGCGCAGCCGGAGCAGACAGGAAGTCTCTTTTAATCAGAGAGCCAATGCCATCGCCTGGACAAGCTGCCGCCTGCTGCTTGCTCTGCCCTGACGGAGTCTGGCTGACTCACAGGATTCTTCTTCATGTAAAAATAAGACATCCCCTGAAAATAAGACCTAGCGCATCTTTGGGAGCAAAAATTAATACAAGACACTGTCTTATTTTGGGGGGAAACAGGGTAGCAGTCTTGTGACCTCTATCTGTTCCTGGTGAAGCCTGTAGGAGGAGTTTTCATACTGCACTGAGCTGTCCTTTGAGGCTTCCCGGAGCTCCAGACCCTCTGTCTGGACAGTGCTGATTGGCCCTGTGCTAATCACATGCACTCTCCAAAGAAAAAAAAAAAAAACCTCTCTAGCACAACACACTAAACTGAGCATGTGTAGCCTGACTCCAAAGGCTCTGTCTTATCCGGACATGCCTTTGGACTCTGGCGGCAACTCCATGTCCCTTTTTTTTCCTCCTCCCTCTTTGGAGGTCCCTTGGATGGGACAAATGGGACAGTTCCATTCCCTACAACTGGGACACTCCTTGGTACTATTTTCAAGTTCATCAAGGAGCAGAGGCTGCATGGAGTTAAGCCCGACTTGTGGAAGCCAAAAACTATCTACAAGTTGATCAGAGCATCGGACATTGTTGAGACTGTTCCAGGCCTCCCTTCAGCCACTTGCAAAGTGGTCTGGAGGAATGTTTCTTCAAAGGGACTCACCAACAGGCATAAAGATCTGGCGTGGATGGCAATCCAAGGGGGGGGGTTGCCACTGAAGATATTTATGCATGCCAGAAACTTGTGCAGATACAGGCACTGCCCCTTTTGCATTATCCATGAGGAAACTGCTTTGCACGTTTTCTGGGAGTGCTCCTTTGCACAGAGCCTGTTGAAGGCCTTGGAACCTGAACTCAAAGACTTTGTACCACAGACTGCCATCACACACTTCGGTGTTCTGAACGGACTATTTTGTGGAACTTTTTTCCCAGGAGGACATTGACAACGCCTGGCAGGTGCTGTGTTGCTTTAAGGACGCTCTATGGTGCGCCAGAAAGCGCCTTATCCACCAGCGGGAGAGGATGTCCATTCAGGACTGTCGCAGACTGGTTCACAGTCTGCTCAGAGACTATAACCTGATGGATCTCAAGGAGGAAGAGGAGGTCTGAAGATTTCCCCTTCCCCCACTCTCCCTTGTGTGTCTTTGTCTATTCAATAAAGCTTCGGGCTTGTGACTTCATTCCCCTCCCCTTACCCCTCTCTACCACCCCCCCATCACACCTGTTGCTTTTTGATACGTAATGATGTTTGATAGTTGCAACGTATAGTAAATGATTGCTAGTTTCATGCTTTGGGGGTATTACGGCGTCATGCATGATGTGATGGCTCGGGGTATCCTTACTCCACACAACACATCAGGCATCATACCGCAGAATGAATGTATGTTTGAATGTATTTATTTGTATGATCGGAAATGTATTGTAAATGTAGTGTATTTATGCGCTGCGTCGCAGTACAGGGGAGAATGTACCCCGACAAAGTATTGTTTTTTGTATATTCTTACGCAAATAAAGTATACATTTTCAACCAAAAAAATAGGTAAGTGTCTAGGGAGGGGGGGAGGCACACACATTGCAAGTTTTTTTTTACCTGAATGCAAAAAATGCATACAGGTAACAAAAAACTTTTATCCTTTAGAATCATTTCAAAGAGGAATTAAACTCTCTCAATCAACATGAGCTATTTTTAATCCGTATGCTGCTAGCATTATTACCACTTGCCAACCGCCCCCCTGCAGATAAACTGCGGCAGGCTGGCTCGGCTGCGTGAACCGCCGTACGTGTACAGAGGTTCGTGGGAGTGCTCCTGGGGGCGCACCCCCAATAAGGCAGCGGAGAAGCCGATCCATGGGGCCGGCGTACGCAATAGCCGCCGGGCACCTGCGATCGCTCCCCGTGAAGAGAGAACGACTGTTTTCTGTTGTAAACACCGCAGACCATTGTTCTCTCTGGAATGAAGACAGAGCGCCTGTGATCCTCCGATTTAGGATCACAGGTCTCTGTGTTGATTCCTCAAGCCCATCCCCCCATAGTTAGCAAACACCCCCTAGGCTCACACTTATCCCTTTGATCGCCCCAGGGTTAACCCCTTCCCTGCCAGTGTCATTATTACAGTAACTGTGCATATTTTTAGCACTGATTACTGTAGTAATGTCACTGGTCCCCCCAAAAGTGTCAAAAATGTCAGTTAGGGGTCCGATCTGTCCGCCGCAATATCGCAGTCCTGCTAAAAATCACTGATCGCCGCCATTACTGGCAACAAATAAATAAATAAAAATTACATAAAACTTTGCCCTAGTTTGTATATGCGATAACTTTTGTGCAAACCAATCTAAATACGCTTATTGGGATTTTTTTTACCAAAAATATGTAGCAGAACACAAATTGGCCTAAAAGGATGAAAAAAATTAGATTTTTTTGGGAATGTTATATAGCAGAAAATGAAAAAAAAAAATAAAAAAAAAAATATATATATATATATATATATATATATATATATATATTTTTTTTTTTTTCAGAATTGTCGCTTTATTTTTTTGTTTATAGCGTAATAAATAAAAATCACACAGGTGATCAAATACCACCAAAACAAAGCTCTATTTGTGGGAAGAAAAGGACATCAATTTTATTTGGGTACAACGTCGCACGAACGTGCAATTGTCAGTTAAAATAACACAGTGCCAAATTGCCAAAAATGGCCTGGTCATTAAGGGGGGAAATCTACGGGTCCAGAAGTGATTAATCTATCTATTCCTATGTGCTCCTATTATGGAGGCTCTGGAAACTTTGAGTTAGGACCGCAGTATATACAGAGGTCACTTGGTGTGGGCACTGCATCTTACAGATAGATTTGCAAACGTCTGCAAAGAAAACCCTCTGTTTTTAACGTAAGCGGTTAGCCGGGGCCAATTTGGTTGCTTTGCAGATTGGCTGGTAAGTGTGCTGGGAAATCTTTTGTTTGTGTGTGATGTACATTGCTCTTCCATGTGCGCCTTGCTGCTAAGTAAAGTTTCACTACATTCACTAAGCTCTGGGGAAAATTTCTCTGCAAAGTGAAAAGCCTATTTTCCTTTAGTAAGTCAACCCCCCCCCCCCCCCCATGTCTTCTTAACAGGGTGAGCTTTTGATTTACTTCAGAATTTAGCAGCACTGTTGATTCTTCTGCATTTTAGGTGCCTTAAAGGACATGCTGCCGTCTTGTTATAAATGTTCAAATTAAATCAAGTGCACAATGCATTGTTTCAGCAACTGTCAAGTGCTCAGTGAGTGTTATAAAACAAACCTTGTCAAACTACAAAGAAGAAAGAGGGCTTGCAAAAATGTGGCCACATGATTTACCTGTCAAAAAAACTGGTGCAAAATATTTCTTACGTTTGCTTAAAGAATGACTGATGAACAACTAAAGATTGTCTTTTAACCACTTCGATACCGGACATTACTCCTCCCTTCCTGCCCAGGCCAATTTTCAGATTTCAGACCTGTCACACTTTGAATGCCAATTACTCAGTCATGCAAAACTGTACCCAACTTAATTTGTTATCCTTTTTTTTTTTGACAGATAGAGCTTTCTTTTGGAGGTATTTAATTAAAAGTTTTTTTTTTGTTAGTTTGTTTTTGGCTCGGTTATAACATTTTGCAAATAAATAATCTTGCTTTATAAATTTAGGCCAAAATGTATTCTGCTACATTTCCTTGGTTAAAATAACCCAAATCAGTATATATTATTAAGTCTGTCTGAAAGTTATATAGTCTACAAGTTATATATAGTCTACAATGTATGGTATACAGCCAGGTCCATAAATATTGGGACATCAACACAATTCTAATCTTTTTGGCTCTATACACCACCACAATGGATTTGAAATGAAACAAACAAGGTGTGCTTTAACTGCAGACTTTCAGCTTTAATTTGAAGGTACTTACATCCAAATCAGGTGAAAGGTGTAGGAATTACAACAGTTTGTATATGTGCCTCCTACTTTTTAAGGGACCAAAACTAATGGGACAGATTAACAATCATAAATCAAACTTTCACTTTTTAATATTTGGTTGCAAATCCTTTGCAGTAAATTACAGCCTGAAGTCTGGAACGCATAGACATCACCACTGGTGCTGGGTTTTATCCCTGGTGATGCTCTGCCAGGCCTCTACTGCAACTGTCTTCAGTTCCTGCTTGTTCTTGGGGCATTTTCCCTTCAGTTTTGTCTTCAGCAAGTGAAATGCATGTTCAATCGGATTCAGGTCAGGTGATTGACTTGGCCATTGCATAACATTCCACTTCTTTCCCTTAAAAAAACTCTTTGGTTGCTTTCGCAGTATGCTTCGGGTCATTGTCCATCTGCACTGTCAAGCGTCGTCCAATGAGTTCTGAAGCATTTGGCTGAATATGAGCAGATAATATTACCCGAAACACTTCAGAATTCATGCTGCTGCTTTTTTCAGCAGTCACATCATCAATAAATACAAGAAAACCAGTTCCATTGGCAGCCATACATGCCCACGCCATGACACTACCACCACCATGCTTCACTGATGAGGTGGTATGCTTTGGATCATGAGCAGTTCCTTTCCTTCTCCATACTCTTCTCTTCCCATCAGTCTGGTACAAGTTGATCTTGGTCTCATCTGTCCATAGGATGTTGTTCCAGAACTGTGAAGGCTTTTTTAGATGTTGTTTGGCAAACTCTAATCTGGCCTTCCTGTTTTTGAGGCTCACCAATGGTTTACATATTGTGGTGAACCCTCTGTATTCACTCTGGTGAAGTATTCTCTTGATTGTTGACTTAGACACACATACACCTACCTCCTGGAGAGTGTTCTTGATCTGGCCAACTGTTGTGAAGGGTGTTTTCTTCACCAGGGAAAGAATTCTTTGGTCATCCACCACAGTTGTTTTCCGTGGTCTTCCGGGTCTTTTGGTGTTGCTGAGCTCACCGATGCGTTCTTTCTTTTTAAGGATGTTCCAAACAGTTGATTTGGCCACACCTAATGCTTTTGCTATCTCTCTGATGGGTTTGTTTTGTTTTTTCAGCCTAATGATGGCTTGCTTCAGGCTTGCTTCACTGATAGTGACAGCTCTTTGGATCTCATATTGAGAGTTGACAGCAACAGATTCCAAATGCAAATAGCACACTTGAAATGAACTCTGGACCTTTTATCTGCTCCTTGTAAATGGGATAATGAGGGAATAACACACACCTGGCCATGGAAAAGCTGAGCAGCCAATTGTCCCATTACTTTGGTCCCTTAAAAAGTGGGGGGCACATATACAAACAGTTGTAATTCCTACACCTTTCACCTGATGTGGATGTAAATATCCTAAAATTAAAGCTGAAAGTCTGCAGTTAAAGCACATATTGTTTGTTTCATTTCAAATCCATTGTGGTGATGTATAGAGCCAAAAAGATTAGAATTGTGTTGATGTCCCAATATTTATGGACCTGACTGTATACATTTGAAAATTGATCAATCCTGATGTACTGATGCCCTATCTAATTTCTTGAGAACCTAAAATGCCAGGACAGTGCAAATTAGTGATCGACCGATATTCTTTTTTTTATTGCCGATACGGATATCCATATTTTGGTCATCGCATATCGGTATCGGCCGATATATATATTTTTTTTGACAGGTACTCTTGTGGAGGGATCTGGGGGTCTAAAAGACCTCAAGCCCCTCCTCTGCCTAGTTTGGCTGTTTTGAATGCTGTAATTTTTTTGAATTTGGTGCTGAGTACCCTGAAGTGATGTCATGACATCGCTTCTGGGTTTTTACATGGAGACCCAATCAGAGCTGAATGCGGCTTTGATCGGGTCTTCTCTTCGGCGGCTGTGCAGGCTGGTTGCCCAGGTCTCCCGGTGGGACGGGAGACCCGGGCGAGCCGCGGAAGGCGGCAGGAGGGGGGCTTCTCAGCCGAAAAGGATTCTGTTGTCATTACAAGACAGACGACCGTCGGCTATGGACGCCGGTACCGGGATGATGTCTCTAGCTGCAGGCATCACTCCGGTACAGCACTTTCCCGTAATATCGGCAATATCGGTAACCTCAGGGGCGGATTACGATATATCGGGGAAAGTGCATATCGATCCCTAGTACATATATCCCCACATAACCCCTTTTTGGAAGGTAAACAGTCCAAGGTATTTAGTAAGAGGCATGGAGAGTTTTTCAAAGTTGTAATTTTCTATCACCATTTTATGCAAAATTAATAAATTAAATAATATTTGTCTTTTTCACAATTTGTTTCATTTTTTTTTTTTTTTTACATACTGTCATCAGTTCAGTATAGCATCATCATATGACTGGTGTGGCAGTGATCAGGGACACCGACTGGTGACAGTATGTAAAGAAAAAAAAATCAGGATTTTTTTTTTTTTACACTGTGATTGCTTAATACAGTGATGATCACTGTTATAAGCAATCATTTTTATGAATAGCATCCATTCATGTGCCATTGTGTAAAATTGTGATAGCCATGATTGGCCACAACTATCACATGGTACAGGGGCACTGTGATTGGCCCTGTCCCGGTGGACACAGTGGGTGACAGATTGCACCACTGCGGGACCCCTAGGGCACGCACGAGGCATGCGCCTAGAAGATGTCATATAACAACTACCCAGGAAAAGCAGTGCTCATGCTCAGCCATCATTTTACAATGGGCTGGGCAGGAAAGTGAGTAAGGTATATCTTTTTGCTTATGAAAAAGAGGTGTGTAATAGTATTGATATCCCTGGAGGTGTCTGTAACATGGAACATAATTTGTCATTGCTGGAAGATTGGTCAAAGCAATGGAAACTACAGTTCAATGTTTCTAAATGTAAAATAATGCACCTAGGGAAAAATAATCCCTTGATAGAGTATATTATTGAGGGTACAGTGTTGGCCTGAGGAATACGATTTGGCGGTACTTTTTCAGATGACTGCAAAAGGAGCATACAGTGTAGCCAGGCAAAGGGAAAAGCAAATAGAATTTTAGGGTGCATCACTAGAGGGGTCCCCAGCAGGAGGAAGGAGGTCCAATATCCATATATAGATCTTTAGTTATCACTAGAGGGGTCACCAGCAGGAGGAAGGATGTCTGATATCCCTATATAGATCTTTAGTTATCACTAGAGGGGTCACCAGCAGTAGAAAGGAGGTCAATGTTTTTTAATAAAATAAACCCTTCTCTATTCTTTCTTATAGACTAAAATTAGGCTAAAATGTAAAAAAAATAAAAGAAAATTATATATTTTTTGTTTTAAGATTAATTTAGTATTCCTATTATTATTAATATAACTGTACCTGATAGTTAAACTATTAAATACCTGTCACTACAGATGAACACTGCTGTATGAGGATAGCAGTGTTCACCTGCAAGCTGAAGGCTTTCATTCTTCTTTCAATTTTCGCAGATCCTTTGACAACAGCAACCTAAGATACCCGTGAGACCTGGATACCTTCTGGATTATCCTAATACCAAATGGGTATACCTACAGGTCTCCCAGATATACATGTACCCTGACCGGGGAAATATTGCTATACAATGAGGAGATATTGTTTTGTACTTTCCACACATGTCTGTTCATGATTTAGTTTTAATATATCTTTTAATGCTATCATAATAAACTTATACATTTTATAAATTGAGCACTCGAGTTCCTTAATGGGATTACTAGTGGCTACCTATAAAGTCCTACTTTTCTTTTTCCCTTTTTTTGCAATATACATAATGGGATGTGGTGCCACAAAGAGTCCCGTCTCATACCTGGTCGTTAATATATAGAATGTGGACAGGAAGAGGTTACTTAGGCTTTTGTGATGCTTATTTGACAAATTTGCTGGGGAATTTTTATACCGTTCTGGAAATTGTCCAGCTCATGTGCACCTTTCCTTTTGCTAGTTATAAACTGATTTGAGTAGCTGCCATTTTTGTTTTGTTTAGGTAACTAATAGCTGGCACAAATGTGGTCTATGGTCAGCTTTAGACACATTGAAAAAAAAAATACAACTAGTTGATTGGACCTTGATTAGGGATGTTGACTGCAAATACTAGAAGGACAAATTACAAATACGTACATCAACGACCATTAAAAAATGATGTTACATTAAATAGTAAAAATGTGAAAGTCATATCAAGTAGACTTTATATAAGTGACTCAAGATGTGTACTTGCTGCATATAACCTGTGTGTTATCTTTGAGGTCTGCATGACTGTTGAGAAGTTTTCATTGGGTTTACAGTTCGCTTCTCACCAGTGGTTGGTAGTACACCCGGCATTTTAAATTTGAATTGGCTACAGCAATGACACGGCACCAGGTAATAAAAGTAAGAAAATACATAGTCTGCTGATATGGGCCCTGCCTGGCACCCTAGCTAAATGATATGGTGTTTTAGTATTGCATAATGCTAAATAATTCTAATGGCAGAAGAGAGTTTACCAAATGCCTGTTATTCTATCTGACCTTCACAATACACATTGATTGACTGAAGACTCACTTTTGTTTCCCAAAAAATCAAAGTGAAATAAAAGGCCTGAAGTGGAAATCAGAAGGCTTTGACATATGGCAAAGCTTGCTGTGCAATATTAGTACCTACAGGCTGTTTAGCAATCTTTGTCAAGAGCAACACGTTGTCACCTTGCACTTTCCTTTTCATGCATGGATATTATGGTGATTTCAATCATAGCCAACCTAATGGCTGTGACCGACTATACGTATTTTTATTGCCTTACCGGAACATGTCTTTGTGTTTAAGACAGTAGTAGGCCAGTACTTCTTCTGAGGGCCAGATACCTACAAAATAAACACATGCGCATTTCATTAGCGGTAGGCAAAATAGTAGGTTCATCAACAATAGTCATTCAAGCCATGCAAATAAAGCTCTCTACAGTGGTCCCAAATCTTTTCCTAAATAGCATTGTTAAAGAGTAATTCCATCTTTATTCAAACTACTTACAAACTTAGCATGTAGATATAGCCAAACCTTATGTTTTCAGTTTTGAATAGAGGTGGAGAAGGATTAGAACCACTATTGGGATTTACTGCTGACTGTATCCCGTACTGTACCCTCTCCATGTGTCCTTGTGACCACTGCCGCCAAAACAGAAAGTGATGGTATATCCCAAATTTTACAGTCGCCAGAACAAGAGGGTAAGTCCTCCAATGGAGACACCTTTTCCAGTGACAACTGAAATTCATGTTTCTTTGTTACTACTTCCTCTTACTTTCTGTTGTGTCTCCAGGACAGTGCAGACACGTTCGGTCAAAGTAAACAGGTTACCAGTGAAGAACTAGGTGGTGGAGGCATTCCCCAGCCACACATATGCAAGCAGTAATATAAATATACAGACAATGTGGGCTATGTGGGACTTTAAGTGAGACACCGGCAGGTATGCCCAGCGTCTCCATCCTGTATCGGAAAAAACGAATTGGAAAGGAATAAAAGAGGTGCATGGAAGCCAGCCAGCCCCCAGTCTGATGTACTCACCCTCCAGTCTGCCACCAACCAAGTAGACCTGTCTCGATATAAATAAAGAACAGGGGTTTAGTTGACACGCTTGTCTCATGTAAAGTCAGAAATATTTTATGAAATTAGGGATGGAGGCACTGAGCTATACAGGCAAATTGCCTCATATAAAGTCCCAATCTGTGTTTTACACTGCATCCGCTAAGGGGTTGGAGGTGTATGCTTCTCAGCTGGTCGTTTTCAGTTTGTACCATCTTAAGAACATTGCTATTAGAGCATTGAGATACTATACCAGTCGTGGATGGAGGTGGGTTGGGGGAAGTTTGGGCTGCTCCCTCCCACCTGCCTCCTATCCACCCATTAGCAAGCAGCCATGTGCTCCCAGAGTGGAGACACTCAAATTTAAAAGTGTTAGGACTGCAGATTTAACAGGGTGCTGTGTCATGGCTCTGCAGCTTACACATGCGTTTGCAAATGCGTGTCAACTAAACCCCTGTTCTTTATTTATATCGAGACAGGTCTACTTGGTTGGTGGCAGACTGGAGGGTGAGTACATCAGACTGGGGGCTGGCTGGCTTCCATGCACCTCTTTTAATCCTTTCCAATTTGTTTTTTTTCGTAATATAAATATACTGCGCTGGATTGGAAATAAATGAAAAAGCAGCTGACACAAAATCTTTGAATGTATACAAAAGATAAAAGACAATAAAAATTAAAAGTGCAGCGCTGAATAGTCTCTCCCTAAAGGCTCTTCAGAAGAGGAGAAAGTTCCTTGGGTCATGCATAGACGGGAACCACCACCAACACCTCTTACCAAATAACACAAACCCCCATTACAAAGGTCTATGTAGGCAGATCAACAAATGGCTCCTTTGGTTACAGCGGTGTCCAATCCCAATAGTGTCCCATGTAATGTCTCTAAACAATGTCTCAGGCAATATCAACTTAGGACATTGCCAAATAAGATGAATAAAATATCCTTAGATCTGTCCACATCTAGTATAATTGAAGCTATCCAAAGCTTGAGCCTGGGGGAACAGGCAGGTTGTGTCTGTTTGAGCTGCAAGGATGCATAGGACTCCCCATTCACTTCACAAAGCAGACTTTTGGGATAGCTTCAATTATACTAGATGTGGACAGGTCTAAGGAGATTTTATTCATCTTATTTCTCAATGTCCTCAGTTGATATTGCCTGAGACATTGATGAGAGACATTACATGGGACACTATTGGGATTGGACACCGCTGCAACCAAAGGAGCCATTTGTTGATCTGACTACATAGACCTTTGTAATGGGGGTTTGTGTTATTTGGTAAGAGGTGTGGGTGGTGGTTCCCGTCTATGCATGACCCAAGGAACTTTCTCCTCTTCTGAAGAGACTTTAGGGAGAGACTATTCAGCGCTGCACCTTTCATTTTTATTTCATTTGCACAAATGCAAGCGTCATGTATATGTGCAGCTACGAAGCAGAGAATGTCACCACCACTTAGCTCTGATGAAGGGGGAACACCCCGAAACGTGTAAGCGGTTTTTCGAGGTCTACATCCTTCCACGGCCTGCGGCAGCTGAGGATGCCCAGTGGAGACCCCTGGTGGTCCCTCATTGCTTATTGCCCGTGTTTCATAATCGTTTTGGGAGTATAAGGTGTATACATGTCTATTACAATAAATTGTTTTAAAGATAATGCGCTAGGCTGGTGCGCCCTCTGTCCATTTCTCTTTTCCAGCATCTTCTTTGGGTTACCATGACCCGTTGAGAGTGGCAGCACAGCCTGAATTTACTACAATTTGACCTGAATCACATTTTCCGGATACCAGCAGCAAGGCCACCCCTTAAGCGCAGGAGTCATTTGCTCTTTGTCACCACCACTTATGCCTGGCTGTCAGCTGATGTCTGAATTCATCCCTAGCTGTTACAAAAAATTTTGTTTTTCAGAATTATAATGTAAACCTTTTTTTTTACAGTTTTGGATAAAACAGGGAAGTTTACCACTGTCAATTTATTTTTTGCTATCTGCGTCCAGTTGGGAAGATTTCCCTTTACTTTCTGTCCTGGAGACGCAACAGAAAGTAACTGGAAGTAGCAACAAAATAACATGAATTTCAGTTGTCAATGGAACAGGTGTCTCCATGGAAGGACTTATCCTGTTGTTCTAGTGACCATAACATGTAGGATTTGCCATCAATTTCTGTTTGGGTGGCAGTGGTCACAAGCTCATAATAAATAAGCAAATAAGCTAGGAGATACAAAACCTAAAATCAATGGGAAATTAGAGGAATATGATAGAAGTCAGAATACCCTCCGATTGTCCAGTCGACCTCAGCAGTTTATTAGCAAACTGAGTTACAACTGAGTTCCTTAAGGGAACCCTCTAAAGAGAACTGCTAGATTGAATGATGCTACAATCTTCATCAACTAACTAGTTCTATTATGCCTGCACAGGCTTTGTAAGTACACATAAACAATTATTCACATTACGCTGGTAAAGATACCTGTCTTACAGACAAGAAAAACACAAATCACCAATTTGACTGCAGCCCTTTATGTAGCATCATGAGTGGATCTTCACCATCTACAGTCTTACAGCAAACAACTTCATTGTTAGTGGCACCCCAACGCATGTTCGTTTGCAATGCACTAAGAAGCCCACTAAAATGATGGTCTGCCATTACACATTGCACGTTAACACACAAAGTAACACTCCTTAAAGTGGTTGTAAAAGCAGAAGATTTTCTACCCTAATGCATTAAGATAAAAAAACCTTCTGTGTGCAGCAGTCCCCTGAATACTTACCTGAGCTCCATCTCGATCCAGCATTGTTGAACAAGAGACTCGGCTGTCCGGGACTCCCCTCATTGGCTGAGACAGCAGCACAGCATCATTGGCCCCCGCTGCTGTCAATCAAAGTCAGTGAACCAATGAGTAAAATAAGGGGCGGGTCGAGCGTGGCTCCATATCAGAATGCACACAGGGAGCTGTGGCTCAGCTTGGGTGCCCCCACTGCAAGCTTCTTGCTATGGGGGCACTTAACAGGAGGGAGGGGCCAGGGGCACCAAAGAGGGACCTGAGAAGAGGAGGATCGGAGCTGCTCTGTGCAAAAACTACTGCACAGAGAAGGTAAGTATAACATGTTTGTTATGTAATGAGAAAAAAAAAACTTTAGTATCACTTTAATGTACTTTGTGGTGATGCATTGCAAAGATATGAATTAGGATGCTCCATGCATCCCTATCGGGCAGAGGGTGTCAGCGGAGACATTTCTGCTGACACCCACTGCTATCCGATCCTGTCCGTGAAATCTGGACGCATGGAAACCCTATTTTCCATCCGTCTGGAGGATCGGATGGGATCGGATGAGAACAGACAGGCGGTCCATACTCATCCGGTCTCCCTATAGAGGACAGCAGGGATCTGACAGCTCCGTCTCTGCACACAGAGCAGAGACGGAGTGGTCACCCGCCTGCTCAGCGGGCAGAACAGACTCCGTCGGGAGGGTGTGCCCGTGTGAAGGGGGCCTTACTTTGTACTAGCCTCTTGCTAGCAGCACAACTCTCCCCCCCCCCCCCCCCCAAACTCTGATCTATGCAAATGATCTATTATAAAAGCAATTTGTAGCAACGCATTTTTCATAGACATCATGAATTGCGTGGAATCCCCTCATTACACTCCTCCAGTTCTAGGGTTCGCCTGTGTGTCTCCCTAGAAGGTATCAGTTTTGCTCCCCTTGTGCCCAACTCAGTCCAGGTAGGGGGTGGGGCTCTGTATGGAAATATGAGATTGACATTTTGCTGTATGACTGTAATATCTTATGTATGTTTTTCTCATATGCAGTGAAATATGGATATATTCTGCTAGTAAACTCCTGATGAAGTGGGCCTAAGTCCAAGAAACCGTTGAGTATTGCGGAGAAACAAAGCTAAATGCATATTGTGCAGACTTATAACTGGATATAAGTTTGCATACTGTAAATGGTTGATGATGTAAAAATGTCATGCATCATCGAACATGATTTTTAATGAGAAAATGTTTACTGTCTTTTAGAAAAATCTATTTTTGTCATAAACTTTGCATTTTAATTATATTTAGTTTTGTGTCGTTAAAATCCCACCATATCTAAGGGACAAACCCTCTTCTTCTTCATAAATTCAATAGGGATGTGGCACTCAAGGCCAAAACAATACTGTAATGAATCTAAGTACCTTAACTTTGTATTAGCCTCTTGCCATTCCTGTATAACAGAGCTCAGATTCGGGTAAGGAGAAGCAGCACAAGCAGCCAATCATTTCTTTCAGTTTTGTCAAAGTAACTTTGAATTTTGCATTTATCTTACCAATCTATGTGCAGTGAGGTACATTGATTTCAAATGTCAGCTTCATGGTCCTGTAGCACATACTGTGAGAGACTATCTTGGGTTCTTTCTAAAGGATAGAACAAAACCTGCCCATACAAGGTCATCTCAGCATGCCGATAGGAGGAGAAGGTAGAGTGACTGATAGATGAACTAATCAGTCTCTGCTTTCATTTTCCAGTCACGGGCCGGAGAGGGAACAAGACTTGAACTGCAGCAGAGATTAGATTGTCCGCTCCTTATCAGCGCTTTACATATTGTACATTCCGATCAGTCCCTGTCCTTCAGGAACTTACAATCTAAAGTTCCTATATCACATGCATATATACATACTACAGTCATATTAACCACTTGCTGCCCGCCCACCGTCAAATGAAGGCAGAATTGGCGTGGCTCTGTTTCTAGGAAGACATCATGATGGCGCCCCAGAACAGTCCTTGGACACGGCACGACCCTGATCTTGGTAAAGAGCCAATGACGCGGCTCTTTAACCATGTGATCGGCTGTGTCCAATCACAGTCGTTCACATGCAAATGCAGAAGTGCCATTTATCAGCGCTTCTCGCCTCACACCGTCAGAGTGAGTGGCGAGGAGAGACGATCAGCGGCTCTTCCTTGAAGGGGTGACCAGGACGGGTAATCAGGGCACTGTTCATCAGTGCCCTGATTATAGTAAAGCCCCAGCAGTCCCCATCAATGACACCATTCAGTGCTCATCATTGACACCAATCAATGTCCATCAGTGACCCAATCAGTGCCCATCAGTGCCGTCTATCAGTGCTCCTCAGTGCCACCTATCAGTGCCGCATATTAGTGCCTCATCATTGCCACCTAATCAGTGCCCTTCTGTGCCACCTCATCAGTGCCCTTAAGTGCAGCCTATCAGTGCTGCCTCATCAGCGCACATCAGTGAAGGAGAAAAATTACTTATTTACAAAATTTACTGAGAGAAACTAAGAAAAACTTTTTTTTTGTTCAAAATTTTTGGTCTTTGTTTTTTTTTTTATTAAAAAATTAAAAACCCAGTGGTAATTAAATACCACCAAAAGAAAGCTCTATTCGTGTGAAAAAAATTAAAGATTTTATTTGGGTACAGTGTTGCATGACCACGCAATTATCACTCAAAGTGTGACAGCGCTGAAAGCTGAAAATTGACCTAGGCAGGAAGGGGGTGAAAGTGCCCAGTAGGAAAGTAGTTAAACAAGAGCCAATTAAACTACTTTGAAGTGTGGAAGGAAACCCACGCAAGCACAGGAAGAACATGCAAACTCCATGCAGATAATGTTGTGGTCGAACCAATGACCTTAGTGCTGCAAGAAATGCTGACCACTGCTGTGTGCCAAAGTTTTTTTTTTTAAATCTCAGAACTAGATGGACAGACATACAACTATCTTATATGTATGAAAGTAAAGAAAATGTGGGCATATCTTTTTATTAGTGTAGCACCCTACAGGTAGGTGCTAGGTTAAGTATAGTGAGCCTTGTCTGCCTAACAGCAGGGCCATGATGTTTTCAGTCAGGTTGTCATGGTTCCCAGGTGTGCCTGCTGAGAGGGGAGTCTCCCCACTGGCTCTGTGAGAGGCTTCTCATTGGGGGTGGAGGAAACCCAATCAGAGACACATTCAGGCTTGTAACTACCCCAGAAGGCAGATTCTGCCGCAGAGGATTCTGGGAGTGGGTATAAGTTTGAGGGAGTGCATGACTCAGCGTCTTTGGCAGGAAGCAGAGTCCCAGGAGGGAGAGTACGGCTGTCTCTCCTCCTGTCAGAGGAAGCAGATATCTCAGGGTGTCGCCTGAGAATCCAGAGAGTGCTGAGTTGAGCTGAGGGGGATCCGGTGTGCCGAGAATCAGCGGAGAACAAGAGGAGTCCAGTCCCAGGAAAGCCTACACAGGTCGTGAGTACTGAGGATTGCCCCTGGGGGTCTGCCTAGAGTCAATGGGGACCACTCCGGAGAAGGTTCTAGGATCCAAGAGTCAGCTAGCTGTGAAAGGGGGTACCTATTCAAAGAAGACCCTGAAGTGATAGAGGGGGTACCTTGGTTGAGGACCCTGAAGTGGCAAAGGGGTGTCTGCAGTTTGGCCCTGAAGAGTTAATACACAGTGTGAGTGCATCAGTTGAGAGTTGCAGCCATACAGGAATACACAGCAAGCTACCTCAAGCCAGGGCAAGGCTGGAGAGATTAGTCAGTGACTTTGCAGTGCAAGCAGTGTCAGATGTTCAATATTCCACAGTCCTGGATCTTCTGGACTTAAGTCGAGGTTCCAGCACAGCTGTCAGAGATACGGTGTGTTCAAAGCGTTAGTAAGCGTTGGCTAGCGTCGGCTGGCGCCAAGACAGCCCTAACGGGCATTTTTGCTATAAAAGTCCCAGAATTGTACATAGTCGAGCCAGAGGAGTATCCCACTCATTCCCTTCTCCCATCCCCTAAAACTACAATAAAACAACCAAACAAAGATGCCGGAGTTGTCAATGTCTCAGTTCTCACACCCAGGGCCAGCAGCTTACATGGGCTGGAGAGGTAACCGGTAACAATGGCAGACCCACATCAGGCCACAGGCCTGGAAACATTGCTACATTAGATTTGCCAAAATGGATGAGTGGTAGGTATCAAATTGACACCTTACATTACTAATAAAATAGTTCAATAAACAATGTATTTAAGTACCAATAAAGTGACATTAGAAATAATGTGCAGTAAGGCATAAAAGTGTCCTAAAAAGTTAAATAATAAATGTGCTTGAATTCCTATTTGACGTGCTCCACACAGTTCATGCATATAAAAAGTGCTTTCCACACAGTGCTCTTTAGTGGTTCCATACCAAAACCCCCTTTAGGGCTATAACACACCAGATCATTAGAACCAGGGTTTAAGTGGGTCTAAAAGTGTTGTGGTTGTCAGGAACACTCAGCAAACAGACAGCTGTGCAGGCGCATGTGCAGACGCGATGCCGGAGCTACCTACCAGAATGGGCATAGGCAAACAGATGTGCACAGTAATGTTCGCCAGAGTCGCGCACATGCGTTCGCATTAAGTATTCTTGGCGCCTTTTTGCATATAAAAGGATGACAGCAGCGCTGTGTGATCTGCAGTTTCCCCTGTATCCTGTATCTGTCCTTGATCTTATTTGATCCGGCTTTCCAACCATCCTGATTCTCTCCAGTCCTGACCTCGGCTTGCCTTTGGATTTTGATCCGTCTGCATCTGAATTTTTACCATTCTATGCTTGCTGTCTCTGATGTTTCGGATCTCCTGTGTATGACCTGACTTGTTTGACTCTGCACCCATCTCCACAGCTTCCAGCATCTTCTGCGTCCCTGCATCCGCAGTACACCTGCATCAGCAAGGTGCCTGTATCTGCAGCACACCAGCACCCTTTACCACTGCTGCTATCTGCTTTTCTTGTCTGCCGACAAACGAAGAAGATTGCATGCACTCCTACCCCGCCGTGTTCTCGCGGCCGCTGTTGCAAACCTCAGTGGTCCTTGAACCTGGGCGGTACGAGAGGCCTTCCTCTGCTCGTCATGCTCTATCAGAAGGTACGTGACAGTGGTGGATTTCCAAATCAGAATAACAGTATAGCCAGCTCCCTTATAGTCCCCTTCTTTGCCTTTCCAGCTCAAAAATGGAAAACCAAACACAAGATCATTGTGTAACCCATTTATTAAAATTAAACTCAAACAAAAAGTAAAAAGGTTCCACTCACATGTATTGGTACCCAGCAGAATCCAGCAGTAAACTCTCTATCAGAACCGTTGCTGTAGAAGCTTGGTGAAGCAGCATGCTTTCCACAGTCCTGAAAACTGCATCACTGGAAGTGATGTCAGACATAACGTAACCCTGCCTCTACATGTTACGTTGTCAGTTTTATAAATAAATTAGTAAATAATAACTTTTTTATTAACTTATATAGGCCGTTCAAATTTCACATGTTGGTACAGAAACTCTCTCTCTCTAAAATAACTCTGTCTCCTTCATTTCAGACAAATAATGGATTCCAAGCAGAAGCAATGTGCTGTCATTGAGTTTTTGAGGAAGCCGAAGGGAGGGGGAGGGCAGGCTGTCCGAAGGCTACAGAATGTTTACAGAAATGACACCATTGACAAGATGTCACCAATGACAAGGTGTCATCTTCATAAACATTCTGTACCATCTGTGGATGTTGGAAAGCCTGCACCCCTTCTTCTTCAAAAACTCAATGACTGCACATTGCTTCTGCTTGGAATCCATTATTTGCCTGCAACACAAAACAAGAGTTACTCTATCAACATGTAAAATTTGAACGACCCATGTAAGTTAAAGTGGTTGCAAAGGCAGAAGTTTATTTTTTATCTTAATGTATTCCATGTATTAAGAGAAAAAAACCTTTGGTGTGCATTAGCCCTCCTCAGCCCCCCTAATACTTACCTTACCTGAGGTCCATCTGGATCCAGTGATGTTGCAGGAGAGACTCAGCTGTCCGGGACTCCCCTCCTCATTGGCTGAGACAGCAGCACAGCGCCATTGGCTCCCGCTGCTGTCAAAGTCAGTGAACCAATAAAAAGAGAAAGGGGGCGAAGCCGGGCCACCGCTCCATGCCTAAATAGACACATGGAGCTTCACTTCAGCATCGGGTGCCCCCATAGCAAGCTGCTTGCTGTGGGGGCACTCAAAAAGAGGGAGGAGCCAGGAGCACCTAAGAGGGACCCGAGAAGAGGAGGATTGGGGCTGCCACTGCACAGAGCAGGTAAGTAGAACATGTTTGCTATTTTTAACTTTAGCATCCCTTTAATAAAATGTTGTGCCCACTTTTGCATTCCTTTTGGTACAGCCCTTGTATTTATCTGTGTACTTACTGTAGCTGTTTTCTTGGAGTTCAGTTTTAAAGACATATGCATCACAAAGTGGTAGTTTTTCCATTGTTTATTAATGCAACATGAAAATCCCAGTGCAATCTCTTTGGTAAAATAGCACTAAGGGAGGTGATAGGCTCCAGATGGGAATTGACAATGGTTGGAAAATGGGCAGCTTTGGGATGTTTAGTTGCAACTGAAAAAAAAAAAGATACTGTATGATATTGTGTGGCCAGCTTTTCTCCTAACCTTTATAAAGAACCCAATAACAAAGATAGTCTGTCATAGTATTAGCTACAGGACCATGAAGGTGACATTTGAAATCACTGTACCGCACTGCACTTACACTTAAGATTGATAAGATAAATACATACGTACAGTCAAGTCTACAGAATGGCTTTCTAAGATCACATGACAGCTCGAAGGCTATTTAGCATATATAATTCAGGGCTACTTTGACAAAACTAATAGAAGAGATTGTACTTCAATCATTTATAGACAAGCTGTATTTTACAACACATCTCTGCAATTAAGGAAGATGTCCTTTATATTTATGTAATGACAATTAATTTGTCTTGCACATAATACATGAAGGCTATTTATGTTGCTTAATAATGCATTACAAGAATTTTATAGCAGTATACAAAAATGTTGACTTCGAGTCCGTAGATCTTCTGCATGCATTTTTACTTTACAAACAAAACTAGTACACAGGATCTAAAAGTACAAAATGCTTTTATATACAAGCTCAAGAAGTACATAAAAAATGGTAACAAGCTTAAAAAAAAACATCAGATTTGAGAAAAAATATGAATATGTTTGATCAGCGTAAAAAAAAAAAAAAAAGATAAGTACATTATGCTTATTTCTTTCCAACCAGCAAGTGCTAAATTTCCAATACAGATAAATGTCTTCATTTGACTTAAATGTGGCCTAAATTTTAAATACATAGCCCAACTACCTCTATTGTTTTGATTTCTTTGGAAATGCATGCATAACAGTCATAATGACAGATTACATTATATTTACCAAACAATACCCTTGATTTTTTGCCATTTAGAACTAATTCCTCCGAATAAAAATTTTAAAGACAAAAAAGTCAGTTGAGGTGAAAAAAATGTTTTCCATAGTTGTTGAATATGTGATTAGTGACCAATGGAGACAAGAAAACACCACAAGGAACTTGAGTAAGTAGTCCATATTTCCAATGTTAAATGCAGGGGTAAACGTTATTTAGAATGCAAGCTGTGAACATACAAGGTTTCAACTTTTACATATTTTAGATGGTCTCTGGCTAATAGTTTCAATATTTGTTGAGCTAATTTAAAGTAGACCTAAACTCAGACATTAAAGCTGAACTCCAGCCTTACATTCAGTCATAGTTACATAATTACATAGTCAGGTTGAAAAAAAGACACAAGTCCATCTAGTTCAACCAAAATCCAAAAAAGAAAACCTCCATATACACAATCTTATATCCACAGTTGATCCTGAGAAAGGCAAAAAAAAAACCTATAAAGCATGATCCAATTTGGTCTCATGGGGGAAAAATAAAAATCCTTCCTGATCCCCCAGGAAGCAATCGGATATTCCCTGAATCAACTACCTCTGGTGTCATTACATACAAATATTAAAGGAGTTGTAAAGGAAGAAGGTTTTCTATTGGCACTTTTCCACTGCAAGTACCAGCTCGGCTCTACTCGGCCCTGCTTGGCCCGGTTTGCTTTTCCACTGCTGGTACCGCATGGTACGGTGTTGGAACGGTTCGGTACGGTACGGTGTGGTTTGCTTTTCCACTAAAGTAGTACTAAAGTTAAGTGGGTGGGATAACAACGATTCTCTGACCAATCAGTAGCTAGTAGTGACTGCATGCAAAGGATTGTGGGATATGGTACCGGGTATGGTACCTCTTGGAACCACAATCGAGGTAGTACTTTTTTTGAGAGCCGTACCGATCGGTTCCATGCAGTGGAAAAGCGTCGCTGTACCGTACCATACCGAACCGTTCCTACAATGTACCATGCGGTACCAGCAGTGGAAAAGCACAAAAGTGAGCCGAACTGTTCGGTTCCATGCAGTGGAAAAGCGCCATATCTTAATGCTTTCAATGCATTGAGATGAAAAGCCTTTTGTGTGCAGCAGCCCACCTCTGCCCCCCTAACACTTACCTGAGGTCCCTCTCTGTCCAGCGATGTCCACGAGTGTCTCAGCCATCAGAGATTCTCCCTCCTAATTGGTGGAGACATGGCAGCAGTGCCACTGGCTGCCGCTGCTGTCAATCAAAGTCAGCTAACCAATCAGGGGAGAGAGGAGGCGTGGCCGAGTCAGGGCTTCATGTCTGAATGGACACAGAGAGCTGTGACTCGGCTCGGGTGCCCCCATAGCAAGCTGCTTGCTCGGGGGGCACTGAACAGGAGGGTTGCACAGAAGAAGGACCCCAGAAGAGGAGGATCCGGGCTGCTCTGTGCAAAACTAACTGCACAGAGGAGGGAAGTATAACAGGTTTTTTATTTTTATAGGGGGAAAAAGAAGAGACTTTACAATCACTTTATTATCCTAAAGGAGTCTATTCATCTTTTCAAAGAGCTTACTGTGATGAAGACTTTTCATATGCGGAGGTTAAATCTCTTTAGGTGCAAAGTGTGCCCCCTTGTCCTCTATAATGACCTGAAAGTGAATTACTCAACACAAAGGTCACTTTTTGGAAAACTTGTGTATTTATACATGTTGATCACATCCCCCTTAATCACCTCTTAAGAGAGAATAAATTCAGTTCCTCTAATCTTTCCACATAGCTGAGCTCCTCCATGCCTCTTATCAGTTTGGTTGCCCTTCTCTGCGCACTCTCTCTAGTTCCTCTATATCCTTTTTGTGAACTGGTGCCCAAAACTGAACTGCATTTTCCAGATGGGATTCCAATTTGTGAAGATATTTGCCTTATAATAATCAATATACTGTGTACTTAGGGCTACTTCCAAAAACAAATGCATATTAGGTCTGACATGCATAATTTTATGCTTGTCTACACCTCTCAGTGTATGCAAATATTTACAATCACAAACCTACAGAGTAGTGGTGTAGGGTCTCATATATAGTATTATCACCTATAGGGGCATGCCAGGATCCCATGGATGTGATTAAAACACAAATTCCTCAGATTACTCAATATAGTTGCCATCAACAGGTCATTAATTGGATGTAGGGTGAAGAAAATATCCCTCAAATGGTGGGCAATGTGGAAATAGGGGATGGCTGCTGTTTGTGCCATCCTTTAACTGTTTTCAGACATGGACTATTCCCAAGCAGTGGCTACTGAAGGGCTTTGCTGACCCACCTGAAGTTCGACACACCACCGGGCCCAATGCCAGCCTGTACACATCCCTATACTAGCTGCAAACCTTTCCTCATCCACCACTCACAAGACCCTGTATCAATTTTCATTCAGAGATCCTGGTAAACTCCCAATAAAAACTGTTTAACGCAAAAATTTCTTCCCAAAACCCAACATTTTTTACTGCCTTTCGCAGCGTTATCAGGGGTAATGAAAATGAATGTCCTTAATGCTTGTGCTTAAAAGTGAAGAAAAATCAACATGGCCATTTGTCTGTGAATGTACAATATATACTGTATATAAAGTGCTGCTGTTACGCTCAGCGCTCCGGGACCCCTGCTGGCCTCAGAGCGCTCACAGCGTGTCCCCAGCGGCGCTCCTGCGTCTCGGCGTGTGCGTCCCCGCTCTCTAGGGCGCGCACGCACCAGGACTCTTAGATCTAAAAGACCAGTGCACAGGCAATTGGTGCCTGGTCCAAACTGGTTATTATGGGTTAAGGTTTGTGAAAGGCAGTGCTGACTTAATTAGGCTTCACCTGTGCACTGTCCATTTATACCTTCTCCTCCCACAGCTTCCTGCCGGATCTTTGTGCCTTGTGCCTCTGAGAAAGCGTTCCCTTCTGTGTTTGTTTGCTTTGCCTGTTGCCGAACCCGTTGCTACCGACGTCTCGCCTTTGAACCTCTGCCGCCTGCCCTGACCTCTGCTACATTTGACTACGCTCTTGCCTACTCCCTGTGTACCACGCCATATCAGCTGTCAGAGAGATCGAGTTGTTACTAGGGGACACGACCTGGTAGTTACCACCGCAGCAAATCCATCCCGCCTTGCGGCGGGCTCTGGTGAAGATCAGTAACTGCTTAGAACCGGTCCTCTAGTACAACCCGCGCCATCGCCTCTCTGTTCCAGAGGATCCACTACCAGTCCTGCCGGTTTGTGACAGTTGCGTAAATCGATGGTGCTATATAAGTACCTGTATTAAATAATAATTTTTACCTACTTTTACTCAGGTGACTTTGAAACATTCCATATTCACTAGTTGCAGTTAATGAATAGCAAACTATTTTATACAGCAGTTATGCTAAAAATGCATCTGAATGACTCAGGGAAGGGATTTGCACCCTCCTTTCTTGGAGCAGTTAATCCTTTAAATTTGGGCAATTAACTCCCTTAGCGGTAACCCCGAGCGTGACTCGGGGTGTTTTTTTCATGCTACTATCTGTATCCCCGAGTCATGCTGGGGGTAGATGTTCAGAGCCTGCAGCGGGGTTCCTTGCCTTCTCCTGGTGATCCAGCGATGATCTCCCATTGCTGTGATCGCCGCCGAGATCCCCGCCACACCGTCCGTCGCTCTGATGACTTCCTGGTTCCGTTCCCTGTAGCAGCAATGGTGCATGGGAGCGGAACTGGGAGGGAAATTCAAATGTTGCAAAAAACACACACACATAAAAAGGAGGTGATACAGTGTAATCTGAGAGGATTACACTGTATCACCTTAGTATCAGAAAAATATCAAATATTATAAATTGTAAATTATAAATTATATTTTTAACATATATTATATACATTATATATATTATATATATTATAATATTTATATTTTATAATATATTTATTATTAATATAATATTTATATTTTATAATATATTTATATTTTATATATAATATATATTATAAATTATAAATATCAAAAAATTGTACCGCTTTTGGTACATAATTCCTGACATAATCATACCGCCAGGGAGGTTAATAAATATAAAGTTTGTATCAGGATTTTTTTCAATTTTTATTTTTAAGAAAGCTCAGCAAATCTGCAACCTAAGCATAATTGATACACCCCGTATTAAATATTTATTTTTTAAAAATAATATAAAACCTCAGCTTTTGAACTAAAAAATTCACTGTAGCCCCACGACATTAGCTATTTCCAAATGTAACTGTAGGTCACCCATCCCTTTGACTAAAAGGATCAAAAACATTATAAACTAGCCTCAACTTGTTTTAAGCTCACTTTAACACCAGCCTCTTTAAAAGCCAACTTCTAGCAGCATCTGCCCGATTCAGCTACTTGTTAATGGTGCACTAGTAGACTGACATAAAGACCTACTGCATTATTGATTGCTTTCCTAATTCTCTTTACATCTAGCCCTCTAGGTAATACAGTATATAATTATCTTCCTGGGTTATTGTTGTATGTAAGAAACTCTAACCCACTGATGAACGAGACAAGATCATTTGGAGTATCTGACAATCTTTTTTTACTCTGATCTGGCTATTTTATGCAGAGCTCTTTGTTGCATTTGAACCTATTAGTCGAGTACAAAACAAAATATCTTTTCCTGATAGACTTCCAAGGCAGCATACGTTTGGGTAGCCCCACCCTCACTCCTACCCCATAGGACCCCACTTCCATAAATTTTCAGGCTGACCCAGAGGCCGCATTCCTTTTTTGTCCTCCTCACTCATAAGGACCATTTTGTATGAAGTTTCCTACCTTTTTGAAGACAAGGCGACTGGGGTCTCATGCATGACAGCTGTGCGGATATTGGGAGCGTCCTGTGGTATCCAGAAGTTCCAGGATGGCTCCAGTAGTCACCAAATGCCCGGCTAACAGCAGGGTGGTAAATAGCACAAATGCACAGAAGATTGACACCTATAATAACGGAAGCTCTGTCAATGGCGAGCAGTTGCGCTAGGTTGGATGCCCTGCTAAAAGCAGGTGACCTCTAAAGTGTGCCCAGCATGACAGTGTGCTCTGCTGTTCCTGGGATCCCGGTCACCCTGTGGATGCATCGATTGCCCTGTGGACGAGGTCCAGGATACGTGAGTATGTTTGGCTTGAGGTCAGCAGAAGGGACCAGATGCCATGTGGGCTACTAGGGAGTAACTCCACTTATGTTAGTAAAAGAAAAAATAAATAAATAATAACCAAAATAAAAACATATGGAGATGTCTATGCTGTGATGTGCATTGTAGCATTTTATCAAAGTTTGGTGCACTTTCTTTCTGTCCTGAACAGATATCTGTTTGTTTTAGCAAGGTTTTTCTTTCTGTGTTGAATGCTCTGTCTAATGAAATCACCTGTGTAGAGAAGTCTGCTGTGGTAGTATTCCTTTAGCAGTGGTTACCCCTTAGGCCCCTTTCACACAGGCGGACCGTTCAGATCCGCCTGTCCGTTTTTTTGGCGGATCTGAACGGTCCCCCCGTGCATCCCTATGGGGCATCGGATGGCAGCGGAGACATGTCCGCTGACACCCGACCCGATCCGATCCGTCAAATCTGGACGGATGGAAACCCTATTTTCCATCCGCCCAGCGGATAGGATCGGATGGGATCAGATGAGAACGGACCGACGGTCCGTTCCCATCCGATTTCCCCCATAGAGATGCATGGGGAACTGACAGCTGTGTCTCCGCACACAGCGCGGAGACACAGCTGTCCTCCTGCTGCTCAGCGGGGGATCGGCGGCTCGATCCCCGCTGAGAAAAACGGAATCCGTCCGACGGACGGATAGTGTGAAAGGGGCCTTAGGGGTTTTCTCTCAGATGGAAATCTGTGGTTTTACATTTTAAAACTCACCTTCACCTGCGATCCCCCGCCGTCCTGTCCCCCCGTCGTCCTCCCACTGTTTGCTCTGCCAATGTCGGCACCTGTCTTCCGGTTCCCTTCCCTGCAAGCATTGCGACGCAGGGGGGTGGAACCGGCGGCAATTTCAAAAATATAAATACACTAAATGACATGATACAAAGTTGTGATTACACTGTATCATGCCATTTCACCACAGGATTGCACCTGGTGACTTTTCCAGAGCCCTGCCAGTTCTTTGTGCCTGGAAAATAGAGAACGACCATGGCGTCCAAAAAGCGTTCTTTTTGCGCAAAAGCGCTTTTAGACTGAATGGAAAACAGCGACAGCAAAACGGAGTTACTTGAAGAACTGAGCGGGACAATCTGGTTCACATTGCAAGAGTTTATTCTGCTCCTTCAAGGGCTAGCGTTATCTCAATGGCAAATAGCTGGAGATGATTCTACAAGTAGAACATTCTTGTCTGCATTAGGAGAGTCTAAACAATCTCATTAAAGGGCTAGCTTTATTTAAAAGCAAATAGCTGGGAATAATTCTACAAGTGGGACAATCATGACTGCATTGCGAGAGTCTAACAGTCCCCTTCAAGGGCTAGCCTCATTTGACAGCTAAGAGCTGTGTTTAGTCTGGCCTCCTTCCCTCAGAGTACATGTCTGCTGAATGAAAAAATACTGCAGTTCAAGAGTCAGTGTCTAAATCCAAAAAGGTTTGCTCCTGCAGTTCCAGCCTGGAGTCCAGAAAGAATTGAAGAGAGAGAGTCCTCAACCAAGTAGTCAGCAAAGAGCTCCACTTCTGGGGGAGAGGTTGCTTACTGGCCTTTTTCATATGTGTGCCACTCATAGGTATCTTATGGGTACCTGGTCACTCCTCTTCTGCTAGGAAGATACAGCTTTGATCCCGGACGGTTGGACCTTCTGGTCAAGCACTTCAGGCCATATTGGTTAATCCTAGCCTTCAAGCCCCTGACTGTGCCAGGAGGAATCCTTTGCTCCAGCAAAAATAAGCAAGTTCTGCTAGCCAACGTGGTTCTTACTATCTCTAGGGACGCAACTCCAGTTCTAGCAGATGTAATTTTTAAGGAGTACTATTGTTGCTCAGAGAGATGCCTATTTCCAATTCCCAGAGCTGTCTTCTGACATACCTCTGTTTCTACATGGATTAAGATGTCATGCAGCATATATGTAGGTTGGGTTCTCGATCCACTCCTCCTTTAGACAGGAATTCCTGTCAAGTATACAGAGGGAGTTCTCAGAACCCTACAAGAGATTGGCTGGCTAGGCTTTCAAAAAGGGTCTTGTGACTCGTACACAAATCCTTGTGTATCTGAGAGCTTAATCCATCACGGTTCAGGATATATAGTTTTTACCACTAGAGCATACTGGTTGTAGGTTGCTGGGTATTCCTGATTTTCCTCTATTCTCCTGTCAGCGTCTCAATACCTGATGATCAGGACCATGGTCTCTCCAATCCCTATGAATCAAGAGTGGAAAAGAATCCGCGCTTAGGATAATATCGAAGGGAGGGGGTAGAAAAAAGCGATTGGCTGCAGCCCACTTCAAAATATAACCCACTAGAGATTATATTAGATATATAGAGGAAAAAGGAGAAGTGCTTGGCGCTGCCAATATATGCGTTTAGAAGTGTGGAAGGTAGAAGCTAGTATAGACAACACAGATGTCACAAATATTATAACTATTATAACTATTATGCACGTTTGCATAATAGTTATAATATTTGTGACATCTGTGTTGTCTATACTAGCTTCTACCTTCCACACTTCTAAACGCATATATTGGCAGCGCCAAGCACTTCTCCTTTTTCCTCTATATCTCCAATCCCTATATTGAGGTGTGCTCAATGGAAAAGGTTTTTATATTTAATGTTTAATTTAATGTTAATTTAATGTTAATGCACCCAGCGGATCATGTCTTGCCAAAAGGCATATGAAGCCGTAGGTGCTGGCACAGTAATAAATCTTCTGTGCTGCTGAGGTATTGCCAGTGGAACTGCCCTGTTAGGAAGCAGTTTTGCCAGTAGAACTCCCCGGTTGGGAAGTTAGTTTCAACACTCTTGTTTTGTGGCCAGCTATTTCATGCTCCCTTTGCCTTTTATTACCTGACAGCAGGCGTTTTAGTCTCCAGTGAGGCTTAACAACTCCACAGTGGTGTCCTACATTAGGCGGCAGGTCAGAACCTACAGGGTCAGTCCACTGAGAAGAGGTAGAGATGACTGATCTGGGTGGAGTAGAATCTTCCTTATCTCTTTTAAATCTACATAGAATTTCTGGGAAGAATCCATATTCCATATAGGTGGTTCCTACCTACAGGTCCATCCAAGTGAATTTTTTTCTTTGGACAAGATTTCAGAGTTAGATCTGGTACCATCTTCTTACTGTTACAAGCTGGAAAGCTTTGCCCTAGGGGGCTGGGCGAAGCCCTGGGAGCGGATGCTGTGTGAGATCAGGAAAGGTCTCACAAGCCGTATGCTTTCCACTTCGATCCATATACAGTTTTTTTGGGGTCCTGTTGCTAAGAGTGTGGCAATGTTTGCAATAATTGCCTATTGACCAAAAAGGCCTTGGTTCCTGCCTTTGATACCGGGGTATCGGTATCGGATTGAAGTTCTTTCTCTCGAATGAGATCTTCTGTCGTAAAGAGCAATACTCCACCTTTGTTCATCTCTTCCACTTTCTCATACTGGCAGGAAGAGACTAATCAGGCTTGGCTGTTTCTCTAAGTTAATATCGATAAATCCTACAAAAGGATTTGAATAGAGCTTGTTCAGTTTGGACTTTGTTTTCTTTGCTTCAGTCTTCTGGTCAGGTGCATTCCAGACTTCAACTGATCCTAAAGCTCTCTTAGAGGGCAGATCTCTGCAGTCCCTGTCATATTCAAGACACATGGCCACTCACTAGAACTAGAGGAAAAACGGTTTAACTTTAAAATACGTAAGGGGTTCTTCACTGTCAGAGCAGTAAGGATGTGGAATTCTCTTCCACAAGCAGTAGTATCAGCAGGGAGCATCAATAGTTTCAAAAAAACTATTAGATGGGCACCTTAAAGACCACAACATACACGGGTATACAATGTACGGTTAACAGCAAATACACACACACATCATAGGTTGAACTGGATGGACTGATGTCTTTTTTCAACCTCACAAACTATGTAACTATGTAATCAATTAACTTTTAGACTTTGATTTGTGTCTGTGGTTGCTCTTTTTTAAAAATTTCCCCTTCCATTCAAGTGTCTCTAATCAGTTCTTAATTGATCAATTGATGAAAACTTCTCTGTCCCATCTCCCTACAAATTTAGATCAGCTTTTGGGTAAAGTCGCAGACAAGGGCGAGTCACTGATAAAGAGTTTTTTTAAAGAAATGTTTGACCTCATGTACACTATAGCTCCTAAACTTGAGTTTAGGAGCTTTTGCCATTTTTTTTTCCAAAGCTTCTGAACTCAGCTCCATTAAAGTCTATGGGGTTTATTTACTAAGGCCCCTTTCACACAGGGGAGTTCGTGGGCGGACTCCGTTTTTCTCAGCGGATGGCAGCTCTGTCTCCGTGCTGTGTGCAGAGACAGAGCTGTCAGCTCCCCGCTGTTCTCTATGGGGGAATCGGATGAGAACGGACGGTCTGTCCATTCTCATCCGATCCTATCCGATCTGCTGGACGGATGGAAAATAGGGTTTCCATCCGTCCAGATTTGACCGATCGCATCGGATCAGATGTCAGCAGACATGTCTCCGCTGACATTCGATGCCCCATTCAGATTCATGGGGCATCCGTTCAGATCCGCCAATAAAACGGAAAGGCAGATCTGAATGGTCCGCTAGTGTGAAAGGGGCCTAAAGGCAAATCTACTGTGCACTACAAGTGCACTTTAAAGTGCAGTCATTGTAGATCTGAGGGGGATATGCAAGGAAAAATAAAAAATAGCATTTTTGCTACCACATGATTAGATAATAGAAACCAGCAGAGCTTCCCCTCATGTCTGATTTTCCCCTCAGATCTACAGCGACTGCCCTTCCAAGTTCAACCTCCCTCTCCTGAACGCAGAAGAATCACGTTCAGGATAGGAACGTTTTGACCATCAGCCGCAAAACGTGACAAAATCGTGGCACAATTTTTTACAACATTTTGTGAATCATTTCTTATGAAATCTGATTCCCACTTTCTTTTCCCTCCAACATGCTCCCTCTATCCTTCCTTCACACATTAGTGTCCTCTGTCCTCAAATTCTCCTTATTTTACCCCTCCACAGCTTATATATAGCACCCTAATTTTTATCCTATCCCTATTACTGCACTCATCACCTCCTGCAAATACCCAACCTACATTCTGACCTAAACACCAGGACAGTGAGGTATGTGTACTCCTACACATCCCAATCTTACTTTCCTCCCCCTCTTTCTGCTCCTAATCTATGGGGACATTTCTCCTAATCCTGGCCTTCCATTCTCTAACTGCAACCCCCACATCCGACACCCTCCTTGCTCTGACAACAGCCGCCATCCATTCCGTTTTATTTCTATCCCTCTGCTTCCAAAAACCACCCCCCTCCCATCTAGAGTGCTCTCTGGAATGCTCACTCTGTCTGTAACAAGCTCAAATCAGCGCATGACCTTTTTAACCCCCATTCCTTTAACATACTTGCCATTACTGAAACTTGGCTTCAAGAATCTGACTCTGCTTCTCCTGCTACCCTCTCCAATGGTGGGCTCCACTGGACTCACTTACCCACTTACCCAGACCCTGTGGATAGAAAGGATTTGGAGTTGGATTCCTTCTATCCCCACTGAGCACCTTCCTAAACTTCCCTCTATCCCTCTCCTCTTTTGAGACTCATTGTATGTGGTAAAACTACAAATCTCATGAAACATTGCAAGCCACAAACATTACTCCCAGAGACAGAAGCTCGATAGTATTTGTAATTTCACTACAGTTGAAGTTATGAGGTGGCCTATCCCAGATAAAGGGTAACATACCATACCAGCCCCATAGCATTTAGAGTACCCAACTAAAATGTACGCACCCTAGTATGATTTCAAAATTGTACTATATTATTCAGCTGCTAATACCAAACTACTAAATCACAAAATATAAACCGCAACAACAAAAACAGCAGATGGCTCTTCAATGCAAACATTCCGATTTTATTTCTTGTGTTCTTTAAACAGAGTAGACACAAAAAAAATCACAGAACATAAGTTGAAGGCACTTGCAATGACCACGGTCACACCGAACACAACAAATTATACTTTTAAATGTAAGCTACATTGTAGATGTAAATTACAAAATTTTACATTCAAGTATATTAAAAAAAAAATCTCTCCCAGAATGATTACCAGTTGTGTAAAGCAGACACCCTTATCACTTGCCGTCAGTTGTTCTAGTTTAGTTAAGCAATAATGTGCTAAAACTGCTCTTTTGTTTTGTGTAAGAATTTGGCAATAGAAGAAATGAACGCTCGTTTTCATACAAACTCGCTCCACTATTTGTCGCTTTGATGGTGGCGAGCAGCTGCCTGTTTTTCATTTTCTGTCGACTAGCAAAAACCCATCAGTATAATAAGCAGCTTAGGTGCATCCATCCACGGCAACTGTAAGGCTATAGGACTATTCGTTCAAAACCAATCCTAGGTTTAATTTTAACAAAGATGTGTAAGGCACATTCGAAAACATGTTATTACAAGTCTTCAGAAATGGACAACCTTTCTTTCTTCTCTTAAAGGACCAAGAAAGTCTAAACATAAATGTATTCATAAAACAGACTTGGTGCTCAATATATTTGAGGGGTTTTGTTTCATTATATAGCACCAACATGTTCCATAGTCCTTTACAGACAGTGCTGAATCTCTCACATCAATCCCTTACTGCTTCCAGGAGTCTCTACCAAAGTTATATACTTACTAAGGCCATATTAGATGGAATAAGTTGACTTACTGCTGCAATGCCAATACAACTGGGGGAATCATTGGCGGAGAAGGATCTGGGTGTTCTGGTAGATCATAGACCTAATAATAGCATGCAGTGCCAAGCTGCAGTTTCTAAAGCTAGTAAGATACTTTCCTGTATTAAAAGAGAGAGACATCTTTTGCCCCTGTACAAATCATTAGTAAGACATCTGGTATATGCAATTCAGTTTCGGACATCAGTTGACAAAAAGGATATCGGGGAACTGAAGAAAGTGTAGAGAAGGGCAACCAAACTGGTAAGAGGCATGGAGGAGTTCAGCGATGAGGATAGATTAGAGCAAGGGTCTTAAAACTATGGCCCTCCAGTTGTTCAGGAACTACAATTCCCATCATGCCTAGTCATGTCTGTGAATGTCAGAGTTTTACAATGCCTCATGGGATGTGTAGTTCTGCAACAGCTGGAGGGCCGTAGTTTGAGGATCCCTGGATTAGAGGAACTGGATTTATTCTCTCTTGAGAAGAGACAATTTTAAAGGGATATTACACCTTGTATTGTATAATTACATAGGTGGTCCATATAGTGAACTTGGTGTAGAGTTATTATTTTCATCATTCAACAGTTTTTTGTTTAAATATTTTGTGTCCTGCTTAAGGTTAGATTCACATTTATGCATTGCGGGAATGTGCGAAAAAATCACTTGCATGCATTCCTACAATATACAGAAACGTGCTGCCCTTTAACAGATGAGCAGCAGTGCCATTACTTCTCCTTTGCTGTGCAGTGACATCCTGGGCTAGTAGAAGTGGGATGAATGATGATGGCTGTTAATCAACCTGGAAGACTAAGGACATCTAGCTGCAGAAAAGAAACACTGCAGGGTGCTCCAGATTGTAGGTGAATAGTGCAGCAAAAGCTGCTTTTTTTCATTATTCGTCAGGATTTTTTAAAAATATATGACTGGGGTCCTGTTTTAGGGCTCTTTAACACTAAAGGTTCAACTCTGGTTGAGCTGCGCTGTAACTTACCCCCTTTTGCCTCAGAGGAAGTGTCAGGACGTGTACACATGCTGCAACCGTGATACTTTGCTTTGCCTTTCAGCTACGACAGGTAGTATACCCCCTGTTGCTTGTGGTGATTGTAGTACCCACTGAGTGCAACTCATTCAAGTGAACAGGGTCACTCTGTAAGCCAGCGTGTGCAATGAACACAGTTGACGAACACTAATGTGGGGTTCAATGGGTTAAAGCAAGCCTCACCGCCTGTCACATGCTCGTGTGAATAAGCCCCTAAAGCGGAACTTCACCCAAAAGGGGAAGTTCTGCTTTTCTGCCATCTTCCCTCCTCCTCTACCACTTTTGGACACATTCATTGTTTTTTCTGGGACCTGGTCTTAAAAGGTACCTGTTCTAAATTCTGCTCGATCCGAGCAGAAGTCCCCCCCCCCCTCTTGGTCACATGGCACATAACCCAGAAGGCTAGGGAACCATTTACAAAGCACAGCGCAGTTCGCACATGCGCAGTGGACCCAAAGCCTCAAGGTCATGCAGGCACCAGGGACCCGAAGACCGGTGAAGAATTGGCCCAGGTGAGGACATGGCGGGATTCCTGGGCAGGCAAGTGTGCTTTTATTAAAAGTCAGCAGCTACAGTATTTGTAGCTGCTGACTTTTAGTTTCTATTTTTTTTTTTTTTTGGCGGGGGACTGAAGATCCTCTTTAAGGTATATAAGCTTTCTATACAAAGACACGAATGTAATATTAACTTATTTGAATAAGGCTGTCTCTATTTTAGGTTTGCTGGCTCTATAATTTCGACTGCAGCACAAAGTCCTTAAACTTTTGTTTAAAGAAAATACGCTAAAAGTAAAAACTACGTAGCAAGAGGGTTAAAATATACACTCCACTATATCATCCCGCTGTATCTACCTTAATATTATCTTCTATCTTCACTTGACGTGAACCAAATACATCATTTTTTTCCCCAATAAAGAAATCTTTACATCGTTTTTTTTTCACGATCCAAATGCTATAATTTACATTGCACAATTATATTTCATTAGACGTACGTCACTCGCAGCCTTTTATTAAAGGTGTAATTCATTTTAACTACTTCAAAGAATTATTGATGAAACAGATTTTTTTTTTTCCTGCTCAATACAACTCTAAGAAAAAAATTATTTCAGCGCTACAGAAAATATGCTCTATTTAAATAAGAAAGACGGAAATCCTGTACATTTTCTAATACCATACACAGGCGCTCTTAGACATTGTAATAATACGTAGAATTTGAAAACACGTCTAAAAGCATTCATTAACCACTTCAATATAAATCACACCTTTATGTTCTAAAAGGACAACAACACTTTAGGTTTTAATGTAAGATTTTTTTTTTTTTTTTCCACGATTAAAAGCCCTGAGACGTTATTACTATTTTGGTTCAATACAGAAATCCAGGCAGTGCCGAGCCAAGCTTTCTAGATGATTTCCACATTAACTAACAAGTCAGATAATTCTTAATCCTTCTCTCTCTTGCAGATCCAATAATAGATAAGGAAGCATCTTAGCATGATCAACTAGCAATCTCGACAAAAGTGGCAGGATACCTGAATTTGGAATTAACAAATGTATTTTCATATTATCTGATGGAAATGAACCTGAGTTATTCAGACAGTGGAATTAAAGGGGCAAAAAAGGCATTTTGGTTTATTGTTTAAACTTAATAAGTTTAACAATAAGAAAACATACCTTGGTTTGTTTTGGAGGTTGCTATATATACAGTATCTGTGTTAATAAAAAATGATATCTATCTATATAAAGAAATACCACTGTGCAATTAAAAATGATGCACTTAACTACAGAAACTAAAAATATATTGGCTTTACCAGGGATTTTTTTCCCCTCAGAGAATAGGTGTCAGTACTACTTTCCTCCCCAGAGGAACCCCTTGTCCCCACCCCCAACCCACCTCCAAGCACCGCACCGTTCTCTGCCCCCTACCCACTACCGACTCTACTCTTTTAGAGAATACAGAGTCAAATATAATTTTGCAGTTATTAGTAAATTGTTTAGAATTTAGTAATATTAAGGCTTCATTCACATGTCAGCGTAGCGATCGCGGGCAGAATCACCGCGATTCTGCCCGCGATCCGGAAATCATTGCAAATCGCGGGACGCCTGTGCGTTGCCCGTGATTTGCAATAGCACCCCAAACGCTGTGCGATGTTGCCGTGATTTGCGCATGCCAAATCGCGGTAACATCGAGCAAAAAAAAAATCGCGGGACGCATGACGCCCAAAAAAAGGTACAAGAGCTTCTTTGGGGCGTCATGCGTCCCACTATTTTTTTTGCACAATGTTACCGCGATTCGGCATGCGCAAATCGCGGCAACATCGCACAGCGTTTGGGGTGCTATTGCAAATCACAGGCAACGTACAGGCGTCCCACAATTTACAATGGTTTCCGGATCGCGGGCAGAATCGCAGTGATTCTGCCCGCGATCGCTACGCTGACATGTGAATAAAGCCTAACAAGAAAGGCAGTAAAATAGATCCCCAGCGGTCAGTAACAATAGATCTACCCCAACAACAGACCCCTGCTAGCTAAAATAGATCCCTCCAGCACTCCAGCAGCCAGCAACAATAGAGCCCACTCTCAACAGAGGATACATCCAAGCAACAATAGATTCCCCACAAGCAAAAATAGACCCCCCCCCACTCGCAAAAATAGATCCACCCCAACAACAACAGAACACCACCAGCAACAATAGATCCCTCAGCTGCCAGCAACAATAGACCCCCTTCAACAGTACATCCCCCCAGCAATAATAGATTCCCCAGCAGTAATAATATATCCCTGCCCCCAGCAACAATAGAATGTTGCCAGCAACAATAGATCCCCCAACAGCCATCAACAATAGATCTCATACCAGCCATCAACAATAGATTCCCTGCCAACAGCAGATCCCCCGCCAGCAAAAATAGACCCTCCACCAGCGATAATATATCCCCAAGCAGCCAGCATCAATAGACCCTCCAGAACACGCCAGCAACCCTTGCTAGTACATACATTCAGTGTTGGAGGCACCAGAACTACATACCACCACATTTCTGCCAAAAAAAGCCAAGGTTTTAACTGTTGGAGTTACACCATATAAATTTGACCTATGGCTGATTATCATATGAATTATTGCATACTACATCTACTAATACCTCCATGTTCTCAATCAACCCATCCGCCACGGTTATTGCCTTTTGTTTCACTTGACCCTCCCTTCTAGATTGTAAGCTCTAACGAGCAGGGCCCTCTAGTTCCTCCTGTTTTGAACTGTATTGTAACTATATTGTCTTCCCTCACATTGTAAAGCGCTGCGCAAACTGTTGGCGCTATATAAATCCTGTATAATAATAATACTAATACCATATTGATAAAGCATAACTAAAGTCACCATACTTTCCTCCTTTCGAATGGTCTGGAGTCCTTAAGAAGTCCCTATCTGGTGCCGTCACCCCTTCGGCTCCTTCAGGATATTGGTTTTTGGCCATCTTCATTGACCAGCATGGGATGATGTAACTCCTGTGCATGTGCAGGAGTCAGTCATCTTGGCAAACAGCGGCTTCCTCACATCAGCAAACGCACATCTCAGTTTACATGCCACAGAAGGCTGCAAGTAGGCAGGTAGGTGTATTTTATGCCTCTTCTGCGATAAACAGCATGCCGGCTCATACTTTTTTTTATTTCGCCTTCAGTTCCACTTTAAAGGGCATCTAAACCCAAGAACAAAAATATTCTATATTCCGTTTTTGGCTGGCACTTTAATTTGGTAGCTGCAATAGCTCTCTTTTTGCATCTGGTGATTCTGTCAGGACCACACACTCTGCTCCAAAGGGAAAACACTCACATATCATATCTATGGAAGAGCAAGGATTGCCACACTAGAAAAGAAAGTGTGTTAGGACTACAGTACATCTCCCACTCTCCTCATCACAGTTCAGAGGTGTTTTGGAGTCCATAGAGAGAATCCAGATCAGTGCTAACTGCTAACAGTGCAAGAACAGGGCAAAGTGTACAAAAAGTTATCAAAATACTAGCTGGCAGGATTAACAGGTATTTTCTGTCACTTATGAAATCGGTATAATAAAATACTCTCAATGCTATATTTCACAGACCAAAAGGGAGAAAATAGGAGAATATTATTGTTGGAGTTTTTATATACTTTAAAGAATTCACAATACATTGGGAATTCATCAGCAAGAATTACAGAGGATGAGGGGTATTAATGGCTTTCACTAAACTTTTGGAGGTTAAGTGAGCGATTACATACTTTGCAATTGGAGTGTGGCAAATTCATGGAGTCTATGAGTCCACAAGTCCTATATAAATGATAATTATATAAGCAAATGGGTTATCAAGTCTCATTAACAGAACAGCAAAGCTCAGAAAAGGTAGACACTTGGCTACCTTTGGGCACCAGTTGCCAACACTGTACAGCAGGAGTGTTTTCTTTCATATCTGCCAGAAGCTCATCTCATTGCTGTGGCCAACAGCATTACAACATTGACATGGTGGACTTAGCTCCTCAGGCTACTTAGTCAATATTACAGAGAGGGTCCAAAAGTTTCCAATTGACTGCTCATTTTGCTTTTTGACTAGTATTGTACATGTAGACTTGAAACAACTCCAAATTAGATGACTGACCATTGGGATGTCTATATATAACATTGAACCAGAAAACACACAATCAGGAAACATGCCCCAAGGGCCAGGATCTGAGTAATATTATCTGTAGTTGTTCCTTGATTCTCTAATTTGATATCAAAAACACAAACTGTAAATTTAAGGGATGTGTATAAAGCACAAATACAGAACTAAATTGTTTAGGCTGCATTCACACTTGAGCGTAGCGTTTTACCGCGTTTTTTACCGCGATTTTCAGGCGTTTTTGGAGGCAGGCATTGACATCTATCAAAAACGCTGGTAATCAGACCAAAAAGAAGCTCATGTACTTTTTTCAGCTACAGGCATTTTGCAAAATGCTCAGATGTGAACAGGGGCAATTTAAATGAATCGGGTTTTACTTGTTGGGCGTTTTGGAACGTTTTTTTTAGCGTTTTTGGAGCTGAAAAACACTCAAAAATGCCCAGGTGTGAATGGAGCCTGGACTATATTGGTGGTGAGCTCTAGCAGTCTTATGTAGTGTGCCCCTTTTATTGAACGTCTCCTTTAGCATGTCACCAGTTTCCAACCACATCTGTAGAATGTCTTCTGACCATCTGACGTAGCATGTCCACATTGTCTTCTCTAACAGTATACAGTATATACCAAATATTATGAGCGCCTCTTTGATGATGACAGGGACCCCACTCAAGCCCCCCTAACTTTAGTATTTTGACCACCAGTGATCTTTGTTGTGAAAAGTGATTCAATGCCTTGCCCCAAGTGGTTTACTGGTGTGGCAAGAACCTGATACTATCGGTATGGATGAACTAAGCTCCCCATACTAATTTAATCAATGCTGCATCTAGAGTTCAAAGGCTGCTTATGGTTGTGAGAGTATGACTGTAACATTCACTTAACATATAACATTTTAAAAATAATTTAGAGGGTCACTAATCCTTGTGAAATTGGGATGTGCATGGTGGACAATGGTCCTCAAAAGACACAATTAGACTCATGAAAAAAATGTACAGGTATCGTTTTAGTCAATTAGTTATGAATAATGATGACTGAATTATCCTCTTTGTCTATATTGGTAAAATGTACATAACTTAAAAAGTCTTCAACTTTCGGAAATATTTTAGGGTTTTATAGCATATTTTTTTCCACCGAAAGAATATTGTATAGTCTGCCTAAGGAATATTGTACTGAACTACCATATACAGTATTAACAAACACTTCCTTACAAACCTAATCCTTTACTTATACTAATGCAACAAACTCTATTTGAACAATGCCTTTCTGACCTGGTTTGCTATGATTAACAGCTCGGTGTTGAGACTATGCTTTGATCTTTAAATGACCCCCGTGGAATTGATTCAATAAAGACATACATTTTCTAAATGAGAAATGACTTGGTATTTTAAGGCTTGCTCAGGAAACACAAATCAGTCATCAACTGATGAAACCACTGTAGTTTGTGTATCAGGCTAAAGTAAGACTCCCAACACATTGGATTCAACAAAAAAAAATACATTCTATGAGAGACTCTTCTTGGGTTACATAATGCAGAAGCATAGCTCCCAACTGTCCCTGATTTCGAGGGACTCTCTCCGATTTGGAACAAAGTCCCTCTTTTACCTCCTCATTTGTCCCCCATTGTGGTCTGATCTACAGTGTATAGTTACATATAAAATGCACTATTTCACCCTGGTAAACCATTCTAAATTGATGTATTTGTAAATTTCAAAAACCAGTATAAAGGAATAGTAATAATACTATTTAACTTTTCTTTGTATAATTCTCCTTTAAGGGGCATAGAAGGGGATTTGTGTCCTACGCCTACATACTTTTGATAATAGAAGCCCTTTATTCCCATCTCAAAATCTCCAAAAGTTGGGAGGTATGTATAAGTCACACACTTTTGAGGTTTTGTACATAAAAAAAAAAAAACAGGACCATCACACGGGTTTACAAATGGGCGTTCTTGTCAAACCAATCTCCTAACATTCTACGAGGAGGTGAGCTGTGAGCTAGATATGGGCAGACCAGTGGATGTGGTGTACCTGGATTTTGCTAAGGCATTTGATACAGTTCCCCACAAGCGCTTAATTTATAAAATAAGGTCTGCAGGTATCGACAGCAGGGTTTGCTCTTGGATACGGAACTATCTAAAAGGGCGTGTCCAAAGGGTGGTAATAAATAGCGCATACTCAGACTGGTCTGAGGTAGTAAGCGGGGTCCCCCAAGGCTCAGTCCTGGGACCAACCTTGTTCAATTTATTCATAAACAGCATTGAGGACGGGATCAGTAGTTCGATATCAGTTTTTGCAGATGACACAAAATTGGGCAGGGCAATAACTGCACAGCATGAAGCAGATATCCTACAGAATGACCTGGACAAAATAACGGAGTGGGCAACGACATGGCAAATGAGGTTTAATGTGGAGAAGTGTAAGGTTTTGCACTTGGGGACTAAAAACATAAAAGCACAATACACGTTAGGGGGGGGAACCCTTGGGGGAATCAAAAATGGAGAAAGATCTGGGAGTCTTGGTTGATGATAGATTAGGTAATAGCATGCAATGTCAAGCGGCAGCTGCCAAAGCCAGCAGAATATTAGCATGCATAAAGAAAGGGATGTATTCCAGAGATAAGACTATAATCCTTCCACTTTATAAAACTCTGGTCCGACCACATCTGGAGTATTCTGTCCAGTTCTGGCCGCCAGTCCTCAGGAGGAATGTGTTGGAGCTGGAGAGAGTCCAGAGAAGGGCAACTAAACTAATTAGGGGATTGGAGGACCTTAATTATGAAGAGCGTCTGCAATCGCTTGATTTATTCTCCCTGGAGAAGAAACGCCTGAGGGGGGACATGATAGCAATTTTAAATATCTCAATGGGGATCTCGGCATAGAAAAACAGCTATTCAGTCGAAGGGATTGCATGAGGACTCGAGGGCATACAATGCGATTAGAGGAGAAGCGTTTTAACCTCAGGCAACGGGGGGGGGGGGTCTTTACTGTTAGGGTTTCAAGATTGTGGAATTCTCTACCACAAGAGGTGGTTTCTGCGGGAAGTATGGTGGCTTTCAAAAGACTCTTAAGCCCCGTACACACGTACCGATTGTCGGCCGAACGATCGGCCGTCTTTTGTCCAGGGCTGTCGGTGTCTGTTGAAAAGTGCAAAAGACTGCACAAGAATTTTGTCCGCCGACTACAGCCGACTGCAGAAGTGATGTCATGTAATGGTTAACTTTCCCTGTGTTTTTTCTTTTCTGAGCATGCCCAGTCTTGCAAATCTGCTGTCTGTCGGCCGAATTCTGTACTGACTGGCGAACAATCGGCCGTTCTGGTGTCGGCATACAAAAATTTTCATGCTTGCAAGACAGATTCTTTTCGGCCGAAAGTGCGCTGTCGGCTGTCGGAAGCATCATACTAACAAGCCGAAAATCGGCCGATCGTTCAGCGGCCGAACATTTTCGGCCGACAATCGGTACGTGTGTACGGGCCTTTAGACGTACATCTCAGGGATCAGAACATTCAGGGCTATGTGAGATGATTACAGCCACACACACCTACACAGGTTGAGCTGGATGGACTATTATCTTTATTCAACCTCACCTACTATGTAACTATGTAACTCCCAATATTTATTGCATCTGAAGAATTTTTCTAAAAGTGCAAGTCTAGTTGCTCTGCTCCGAAACTCAAAAGTATATGCTGTCTATACAACATTTCCACCATCATCCCTTGCATATCCACAGTTTTCAAGAATAAATATGTGATAATCTGGTCCAGCAGTATTGTGTTTTTCAGGCCTTAAAGTGGTAGTAAAATCCATGTTTGTATTTTTACCTACAGGTAAGCTTATAATAAAGCTTACCTGTAGGTTAAATGAATATTTCCTAAATGTGCATTATTTAGAAGATATTCTAGTGAGCAGCAGCAGGTGACCTTACCGGCACATGCGCTCTTAAGCAACAGCATATCTGCGCTGTTCCCTCAGAGCTCTATGCCGCGCCAGTGACAACATCGCGACTCGGCCATTCAAGCAGTCATGGGCGGCAAACCCAGAAGGGAGGCCGGAGGAAGATGGAAGCCTCTGCAGTGGTTACAGGGTTTTGTTTCAAGGTAAGTCCTAGCCTATTTGCAAGACTGTGATGCATACTAGAACATGATGCTTTTAACTTGCAGGGAGATTTTTTTTTTTTTTTTAAAGAGTAAATCCACTTTTAAGAAAAAAAAAAAACAACAATTCTCTTTGGGTAATCAATGTAACAAATGTTGCAGCAGATTCCTAACCTTTTCTGTTCTGAAGAAACAGCTGTTTGTTTGACCACTTTCTTAGGAAACTTATTCTGAATGAGTGGGTCTGTGTTCATTTTAGTCATCCCTTTGGGTGTATCTCACCCAAAATGTAATTTCTGTTGCAGAGGATACATAAAATGTGATTTGTATGTTAGTGCATACTTTCGGGAAAATCGGTGAGCCAATCACACAAGCAGGAATTTACATTGATACAATACCCAACAGTGTACAGAATGCCTCCAGGTTGCCACACTGCATTAAATGTTACTGAAAATGACAGCACAGCAGATTTAAATAGAAATGTAGTTTTTAGGAACAATAAATTACAATAAAGTGTAGCAATTGCGTATGTTACAATATTTTTTTATTTGCTATATTTTTTTCCAAGAAAGTGGAGTTAAGCTTTAAGTGCATTTTCAGTGATGTATTTTTTTAAAACTGTACAATACAGTATTGAACTATTTTTTTTACAAAACTGTACAAGCTAAAACACAAAAAAGAACATTTTAACAATGTTTGCTGTATTTAAAAATCCCTTGACCCCAGATCTTACGCTCCACAGGTATATGACAGCCTAGGAAATTTTTCTGGGCTATCCACTCACTCATAAAAAAAATAGGAAAGAATTGTGGGGAAAAGCCAAGAAAACATCAACATGCGTACTGGCCAAAGAGAATATATATACAGCATATACATAACTTATAAAATCTTATTTAGATGGCAATAGACAGCCACTCATCTCCATACATGATTTCCAACTCCTTATCACTGTGTAGAAGGAAATGTAGAGAACTCAGCATTGCCCTATTCTCCAGAGGTTCTGCTTGAAAACATTGAGTCTTCTCTCTTTTTCTCGATCTTGTCCACCTCCATTGTCCTGTACTTTCTTACTTGTTGGGTATACTCATACCCACTTTATATCAATATGCATGAAAGCTACTGAACCATATTCCTACGGTATCAGTACCACCATCCTGAAATACCTTAACCCCTCCAAACCTCGACAAGTTACTTAACACAATCCAACTGGTCACTGATGAAGCTTACAGTACAAAATTAAGAGGATGGATTGGATATGTTCAGCAAAATCTACATGATCTGCTTGATTCTATAGTATACAGCCAGGGCTCAGCAAACCCCAGGTGCCAAGAAGTTTTGGCCTGGCGCCGGAGCTACCGCCCCCATGCTCCCCACACCCCACGCGCATTTCCCCCTCGCTATGTAACCCAGGCTCCACTTACCCATCTGCGGGCCAGGGACCTGCATAGCAGGTGCCACCAGGGAGTAGGGAAGGAAGAGAGCAGACACACATCCGCTCTCCTGCCCTTCTAATTGTTGACCTGGAAGTGAGGTGTGACATCACTCCCGGGTCCCCGTTCATAGTTTCCCCGGCCATCAAGGCCGGGAAAGAATGTAATGCAGTGCGATATGCATTAGAATACATTTAGTGGAGCACAGGGGAGACATGCAGGGTTATTTAGACCCTGAAATATTTCATTAAAGACAACCTGTCACAAAAAAAAGAAAAAAACATCACATAGGGAACTTTTCATCCGCTTTGTGATGGGAAAAAAAGTTAAGTAAAAAAAATGTTTTTTTAATTGTAAAAAATGTAAGTAATATAGGATACTGACATGTTTAAGGTTTGACATGTTGGGTATTTATTCACTCGGTGCAAGCTCGGCTTTTATATTTTACTAAAAATTAACTTTTATGTGCTTTTTTACTTAAATTTTGTTTTTCCTAGACCTTTTTCAGTATTATCGTGTGACATAAAAAATTGGAACTACACACTATTTATATTTATTATTTCTGCTTTCAAAAAAATATAAAATGTTTGGGGGTTTTATGTAATCTTTAGGCCTAAAATTATTTTTTTAAATGTGTGCAAAAAAACGCCTCTGGCTGTGAAAAGGTTAAAGGATAAGTTCACCTTCGGGAACATGTTACATGTTCCACCCATAAGATTTGTTTGTTAAAACAAAACTGGCTCCTAACTTTTTTAGCTGGCTATTGGATTCAAAGCAAATTTGTCAAGCCCTGGTTTACAACATTATCCTGCCCATGTATGGGGTCACTGGATGAGCTTACACTTACTTACTAAGGATCGACCGATTATCGAGGGCCGATCTGCACTTTTCCCGATATATTGGAATCGGTCACCAAGGTGACCGATATTGCCGATATTTCGGGAAAGTGCTTGTATCGGAGTAAAGCCTGCAGATATAGACATCACCCCGGTACCGGCGTCCATAGCCGACGGTCGGCTGTCTTGTAATAACAACCGATGCGGCTGCGAAGCCGCTCAGTTGTCATTACAAGGAGCGGGAGGGGACGTCACCCCCCCCTCCTGCCGCCTTCCGCGGCTCGCCCGGGTCTCCCGTCCCACTGGGAGACCCAGGCAAACAGCCTGCATGCCAGCCGAAGACCCGATCAAAGCCGCATTCGGCTCTGATCGGGTCTCTATCCAGATCTCTCCACAAGAGTACCTGTCAAAGAAAAAAAAAATAAAACATTTTTTAAATGTACGAAAATATCGACCGATGCCGATATGCATTGACCAAAATATCGGTATCGGCAACTAAAAACCGATACTGGTCGATCACTATTACTTACCACCCCAGGCTTCACTGTCATTTCACATACAGGGGTTGATTTACTAAAGGCAAAATTATTTATTATTGTTTATTTTGTTTATTTTGCAAGGGAATTTTCGTAGGAGATTAGTAAATGAGGTGCTAATTTCCATTATCTAATCATGTGCAAGCAAATTGATGTTTTTTTTTTCCTGGCACATTATTGGAAATTTCACAACATACACTAAGCTCTGCAGACGATTCCCTTGCAAAGTGACCTTTTTGCCTTAAATCAACTCCAAAGATTTTGCATAATAGTCTGAGACTTTTCAGTTATTTTTCATTGTAATGTATTAGTGATTTGGCGTTTTAATTTTATTTGTTAATTCTTAGTTTTAGTAGTCTAACTGTATTCTATGGGCTTGCTTTACTAAAGGAAAATAGACTGTTCATTTTGCAAGGGAAGTTTAATTTTCTAAGGGGATTTTCCCCCAGAGCTTAGTAAAGCTCTGCTGACTTCCATCATCCACTCATGCACAAGCAAACATTGTTTTTTTTTTCCTTGCTTGTGATTGGGTAATCTTGGCAAAGTGAAATTTCACCCCATTCACAAACTTTGGGGACGTTTTCCTTGAAAAACAAACAGTTTATTTCACTTTAGTAAATCACCCCTATGTTCCTCTGTATGCTCTTGCTTACGTGCTCTTAACATAATATAGGTTATTTAGCAATCCTTTACTATGTATTGTCATTTGCACTTTTCCTTGTAATATCTTGCCATGACTCAACCAAGCAATAACCACACCCCCACTAATGTCGAATACCATCTCAAAGGTGTCACCTTGCCTCTAAGCCACTTCCCCAGTATGTAGAGTATAAATTCTAAGTCAACCTGCCAGTCATGTTGATCATTTAGGCTCTCTTTACACATGGCTATGCTATTTCTTTAAAGGGCAAATAATATAAATTGTGTTGCAGTTCAGTGAGAGTAAAATAGGGATTTGATCCCCTACCAACCAACAATAATTCTGACTCCCACAGACTGGCTAGAGCATGTGCTCATGTGGTACAAAGATTAGTCTTGTCAATTTAAGAAGGTGCTCCTAACGACAACTTGTCATGTGTATAAAAGACACCTGTCATCATGGGCAAGACCAAAGAGCTGTCAAATGATGTCAGGGACAAGATTGTAGACCTGCACAAGGCTGAAATGGGCTACAAGACCATCAGCAAGAAGCTTAGTGAGAAAGAGACAACTGCGGTCATTTGCAAATAGAAGAAATACAAAATAACCATCAATCGCCCTCTGTCTGGGGCTCCATGGAAGATTTAGGCTCATGGGGTAAGGATGATCATGAGAAAAGTGAGGGATCAGCCCAAAACTACATGGGAGGAGCTTGTGAATGATCTGAAGGCAGTTGGGACCACAGTCACCAAACAAACCATTGGCAACAATATGCTGCCATGAATTGAAATCCTGCAGCGCCCGCAAGGTTTCCCTCCTCAAGAAGGCACATGAACAGGCCCATCCGAAGTTTGGCAATGAGCATCTAAATGATTCAGAGAAGGATTGGGAGAAAGTGCTGTGGTCAAATGAGACCAAAATTGAGCTCTTTGGCATTAATTAGACTCGCCATGTTTGGGGGAAGAAAAATTACCCTAAGAACACCATCCCTACAGTCAAGCACAGAGGAGAATACATTATGCTTTGGGGCTGTTTCTCTGCAAAAGGTACAGGCCAACTTTGCTGCATTGAGAGGACAATGGGCGGGGCTATGTTTTGCAAAATCTTAAATGAGAAACTTGTTCCTTCAGCCAGAACACTGAAGATGGATCGTGGATAGGTCTTTCAGCACAACAATAACCCAAAACATACCACCAAGACAGCAAAGGAGTGGCTCAAGAAGAAGCACATTAAAGCGGAGTTCCACCCTAATTTTCAACTTAACACCATACATAGCATTAACACATTCTAAAAACCAATTGGATACATTTTTTTTTCACTTACCTTATTTTTAATGAAAAATATCTTCCCTTCCTTCCACTTTCTCCTTATGCGGCCGCCAACGTCATTTCCTCCTTTGCATTGACTCCTGGGAAATGAGTATCATCAATCCCAGGAGTCATTGTGCCTGCATTGGTGTCCCTTGTCATGTTGATTTGGTAGTGGTTGACCAAAAAATGGAACAAACCTTCTTAAAATTATTATTTTCAAATGAAATTCCACTAGTGAATGACCGCCTTTAGATGGACTAGTAGATTAAAGCGGTGTTCCAGCCCCTCCCTCCAAAAATTAAAAGTCAGCAGCTACACATACTGTACACATACTGTAGCTGCTGACTTTTAATATTAGGACACTTACCTGTCCAGGTGTCCAGCGATGCCGGCACCGCAGCTGATGTTTCCAACGGCTGTCGGGTGCTGCCGCCGCCATTGACTTTAAGGGAACCTGGCAGTGAAGCCTTGCAACTTCAAGGGCGGGTCCCTACTGCGCATGCATGAAGCACGCTGCATATTCGGATTTGCTCAGTGGTGGGGGAAGGAGGGGGCCAAACTTCCGAGGGACAGCGACGTCTCCCGGAAGTGGGGAAGGGTACCTGTCAAAAACCTGAAAGATGGCAAATGTGGCACCGGAGGGGGGGAGGAAGCAAATGAGCAGAAGTTCCACTTTTAGGAGGAACTCCGCTTTAAGTGGACTTCACATAAGTGATTAACAAATTAAAGCCGAATTCCAGCCAACTCCAGCTAACACTTTTTAGGTAGTTATAAAAACTTTTTTTTTTCTTTTTGGATCAAGGTTTTTTGTAAATGAAAAAAGTTGACCATTGTAAGCACCTCTGTCAGTGGTAAAAAGTTAGTCCCAATCCTCTAATGCTGGCCATACACTATAGGCCAGTTAATGGGCAGGAATCGGTAATCGGTTGTGAGGTTTTTGAGCCGAAAAAAACAAAGGACAAGTTTGGAAATTTTCTGCCGAACAAACAATTAATTGAAAGGTTAAGGTGTTTCTCGTCCAAACTGTTTTCACTAGGTATATGTGAAAAAACAAGCACAACAACGGATTTGTTTATGTCCATTGAACGATGTATCGGTCATTGCATGATCAGCCATTTGCTCTAATGGCTGATTGTTTGTTTTTCTAAAATGAGTTCAAACCATTTTTCGTATAGTGTATGGCTAGCATAACTTCCACTTTTCTGATCAACTTGCTCTGTTAACGTAAGCTGCAAAATATAGGGAGGACCCAAGAAAAACAAATGCTGCTTTGTTAATGTATTTTATTTTGTATTCTTTGTCCACTGAAGCCAATGTAATTGGCATCATACTATCAAGGCATGGATACATACATACATACATGGATCGACTTGTGTACAACCAGCCTGTCGGGTTTTTTTTCCAAACTATCAGTGTTGCGGCTATATTACAATAACGATGGGGCGTTCCCTCCCACTGCTTGTAATAGCAATTGAGCAGCTAGCTGGCCGCTCCGATTGCTATTACAAGAGAACTTCCCATCGGTTCTGCAGGCATCACCCCGGTACAACCACTTGAAGTACTGTACTATGTATATGATTTGGTGGTAAGTGGTTAAACTTTTTTGTACATTTCTTCAGTTGCTTCCTGGTTCAGAGGCTTCATGGCATTTTATTTTCTTTCATCTGGAGGAGGAGAGGACGATATTTCTCATCTAGATCTACCCTCCTGCCTACATGCCTGAGCTAAGGACAGATAGATATCAGGAAGTAAATGCTACATGAAATATCATGCCCTTACTCAAGGTGGCCGTGGCTAGAAAAGCTAAGGGGGGTGTTTTTTAAAGTAATTTCTCAACAAATAAAGTATGGAGACATGGATGGATGGGTGAGTTTAGTTTGAATATTAAAAATAATTTAAAGTAGAAGTTAACTTCCATCACTAAGTTGTACCTATAGGTAATCCTATAATAAGGCTTACCTATAGGTACTGTAAATATCCCCTAAACGGGCACTGTTTATGAGATATTTAGTGTACATTCAGCCAGTGACCTCACTGGTGCATGCACTCCGCCCGTGCCGTGAACAGCGGCAGCTCTCAAGCGCATGCGCGGTGGTGACGTCGTTGTGGCTCCGGCCAGTCACATAGACGGAATCGGCAAACCCAGAAGCAAGACGGTTGAAGATGGGAGTGCCTGCAGCACTGACATCTCAGCGCTGGAAGACCTTAGGTTTAAGGTAAGTTTCACATAATGTGCTAGTCTGCGATGAAGACTAGCAAATTATGACATTACCTTGCAGGGTAAGAAAAAAGAACGTTTACAACCGCTTTAATAGCATTTTCAGTATGTGGTGCTCAGATACAATTTACTTCCACTTTAATATTCTGTGTTACCTACATAAGCATGTTTATAAAAAAAACTCAAATGTGCTGAATGAACAGAACAGTTAGACCCCTTTCACATTGATGGACCAATCGGGTCTGCCTGTCAGTTTTTCAATCTGACCCGATTGGATCACCCATTGCTCTCTACGGAGCAGCAGATGTTAGCGCATATGCTTCTGCTGACACCCGCCGACATCCGATCCATTCTGCTAAAAATGACGGATCAGATGACAGTAGGATGGAAACAGGCAGGCAGTCCCTTACATCTGAAAACAGCAGGCACGGACCTGTCACCCACCTTCTCAGCGGGGATCAGCGGAAAGATCCCCTGCTGAGTGGGCTAATCCACTGGCGAACTCCCGTCAGTGTGAAGGAGGCCATTATTTGGGAAGATGCAGAGTGTTTCTTTTTGTGTCAGTTCCCTACTGCAGTATTTCTTATTAATTAGGAACCACTGGTTGATTTTAGAATAAACGTTGCCTATTTATAAAAAAGACAAAATACACTGAACAAAATTATAAACGCAACACTTTTGTTTTTGTCCCATTATTCATGAGCTGAACTCAAAGATCTAAGACTTTTTCTATGTACACAAAAGGCCTATTTCTCTCAAATATTGTTCACAAATCTGTCTAAATCTGTGTTAGTGAGCACTTCTCCTTTGCCGAGGTAATCCATCCCCCTCACAGGTGTGACATATCAATATGCTGATTAGACAGAATGATTATTACACAGGTGTGCCTTAGGCTGGCCACAATAAAGGCCACCCTAAAATGTACAGTTTTATTACACAGCACAATGCCACAGATGTCACAAGTTTTGAGGGAGCGTGGAATTGGCATGCTGACTGCAGGAATGTCCACCAGAGCTGTTGCCCGTGAATTGAATCTTCATTTCTCTACCATAAGCCGTCTCCAAAGGCGTTTCAGAGAATTTGGCAGTACATCCAACTGGCCTCACAACCGCAGACCACATGTTAGCACACCAGCCCAGGACCTCCACATCCAGCATCTTCACGTCCAAGATCCTCTGAGATCAGCCACCCGAACAGCTGCTGCAACAATTGGTTTGTATAACCAAAGGATTTCTGCACAAACTGTCAGAAACCATCTCAGGGACGCTCATCTGCATGCTCGTCATCCTCATCGGGGTCCACCTGACTGCAGTTTGTCTCCGTAACCGACTTGAGTGGGCAAATGCTCACATTTGATGGTGTCTGGCACTTTGGAGAGGTGTTCTCTTCACGGATGAATCCCAGTTTTCACTGTACAGGGCAGATGGCAGACAGCATGGTGTCGTGTGGGAAAGCAGTTTACTAATGTCAACGTTGTGGATGGAGTGGCCCATGGTGGCGGTAGGGTTATGGCATGGACAACAAACACAGGTGCATTTTATTGATGGCATTTTGAATGCACAGAGATACGGTGACGAGATCCTAAAGCCCCGTACACACGTACCGATTGTCGGCCGTAAATATTGGGCCGACGACCGACCGCCTGATTGTAGGCTTGTTAGTATGATGCTTCCGACAGCCGACAGCGCACTTTCGGCCGAAAAGAATCTGTCGTGCAGGCATTAAAATTTTTGTTGGCCAACACCAGAACGGCCGATTGTTCGCCAGTCAGTACAGATTTCGGCCGACAGACAGCAGATTAGCAAGACTGGGCATGCTCAGAAAAGAAAAAAGACAAGGAAAGTTAACCATCACATGACATCACTTCTGCAGTCGGCTGTTGTTGGCCTACAAAATTCGTGTGCAGTCTTTTGCAGTTTTCAACAGACACGACAGCCCTGGACAAAAGACGGCCGATCGTTTGGCCGACGATCGGTACGTGTGTACGGGGATTTAGGCCCACTGTTGTTGTGCCATTCATCCACGACCATCACCTCATGGTACAGCATGATCATGGATGAATCCGGGTTTTCTTAGATCTTTGAGTTCAGCTCATGAAAAATGGGGGCAAAAACAAGTGTTGCGTTTATAATTTTGTTCAGTATATAATGATAAAGCTGTTTTTATATGGAGTTTTTATACGGTAACATTCTAAAAATCAGATTTCATTATAGTAACATTAACGTTAACAATGTTCTTTGGAAGACCTAAAAAGCCTATTTTAGTATTTCTACTTCATGAATGAATATAACTCTGGGTATGTGATGCTAGGATTGATCTATCAGCCCAAGGTGGTTGATTGGAGTTCTAGAAGGAAGGAATCAGTTAAATTTTACTTTCGACATAATAGTTTATATTGTACAAAATGTAATTTTGTTTAGATATTTAAGTTGAATTAAATGTCTAGTGATGTTTAAAATAATATTTTTATGGCCTACCTAAAATAAAGATTGATCGTTCCAATTTCAATGACGTCCTCTTTTTTTTTTTTGATTGAGAAGTTACTTAAAATGTATTACTTTCTGATCTCTCCAGCATTCCTCGACTTGTCACAATGGCTGGGCAAATCTCTTTTTGGTATTTATCCCAGGCTGTGATAGATGCGTTACCTGACTCCAAATGGCGAGATATGAGGAAATCTCATCATACAGACAGCCGCTTCATGATGGGCAGTTAATAGATATATCAACACTTGGGATATATGCTAAGCTGAGGAGATGATTGGTTCGTTGATACACTGATTGATTAGCATAGGGAGAATGGTTTTCTTCTTGACAACCTAAGATTATGTTTCAGCTAAGCTCAAATTGCTTACTCCTCTTCTATTGGCTTTAAAATTATAGTGCTGTCATCTAGAACCTTTCTTCAATGAAATTTTTACCATATATAAAAATTAAAGGGGGGAAGGAAAAAAAAAAAAGGAAAAAACAAAGTTGAAATTTTTTTGGAATGAGATAAAATTGGGGAGACGCATTCACGGCTCTGCTGAAGAAGACACAAGAGGAAAGTTGGAGGACTCTGTAATCATTTCTCCTTTCAAAAGACTATTTTGTTAAATAAAACCGTTTTATGCACGGGGATGAATTCATACCAAGATTAGGGAGGGTAAACACAGCTTTTCCAAAAAAAAAAAAAGAAAAAATACTGTGTGAATTGGCACAGATTCCAATGCATTACAGGCTAAGCTGTATGTGCTTTATAAGATTTAAGTGCCAAGGATAAAATTATACTGTATCACTCACAGCCAGATACTCCCAAAGCTTTACGATTCATAATCCAATTAATATCTATGTAAGTGTACGTATATATAGATGCACACACACATAGATGTATGTTATATCATAAATTAGGGTCTCAACAAACCCAAGTCCCAGGAATGTCCGGTTGACCCTGTGGCATGGACTACGACTGGGCGCTGTACGGTACTTTTACAGGAAGGCTGTTAAAGCGGAACTAAAGGAGGATACTCACCTTCCCAACGCTCTATCGCCAGCATCATCTCCTGTGTGCATGGTTTCAGCCATCTTCATTGGCTAGCGTGGAATGACATCACTCCTGCACATGCGCAGGAGCTTGTCATCCCTGCACAAAGGATCAGCCCGGTGCTGTGCATGCATAGCTCAGTTTATAGCCCAGGGATCGCGGTGAGCAGGCAGGTAGGTATGTATAGTGCCTGACCCCCTGTGCTATGTGTAAAACAAAAGCTAAAAGGTGTAAATGCATTTACAAGTGAGGCTTGCTGCTAAACACCTATATGTGTTCCCACATAAACTTAGGACTGTGAAAAATAAAATAGTAGAGCGGTATCCCTTTAACATACAGTGCTTAGTACATACACCAAATTATCAAAAGTATTCGGAAGCCTGCCTTTACACGCACATGGACTTTAATGGCACCCCAGTCTTAGCCCGTAGGGTTCAATATTGAGTTGGCCCACCCCATAACAGCTTCAACTCTTCTGGGAAGGCTGTCCACAAGGTTTAGGAGTGTGTTTATGGGAATGTTTGACCATTCTTCCAGAAGCGCATTTGTGAGGTCAGGCACTGATATTCAACGAGAAGGTCTGGCTTGCAGTCTGCACTCTAATTCATTCCAAATGAGTTCTATCAGGTTGAGGTCAGGACTCTGTGCAGGCCAGTCAAGTTCCTCCTCCCCAAACTCACTCATCCATGTCTTTATGGACCATGCTTTGTGCACTGGTGCGCAGTCATGTTGGAACGGGAAGGGGCCATCCCCAAACTATCCCACAAAGTTGGGAGCATGAAATTGTCCAAAATGTCTTGGTAGGCTGACGCCTTAAGAGTTCCCTTCACTGGAACTAAGGGACTAAACCCAACCCCTGAAAAACAACCCCACACCATAATCCCTCCTCCACCATATGATTTGGACCAGTGCAAAAAGTAAGGTCCAAAAAGACATGGATGAGCGAGTTTGGGGTGGAGGAACTTGATTGGCCTGCACATAGTCCTGATCTCAACCTGATAGAACACCTTTGGGATGAATTAAAGCAGAGACTGCGAGCCAGGCCTTCTCGTCCAGCATTAGTACCTGCCCTCACTAATGCGCTTCTGGAAGAATGGTCAAACATTCCCATAGACACACTCCTAAACTTTGTGGAGAGCCTTCCCAGAAGAGTTGAAGCTGCTTTAGCTGCAAAGGGTGGGCTGACTCAATATTGAACCCTACGGACTGGGATCCCATTAATGTTCATGTGCGTGTAAAGGCAGGTGTCCCAATACTTTTGGTAATATAGTGTAGACAGATAGAGCCACACTTGCCGACCGCCTAACTGTAAATGTAAGTCATTACTTTGAAGTTAAATACCTAGCTGCCATAACCCCGGTATCTTTTTTTCAGTCAAGCAGCCGGCTTTCAGATAGAAGTGGTCTCAGCGGACGATTCACCCCGAGATCCCTTTTATAGGCGGTGGCAGAGGTGCCCCCCCTGCCACATTTACAAGCTTACCGGAGCCGTCGGTAAGCTTGGAACCGATTCAATGCGGCCGATTACTAGGCAGGAAGCCAAGTGAGGACAAGATAGCATCCACTCAGCTCTATGCCCTTCAAGGACTGGAGCGACCTCCAACATCACTTCCAGGCCTTGGGCAAATTGACAGGAATTTTTTTTTTTTTCAAAAAATCAAAATTATATATATATATATATATATATTTTTTTTTTGCTTCTAAAGGTAAATGAGAGATCTGGGGTCTTTTTGACCCCAGATCTCACAATAAAGAGGACCAGTCATGCTTATTTCTAATACAAGGGATGTTTACAATCCTTGTAATATGAATAAAGGTGATAAAAAAATAAAATAAAAGGACAGTGTAAAAGTTAAAAATACAAAGTAAAAGAAAAAAAATTGAAAGTGCCTCATCCCTTCGAGCTTGTGTGCAGAAGCAAGCGCATACGCAAGTCGTGCCTGCATACGTAAACGGTGTTCAAACCACACATGTGAGGTATTGCTGCGATGGTTAGAATGAGAGCAATCATTCTAGCACAAGAACTCCTCTGTAACTCTACACAGGTAACCTGGAAAAAGTATTATTTTAAAGCTTCGCCTATGGTAATTTTGAAGTACCATAGTTTGTCGCCATTACATGAGTGTGCACAATTTTTAAGCATGACATGTTAGGCATCTCTTTACTCAGCATAACATTATCTTTCACATTATCCAAAAATTTGGCCTAAATTTACTGTTTTGTTTTTTGTTTTTATTAAAAAAAGTGTATTTTTTCCAAATAAATTGCGTTTGAAAGACCGATACACAAATACAGTGAGGCAGAAAATACTGCAACAACTGGCATTTTATTCTTTAGGGTCTCTGCTAAAATAATATATATAAGGTTTTTGGATTCTAAGTAATTTTCTAGCAAAAAATATAGATTTTTACTTGTAAACAACAAATGTCAGAAAACAGCCTGGTCTTAAAGTGGTTAATTTCCTGAAGAACATCAGTAACAGACATATATAATATAATAACATACTTATTAAACTAGAAGGCTAACACAACCTGGCAACTTTTATGCTGTTTTTGATAAATACAAATTTATAAAAAATAAAAAACAAATAGGCAGAGGTTACCCTCAATGAGCAATGCGTGCCAAAGCAATCAGAAGAAGCAGACACATACAGCTGAAGTTATATGTTAATGTTGACTTTTCAACATTGAGGTTGGTCTCCCTATTGATCCTTTAATGTGATAAGTGCCCTCATTGACTAACAGGGAGGCTTATGTGACAGAAATCACTAGTTTCATTTCTGATCCTATAACACAATGGGGTTTATTTACTAAAAGCAAATCCACTCTGCACTGCAAGTGCACTTGGAAGTCCAGTTGCTGTAGATCTGAGGGGGACATGCAAGGAAAATAAAAACAGCATTTTTGCATGCACATAACTGGATGATAGAAATTAGCAGAGCTTCCCCTCATTTCAGATCTTCCCCTTAGATCTACAGTGACTGCACTTCCAAGTGCATTTGCAGTGCACTTGTAGTGCAGAGTGGATTTGCCTTTAGTAAATAAACCCCAATATATGGCTGTAATTGTACATGTGTGGTATCAACAGAGTTGTATAAAGTCCTCTAAACCCATACTTGAGTAAAAGTACAAGTGCTCGATCAAAAAGTGACTTGAGTAGAAGTACTAAAGTATTCAACATTTTTTGTACTTAAGTATTGTAAGTATATATTTTTTTTAAAATTTTGCTACTCAAGTACTGAAAGTAAAAGTACAAGTACTGTGTTATGTAGTTATTAAAGAAAGAAGTCAAAAGTTTGAACATCATATTGTTTTTTATTATTTCAAATGCAGCTTTTATTTATACATACAGTAGCTTTTATTTTCGTATGCGCTGATAATACACATGTTTTGAGCTTCATGAAACCTGCCATCTACTGTTCTGGCAGTGGTAATTTTTATAATAGTAATGAGTAACTATGCAGCACAGAAAAAAAATATCGGAGTAGAAGTATTGAAATCAATGAAAAAATGTAGTGAAGTAAAAGTGGAAGTAGGAGAAAAAAATTCTACTCTAGGAAAGTACAGATACCGCCTTTCGGTACTTAAGTTCAGTAGTGAAGTAGTTCTACTTAGTTACTATACATCTCTGGGTATCAATCCTATCTAATTGCACGGCTACAGATTATTTCTTTTAATACCTACTTTTGATACCTACTTACACACTGCTTATGGCATTGTGTGGGCAGCACGTTAGCATGGACACAAAGAAAAGTTCTCCAGTAACAAAGTAGGAAAATGGATGGCAAAGGGGGAGTCCTACCTATATCATATGTCCATTATTAGCTCTACCTGAGCACTATGGAGCTGGTCTTTGCCATTAAAGGTGAACTCTAGTCAACTATCTAAATGCACAGATAGGTTGTAAGAGAGGTTGTACCGACCAAGGGACCCTAATTTATATATGGTGGAATTGTCCTGTAGCTTCTCGTCTGGATAAAAGTTTATAATTGAGTAAATTCAGTTCTCCATGTCACTCTCCAATGGGCCCTTAGGAAGCCCTCCTACATAAATCCATCTCACATCTTAAAGAGGAAGTAAACCCTCCTCTGACACTTGTACCTATAGGTGATCCTATGATAAGGCTTACCTATAGGTACTGTAAATATCTCCTAAACATGTACCGTTTAGGAGATATTTACCTTACATGAATCCAGTGACGTCACTGGCGCATGCGCTCTGAAGGAACGGCCGCTGCTGCCGTTTCTTCAGAGTCCCGTGCCGTGACTGTCGGCTCCCGCACGCCTGCGCGAGAGTGACGTCACCGCGGCTCCGGCCAATCAGATGGCCGGATGCCGCGAACCCGGAAGACGGGCGACTGGACATGTCGCCCGTCACACAGGTAAGCGGACGGCACGGCGGGGGCTCGTTCTAAGGTAAGCATTGCATAATGAGCTAGTATGCGATGCATACTAGCTCATTATGTGTTTCTCTTACAGGTTACCAAAGAAAAAAAAAAACTTTGTACGGGTTTACAACCTCTTTAATAAAATTCAATGTAACTTGCCGGGATATGTCTTTCTGGCGGCTAGGCAAACCTTCCATTCTTAATGATACACATGCTAAATACCTTCAAACTTGGAGGCCTTGGTTAGATTAGGTCAACGATCTAAATATCAACCATGCCCTCCTCTCCCTGCAGTTATTACTATCCAATTTTTCTTTTTTTTTCTTCCTCTTCTTCTCTATTTTTTTATGTCATTTATTTAGATTTTACATCGTTACAGTTTTAATACTCTCCTATCTCAACCATTTTATCTTACTTTTTTATGTCTTTTCAGACAAAAGGAGAAATGTTTATGGGCCTGTATATATTAAAATAGTGCATTTAAGTGTTTATATTAGGGCGGAGTTCCACGCAAAAGTGGAAGCTCCGCTTATCTGTCTCCTCCCCCTCTCCGGTGCCACATTTGGCACCTTTCAGAGGGGGGGGGGGAGTGGGTACCTGTTTTTGACAGGTACCCCTCCCCACTTCCGTTGGACCTCGCCGCTGCGAGGTCCGTCAGAAGTTCGGGCCTCCTCCTCCTTCCCCGCTGGATGATTCAGAAGGCGCAACGCGCTTCGCCCCTGCGCAGTAGGGAGTCAGCTGTAAATCTGCAAGGCTTCACTGCCAGTTTCCCTTACAGACTATGGCAGTGGCAGCACCCAAGAGCCAATGGAAACATTGGCTGGGGTGCCGACATTGCTGGATTCCAGGACAGGTAAGTGTCCTAATATTAAAAGTTACACATCACAGACAGGATAAAATTGCTTCCTCTGTTTCTGTTAAAGGAATGATAAACCTTCCTACCTGCACCCTGTATTTTTCACCTGCATTATACAAAATATGTGTATTGATCATCTATTTTTATGTATGCACAGCCTATAGTAGAGTACATATTCACATCCTTGTTTCAGTTTGTGTTCATACATGAAGGATGCGGCATGGCACTGCACAGACTAATTCATGACCTTTGTCTGTAGTCTAAGAACTGACACTTCCTGTGAAGAAACTACATATCCAACAATCCCTGGGCCTTTCCATCTTGTGCAATGTGAGAGCTAAACAATAATTAGACCTAACAAAGACATAAACAGGCAGAACAATAAGCAGATAAATCACCATGCAGTTTTTCATCACACTAGCACTCCCACAACTCAGAGGAAATGGCAAAGCATGAATTTGAAACCGCATGTTGCCTGACACTTTCGTTTTTTTTAACAGAGAATTTTAATAAAAGAAAAAAATCTTCCAAATACAATTAACAAAAAGAATATATCGCACAGCAGCACATATTGTAAGGAGACATTCTGAAGACCATATTAATCCTGGATGGTATACAGTAGAGCAATACCAATTGTCATAATAAAAACAAGATAGAGTCATAAATTCCAAACAGAATCCGTGGAGCTATGTTGCATTAATCACCACTATAAAATGAGACGTTGGTAGGGGAAAAAACAGAGTACAGGAAGGGTAGAAAAAGGGGAAAAGGAGGTTTCTGTGAACGGTAGGGTAATGGAAAGGGATTGGAAAGGGAAAGGAGGAGGGGGGAAGGGAAGGAATCACTGCCTGTCAATAAGCACTACCAGGATTTTAAACATCCACAAAGGAACCTCAATCATCTGCATCAATCCAGTTGGACCATATTTTATTATACTTCTTGGGAAGTTTTCTGCTTTTGTACGTTATTTTGTACAATGGTAGCACAGAGTTGACTGCCTTGTGCCAAGAAGCCTGAGTAGGAGGTTCAGCAAATGTCCACCTTAACAGAATTTCAATTCTCGCATAGAATAATCCAAAAGTTTCAGATTTCGGTACTGCACCTGGTGCACATAGGGTCCCTCTGAGGGTAGGTGGTGGCTCGTTTTTGGGGAGTATAGTATGCCCCTGAAGGAGTTTTAGGAACCTGTCCATGGCCGAGATAATGGAGGGGACATAGGAGGAAACACATTCCACCCACTGGTCTTCACTAAGGGTAGGAATGTCCACTCTCAACATGTCAAATGTTCAGGTTAGTTTAGTGTCATGGGCTACGGACAGTCAAATAGGTCAATAAATACATGTGGGTTCAATCAGCCATGACTCCACAAACTGCAGCAGCAACATGTAAGCCACTCATTACAAGGTAAGGCAAACAAACAGGCAGGGAATATTACTAGACTAATAACTACTTAAAACAACAAAAACATTTGAACGTGTAAGATGCTTTTAAGGAACACAGGGGATGATTTTCCCACTCCCCTGCCTGCTCACTGGTCAGTGAAAAAGCAGCAGAAGACTGATGGCATTATCTCTCTGTTCACTCTGTTATCTCCACCTATCAGCATGTTAAAATGCACCACATCTATCTGTCCACATCTGAGTACTGCCATATCGGTAATTGCAAGGGTCTAATACACAGGATTGCACAGCCTAAGCTGTGTGATGGAGCTCATCCAGTGGGTGTTTCCATGATGGCCTGAGCTCACAGGCAGAGGACTGAATGACACTGGGTAACACTGAACCTGGACCATTTACTAAGGTCGGAGAATATGAAATAGGTAATTTCTGAGTGTGGGGAGGGTAGGGAGTGCTTTGAAATTTTTTTTTAAAGCAGACACAGAAGGACCATGTTAAAGTGAGAAAAAACATTCCACTATGGGTGATCTCTGTACATTACAAGGATTTTAACAAACTTTGTTGCAGATTCTTACCTTTTGTTATTCTAAAGAAACCAGTTTGTTCCTCTGTGCCTTTTGGCTGAGTGGGTCAAATGGGAGCGGTTTCATAATTGTCTATCAGCTGTGGCAGCTGCAGTGATCTAATGAGGAAATCTGCTGGGCCTGCATCCCTTTCGAAGTGTTCCTATTGGGAGTATCTCACCAAAAATGACATTTTTGTTGCAGGGGATGCCAGAAATCTGACTTGTATCTTAGTGCAGACTTCTGGGAAAATTGGTGAGCCCATCACACAAGCAGGAAATTATGTTTCTGGGGTGTGGTCAGTATACATTCTGTGTACAGAACACCTCCAGGTAGCCATAATGCATTGCATTTCAGAAAACTACAACAGCTGCAGATTGAAAAGGAAAGGTAATTTTTAATAACATTCAATTACGATATGATTTGGGTCACAACTGTATACGCTATATTGTTTTTTTCTTTATTTGCTATTTTTTTCCGCCAGTGGAGTTACCCTATAAAAAAAAAATTAACCTGGACTTTAAAATAGAGTCTTAACCACTTAACAACCACCCTATATCAGATTTACTTCTACAGGATAGCTGTTCTGTGCAGAATTACATATATATATATATATATATATATATATATATATATATATATATATATATATATGTGATTCTGGACATCCGTCTATGTGGCGCGCTGCTTCTGCTTTGATTAGTCACAGCAGAAGCCGATCAGCGGGTGCTGACCAATGGATATCCCCCGGCACCCACCGATCATCAGAAAGGGAGGCTGAATGTAGCTCTGCCTATGTAAACACTGCAGAGCTCCATTTTGTCAGAAGGGATGTGATGGATTTTTCGTATCCTGCAAAGCAGGGAAAGAAAATCAATCACATCCCTTAGCAAAAGCACCTTGCAAACAGGGCCGCAGATAGGGGGGGACCACCAGCCCTCTTGTAGGGGACCCTAGCACACAGGGGGGCCCACACAGAGGGATTAGTGATGGACAACAAATACAGACATCTTCCTCCAGCACCTGAACTGTCCCTCTCCCTGCTATCAGCTTGTATCTGTTGAGAAAGAGACAGTTGTCCCTCACTAATCCCCCTCCCTGTGTGAGCCCCCCTCCCAGCACTTATCTCTGCTCAGGGGTTTATTTGTAAATTGTAACTTTGTTTCTCTCTCTCTGTCTCTCTGATCACTGAGCTCCAACTGCCCAACCTGTATATTTTTCTCATCTCATCTTTTTTATTTAACATAGTTTTTTTTTTTAGATTTAGCAGGAATTATGTGAGTTATGTTATATTTGTGTCTGATAATAGTGATTTTGATGTCATTTTAGCTAAATGTATCTTTAATATTTTCTTGGGGGGGCCCTGCCAGGTAGTCTGTATGGGGCCCCGCGATTTCTAACAGCAGCCCTGCTTGCAAAGTACACAAAAACAATGGCTAGGCACAGATTTAACCCTTTGATCGCCCTACATCTTTAACCCCTTCCCAGCCAGAGTCATTAGTACAGTGACAGTGCATATTTTTACCACTGATCACTGTATTAGTGTCACTGGTTCCCACAAAATTAGTAAAAGTAAAAAATATAGTATTTTTTTTTTTAATTGTCGGGTCTTTGCTTTTTTTCTGTTGTTTATAGCACACAAAATAGAAAACGTAGAGGTGATCAAATATCACCAAAAGAAATCTCTATTTGTGGGGGGGGAGGGGGGGGGAATGACAAATTTTAGTTGGGTACAGCATCACACGCCTGTGCAATTGTCAGTTAAAATAATGCAGTGCCGTACAGTAAAAAATGTCATGAAATCTTCCGGAAGGTCAGTTGGTTAAGAAACAATAAGATTAATTAAAACATTAATTGCAAATTTACAAGCGTAATGTTGCTTATGAAAAATCAAACATGCACTATATAAGAGAAGGAGCAAAAAAAAAAAAATCCCATACAGTAAAAGCAGGTGTGGGATATTGGTCAGACGTTTCAGAGCTTATTTTTGTGTCATTATGTTTTTTGATGTATTAGAAATTTTAAAAGCATCAGCAGAATTTGCAATTTATTGCATTTTGTCTGACAGTGTAATAAAGTGCACCAGCCAAACTGAAAGAAATAAACATTTTTTTTTCTTTTTTTTTTTTTCCAGCTTAAATGTAGTGCTTTGAAGCATAACCTTTCCCTCTGCTTGAGCAGGCGAGGATTTGGTTGTCATTTAAGTCTGGTTAAGTGGTTCATTGAGAATGTTAAAATCTGCATTAATAAGTAGGACTGGCCCTCTCTGATTTTCCCCCTGCTCTATCAGTTATGAGCGGTAGGGGATCAGCTGCCACCAAAATCCCCAGCTGAACAATCCGAATTCAACTGACTGAGCAGACTTACAAACGAGGCCACTTATTGGTGCCTGCTATGCAAACAAAGCGTCCGAGCCTCCGAAACAGATGTCAGCTGGAACATATGCTTACTGTAAACTCGAATTTGCTTCTTTTATTTTTTTTATTTTTTTTCTCGATCTTTCTCTCTCTCTCTCTCTTACAAATTCAGACATAAATAGGCCTTCGGAGACCTGCCTGCCGCTTTGCTGTATTCCGCCGCCTTGCTTATTTCAGCCCTAAGCTGGAGAAGGATGAACAGGCTGATATCCAAGGGCAAAAAGAATTAAAGTAAAATAAATAAATAAACAGCCAATAAAATGATAAGTTGGATAAGTTCCCAGAAGCAATTTTACAGTTTTTTTTTTTCGCGTGAAAAAAAAAAAAAAGGCAAGAGAATAAGTTAAAAGCTTAGTATGGGTCAGCCATGGCATATCGAGTTATCATTTCATACGACTCAGGGTGAAAAAAAAAAGATTTTACATTCAGGTGGCAAGATTAGAACTATTTCTTTTTTTTTTTTTTTACCTCTCCTCACATCTTGATGCCTTTTAAATGTCACTTATTTTACATGAGGCAGTTGGTGGAGACATGAGTCAACAGCAATCAGAACTATTATCCCCTGCAGCGAGCCCTGGTCCTAATGCATTATGACACCTAAGCTGGCCAGCTACCGTTTTACCTCTCTGCTTCTCAGGGATTTAAGTGGCATCATGTGAAAATGGTTGTGATATGAACAGCATGGGCATAACTAGTATTAAATTTACCTCTCGGCCTAAGTGAATTCTCCTTACATGCGAGTAATCAAAATGAAAGCTGTGGACAAGGGTGGATCAGGCCGGCACTTCTCCACCCCTGGGACTGTGGCTATTTTGTTTTATCTCTTTGTACAAGCTGGCAGAAGTTTAAAGTGGAGAGGATAATCCAGCACGTGTGTCTTTTATGAAATAACATCCTTACATGAAGAGGCTTTTAACTGTCTGTCGCTGGGCCTTTCGCACAAGAAGGGAAAAAAAAAAAAAGTGTAACAATCTCATTCTGCCGGGAACCCTCCCATGAAAAGAGGAAATAATAAGCGGAACAGCCGCCGCGATGGCTGACCTTACATGATCCATTAACTGCTAAACGCTTTAAAAGTCCGTCTTACAAACAAGCTCAGGCAAACCAAAGCGCTGCCACGAGCGTTTCCAGTTTACAGCGACCGCCAAGGCATGTTGGCAGTGCTGTCTGACAAAAATCAGTTGAGGGGAAAAAAAAAAAAAAAAAAATTTGCATTTGAGCAGTTTTATACATATTTATTTTTTATGGTAAATCTGAATTGAAGAAGAAACATTTAAAGTCTCACATATATTATTTTATTTTTTATTTTGGAATGGTACAAGAAGATAACCTTGAAGACATAAAAACAGTAACGTTACTAACAAGGTGCTAAAGGGATAGAAATGCTATAAAGACCAAGGGTAGTAGCATATAGTGATAAGGTGTTAGCATATAGTGATAAGGTGTTATGTCCTTAAAAATAGCCAGTGATTCACCATGGTAAGGATAACATGTTTCACAACTTCTCCAAGTGCTAAAATGTTATTATTTGTCTTACATACTATGCCTTGAAAAAATATTCATACCCCTTGAAATGTTCCACACCAAAAACCTAAAGGTATTTTATCAGGATTTTATGTGATAGACTAACACAAAGTGGCACATAATTGTGAAGTGGAAGGAAAATGATAAATGGTTTTCAAATTTTTTTACAAATAAATATCTGAAAAGTGTGGCGTGCATTTGTATTCAACCCCCTTGACTAAGATTTATTGGAACCAATTGCCTTCAGAAGTCACCTAATTAGTAAATAGAGTCCATCTGTGTGTAATTTAATCTCAGTATAAATACAGCTGTTCTATGAAGCCCTCAGAGGTTTGTTCGAGAACCTTAGTGAACAAACCGCATCATGAAGGCCAAGAAACACACCAGACAGGTCAGGGATAAGGTTGTGGAGAAGTTTAAAGCCGGGTTAGATTATAAAAAAATCCCAAGCTGTGAACATCTCACAGAGCACTGTTCAATCCAACATCTGAAAATTGAAGTATGGAGTGGAGTATGGCACGACTGCAAACCTACCAAGACATGGCTGTCCACCTAAACTGACCGTCTAAAATACCCCTAACTTAAATTTATTGGAAACAATTGCCTTCAGAAGTCACCTAATTAGTAAACAGAGTCCACCTGTGTGTAATTTAATCTCAGTATAAAAACCGCTGTTCTGTGAAGCCCTCAGAGGTTTCTAAGGGTCCTTTCACACGATGCGCTGTCCGACGAGGTCCATTTTCTGCTTGGCGGTCGCTCTGTGCGTAGACAGAGCTGTCAGATCCCACTGTCCTCTATGGGGGAATTGGATGAGAACGGACCGCCTGTCCGTTTTCATCTAATCCGATCCGCTGGTCGGATGGAAAATAGGGTTTCCATCCGTCCGGATTTCACAGATAGAATCGGAAGAGGACAGTAGCGGATGTCAGCAGAGATGTCTCCGCTGACATTCGCTGCCCCATAGGGATGCATGGAACATTCGATCAGGTCCGCTTGAAAAATTGACAGGCGGATCTGATCGGATTGTTCGTGTGAAAGGACCCTTAGAGAATCTTAAGCCTCGTACACACGCAACGATTATCGGCCGACCGATCGTCCGACTTTTGTCCAAGTTGTGTTTGTCATGTGTTGGTTTGTTTTCTTTGTGTTTTTTCTTCACTGAGCATGCCCAGACTTGCTCATCAGATTTTTCCCTGTCGAAATCTGTACTGACTGCACGAAAATCGGCCGTTGTGTTGACGGCCAACAAAAATTTTATAGTCTGCACACCAGAATTTTTTCGGCCGAAAAGTCGGAGTTGGTTGTCGGAAGCATCATACTAACAAGCCGAAAATCGGCAGATCGGACGTTGGCCGAAAATTCCCTGCCAATTTTCGACGCGTGTGTACGGGGCTTTAGTGATTCTCAGCATCGTGAAGGCCAAGGAACACACAAGGCAGGTCAGGGATAAAGTTGTGGAGAAGTTTAAAGCAGGGTTAGGTTATAAAAAAAATATCTCAAGCTTTGAACGTCTCATGGAGCACTGTTCAATCCATCATCTGAAAATGGAAAGAGTATGGCACAACTGCAAACCTACCAAGACATGGCCATCCACCTAAATTGACAGGCTGGGCAAGGAGAACATTAATCAGAGAAGAAGCCAAGAGGCCCATGGTAACTCTGGAGGAGCTGCAGAGATCCATAGCTCAGGTGGGAGAATCTGTCCACAGATTTAATTGTGTATTCCACAAATCTGGTCTTTATGGAAAAGTGACAAGAAGAAAGCCATCGTTGAAAGAAAGTCATAAGAAGTCCTGTTTGCAGTTTGAGAGAAGCCATGTGATGAACACAGTAAACATGCAGAAGAAGGTGCTCTGGTCATATGAGACCAAAATTGAACTTTTTGGCCTAAAAGCAAAACGCTGTGTGGCAGAAAACTAACACTGCACATCACCCTGAACACATCACCCCCACCATGAAACATAATGGTGGCAACATCATGTTGTGGAAATGCGTTTCTTCAGCAGGGACAGGAAGCTAGTCGATTTGATGGGAAGATGGATGGAGCCAAATACAGGGCAATCTTAGAAGGAAACCTGTTAGAGTCTGCAAAAGTCTTAAGACTGGGGTGGAGGTTCACCTTCCACAAAGACAACGTAAACATACAGCCAGAGCTACAATGGAATGGTTCAGATAAAAGCATATTTATGTGTTAGAATGGCCCAGTCAAAGTCCAGACCTAAATCCATTTGAGAATCTGTGTCAAAACTTAAAAATTGCTTTTCACAGACGCTCTCCATCCAATCTGACAGAGCTTGGGCTATTTTGCAAAGAATGGGCAAAAAATGTCACTCTCTAGATGTGCAAAGCTGGTAGAGACATCCCCAAAAAGACTTGCAGCTGTAATTGTAGGGAAAGGTGGTTCTACAAAGTATTGACTAAATACAAATACAGGGCTAAATACAAATGCAGGCCACACTTTTCAGATATTTATTTGCAAAAAAGTTGGAAAACCATTTATTATTTACTTCCACTTCACAATTATGTGCCACTTTGTGTTGGTCTATCATATAAAATCCCAAAAAAATTAATTTACGTTTTTGGTTGTTACAAGACAACATGTGGAAAATTTCAAGGGGTATGAGTACTTTTTCAAGGCACTGTAGGTAGGAAGTTTAGGAATATTTAATGTTTTTGGTAGCCTAGGGCGGCCCCATCATCCCTCTTACACATGTAGGCAAACGAATGGCTTGAATGTTTAACACAGCAACTATGGAATAGAGAGGAATGGGGAATAAGAACTTTCTAATTAGGGGCAGGTAATTGGGGAGTGGAATGAAATGGAAGGGTGGTCTGGGGGGGGGGGGGGATGATACCAGCCAGAAGGGAGTCAGGACCTGGGATTGAAGGGAAAAAAAGGTGGGGGAGGGGGTGAAAGGGAGGGGAAGGAATGGGGGGGGCAGTAAGTGGGAGTCTCACATATATTTTAATCAGAATAGAATAGAATATAGGGTATAAAAATTCAATCCTGGTGTCCTGTTTTTTTTTTTTTATTGGACTCTGTTGGGGGCTTATGGCAGCTACACACCTGTGTAGAATAGACAGTGGAAATTCCAGTCCAATATCTTAACGTCACAAGATATAAGGTACACGGAATAAGGTAGGTAAAACTGTTTTATCTGTTCCCCCTACGCAACGAATGAGCATTTAACCTTTGCAGTGAAGGGGGAGGCCCACTTTGAGGGGACTTACTTGCACTTTCTTGCCTAGGGGAAAAACACAAGAATTCCTTACTCGATCCTCTATTCCTCTCCTCAGCTCAATAGTTTCTGCATCCCCCACGTGCCACCTTGGGACTTGGGTCCTGACGTCATCAAGACCAGAGGAGGGTCCATAGCCCTGCTTCTAATGTGAGGACTTTGAAGGACAGTCCACTGTCTCTGACATCTCCCGGGGCTGATTAGGTAAGTGTAACTGTTTCTGCACTCCCCTAGGCAAAACAAACTATTATCCTTGCAGTGTGGGCAGTGCACCACTGCATGTGATAATTTTGTATTTTCCCAGAATTGGCATTTAACAGGGTAAACTTGGTCCAATTTTGTGGCCATGTTTCATGCTACACTCATAAGGAATGGTAACATACAGCATCCCTATCCCTACCCCCACCCATACCTAAATTGCTGGGTGCAGTCTCCCATGGGGACACAGCAAAGTGGTTATGTCATTACAATTGTTGTCCATTTACAAATTCCCCCAGCCTAAAAACATAAGGTCAGTACCTCAGTATGGACCTGGGGCTGGAGGTATGCCTGTGCATTGAACCCACTTCCCAATGATTGTTGCTGCAATGCTCTTCATGCAAAAAGTTAAACAAATGCACATTTTTTTTTTTTTTTTTTTTTTTACTGTTGATGTATTTATTACATTTTTTCAAACGGTGGACTATGCCCTTAATGAAATTTTAAAGCCAATCTTTTTAAATGGTCAACGGTTGTCATTATTAGGAAACCTGCCCTCAAAATGTCATGCAGTCGTTTGGTGGAGTACATGTAGACCAGGGGTTGGGAACCTTTTTTCTGCTAAGGGCCATTTGGATATTTATAAAATCATTTGGGGGCCGTACAAAATTATCAACTTAAAAATGTGCCTGTTATATTTGGTCAAACATTTAATTAACTCACCCCCTAGTGTAATGGCTGGAACTGGTTCTCTTTGGTGAGGTGTGTGATGTTAGCTGGTATTGATGATGTTGCTACTCGCAACTGGTTTTCCAGGTTTGCGTCGGTCAGTCTGGAGCGCAGTCGACTTTATGGTGGTAAGTTTTGAAAAGAACTGCTGGCAGGTAATGCTGGTGGGCATAGCTGGCTGGTACTGCTGCCTCTGGCTGGTACTGCTGGCTGGTACTGTGCTGTAGGTACTGCTGGCTGGTACTGTTGTGGGTACTGCTAACTCTGGCTGGTACTGCTGTGAGTACTACTGGCTCTGGCTCGTACCGCTTTGGGTACTGCTGGTTCTGCTCTGGGTACTCCTGACTCTGGCTGGTACTGCTGTGGGTACTGCTGGTTCTGGCTGGTACTGCTGGCTCTGGCTTATACTGCTGTGAGTACTGCTGGCTCTGGCTGGTACTGCTGTGAGTACTGCTGGCTCTGGCTGGTACTGCTGGCTCTGGCTGGTACTGCTGTGTGTGCTGCTGGCAGGAAATGCTGGCTAGCAGCGGTGCCGCGCTGGAGGAAGAGGCAATGTTTCCTGTATTGGTCACAGGCGGAGTGCATTTGATATCACTCCGCCTGTGACTCACTCAGACAGTCACAACGGAGTCGGAACTATACAGGAAGCATTGGCTCCATTCTGACAGATCAGCTGAGAGACACAGACTCAGCTGCACGGGGGGCCAGACCAAATGACTTTGAGGGCCGCATACGGCCCCCGGAACATAGGTTCCCCACCCCTGATGTAGACAAACACCATTCAGTGTTCTTGTAAGAACAACCCCAATTCCAAAAAAGTTGGGACACTGTAAAATCTACATAGAAACAGAATGCAATGATTTGAAAATCTGAAAAACACATATTTTAGTCACAATAGAAAAAAGAAAACATGTTTAAACTGAGAAAATCTACAATTTTAATTAAAAAATAAGGTAATTTTGAAATTGATGGCAGCAACACACCTGAAAAAAAGTTGGGGTAGTGCCATGTTTATCACAGTGTAGCATCCCCTCTTCTTTTACCACTCTGTAAACACCTGGGAACTGAGTTTTGGGAGAAATGTGGTCTTATTTTTGCCTGATATAGGATTCTAACTGCTCAACAGTCCTGGGTTTTCTTTGTCGTGTTTTCATTTCAAAATGCTCCAAATATTTTCTAATGGTGAAAAGTTTGGACTGCAGGAAGGCCAGTTACGCATTCGGACTTTTCTACTACAAAGCCATGGTGTTGTCATAAACGCAGTATACGGTTTAGCATTGTCCTGCTGAAATATGAAAGACCTTCCCTGAAAAATGGTCATCTGAATGGCAGCAAATACTGCACTACAACCTGGATATATCTTACAGCATTGATGGCGCCTCTCCAGACGTGCAAGCTGCCCTTTCCATACACATTAATGCCCCCCATCCCATCAGAGATGTAGGCTTTTGAACGGAGTGCTGATAACAAGCCAGGAGGTCCTGCTGCTCTTTAGCCCAGAGGACAAGGTACCCATGGTTGTCAAGTTTTGATTCATTTGACCACAGAACAGTTTCTCCTTTGCAACAGACCATTTTAAAGGAACTTTGGCCCAGAGAAGATGGCAGCATTTCTGGATCATGTTCAGCTATGGCTTCTTCTTTGCATGATAGAGCTTTAAATTGCATTTTTGGATGGCAAACTGTGTTTAGAGACTGTGATTTGTGGAAATATTTCTGAGTCCATGCAGTGATGCCCATCACAGAATCATGTCTGTTTTTAATGCAGTGCCGTCTGAGGGCCCAAAGTTCATGGGCATCCAGTATTGCATTTCGGCCTTGTCCCTTGCACACAGAGATTTTGTCAGATTTTTGAAATCTTTTGAAATGTACTGAAGATGATGATATACTTAAAGGCTTTGCAATTTTACTTTGGAGAAGGTTATTCTAAAATTGTTTGACAATTTTAGAGATGCAGCTTTTCACAGATTGGTGAACCTCTGTCCATCTTTACTTCTGAGACACTTGATTCTCCAAGATCTTTTTATAACCTATCATGTTACTGATCTGTTGCCAAATAACCTATTTAGTTGCAAATGTTCTTCCAGCTCTTCTATTTTAGTACCACTTACTTTGCCAGCCTTTTGCACTGTCCCAACTATTTCCAGATATGTTGCTGCTATCAAAATCAAATTTACATTATTTTTTCTTAACCACTTCCGCCCCGCCCACCGCACATTTACTGCGTCAGTTAGGCGCTCCTGGGCAAAGTGACATAGTACTACATCGCTCGCTCAGGAGACTCTTGTGGGCGAGCACGCGCCGCCGGCGGTGCGTTTCTGCTCCCGCTCGTTAGGCGGGGAGCCAGCGCGTGACCGGCGGCTCCAATAGCCGCCGGCCACTCGCTATCTCCCGCAGCAGAGAGAGAAGGACAGACGGCTGATGTAAACACAGCCGTCTGTCATTCTCCCTGAAGTGATCACAGAGGCTATGTGATCCTGCTATGTAGGATCGCATGTCTCTGTGATTACTTCACAAGCCATGCCCCCTGACAGTTAGAATCACGCCCCTAGGGACACATTTAACCCCTTGATCACCAGTACAGTTAACCCCTTCCCTGCCAGTGTCATTATTACAGTAACAGTGCATATTTTGAGCAATGATTATTGTAGTAATGTCACTGGTCCCCCCAAAAGTGTCAAAAATGTCAGTTAGGGGTCCGATCTGTCCGTCGCAATGTCGCAGTCCCGCAAAAAAAAAAAAAACGCAGATCGCCGCCATTACTAGTAAAAAAAATAAAAATAAAAATGACATAAATCTTTCCCGTAGTTAGTAAACGCAACAACTTTTGCGCAAACCAATCAAAATACGCTTACTGCCATTTTTTTTACCAAAAATATGTAGCAGAAAACAAATTTATCTAAAATGTAAAAAAAAAATAGATTTTTACATATTTTTTTTTGTTGAGAATTGCATATAAAACAATGTGAAAAATATTGTTATTCTTTCAAAATTGTCGCTCTCTTTTTGTTTACAGCGCAAAAAAGTAAAAAATTGCACAGGTGATCAAATACCACCAAAAGAAAGCTCTGTTTGTGTGAAAAAAAGGACGTCAATTTCGTTTGGGTACAGCGTCGCACGACCGTGCAATTGTCCGTTAAAGTCACGCAGTGCAGAATCGCAAAATAGGGTCTGGTCTTTGAGCAGCCAAATCCTCCGGGGCTAAAGTGGTTAAAATGGTCAATTTTCTCAGTTTAAACATTTGATATGTTTTCTATCGTAAACAAAATATGGGTTCATGGCATTTAAAAATCATTGCATTCTGTATTGATGTATATTTTTCATAGCGTCCTGACTTTTTTGGAATTGGGGTTGTACTTTAAAGTGGTTGTAAAGGCACAAAGTTTTTTACTTTCATGCATTCTAAGCATAAAGGTAAAAAACCTTCTGTGTGCAGCAACCCCCCCAGCTGCACCCAATACTTAACTGAGCCCCCTCTCGACCCAGTGATGTCCACAGGAGGAGCCATTGATCTACTGCTGCTGTCAATCACAGCCAGTGAACCAATCAGGAGTTGGAGGGGGCGGGGCCCAGCCATGGCTTTGTGTGTGAATGGACACACAGAGCTTCAGGTTTGGAGCGTGCCTGCTTGGGGGCACCCAGCAGGACGGAGGAGCCAGTAGCACTGGCGTCGGACCCGAGAAGAGGAAGATCTGGGCTGCTCTGTGCAAAAACATTACACAGAGCAGGTAAGTATACCATGTTTGTTATTTTTTATTTTTTTTAAACAAGGCTTTAAAGAGGAGATCCAGCCTGATGAATACAAATACTGTAGCTACTGCCTTTACATATAAGGACAATTACCTGTCCAGGGAGTCCCAAGCCAATCCTTCCATCGCCTCTGGGTGCAGGCACCATCATCTTCACTTCAACAAGAAGTGGAGCCTTGCGGCTTTACAGCCTGTTTCCTACTGCACACGCGCTTTCTGAATAGTCCTGCTGTCTTCTCTGACCTCTGTGTCTCCCAGAAGGCAGTGGGGGGGAAGGAGGAGGGGCCAAAAAAGAATTACATAGATCACCGCACAACAATTGCAGTGCGCTTACCCGGAAGTGGGAGTGCGTACCTGGTTTTGTCAGGTATCCGCTCCCCCCCCCCCCAAAAGGTGCCCCGAGGGACGAGCTCCACTTTAATATCACTTTAAAGCTGAACCCTGAGCACAAAAACTTTAATTTAAAAAAAATCTAAAATAAAAAAATTTCTACAAAGAATATAAATTCACATGGGTGTACCAGATGCCTTTACAAACTCTGATATTATTTTGTAAAAGAAGCAGTCACACCATCAATGTGCATCACATAGGCTCCGTTCACACTATGGCATTCCTGATCGTGGGCGGAATCGCTGTAAATTGCGGATGTTTTTACGATCCCGGTTATTTTCAAGGGCACTAAAATCATGGAGTTGTTTTGAAGCTATTGCCACCCGACTAAACGCGGTAAAATAGCGCACTAAAGAATTGCGGTACGCCTGTCGCCCAAAAAGAAGTTCTGGAAATTATTTTGGGTGACAGGCATTACCACGATTCTGTTTGCATAATTTTACCATGATTCGTGGGGCGACAATCGTGGCAAAATCAGATCCGGAACGCCATAAATTGCTGGATGCCCCAACGATCTCCATTATTTTCAAAGACACTAAAATCGCGGAGTGGTTTTGATGCTATTGCCGCCTGAAGTATCGCGGTAAAATAGTGCAAACAGAATCGCAGTAGGCCTGTTGCCCCCAAAAGAAGTTCTGGGAATTATCTGGGTGACAGGCGTACCGCAATTCTGTTTGCGTGATTTTACCGCGATTCGTCGGGCGACAATTGCGGCAAAATCAGATCCGGTACGCCATAAATCACGGTATGCCCCTACGATCTCTGTTATTTTCAATGGCACTAAAATCAGAACCGGAACGCCATAGTGTGAACGGAGTGCAGAAAGCCGAGTTGTGGGAGAGACCGAGTAAACTCCACCCACTACTGGCTGTCTGCAGAAAACTACAGGAGGGGTGAAGGCCAAGTCACCCTGCGCAAGAAGGGAGAGCAGCAGTGACTTTATTACAGGAAGCTCCTGCACAGAGGTAGAGTTTCACACTGGATTACTGCACAGATCTGGAAGAAATCCACACAGCCCACCAAGATTCAAGTAGACAATATTTGCTTAGCCTGGAGTTCAGTTTTAAGCTCTCATTAGCATTAAAATATCTTTTACAAATTTATATAAGTACCAAAAAATGCATTCTCAGGAGTACATTCCAAGAGCAGAAATAACTATTTGAGATGGGGAACTTATTCTCTTCTTAGGCCATTAGAGAGGATTACACGTGAACTCTTTTTAGTGGCTCAAGCTTCTAGGCACTATGGCAAATTGGTTTGATTATAAGCCCATACATCTGGCAAGCCTTGGCTTAATAAACTACTAGACCGTTTATTCAAACTGCCTTTGAGCTACAAAACAGAACCCTAATTCATACAAGACAAGACTTGACACTGCATAAATATGCACCCAATGAAACAATGTTCAACAGAAAATGAAAACAATTCAGGGAAAAATTTATTTTGGAAAAAAAAAAAGGCTGAAAAATAAAACTCACGGCATTTAACAAAGTGCTATTTAAATAAAATTTGGCGGGTGACAGGTTCACTTTAAAACAAACGAAGGAAAGAGAACAATCAAAAAGCCAAGTCCTTCAAAAATCTCAGAAGTGCTTGACATTCATAGGAAAATATGCTTTACTAACCACTTAGCTGAGATCAGTAGGTGCCAAAGGAAGTACATACAGAGCAATTATCATCTCGCACAGTCAGACTGATGTTTATTCACAGGCAAGAGTGGCTTGCCTTCTGCTATGAGCCAACTGTGCATGTTGCTGATAATATACAGTGGGCTTTGCTACATTTATGAAAATAATGTTCTACATGTAGAATTAATACCATATTTACCGGAAAATTTCAGTCTTGATTTACTGCACCCAAGCCCTCTGAAAATTAACCCATGGTGTGCAAAGCAAAAGAAGAAATGTACTAAGAGTAAACAAAATATATGCTTGTATGAACATAGAACTGATCATAACATTCTTTATTTTTAATTCTTTATTATTGATTTTTTATTATCATTGATATTGGTATTATCATCATTGTGACCTTCATTATCTTGATTGCATGTTTTTATAAGAATTAAATTGTATAAAATGCTAAATAAATAAAAATAAAAAAATAAGGAAAATATAAAATGAATCAACCCTGTTTTCAGTATCAGATCCTCATCCCTGAATCATTGTAGAAAATAAGGGGGGTTTTTTGACCTACTGGTCCTAGAAACCAGATAAAGTCACGTGGAGGTGGGACTATATCAGATCTGATACCAGCAGTAAAGGAGGTAAGCAAAAATTGAAAACATGTATTTTTTTATTACAAATATCATAAAATACAATTAGCAGCAAAATTCAGCAGCATAATAAATTGCGGCATAATATATGGTAATCAAGGTAGGTTGATTACCTATAGCGCTTGCTAGAATGTGTCAACCAAGTGATATATGTAAAAATATAACAATAAAAAACACTCTAAAATTAATAGCAAATATATAATGTAAATACTGTGCGTATTTGATAAAGTAATTAAAAAAAAATTAATGCTATTAATTTTAGAGTGTTTTATATTGTTATATTTTTACATATATCATTTGGTTGACACATTCTTGCAAGCGCTATAGGTAATCAACCTACCTTGATTACTTCAACTCAATATCAGCACTAGCACCTACTATAGCAGCTGCAATTTAATTTATTCACTTTATTAATTTAATTTATTTATTGTCACTATCACCACTATGTCCTTAACACCTTTATTGGTCCCCTTTGGTGCGGGTAATATACTCTGTATATTTTTTTCCTATAATATATGGTAACATGACATAACATGGGTGATCAGTGATGGTTTAAGTTGCCCATTCAAAGTAATTCAAGGAAAATATAACTAAAAGGCTTTATAGGGAAGAAACAAAAAATAAAAAATGAATAGTCTTTTAATACGTTTTCAAAAATGTAACGGGTACATTTTAAGGTATAGTCTCATTGTAACAAATTTTATGTAAGATTTGATGATGGTGCAACTTTAACATAAAAACAGAGAATACAATATTAAGTATAATAATACCGGGGTGTCTGGACTCTTTTATAGTGAAGTATGAAAAGTTGCATTTCTCATTTATGACCCTTTAACGCCAAATATACAAGTGGGCAAAAATCCCAGAATGGAGAAAGGTGATTTTTTTTTTTTTTTTTAATGGAATGGAAAAGTTGTTACATTGTCTGAGACACAAAAAAGGTAAATGTGTTAAATTGCTAGATGACCTGGCTGTTATATGCTCTTCAATTCACAAGGCTCATTATACCCAGTTTTGCACAACATGACAACACGATTTTAAATAATACAGTAGCAGTGGCATTAACATGAAACTAGCTAATCTTTCATCATGTATTTGGAGCAAGTCCCAGGTGTTATCATTGACTTTAGAGGGGGAAAATAATACATTCTGAGCTTTAAAAAAATACTGTATGTATTTTTGCTTGCCATTATTTGCGGTTGTACAATAGTTAACACTCTGGTTATAAACTGTACAAAATAAAAATCTTTAAATTAATTAGCGAGATATTCTGTAAGAAAATCTGGGGCTGCTACAATTCAAATTCTTTTTTTTTTTAATATATAAAAGAAGTATACTGGTTGGGAGGTTTGTTGAGCTCTAATCAGATCTTTTTTAGTTGGGTTTCATATTTATTTATATCGGAAAGCTCCTACTTCCTACTAAACATTGTAGTAAATTGTAGTATGTAGTAAATTTAGACCTAGAGGAAATACTGTTGTTGTTGCATCTACAATTTTAGATACGTATGCTGTAGGTGAAGGAGAACAACATTTATTTTATATCTTACTGGTCTCCCATCTATCACATAACGAGTATCCACCTATAAGTTACAGGGCTATTCCCAACTGATGCAGAATGAAAATGGATGAGCACCTACAAGCCATGTTGAGCCTTCTACAGTAAAGATAAGAAGTATTGGGGTCACAGTGTTTTGCTAAAGCAAATTAGTACATTGAGGGGCAATTTTGGTTGCTTAAAAGAGATGTAAGTTGTTTTTTTTTTTTTTTGTTTTTTTTTATAATTCATACTTACCTAGGTGGATGCAGAATCAGTCCAATGCTGCATCTGCCCCCTGGTGCCACTAGACTGAGAACCGAGCGACCAAACACCTCCAATCACTCGGTTCTCCCAGCTTCGTGAGCAGAGAGCTGCTGACTGTCAGTCACCGGCTCTCTGCTCTGCCTCCTCCTTGCTCACTGGAGCGCTGGTCTGTGGAGGGGGCAGGAGCGGCTGGCTCAGGCTCTAGGAGGCTAGCTGGGAGGCTGAGCCAGGTGTCGGCCCAGGGATCAAGGCGGGTTAAGACTCTGCGGTCGTGATGACACAGAGCCTGGCCTTACTTGGTGATGTCAGCAGAGAGAGGACTTCAGTTTGTTTGGCACTCCTGTGATCCATAGGAGAAGTACAGCCAAACGAGCTTTGGCTGTACTTCTCCTTTAGGGTGATTGTACCTATCACCTTGTAAAAAAAAACCCATTCCGTTTAAAATAGAAATTAAAGGAAAAACCATTGTGTATAGTTTTAAAAAACATAAATGCCTTTTTTATAAGTGATCACATTCCCTCTGTTCTCAGCTACATAAGACCCTGGGGGCAGGGGCAGTGGCGGGACAAGGTGATCCAGCGACCAGGGCAAGGATGCCAAACTGCGCCCCCCCCTTCCCTTAGGGTTAGGGTCAAGGCGCCCCCCTCCATCTTTGCACTAAACCATTGCGCCCAAGGTAACCGCCCCTCCTGCCCAGCCCTTGTCCCGACCCTGGGCAGGGGGGAGGTGAAGCTGCAGTGCATAGAGCTTCTCAGTGAATGGAATGGATGTGAATGGATGTGCAGCGGGGAGGGGGGGTGTCAGGACAAGTCTGATCATTGGAGGAGAGTACACTGAGTTCCCAGCACAGCTAGAGAACTGACTGCTCTCCTGATTAGTGTGGTCAGTTTTTAACAGGATTGCAAGGGGACTACCAGGAACACCAGGGATTTCACACAAAGGAAGCAATTCAAAGAGAACAGGACACTTTCTCATACAAGTACATTGTACAGCAGCCACATATCAGGAATATGAAGTGTTGGGGTAAAAAACAGTTTAAGGAGAAGTAATATTAACTTTTAATAATTGTACTGTATATAACATTTGATTAGCAGCATTGCAGTTGATAGATGCCTCTAGTATACCACCAAAAGGTCACCACTTTTGGATCTCTGGGGAAGTGATTGCAATGTTTAAAGTGGTTGTAAGTCCTTACATAGATACCCAGTGAAGTGACTGGCCTCATGTGATACAAAGAGATGAAACAAATCCTCCTACATAAGTCGTACCTGTTTATTTGCAGTTTTCTCTTCTCTACAGCCATTCAGAGTGCACAATTGATAAAGCTTGCTAGAGAGTTCAGAAAAAAGGGGGCGGAGAGCTGTAGTTACACTCTGCAGAGCTCAGTGAGGAGAGCTCTGAAAGCTGATTGGAGGAAGGAGACACATCCCCCTCCACACAGCACACATGAACAGGGCTAATGCTGTCAATCAGCTGAAGTGCACTCCCAGGTCACCATTTTTCTCTTGGTGTCAGGAAATCATGTCAGAAGTGACTCATGCGGATAGTAGAGGAATAAAGCAGCAGATAGAAATTACACTTAGTGCTCTCAATGGATACAAGTACACAGTATAAATTAATCTGCTTTGTTCATATTTCATGTCTGAAGTTTACAACCACTTTAAGTATAGACTGGTCCAACGTGTTGCAGTCTATTACCACATGCTTGTTAACTTGCGGTATTTAATATGTAACACACCCTTACATTTTGGCATGTACTTTCTTTTACCTTGAGTTACGGGCATGTATTATTTCTATCAGTGCAGTGCACCCCAATGCAAGTGCATTTCCTTTTCCTGCCTAGGTGTGTTGGGGTGCCATTCAGGATAAACCACAACACACTAGTCTGATAGGGTCCTTAGTCACAGCCTGGGCTAACTTTAGGTAACCCTTAAAGTAGAAAAACCCTTTGTTTTGGAGAAAGTGGGAAAATGTAGAACCTCAGTCAGGCAAATAGGCTTTTCACTTTGCAAGGGAATCTTCACTTAGATAAATGAATGCGGGGAACACTCACTTTGCAAAGTATACCCAATCATGTCCCAAGAAAATAAAAAAACAGTATTTACAGTGCCTTGAATAAGTATTTATACCCCTTGACATTTTCCACATTTTGTCATGTTACAACCAAAAAGGTAAACTGATTTTTTTGGGGATTTTATGTGATAGACCAACACAAAGTGGCACATAATTGTGAAGTAGAAGAAAAATGATAAATGATTTTTAAATTTTTTTACAAATAAATATCTGAAAAGTGTGGCGTGCATTTGTATTCAGCCCCCTTTACTTTGAAACCCCTAACTAAAATCTAATGGAACCAATTGCCTTCAGAAGTCACCTAATTAGTGTGTGTGTGTACCTGTGTGTAATTTAATGTCAGCATAAATACAGCTGTTCTGTGAAGCCCTCAAAGTTTTTTAGAGAACCTTAGTTAACATACAGCATCATGAAGGCCAAGCAACACACCAGGCAGGTCAGGGATAAAGTTGTGAAGAAGTTTAAAGCAGGGTTAGGTTATAAAAAATATCCCAAGCTTTAAACATCTCACAGAGCACTATTTGATCCATCATCCAAAAATGGAAGTATGGAGTGGAGCATGGCATAGCTGCAAACCTACCAAGACATGGCCGTCCACCTAAACTGACAGGCGGGGCAAGGAGAGCATTAATCAGAGAAGCAGCCAAGACGCCCATGGGCCACACCCACGAAGGCCAAAGTTATACCTGGGCCGTAATGCCTCAAGGAGCACAAAATTCCCCATCCGTTCCCAACACTTACCCCCACCGGGGAAACTAGCATCAGTTCTTAATCCAGAACTTCGCCAGGTTCAAACACCTGGAGTCACACTCCCGATGTATTCTCCACCTCCAGATATGTCTGGGATAGCTATAAGTGACTCACGTGCTACCGTACAATATGCATTTCCGCCATCTGACCCCCTTCCCCCGCAACCACCCAGTATGCAGGGGGCTCCTGGTTCGGCTCCTTATAACCAGGTACAGGTGCCATATCATCAACAAGGAAACAACCAAATTTCATATTCACCTAGGGGAATGCCTGTAGCCAGAGAAGCACAACTAATGTATGTGACATTTACTCCTGGGCAGGCATCCTCTCTTGTAACCAGTCTGCCAGACCCTGAGAAACAGCCTATGCCATTTCATAGGAGAATTGCACAGATCCTGAAAGCATATTCTTGTGCCTGGCGAGATCTAGTAAGCCTGTGTGAGATTAAGGCAGGAGATGCCTATTGGCCGATAATGGAAAAATGTTTCAATGCTGCTAGAATTGCCGCTGACCACACTTATGACTCAGGGTGTGAATTTGTGACTCAGTTGCAGCAGTGGGCGCGTGATCGCCTAGCTGACCAAGCAACCAACATACAGGACATTACACAGGACAAGACTGAATCAGTTGAGAAATTTCACACTAGAATTTCATAGGTATTTACAGATTTAGGATTCTGCATGCAGAATAAGGCACACACCCAAATGCTGTCCTCCGCATTTGTTTCAGGCCTTAAGGAATCTATCCGAAAAGGTCTGCTCTTATCTCGCCCAGAATATAGAGTGATGCCTCTTGATACTCTACTGTTGGTAGCAAAGGGCATAGAATCTTCCCAGGGAAGTAAAAAGATGACCCCTCTCATGGTAGCCTCTGACACACCATATCCACCACGAAATCCAAATCAGTATCTCTTGAGAAGCTGCAGAGATCCACAGCTCAGGTAGGAGAATATTTCTACAGGACAACTATTAGTTGTGCACTCCACAAATCTGGCCTTTATGGAAGAGTGGCAAGAAGAAAGCCATTGTTGAAAGAAAGCCATAAGAAGTCCCGTTTGCAGTTTGCGAGAAGCCATGTGGGGAATACAGCCAACATGTGGAAAAAGGTGCTCCGATGAGACCAAAATTGAACTTTTTGGCCTAAAATCAAAACACTACGTGTGGCAGAAAACTAACACTGCACATTACCTTGAACTCACCATCCATTTTTCAGCAGTGACAGGAAAGCTGCTCAGAGTTGATGGGAAGATGGATGGAACCAAATACAGGGCAATCTTAGAAGGAAAGACCAAACCAGGTTGGTCGGTGGTTGACGTAGGAGAACCCAGGAAGTAATTGTCTGTTCGGGATATCTTACTAGTACGTATAGTCAGTTACTTACTACGTATAGTCACTGGGGTGGGAGGTGAGGTGAAACCTCCCCAACTGGGACATAGACAATATTAGCTATTCTGACCAAAAAGTTAAAAAAAATAAAAATATTTAGAATGGAGCTGAGCGTTTAAAAAGTTCAAAGTGGTAAAATATTCCTACTATTTTATCAAAATGAAGAATAGGAGTATGGTAGAACTGAGCAAAGGTCAAGTGCTTAAACTATTAATTAAAAATACAAATAATAAAAAAAAAACTTTAACTGAAGATAACCCCAAAGAACAACAACCCCATTAATGTATCAATGCGACAAAGAAATGTCACATTAAATGCAATAAAATAAAATAAAATAATTATGAACAAAGAAATTAACAGCCAAACATTTGGGATTTAGACATCTATTTTCTTCAAAAATTAATGAGTCAATGGCATGTTTATACAGAATACTAAATACTCACTAATGAGGTTTAGTGAATATGACCTGGAAGGTGGCTTTTCAGATTCTGTTAACCACAGATAAGATGCCTGAAATTAGCAGGAACCCTTTTGCATTATAATATTGTTTCTCATGGGGAAACTTTGCTTTGATCACTAAGTGCAATCTGAAGCTGTGATGCTGCTCCAGACTCTAATATAATACACAGCTCACAAAACTAGTGTAAATACTGCTTCTTAGACAATTTCTATTGAAATAAGATTTACTCCAGAATACGGCGTTACTGTCGAACTAATGAAAAAAAAAAAAAAAAGACCGCGATTACACCATTCATTTTTGTTTCTGCTTGGCACCTCAAACAAGAATATATATAGTGCCATAATACATGCATATGTCATTGGGAAACGTACAGGTCAGCACTGGGGGCTTTCTGCGCAGGGGTTCTGAATTCAATAACCACTAGCGACACTGGGGTTGATTTACTGAAACTGGAGAGTGCAAAATCTGGTGCAGCTCTGGATAGAAACCAATCGGCTTCCAGTTTTTTTTTGTCAAAAGTGAACAAGCTGAAGTTAGAAGCTGATTGGCTACCATGAACAACTGCACCAGATTCTGCGTGCACCAACTTTAGTGAATCTCCCCCTATCTCTCTATGGAATTATTATTTATTTTTTTTTTTTACGTTATCATGGGTTTCATCTAGGCCAGTGATGGCAAACCTTTTTTAGCCCGAGTGCCCAAACTGAAACACAAAATCAACTTATTTTATTTAAAGTGACAATAGTGAATTAAACCTGTCCAAAGAAAACCATTTTGTGCTTTTTCAAACAATGTAATGCTCAGGTGTAGGCAGGGCCATTGACAGTAATGAGGTTCTTCATCAATTGCATTGGTGCGTTTCATAAAATACACAATCAATATACTATATATATGGAACATGGGGCCCTACATCCAAGATGGAAATGGTAATTACCTGTTGGAAAAAGGAAGTGGTTTCTACTGATGTCTTAATGGTGTCCTCCAAGGCAAAGTGCTGTGAATACAGCCTGCCTGGGGACCTAAATATGGAGCCAGACACCCACGCATGCGAGCGGCTCAGGGGATTACTGCACATGCGTGAAGGCGGCTCTAGAACCAACAAGCCTGGAGCCCATGGCGCTGTCCTGACAGCTTGTGGGGTGGCACCATGCGTTCCAAGCTCCACCAGTCCACAAGCAGAACCCCCCAGAATGGAGTGTCTAACCGGCACCAAGGACGGCATCTAATGTGCCCGGTGGAGACAATCTGGCCCCACAGCAGAGACACTTCCTGATCCCTAGGTAACAAGCCAAGGTAAAGTAACCACAGCCCTGTGTAGGGGGAATATCGTGTGACAATATGAACTGATATGTAAGGAGGAACACATTGATGTGCAGAGATACGGAGGCATAGGAAAAAATTCAGAGGCTTGGCTGCCGGGGAGTAGCGATCCAGCGACTTAGCTCGCATGACCACAGAGGGGGCTCTGCGTGCCAGCTGTGGGGAGGGTGTGCCATAGATTCGCCATCGCTGATCTAGGTGCTCCAGCTGTCTTTTACAATTTCGTTGCCACCTGTCCCGCCAATATAATCAACAGACAATAAATAAGAAAGCTGGGGGTTTTTCTTGCCAGAAAAGGTGGTAACCATACTTCCTAATAAAAATAAATCCACACTAATGAAGTGTGTACCATGTGTCTAGACTGCAGTTTTATGTACAGTTCTGGCTGGAGTACTCAAATCACAGCAGATCACTTGTACTACAGCTCGTCCATCGAGTAAATGAATGCAAGGTGTTCCTTAATTGGAAGAGGAGTGGATGAATATCAAAACCTCGCCTCCTCCAATCATAGAGCACCCTGCATTAAACGAAAAAGCATTGGCAGTTTAGATTTTTATTGCTATCCAGGGCTCCATTATAGGGATGTCCCCTCACTTTCTGTCCAGATTAAAACGAGGAGTTGGGGGAAATCTGTAACAGGGACAAAGACAGCAATAAAAGGCTGCCCTACTTTAAAAAATAAAACAAAAAAAAAACATCATACATACAGTGAAAAGCTATTCCAGTTTCAGTTTTCTAGACAACTGCTTAGAAGAACCCATGGTGCTGATTGTTGGGGGCAAGGTCAGATGAGTCTGGGCATTTAAAACCTATGAGATTGACATCACCTGGTCTTCCCAGATGATGATTGAGAACAATCCATGACACTGAGAGGTCTCAGCCTTGCAAAGGGGGCAGTGCATGCTATAAATTCTGCAGGGTGCCCAAACTTTTGCAGATGCCATTTTTTTGTTTTCTGTAATTTTGAAAGTGTAAATGATGGAAATAAAATCTAACTTTTGTTGACATATTATAAGAATGTCGAATCTGTAATTTGATGCCTTTTGGAGATTTTTCCATCTTTCCTTGGCTTCTTTATGCACATTAATACAAATTTTTACCTGGGGTGCCCAAACTTTCGATCCCCACTGTATATGTATTGCTTTTGAATATTTTGTCTCATTTCTTGTCTGATGAAACCATTGTCATTGGGGCCGTAAGGGAGAGGAAATCCCTTTAACAAAGCTCTGGATAGAGGCAAAACCTTGGCAGGGGCTCTAATCCTTCCCCAATCTATACACACAAAAAATAAACATTTTGGCTGGACATATATCATAACCAAATATAACAACACTGGATGTTTGGTACATGAGCAAAACTTCCACACTGCTGAGGGCAATCACAGAAACAATCAGATTTCGCCATAAGTCACATATCTGCTCGTTTCTAAAGCACAAAGTGCAGCCAAACAGATTGTTCATATACATATTTATAAATATATTTATCTTCCAAAAATTAGGAAAACGTGTCCAGTTTTCTAATTGTGTTTGGAGATTCTGATGTCTTAACTCCGTATTATTACACAACTTCTGGGTTTTAAGCAACTTTTTTTCACATATATATTTTTTTCTTTATATGCGCAATGGATTAATTAAAAAGGAGCACATCTTTGTCATAATCAATAGGTTGTTGTTTGTACTTTGTACAAAAAAAAAAATTGTACTATAATAAATACGGTAAATAAATAAAGCTAGCTATTTGTATCTATAAAAAAAAGGAACTTTTTGTTATATAACTTAATACAACTGTATAAGCAGTATCATGCTATTTACAGGTTTTGCAGGGAAAAAATGATGTACTGCTCTCCCATGGCAAGGGAAGAAGGTAAAACCTAAAGCTGTTTTCTGCGCTTCCCCTAGCCCTCCACCCCCTCTAACTAACTGCTGGCAATAAAAAGGAAACAAATGCCATTTTTATTAACCTAAATCCCCTAATGCTCCAATCTCAGGTCTTCTCTCTTCTTTTGTTTTCAGGTGGTGGGTTCCTTCTTTGGGTGATCACATTATGCACAACTGCCCAGTTGACTGTCCAGTGGAGGGGTCCTCCCAAAGTTCAGAGGAGGAGTCTCAGTGGTGACTTCATCAAAAGGGGACTGTTGTGGACTGACTAACATGGGCACATTGACATTGCTGGATTACCGGTCCCCAGTACCTTGAAACAGTATAAGCGAGGGACCCAGTAATTATGAAATTCCATTGGGCAGTGGGTCTTGTTGAACTTCAGCCATTTTGAAAAGACACAGACAGCTACAGGTGCTAATTGTTTAAACCAATGGTTGTAAATGATTGCAAGGGTGCAGTGCTCAGCCAATGAGATAAATCACACAGTCCTTAGGCTTTGAGTAATGCTACATAGTGATTTATAAATGGCGTATGATGTAACTTCTGTTTTTCTGTATTGTGGCTACATATAATATTCCAGTGAAATCTTTATTACACAACCAGGACATGAACATAGAAGGTTTTTTTATCTTGGTGCATAGAATGCATTAGGATAAAAAAAAACTTCTGCATTTAGATCCACTTTAAAGTTTAAGTACATTTTACAAAATCCTAAGTGTGCAAGAGTACAAGGATTTAGGCTGTCTGGATCTCCCTTGCTAGCAAAGAGGCAACAAGAGAGCAACATCTTGCTGATCCAGTTAGCAAGGGAGCGCTTCTATAGACACAGATAAGAAGTCTCTTAGTAATCCTTTTGCTCTTGCAAGGATCGCTCGTATGACATAGCCCTTACACTGACTGTTTGGTAAAAATGCACACCTTGAATTCCAATCACTTTCTGCTTCTTGTGTGCTAAGGAAGGTCTGCCTCCAAACAGTCCCATCAGTTAGAAAAAGGACTAACATGAACCAATCACATGACCAGGGAGCAACATTTTCAGGAGTGATCCATGAAGACCCGTGGTTTTGTTTATTTCATGGTAAAAAAGCTCAGTAAAACAATATAAAAAAACATTAATTCCACATTTATTTAATGCAGCGAAAGGTTTAATCCCCTTAAACTGGCAGAAAGAAGAAGCCCCCTCGAGAGGGGATTGGATTAGGAGGGTGGAAAGAATGAGAAATCTGGAATACCTGAGGAGGAACGGGGAGGACGAACAAGGAGAGGGGGTGGACATATGTGAGGAGTGGAGTGCCTTTAAAGGAACAGGGGACTATATAGCCCTAAGGGGAGGAGAAGGAGGAGACTAGGGAGGGGGGGGGGAATTTAGGGATACGGGTATGGGAGTATACCCCATGCAAGTCATGCTCTGGGTCCCGATCATGGAGTCTCCCCTCTGCTTAACCGCATTGTCAGTTTCTCTGAGCAGCTATAGCATCCGGCTCTTGGAGGGTGTGCGGCGGCGGCTGGACCGTGCGCAGGCTCACCACATCGAGTCTCCTTGAGTTATCCGAGGCGGTTGGCTTAGCCGTACGATACTCACTGACTAGTGCAGGACGAACAGCTGAGCCGCCGAGGCTAGGAGGAGAGAGCCCTGTAAACATCATCGGGGGATATTTATTTCCATGCATGACTTCCTATCTGTTTGTGAGTACCTGTTTTTATGGCTTCTATTAACTTCAAATAAATGGTGTTACACTAGGTGTTACACTAGGGCGGTGTGCGCTCTGTTCTTTTATTTTTTGTATATTGTTTTGTATGCATTTTGTGATGATTTTATAAATGTATTTGGGAAAAATGTTACAATTATTCATTTTGGAAAAAAAAAAAATAAAGAAATAATTAAAAAAAAACTCAAGATGTTTATAATAATTTAATTTTAAATGTTTTAAGTGTGTGCATGTATTTTATTTACATTTCATACACAGCATTTGCAGAGAGTTATCATCTAAAAAGTGTAAAAAAAAAAACATACATGTTGATATAATTAATTCTCTAATAGGCAGTAAAAACATTACCAAAAGTGGTTTAAATTTGTTCTGAAATTTGGCTGCGCAATAAAAAATTGATCACCTAAATGTATAGTAAATTTTGTAGGATGTATTGATTTCAAGGATTTTAATGGTAAGCAATTATTATTTTTTTAAATTTTTTTAATAGAAGTATACAATAATATAAAATAAAACAGAATATACTTAGTATATTTAAAATTTTACTTTTATAAAATCAAAAATGACAAAAATACAGTTTAACTGTCTAATACATAAAAGGTTATTTATTGCACTCAGAGTCAGGTGTGCCATTAGGCAGGATCTACTATTAGAACAGTTCCCTTGGCCTATAGGTAAGCATAGAAAAAAAGGGAGCTTTTCCTTGTACGGTTATCAACCATAATTTTATTTTTTTCCATTGCCATCTCATATAAACCAAATTAGACAGTCACATTATTCAAAGCTTGGCAAGGTCCAGTAAAACTAAACACAGGGGTTGATTTACTAAAACGGAAAAAGCGCAAAATCTGGTGCAGCTCTGCATGAAAACTAATCAGCTTCATGTTTTCTTTTGTTAAAGCTTAAATGAACAAGCTGAAGATAGAAGCTGATTGGCTACCATTCACAGGTGCACCAGATTTTGCACTCTCCAGTTTAAGTAAATCAACCCCAATGTTTTTTTGTAGAGGGCCTTATGTATGAAGGCTTGTGTGCTCCAGTTACAGCAATTTGGCTCTGACTGCACTGAAACTTATTGAAGCTGCACGGTGTAGCCCATATAAACCAAATTTAGCAGGATACTTACCTTTACCTATTTTTGGGGAGGGGGGTAATAGCGAGAACTACTATGATATAAAATCAATTAGCCCAACCACAGTAATAAATATGTGACGTGTTCTCCAAATATTTTAAAGTAATGTTGCCAGCTAACACCAATTAAGTGAATTCACAACACTCAATAACGACATAAATTAATAAAAGGCAGTTTAATGCAACCAAAATCCACCATATACTAAAAAACTATACTACAAATAATGTGAATAATCCAATATACTCAAATTTTAGAGTGTAGAACAAAAATTTTGTTCACATTTCAAAATTGTGTAAAATCAAACTATAAAGTCCAATCAATAAATAGAGCAATCACATTTCAATATTGTGTAAAATCTATTGTATTGATTGGACAGTTTGATTTTGCACAATTTTGTAATGAACATTAAGAAATAGTAATTTAGTAATTTTGGAATGTGAACATGATTTTTGTTGTACGCTGTATAAATTTGAGTATATTGGAATATTCAGATTATTTGTAGCATAGTTTTTTGGATATGGTAGATTTTGGTTGCGTTACACTTCCTAACAAAAATTGTGTTCACGTTCCAAAATTGTGTAAAATCAAACTGTAAAGTCCAATCAATAAATAGTGCAATCACATTCCAAAATTGTGTAAAATCTATTGTATTGTTGGACTTTACAGTTTGATTTTACACAATTTTGGAATGTGAACACATTTTTTGTTGCACACTGTATAATTTGAGTATGTTGGAATATTTACATTATTTGTAGTATAGTTTTTTTTTTGGATATGGTAGATTTTGGTTGCATTACACTGACTATAAAAAATTGTGTTCAAATTCCAAAATTGCGTAAAATCAAGCTGTAAAGTCCAATCAATAAATAGTGCAATCACATTCCAAAATGTTGTAAAATCTATTGTATTGATTGGACTTGGATAGTTTTTTTGGATATGATAGATTTTGGTTACGTTACTCTGCCTAACAGATATTGCGTTTAAATTCCAAAACGGTGTAAAATCAAACTGTAGTGTCCAATCAATACAAAAGATTTTACACCATTTTGAAATGTGATTGCACTATTCATTGATTGGACTTTACAGTTTGATTTTACACAATTTTGGAATGTGAACGCAATTTTTGTTGTACACTATAAAATTTGAGTATATTGAAATATTCAAATTTTTTGTAGTATAGTTTTTTAGTATATAGTAAATTTTGGTCGCGCTACACTGCCTTTTAAAAATTAATGAAACAAAAACTGCCCATTCTAAACTACACTTAAGTAAGAGGTTGATCGTTTACAAGAAATAACTAGACAGCTGCAGCAGTAAGTAGTCATTATTTCAAAAGCCACAGACCATAATAGCTTTTTGTGCCTTTCCTGCCAACTGTACTTGGAAATCTAGGTGAGGCTGCCGATGAGAGTTGCACTGCATGCTTAACTTGCATGCCCATATATTTCCCTTAATGTAACCCTGCCATGTACCTATAAGTAATAAAATATAAACACTGCTAAAGTAAATTTAAGTTCAATCATGAAATACAAAAAAAAAAAAAGGAAAAAAAAAAACCTTGCTACTTTGAGTGCTGAACGGGCTGACAGTCATTTTCAAATCAGACCTTCCAGAATAACAACTAAGTTTAAATAGAATGTTTTAGTATAAAGAAAGTTTAAAAGAGTTCTACAAATGTATTCAAAATGGTGCTTTTTTTTCGACACATAAAAGGCACAAGTCCTTTTAAAACTGAGAGTAGGAAGTAGTGACCATATTTTCTTAAAAGCCAAGAGCCATAATTTTCACAGCAAGCAATCAGAGGAGTAAGGTTATATACGAATAGGACCTTTTAAACGCCGCCAGAAAAAAGCCAGAAAAATGACATCTCTTTTGTTAGAATGAAAAATATCTAAGGTCTTAGCCACTGAGTTATCCTGAAATACTAAAAAATATATAAAAAAAATTAGTCATAAAGGAGAGAGCTAATGAGGAAAGGTCATAAAAGCTTAAGAAAGAAGCTTGCATTAGAGATAAGAAGTAAACATACAGAGATATATTCAGTAATGGAGTATAAAAAAGGAAAGGATTTGCCCTTGGGATGTTACCCATAGTAACCTATCAGAATATATTTTATTGTGATCATATCAGTGATTGAAATCTAACAAGTTGCACTGGATTACTGTCCTTGTTTTATTGAACAAGTCTACTCTCTGTATCCTATAAAATGCACCTTCCCCTTCCACACAACATAGGCTACCATTAATGACCTGTTATTTTGCTTTTGGCGCTGCTTAAAGTAGACTATGACTAAGCCCCAGGGGGCGGGGTGAAACACATTGGGGTGATTGGTGTGGTGGAAACATGTAGGCTGAGGCCACTCCTTATTGTCTGTTCACTTGGGCTGGTCGAGAGTAGCGGTAATCTTTTCCCACCTTACGGAGGCTACCATTATGTTGAGTAATGACCTACAAGACCTTTTTTTACTGAATGAGAGGTTTTCACCATAAAGGGACTGGTGATCTTGCTCAAAGTGGAACACAAGCCCAGTCTTTTATTTTCTAGTTTTGGAAAGACAGGGAAATATACTACTGTTGACATTAATATCAAAGGGAGGTGGAAACTAAAACTATACAGCTGTTGTCACAACAAGAACAGAGAGGAAAAAATCGGATTTTTGTAAGATCTTACCGTAAAATCCTTTTCTCTTAGCTCATTGACAGACGTAGTCTTCTTGATTCACAAGAACTGGGTTATGTTGTCTCCGCAGGAGCAGGACTAGGCAGAAAGAAAAAACGTTCTGGCTCCACCTTAGGGGCAGTCCCTGAGGGTATATCCTCCCTCTCTCTGCTACAAGGCATCAGTTCTGTCACAAAGCAGCAACAGAGAATTTAACCCAACCCAACTCAATGATAGAGGGGCGGGTACTACGTCTGTCAATGAGCTAAGAGAAAAGGATTTTACGGTAAGATCTTACAAAAATCCGATTTTCTCTCTCGCTCATTGACAGACGTAGTCTTCTTGATTCACAAGAACTGGGACATCCAGAAGCAGTGCCACAAATGAGGGGTGGGATTGACCGAAATCAAAATCCAATCTAGAAGGCCCAACCGGTGCCAAACTAGAAGTTTTAAAGGCTCATTATAAACAAAGAATGAGACTCAAATGAAAATTTCCAACGGAAAAAAAACCCTCGAGCAGACCACTGGTCTCCTCAAATGGCGGCCTGCAAAACCTTGCGGCCAAACGAGGCATCAGACGATGCCATTACATCAACTTTATAATGTTTTGTAAAGGTATGCACCGACGACCAGGTAGCCGCCTTGCACACCTGGACCACTGACGCCTGATGGCGAAAGGCCCATGACGCACTAAGTGCCCGAGTGGAGTGCGCCTTAACAGGGAACGGGGGCTCCCGACCCTTAATAGAATAAGCCTGTACCACCGTCTGTCTGATCCATTTGGAAATGGTCGCGGCAGATGCAGGCAACCCCTTTTTGGGTCCATCCGGGATCACAAAAAGTGAATCCGTCTTGCGAAACGAGTCTGTCGTTTTCAAGTATACCCTGATCGCCCGGACCACATCCAAGGAGTGTAAAGCAAACTCCCGAGGATGACTGGGCTTAGGACACAGGGAAGGTAATACAATTTCTTCATTCAGATGAAATTCTGAAACCACTTTTGGTAGGAAGGATGGATTCGGACGAAGAACCACCTTATCTCTATGAACCACCAGATATGGGGAACGACAAGATAAAGCGGCCAGTTCTGACACCCTGCGTGCAGAAGTGATAGCCACCAAGAAGGCCACCTTCTGGGACAACGTAAGTAGAGGAATCTCCCTAATATCTTCAAAGGGAGGTTTCTGAAGAACCGACAATACTAAATTAAGATCCCAGGGTGGTAACGGCGCGCGCACTGGCGGAGCCAGATGTCGCACCCCCTGGATGAAATTCCGCACCAAGGAATGAGTAGCCAAAGGCTTCTGAAAGAAGATAGCTAATGCTGAGACCTGACCCTTGATAGTGCTCAAGGCCAGTTTCTGCTCAACCCCTTGTTGCAGAAAAGCTAATATTCGGCTAACCGAATAAGACCGTGGACGGAACACCAGAGGTTCACACCATGCAATGTAGGACTTCCATGTACGATGATAAATCTTTCTGGAAGTCGCTTTCCTTGCTTTAACTAGAGTAGGAATAACTGAAGCTGACAATCCCTTGTCCTTCAGCACCTGGGTCTCAATAGCCAGGCCGTTAAAGCCAGCGATCGTAAAGCAGAATGGAAGATCGGTCCCTGAGACAGTAGGTCCTCCCTGAGAGGAAGTCTCCACGGGACGTCCGCCACCAGTCTGACCACGTCGGTGTACCAAGCTCGGCGAGGCCAGTCCGGAGCTACCAGGATTACTGGAATTCCTTCCTCCTCTATCCTGCGAAGAAGTCTTGGCAGTAACCCGAGAGGAGGGAAGGCATACATTAGCTGGTATTGCCCCCACGGGGCGATCAGTGCGTCTGCGGTCTCTGCTAGAAGATCGCGGGAGCGAGCCACGAATCTCTGTACTTTCCTGTTGAATCGTGATGCCAACAGATCCACATCCGGGGTGCCCCACCGTAGGCACAACTGGTGGAAAACTTCTGGATGGAGGGACCATTCCCCTTGATCCAGAGTCTGACGGCTGAGATAATCTGCCTGCCAATTCTCCACCCCCGGAATGAACACCGCAGAGATAGCTGGAACAAATCGTTCCGCCCAGCGAAGAATGCAAGCCACTTCTTTGGCCGCTCGGACACTCTTGGTGCCCCCCTGGTGATTGACATAAGCCACGGCCGTGGCGTTGTCCGACTGGATCCGAACCGGGCTGCCCTGGAGCTGCTCGGTCCAGTGAATCAGACAAAGTTTGATCGCTCTCAGTTCCAATACATTTATCGGCAACCTGGATTCTTCCAGGGACCAAAGTCCCTGGACAGATAACTGACCGAGAATTCCTCCCCATCCGGATAGACTGGCATCCGTGGTCACTATCGTCCAATATATTGGCAGAAATGACTTTCCCTGGCTGAGCATCGGAGACCGAAGCCACCAGACCAGAGACTCTCTGGTCTGTTTGCTCAATCGGATCTGATTGTCCAGGGATTCCGGATTCCGATTCCATCTGAGAAGAATCTCTTGCCGAAGAATTCGGGTATGGGACTGGGCAAATGGGACTGCTTCGAAGGAAGCCACCATCAATCCCAGAACCCTCATGCAAGTTCGAAGAGAAGACCAGCTGTTGGATAGTAACAACTGGACTGCTGATTGAATCTTCCGGAGTTTCCCTACCGGAAGGAAAACTCTTGACCTGACTGTGTTTAGAATTAGACCCAGATATTCGAGCCTCTGGGTGGGAACCAGAAATGACTTTTGCTGGTTCACCAGCCACCCGAATTCCTGTAAAGAAATTATAGTAATTTCTATGTTTTGTAGCAGGGTCTGAGGAGACTCTGCATGAAGCAGGAGATCGTCTAGGTAACCTAGAATCGATATGCCTCTTTGGCGCAGTAGTGCCAACATTGGGGCCAACACCTTCGTGAAGACCCGAGGAGCCGTGGCGAGACCGAAAGGTAACGCCACAAACTGATAGTGGTTCTCTTCTACGGAAAAGCGTAGAAACCGCTGATGTCCTGCGAAAATGGGAATGTGAAGATAGGCGTCCTTGATGTCTATGGACGCTAGGACATCCCCTGGATGCAGGAAGGCTGCTACTGTGCGAATGGATTCCATCTTGAATTTCCTTATGTTGAGAAAGGAATTGAGTGCCCTTAAGTCCAGAATTGGACGCACTTTGCCCTCTTTCCTGGGTATTGTAAATAGGTTTGAATAAAACCCTTGAAAACGTTCTGTCCAAGGAACGTGGACTACCACTCCTTGTTGTAGTAAATCCGTGACTGCTCTCCGCAGATCTTCTAAACGATCCGGGGATAGTCGGATATTGGAAGGGAAGAATCGCGCCGGTGGGAGAGATCGAAACTCGATCTTGTACCCTGACCTTATGACTTCGCAAACCCACTTGTCCGGGATTCTGGAAAGCCATGGATCCGGGAACCGGCGAAGACGTCCCCCCACCCCAATTATGGGTGGGGGCGCACCTTCAGGCTTTGGACGATTTATCTTCAGGTCTGGAGGGGGCGGGCTTTTGCTTGCCCGACCAACGTCCCCTGAAGCCTCCTGAAGGAGCTTTGGAGGACTTAATTTTTTCACCCGCGGGACGAAAAAACTTTTTGTGAGCAGAGAAAGAAGGCCCTTGTCTTTGACGAGTTCCTTTACCCTTAACATTTTGCAGTAAAAAGGTGCTCTTTCCACCCGTGAGATCCTTAATGATCTCATCTAAGTTGGCTCCAAATAGACGCTCTCCTAAAAAGGGGATATTAGCTAATGCTTTTTTGGAACCTTGGTCGGCTAACCAACCTTTAACCACAGTGTACGCCTGAGAACCACTGCTGAAACTGATGCTCGCGCCAATAATGGAGTGGCGTCTAACGCCGCATCACACACAAACTGTAACCCCTGTATCATTTGTTCCAACAAATCTGATACCGCCTGAGGGACCTCTTCTAAGTCCCGGCGTAACCACTTGGTCCATTCAGTTACAGTCTGCGAAACCAGACCAATAGCAATTATTGGTCTGAAAGCTGATCCAATCAAGGAAAACATGGTGCGAGACATAGCTTCTATCTTGCGATCCACTGGATCTTTAAAAGACGGAGCGTCTTCTAAAGGAATAACCGTGGCTTTATTCAATCTAGCAATTGGTGAATCCACCACAGGTGGTTCTGTCCATTTCTTAATGAGGGTTTCCTCAAACGGATAACGCCTGTTAATGCGTTTAGAAATAGCAGAGGTGCGTTTTGGGAGACTCCATTCTTCTTTGATTGGATTGCCAAAACATTTGGGCAATGGAAAAACCTTCGCCACTTTCATGCGTTTTTTAGTCCCAAAAGGGATTTCAGTTTCAGCTATTTCCGACGGAATACCCTGTAATCTTAAGGTTTCTTGAACAGATACAATGAGTGCGTTTACCAACGCTTCCTCTCGGGCTATGGCTGATGCCGAAACATCCTCCTCACTGTCTGAAGAGACAGTACCCGAGACACCAATCCCAGATGAAGTACCTGCAACTGCAGAAATAGGCTCAGAGTCTGAATCCGAAGTTTCAGATAATAAGGGGTTAGGCGGGGGTCGCTTTCTTGCGCCCTGTCCCTGACAAGCCACTTCCACCCGGGACACAAAAGTTTCCATAATAGCTGACAATGATTCAACCGTCAGTGGGGTGCTGGAGGATCCTCGAGGGGATCCGGTGGAGATACATGAGTGGCAGGGTCCATGTTAATTCAGGACACCTCTGCCAGAAAAAACAAAAAACTTTTTTTTTTTTTTTTTAAATCAAAAAAATACCTCTTTTTTTTTTTTTATGTGTCTCCCCCTAGCGCAATAGCGCCCCTCAGAGTACCTGCTTCTCGATCCCCACAGAGAGAGAGAGGGACCCCCAAGGCTCACCACCCGATGCAGAGAAGTTTCCAACCAACTGTAGTCAGCGTCTGTCTTTTACAGACTGGAAAGAGCTGTGTTCGTTTTCCCGGGTAGAAGGACGTGGCTCCGCCCCCTGTGTACGCCTTTCCGGCGTTCCCAGCTCTCCACGAGGTAGCTGGGCTCATCAAACATGGCCGCCCCCATACAGGAGACAATAGACTCCAAAAACATGGCGGCCGGCGTGACCTGAGGACATACATGCACCCGGTCTACGGCAAAATGGCGGCGGACCGCCGAAATCGTTTTTCCCAGCACATCCACCTGCATCTCTGCTAAGTGGCGGTTTATCGATCTGCAGGAGGTACACTACAATTAAGTTAGGATTATACCTCCTATGTCTGCTGTAATACTACAGTCTGCTGGGTAGAGTGTTAGCTCTCAAACCAAGTCCACTTCCCACCAAACACATACTGTATTTACAAGGGGGACTTTTAGTGTCAGATATATACTGACCATGTATGGAGGGGCCCATAATTCATACTGCCTCATAACGAGGAAAAAAAGGGAACGTTTACTCACCATACCGAACCGACAGGCACCCTCTCTTCACAATACCCTCTCCACCGGGGTGGGGGGTTGTGGACCACTCCGGACGCCTCGACTCTCTGGTTCTTGGCGTCCAAGCGAGACTTTTAACTCGCAAGGTCAGTCCCTCCAATGGGACTCCGTCGAGGCCGACCCAGCGCGGAGCTCTGGTCTGCACGCGCTCGTAGGCAGAAACCGGGGTGACCACTGGATCTCAACATCCAGCCCGTCGCCCGACCCCGCATACTTACTTGAATGTGTCGCGGCCGACCAAGCGCAATGCAATGGTCTGCGCGCGCTCGTAGGCCGGCTGGGGTGACCACTACTGTGGCCCAGTCCGGCGTTTTTGCTTGAAGATCTCACAGGAAAAAAACACTGGAGAAAAACTACCTAAAAAATATTTTTTCTAAAGAAAAAATCTTGCCAGGACCAAAAAGATCCCAGCAAGGAACTTAGGTCCTTACTCCTGACTAGACAGAAAAAAACTGATGCCTTGTAGCAGAGAGGGAGGATATACCCTCAGGGACTGCCCCTAAGGTGGAGCCAGAACGTTTTTTCTTTCTGCCTAGTCCTGCTCCTGCGGAGACAACATAACCCAGTTCTTGTGAATCAAGAAGACTACGTCTGTCAATGAGCGACAGAGAAAAGACATCTGTTCAAGTTATTATGTCCTCTCACTTTGAGCTCTCCCCTCACTTCTTGTTGTGTCTCCAGGACTGGAAATGAAGGAGACTCTCTCCAAAAAGGACAGCAATACAAACAAAACATTGGTTCTAAACCTCAACTGCTCTTTCTAAAAACAGGATTGTACCAGGTGTCCAACTATAATTCCATTGGGTGGCTGTCAGTCCTCATAGTCAACTGTGATCCTTATATCTTCTTCACAGGGACAGGTGCAATGTTCCTTGGTGTGTGCTCATGACATTCATAAGCTGAAAAGCAACATGGACTTTTAAAGCTTGCCTGAGCCATCATTTTATAGCAATTATAGATTGGATGAGAGTTGGGCGTGTCCCAATATTGAATGATTTTGAACAGTTGTGCATTATGCTACCACGCACTTAGTGAACAACTTACCTCTAACCCCTGAATGGGCACTCTTTGGTCTAATCAACCTTCCAGGTGTTAAAATCTCAAAAGGATGTAAACAACTCCAAATTGTCATAACTCTTGTAGCACGAAAAACCATTTTACATTTACCATTTACTTACTGGATACTGTTACTTGTACCCATAAGAGAAGAAGTATTGCATTTTTGAATCTATGCTCCTGCTATAGTATAAATAGGATATGAAATCGTATTTAATAATACGATGTTTATCTTTGTATGTGTTCTTTTTTCTTTTTTGGTGGATCTACCCAAACCTCTCTTTGTTCATAGACAAACTCTCTTATGTTTTCCACATTGAATGGGTGGAGGCCCCCATACATAAGGAGTCACGGGTCCAAACATTCTTTGATATCTGTGAATCTTTCATTCAAACTTTTTCTACAGATACCCAACAATCGATAGTACAATGTTTTCAATATACCCAATGGTTTCAAACCAGAATGTTAACCAATGGCCCTCCAACTGATTTACTATCCTCTACTTTAAATTCAAATATATTTTACACTTTACCAGCTAGGGCCTCCCCTCCTTCTATCATCTGCCAGTTGCTAGACCAACCCTCATTCGTCTTTTTGCTTCTTAATGTTCATCCTCCAACCCAGCACTGATACCTGGTTCTTAAATTATACTGACAAACTGTATGCTATCAATTGTGTATTGTTCTACTGGCTAAATGTTGTGGCCATTTTCATTGTTAGCTGCATTCTCGCATTAAAAAATAAAATAAAAAAAATCTAGGATAGTGCTAGATCGAAAAGGTTCCTGCAAAATCTGGTGATGTATTGGTATTTGTACTACGATCTTGTTTGCTACTCTGGTTACATCACAGTCATTCTTCCCATAATTTGCCTGCTTAGGTACTGTGAACTTGCCAGATGACTTAGTACTTCATACTGATTGCTTAACAACTGGTGCAGTGAATGAGGCTAAGAATGATTACCTGGGTAGATCAGATCACAATTAAACTTATCCCCCCCCCCCTATTTATGAAGTGGGAACCAGGTAAAAGCATTTTCTTTTTAAGGGGTCATTTTCTAATGTGTCCCCTCTCCTCCAATTACTCTATTGGCTTCCACTAACCCAACAAATAAATGTAAAATAACAACAACCTATAAAGCCATCCACAACTCTCACTTGCATCACCAACCTTACCCCAAAAAAAAAAAAAAACAACCATACCGTTCTCTAGGTTCCTCCAAAGAATTCCTGCTCTCTACCCTCTTTATCACCTCCTCCCATACTCCCCTCCAGGACTTCACCAGAGCCTCTCCCAACCTCTGGAACGTCTTACCCCAATCTGTCTATCTACTTTTTGGCAACCCCTGAAAACCCATATCTTTAGAACATCCTGTCCTGCCTCTAACTAATAAACTGTACTTTACTAACTCCATCAGCTTTTCCACAACAACTATTGCCATTTGTATCACTTGACTCCTCATTTAGATTATAAGCCTTTACAAGCAGGACCCTCGGATTCCTCTTGGACTGAATTGTGTTGTAACTGTACTGTTTTCCCTCCATTTTGTAAAGCTCTGCGCAAATTGTTGACATTATATAAATCTTGCAATATTAATAATACCCAAGCATCAAAAAAACAAAACATTTAGGAGTTCAATACATGAGCAGGTTATTATCCAAGGACAGCACAGTGAGGAACATTAATTGCAGTCAGTTGTCTTCTTGACAAACAGCAGAGAGAAGGAATAATACCTTGTCTACAATGAAATCAAAATACTTATGTTGAGATCTTTAGGCTGAACTCCAACAGATATAAAAAAACACACATGACTGAATCATTTTTAAAGCGGTAGTAAAGCCTGCTTTGTGATTTTTACCTACAGGTACAATAAGCCTATAATAAGGCTTACCTGTAGGTAAAATTAATATCTCCTAAACGTCCACCATTTAGGAGATATTCATTCTGGACTGATTATCGGCGAGGGCCGATATTGAATTTTGCCGATATAACTGTATCGGCCCAGGAACTGGCCGATATTCCAAATATTGCTCATTTGAGGGTAAAATGATGTCACATAGCATAATTCCGTTTACAAATGTTATTGAATATGCCCCTCACATATGTACAAATTAAAGATATAAGCAATAAAGTGATGTCATGACATCACTTCCGGGTACTGGCGCCAGATTAAAAAAAATGACAGCATTCAAAACACCCAAACTTGGAGTTTTGAATGCTTTTAAGTGCAGAGGAGGGGTTTGGGGTCTTTTAGACCCCCAGATCCCTCTACAAGAGTACCTGTCAAGTGTTAAAAAAAAAACCTTTTTTTTAAATGTACGAAAATATCGGTCCATATCGGCCGATACCAATATGCAATGGCCAAAATGTCGGTATCGGCAATGAAAAACCGATATCAGTCGATCACTACTTCAGAGCTTCTTGCTGGAACTGAGAGCTCCCACGCATGTGCGGGAGCCACATCATTGGGCTCCAGCCAATCACAACGCCAGGGCCAACGAACCTGGAAGAAAGACCGGGGGAAGAGGTCAGCCCTCTCAGCGGTGACAGCGCGCCGCTGAAGGGCTTCATTCTAAGGTAAATATTTCATAATGTGCTAGTATGCAATGCAATAATACACTTTTTTGAATTACAAAATAAGAAAGCAGTAAAGTTAGCCCAATTTTGTAATTGTCTAATGTGAAGGATGATGTCATGCTTTAAAACTCCGCACGCTTGTGGAATAGCGACACACTTCGGTACCTAAAAATCTCCATAGGCGACGCATTACATTTTTTTTAAAGGTTACCAGTTTAGTATTACAGAGGAGGTCTTGTGGTCGATACCTCACATATGTGATTTGAACACCGTTTACATATGTGGGCGGGACTTGCGTATGCCTTCGCTTCTGTGCGCGCACGTGAAGGGACGTGGTGCTTTAAGTTTGTTTTTCTTATTTATTTATTTTTTTCACTGTCCCTTTAAAAAAAATGTTTTTACTCACTTTTATTCCTATTACAAGGAATGTAAACATCCCTTGTAAAAGAAATAAGCATGACAGGTCCTCTTTATTGTAAGATCTCACATTTACACTTAAAGTGGAGTTCCACCCTATTTTTATACTTACCTCCATCTTCTCGCTCCGGGTCACCTGAAAAAGAAATGGATAATCGCATATTTTTTTTTTTTTTTACTTACCTCGTAGCGAAGAAAATATGCTTACCTTACTTCCTTCTTCCTCCTTCCTCGGCCGCGGCCCGTCGTCACTTCCTGGCTCTGCAATGATTCCTGGGAGCTGGACGTCATAGCTCCCAGGAATCATTGCGCCTGCACCGGCCCCGACGTCAGTTCCGGGTCGCGCGCGTCATCCCCTTCTAAACAGCTTCTGGGCATGCCCAGAAGCTGTGGAGGGATGACGCGCGCGACCCGGAAGTGACGTCGGGGCCGGCGCAGAGCATCGTGGGACCAAAGAAGGCGGAAGAAGACGCCGAAGAGGACGCGCTGGCTTCAAGCTGCCCACATCTGAGATGGCAGCGCTGGACAAGACGTTTGCAAGGTAAGTATTTGTCCTAACAGGTAAGTGCAACCCGGGACAGATCAGAGGCTAGCCATTGTGGAATGCACTAGCCCTGACTGTCCCGGGGGTATTAAAAAAAAAAAAAAAATCCAGGGTGGAACTCCGCTTTAAAAGCAAACAAAATAAATAAATAAATAATATGTCATTCTACATTTGCCTTAAAAAAAAAAATTGACAATTTAGGGCTGTTAGGCAGAAGTGACATCTGGCGTCACTCTGGTCCTTCAGGGGCATAGAGTGGAGTGGGGGCCATATTGCCCTCACTCGACTTCCAGCCCATCACTCCATCAGATCCTTTCTGCCGCTACCGACGGTTCTGGTAAGCGAGGGAAATTACTGGAAAGAGGCAGGAAGGGGCACCTCTCCCGCTGCACATAAAAGTGATCCGTGGTGAAACTGCCGCTGGTACCACTTTCATTGGATTCTGGATCGCCAGCTGTATAAAAAAAAAACACCAGGGATATGGCAGCTAGATGCCATAACTTCCCTATTCCCATCAAAGTACCAACATACGTATATACAGGGTGGGTGGTCCGGAAGTGATTAAAACGCAACCTACATCTGACTTGATATCACCCTCTCACACCCCCATTACAGCAGAGCTCAGATGGGAAGAAAAGGCAGCATAAGGAGCCAATAAGTGTGTTGCAGTGCAAGGAACATGCTGATAGGAAGAGAGAGCAGAGGGGCAGAATGATGAGCTCATTATGTGTACTGCACCTCATGTTACTGCTCAGTCACAGGCTGGGGAAGGACAAGACTTATAAGTGTTACTTTACTACAGTATAGGAAAGTGAAGTCTGCTGCTTTACCAGACAACATATAACACGCACCTTAATTTTATAAGGGAAGTTTAAGGTAAAAAATTTAAATGTTAAATTCAGAACTTGTAAGCAAAATAAGCATCAGTGCCTATCAATGCAGCCTTATCAGTTCCCATCTGCAGCCTCACCAGTGCCCATCAATGCAGCCTGATCAGTGCCCATCTGCAGCCTCACCAGTGCCCATCAATGCAGCCTGATCAGTGCCCATCTGCAGCCTCACCAGTGTCCATCAGTGCAGCCTGATCAGTGCCCATCAATGCAGCCTGATCAGTGCCCATCTGCAGCCTCACCAGTGCCCATCAATGCAGCCTCATCCATGCCCATCTGCAGCCTCATCAGTGCCCATGATTGCAGCCTGATCTGTGAACATCTGCAGCCTCACCAGTGCCCATCAATGCTGCCGGATCAGTGCCCATCTGCAGCCTCACCAGTGCCCATCAATGTAGCCTCACCATTGCAGCCTGATAAGTGCCCATCTGCAGCCTCACCATTGCAGCCTGATCTGTGCCCATCTGCAGCCCCCCCCCCCCCATTGCAGCCTGATCAGTGCCCATCTGCAGCCTCCCCATTGCAGCCTGATCCGTGCCCATCTGCAGCCTCCCCATTGTAGCCTGATCCTTGCCCATCTGTAGCCTCCCCATTGCAGCCTGATCTGTGCCCATCTGCAGCCTGATGCTAACCCATCTGCTGCCTCCCCAATGCAGCCTGATCTGTGCCCATCTGCAGCCTCCCCATTGCAGCTTGATCCTTGCCCATCTGAAGCCTCACCATTGCAGCCTGATCTGTGCCCATCTGCAGCCTCCCCATTGCAGCCTGATCTTTGCCCATCTGAAGCCTCACCATTGCAGCCTGATCGTTGCCCATTTGCAGCCTCACATCAGATTACACAGAACGGGTAACTCCTGTTACTCAGCGTCCTCTTTAATACGAAGTCCCGCCTTATTTGATGGACAGAACACTGGTCCAATGCCAGTCCAGGAGACAGGAATTCGTATTACAGAGGCCGCCGAGCAAACAGGAGATCTTCGCTCTATGTAATCTCATGGCACTCACCCCCCTCCTTCCCCTCTGAGATAGCCAAATGCAAATATTGGCGTATAACAAGCACATACTATTTCCACCCAATTTTCAGGGAGAAAAAGTGTGTGTTATACGCCGATAAATACGGTATTTCATCTGTGTATTTAGCTGTTTGCCTGGAGTTCAGTTTTAATCATCCTGTAGCATCATTTGCAGTCTCATGTGTTGACATTAAATGTAATAAACTGGAAGGAGACATGACCTAAAAGGTGTCTGGGAGCTATAGGAAATGTGTCTATACCTGCAAAGAGCCCTACGGCCCGGAAAGTTCTAATATGCAAATAGGGACTTCCCACCACAAGCTTACCCTTAGGGATCTGCTATGCATGACTGCCTGACATTTAGGAGAGTTAAATGAACGCAGAGGAACATAGATGCATCCCAGAGTTCATATTTCCTGAACTAAACTGTATCTGAGCACTGCAAAGTGAAAACACTATTTCATTCCTTTTTAATATTAAAAGCAAGCTCACCCATCCACCCATGTCTCCATGATTTCTTTTGTGGAGAAATCGCTTTGAAAAAAGCCCATCCCCTGGATTTCAAGCCGTGGCCATCTTGAATAAAAGCAGATGATTCATAAAGAAATGACTTCCTGAAAGCCACCTGCCCTTAGCTCAGGCACGGGCACGCAGGCAGGAGGGTGTGCTTAGCTGAGAAATCCTCTCCTCTAAATGAAAGGAAAAAAAATGCCCATGAAAACTCCTGGGATGTATGACATCATTTTAGCCTAGGTCAGAAACCAGGAAGCAACTGAAGAAATGTTAAAAAAAAAAAGTTTAAAATAAGTAAATGTAATATGCCTTCCTGTCCATTTACTAATGCTAACCGTATAAGGACTAAAAATAGTAAATGTTGATTGAGAGAGTTTAGTTCGGCTTTAAAGTGGTTGTTAAGCCACTGTCATATATTTATATATTCCTGTCTGTTTCCCAGTATCTGTGCTTTATAAAAAAAAAAAAATGCCATCTATACCTGATTTCAGAGCGCAGCTCAGCGCTCACGTGACCGGCCGCCTCTCCCCTCTCCTCATATGACAGCTAGAGGAAGGGGCCAAAAATTCCCAGCTGATGTCAGTCAGGAGGAGGAGAGGAGAGAAGAGAGCCGGCTGGTCACGTGAGCGCCGAGCAGCGCTCTGAAATCAGGTATAAACGGCATTTTTTTTTAATAAAGCACAGAGACTGGGGAACACAGCATAACGAGAAACACACAGGATTCTATAAAGCATTAAAAGTTATTTCAGCAGCAGGAAGGGAAGGGGCGGGCACTGTCACGAGCTGAAAGGGAAGCGGGGGGGAGAGAGAGCTGCAGATGAAGGAGGCACAAGAACTGACCACTGTGTCAGGGCTCAGCAGCCATGATGAACCCTGGTCAGTTTACAGGGGGAGGACATAGCCAGGCAGGATCCGCCAGGTATTTCAGGTAATACAGGGGACCAAATTACACAGCACAAGCACTGTGTTGTATAACATGCTTTAAAGAAACAGGATCTTTTTTTTTTTAGGGTAACAAACACTTTAAGGCTGAACTTCAGGCAGATATTTAATGCAGTTATGTATTTCCTGCAAAATATGAAATGTATTTTGAATGCATCTAGTAATGAATCTTATTTGTAATCCCTTGTAGAGAAGAACGAAAATTTTGAGAGGGAGGGGCAGTAATTAGTGCCAATCATGTGTTTTATTCAAGTGTCAGGAGGAGAGTGCTGGGGAACACAAGGGGGCGCCACTAAGTGCAGTATCAAAATTCACTTTAATAAAACAGCCAAATGCACACTCACATTATTCCAAATAGATAGCACTTATGTGTACAAAAAACGTCTCAGTAGGGATCGTTAATGCGCTGGACAGAGATGATACAGCATCAAGCTGCAGTCAGTAAGATGGAGAACATCCAGAACCAAAGCGGAATTGGAAGTGACGTCAGCCGGGGGACGATCTTGGGTTGCGTCATATTATCTGTAAAGTTGTCAGAGAGCATACCTCCATTTGTGGCTACTTCTTCATTACCCATTCGCTTGCTGAGGGCAGGGAGGCGACCAAGCTGTTTTGCTTAAAGTGATAGTAAAGATTTTTTAATAAAAAAAAAAAATGTCATACTTGCCTGCCCTGTGTAATGGTTTTGCACAGAGCAGCCCTGATCCTTCTCCTCTCCTCGGGTCCCTCACCAGCGTTCCTGGTTCCTCCCCCCACCAAGTGCCCCAATAGAAAGCTGCTTGCTATGGGGGCACTTGTGTGGTCTCACTCCTGAGCCCCACTCTGTGTGCCCACCTCCCCACTGGCTGTGATTGACAGCCAATGGCTCCCACTGCTGCATCTGAGCAAGTTTTTCCACCCAAAACTTGCATGTCTTTATGGACCTTGCTTTGTGCACTGGTGCGCACTCATGTTGGAACAGAAAGGGGCCATCCCTAAACTGTTCTCACAAAATTGGGAACATGAAATTGTCCAAAATGTCTTGGTATGCTGACGCCTTAAGAGTTCCCTTCACTGGAACTAAGGGGCCCAGCCCAACCCCTGAAAAACAACCCCACACCATAATCCCCCTCCACCAAATGATTTGGACCAGTGCACAAAGCAAGGTCCATAAAGACACGGATGAGCGAGTTTTGGGGTAGAGGAACCTTATTGGCCTGCACAGTCCTGACCTCAACCCAATATAACACCTTTGGGATGAATTAGAGTGGAGACTGCAAGCCAGGCCTTCTCTCCAGCATCAGTGCCTGACCTCACACTTCTGGAAGAATGGTCAAACATTCCCATAGACACACTTCTAAACCTTGTGGACAGCCTTCCCAGAAGAGTTGAAGCTGTTATAGCTGCAAAGGGTGGGCCAACTCACTATTGAACCCTACGGACTAAGACTGGAATGCCATTAAAGTTCATGTGTGTGTAAAGGCAGGTGTCCCAATACTTTTGACAATATAGTGTATGTATTTTTATGGTGTACAGTATATAGCTGTAAGCGCAGATTTCAGGCCCTGATCACATCTGAGCGATTTTCAGCTCGCAAAAAAAAGCTCATCTCTGAAGTTCCAAAACACCCAACAAGCAAAATCCTATTAATTTCAAAGGCCCCTGTTCACATACAGTCAGGTCCATAAATATTGGGACATCAACACAATTCTAATCTTTTTGGCTATATACACCACCACAATGGATTTGAAATGAAACAAACAAGATGTGCTTTAACTGCAGACTTTACATCCAGAGGTGTAGGAATTACCACAGTTTGTATATGTGCCTCCCACTTTTTAGGTGACCAAAAGTAATGGGACAGATTAACAATCATAAATCAAACTTTCACTTGTTAATACTTGGTTGCAAATCCTTTGCAGTCAATTACAGCCTGAAGTCTGGAACACATAGACATCACCAGACACTAGGTTTCATCCCTGGTGATGCTCTGCCAGGCCTCTACTGTAACTTTCTTCAGTTCCTGCTTGTTCTTGGGGCATTTTCCCTTCAGTTTTGTCTTAAGCAAGTGAAATGCATGCTCAATCGGATTCAGGTCAGGTGATTGACTTGGCTATCGCATAACATTCCACTTCTTTCCCTTAAAAAACTCTTTGGTTGCTTTCGCAGTATGCTTCGGGTCATTGTCCATCTGCACTGTGAAGCGCCGTCCAATGAGTTCTGAAGCATTTGGCTGAATATGAGCAGATAATATTGCCCGAAACACTTCAGAATTCAGCCTGCTGCTTTTGTCAGCAGTCACATCATCAATAAATACAAGAGAACCAGTTCCATTGGCAGCCATACATGCCCACGCCATGACACTACCACCACCATGCTTCACTGATGAGGTGGTATGCTTTGGATCATGAGCAGTTCCTTTCCTTCTCCATACTCTTCTCTTCCCATCACTCTGGTACAAGTTGATCTTGGTCTCATCTGTCCATAGGATGTTGTTCCAGAACTGTGAAGGCTTTTTTAGATGTTGTTTGGCAAACTCTAATCTGGCCTTCCTGTTTTTGAGGCTCACCAATGGTTTACATCTTGTGGTGAACCCTCTGTATTCACTCTGGTGAGGTCTTCTCTTGATTGTTGACTTTGACACACATACACCTACCTCCTGGAGAGGGTTCTTGATCTGGCCAACTGTTGTGAAGGGTGTTTTCTTCAGCAGGGGAAGAATTCTTCGGTCATCCACCACAGTTGTTTTCCGTGGTCTTCTGGGTCTTTTGGTGTTGCTGAGCTCACCGGTGCGTTCTTTCTTTTTAAGGATGTTCCAAACAGTTGATTTGGCCACACCTAATGTTTTTGCTATCTCTCTGATGGGTTTGTTTTGTTTTCACAGCCCAATGATGGCTTGCTTCACTGATAGTGACAGCTCTTTGGATCTCATATTGAGAGTTGACAGCAACAGATTCCAAATGCAAATAGCACACTTGAAATGAACTCTGGACCTTTTATCTGCTCCTTGTAAATGGGATAATGAGGGAATAACACACACCTGTCCATGGAACAGCTGAGCAGCCAATTATCCCATTACTTTTGGTCCCTTAACTACTTAAAGTGGAGTTCCAGCCTAACCGCCCACTCACCTGTCCCATGGTTCAGCGATGTTCCGTCTTCTCCCTCTCTGCTCTGCGGCGCCGGCATCACTGATGTGGGCACCCGGCTGTGACAGTTTGCGGCTTCACAGCCGGGTACGCACTGCGCATGTGCGAGTTGCGCTATGCGTCGTGATTGGCCGGCAATCTTATGGGACCTCTGACATGTCCCAGAAGATTGCAGGGAGGGAGGGAGAGAGGAGAACTTCCGCTCAGGGTGCCGCGGCGCTCCGAGCGGAAGTGGGAGCGGGTACATGTCAAAACTAGGTACCTGCTCCCCCCCCCAAAAAATGACATGCCAAATGTGGCATGTCAGGGGGTTAGGACTATTTAAAGCGGAAGTTCCACTTTTGGGTGGAACTCCACTTTAAGCCCCAGCCCTATTTCGGACACTTTTTGTTTACATGTTAAAATCAATATTTTTTCCTAGAAAACTACTTAGAACCCCCAAACATTATATATATATATTTTTTTTAGCAAAGACTCTGGAGAATAAAATGTCAGTCATTGCAATATTTTATGTTACGCGGTATTTGCGCAGCGGTCTTTAAAACACCATTTTTTTGGAAAAATCACATTTCACTTCATTTAAAAAATACTAAACAGTAAAGTTAGCCCATTTTTTTTGTATATTGTGAAAGATGATGTCACACCCAGTAAATAGATACCCAACATGTTAAGGTTTAAAATTGCGCACACCCGTGGGATGGCGACAAACTACGGTCAATAGAGATCTCAATATGTCACGCTTTAAATTTTTTTAACGGTTACCAGTTTAGAGTTAGAGTGTAGCTCTTTCTTTAAATTATTGCTCACGCTCTGGCGATCACGGCGATACCTCACATGTGTGGTTTGAACAGCGATTTCATTCGCGGCTCGACTTCCGTATACGTTTTTTTTCGTGCGCGAGCTAACGGTGACGGGGGCGGCTAAAATTTTTATTTTTTTTCCTATTAATTTATTTTTTTCAAACTTTATTACAGGTTTTTAAAAAAAAAAAAAAAATCTGATCACTTTTTATATTGCTGTCACAAGCAATGTAAACATCCCTTGTGACACCAATATGCAGTGACGGGTACTCTTTATGGAGGGATCGAGGGTCTAAAACCCTAGACCCCTCCACTACACTTCCATGTATGCAAAAGGCAGACAACGGCGTTTTTGCATACAGCCGTTTTTTAAATCTGCCGCCTTTTGAAGCAGAGTAACCCGGAAGTGACGTCATGGACGCCGCCTCCGGGTTACGTCATCGGAGACCCGATAGAAGCCATTTCCGGCATTGATCGGGACTCCATCCAGCTGGCAGACGCGTCGGCGGGACGGGAGCCCCGAGCAAAGTCGCGGAAGGCGGCGGGAGGGGCGTCCCCTCCCGCTCAACCGGGTAACGATCGAGCGGCTCCTGAGCCGCATCGGTCCTTACCGACGGAAAGCCGACCGTCGGCTGTTAACCACGGTACCGGGATGGTGCCTCTAGCTAGAGGCATCATCCCAGTATAACCCCGCAAAGTCTGCCGAAGTAGATCTACGTTAGTTTGCGGTAAGTGGTTAAAAGGTGGGAGGCACATATACAAACTGTTGTAATTCCTACACCTTTCACCTGATTTGGATGTAAATACCCTCAAATTAAAGCTAAAAGTCTGCAGTTAAAGCACATCTTGTTTGTTTCATTTCAAATCCATTGTGGTGGTGTATAGAGCCAAAAAGATTAGAATTGTGTCAATATCCCAATTTTTATGGACCTGTCTGTATGAGCGTTTTGTCATCTGAAGCAAAACGCCTGAAGCTCAAAAACATACATGAGCTTCTTTTTTGGCAAATTCCAAGCGTTTTTGGTCAGATGTCAATGCCTGCCTCCAAAGGCCTGCAAAAAATGCCTGAAAAACGCCCCGAAAAATGCCTGAAAACGATACGCTCAGGAGTGAATGGAGCCTTAGATTTAAACAAAATAAATATATAAATGTTTAAAAAGAAAAGTTGCAACATTGTACAGATTCAGTCTAAGACTTGTAAACAATCCATTACTCAAAGGTCTGATTTAGTTTCACTTGCCGCCATCAGATTGAAATGACTAGGTTAAAATTGAGTGCATTCTCAGAATTGCTGCTCAGCAATCATACTCTCCATTATAGGATGGTGACGGCTGCCAGTTCTATATGAAAAAAGCCACTAAAACTAGATTTGGTGTGAAAAGGCATCTTGAAACACTTAGGAATGTAAAGTTCACACAGAATGAAATTGAGATATTTGACATTGTATTTACATTTGCCGTACATCAGAGCACAAAATAAAGGTATTTTTATATAAAAAAGGCAATATGAAAAAGCTACCTGCGCTGCTCTTTAAAAGCACAAAAAGGCACTTGTCATTTTGTAGCTGACAAAATACTTATTTATTTTCTCTTTAAAAAGTTTTAAGATATGTTGGAGTGATGTGGAGTGATGTGAAGCCCAGACATTACCTTTAAAGTATAAAGAAAGGCAAAACTTTTTTCTAAAATCTTGGATAAAGTGGAGAAGGATTGGATCCCCGGTCAGTTTTTATTGCTGTCTGTGCCCCTATTAAAGCGGTAGTACAGTCTCTATGGCAATAAAAAATAATGTGCCCCCCCCCCCTGCATGTTTAGGGGTCCTTTCACACGGTCCGCCTCCGTGAGCGGATTCCGTGCTGCTCAGCAGGGGATGGATACACAGATCCCCGCTGAGCAGGCAGGTGACTGCTCCCTCCCCGCTCTGTGTGCGGAGATGGAGCTGTCAGATCCCCGCTGTTCTCTATGGGGGAATCGGATGAGAACGGACCGCCTGTCCGCTCTCATCCGATCCCTTGGACAGATGGAGAATAGGGTTTCCATCTGTCCGGAATTCACAGATCGGATGCGGATGGCAGCGGGTGTCAGTGGACATGTCACCGCTGACATCCGCTGCCCCATAGGGATGCATGGGGGATCCGATCAGATCCGCCTAAAAAACTGACAGGCTGATCTGATCGGATCGTTCATGTAAAAGGACCCCAAGTCATAATGTACTAGTATTAAAGCTGCACAATTAATCCTTAACCACTTCTGGACCAGAAGGATTTGCCCCCTTAAGGCCCCTTTCACACAGGCGGAACGTTCAGATCCTCCTGTCAGTTTTTCAGGCGGATGTGAACGGATGCCCCATGCATCCCTATGGGGCAGCGGATGTCAGCGAAGACATGTCCGCTGATATCCGATCTGATCCGTCAAATCCGGTCATATGGAAACCCTATTTTCCATCCGTCTGGCGGATCGGATGAGAACGGACAGGCGGTCCCAGAGAACAGGGGTCAGGGGTCCCAGAGAAATTCTCTTTATTTTCAGGGATTTCATCTCACTTCCTGTTTGGCTACAGGACAGGAAGTGAAGGGAAATCTCCACAATGGTACACCGATGGGAAAAAGAAATCTGACAGGGGTTATAACCCTTGCTTGCTCTATCCAAAATTAAAAAAAAAAAAAAGTTTTATCTATAGTTCTTCAGAACTTTAAATCTATAGTTCTATAGTACTTTAAAGATGGCCTGAAACTATTCATGTGCATTTTCATAACTGGCACTCTAACATTGCTAATAGGTAATAAAGTTTACACAGTAAAATAAATAGAAAATGATTGGTTCCCCAACACTTACTGATCCAGAATTGCCCAGGGCTTGATGCATCTTGGATACTTGATGCCATCATCAAGGTTCCTCCACTTATTCTCTCCACACCCTCTGACTGCCTAGACAGATTAGGGCAGCCTTTCTCAATCTTTTTAACATAGAGGAACCCTTTAAATTACTGACAATAAATACTAGGTAAACAAATCACAGTACATTTTGTGATGGTCTCATTGAATATTCCTTACATTTTGGGTTATTGGGAAGATTATCCCCCTTTACAGATAGGAAAAAAGATCATTGCTCATAGTGGGTACTCATCTAAGAGGCAGAAGTTGCTCAATGAACACCTTAGCAACCCTGAAAGAACCCTAGAGGAGAAATGCTGGATTAGGGAGTAGAAGCCTAATCTCCTAAAATGAATCTGGAAGGTTGAGGCCATTTCTGACAGGGAGTTTTTAGGGAACCAATTAATTTATTGTTACAGGCAGGTTTTTTTTTTTATTCTGAATTGTTAAATATTTACAAAAACAGGTATAAAGGTTAAAGGCACACGTAAAAAAAAAAAAGAAAAAAAAAATATATATATATACATACAGTGCATTGTGAAAGTATTCGGCCCCCTTGAACTTTTCGACCTTTTTCCACATTTCAGGCTTCAAACAAAGATATAAAACTGTAATTTTTTGTGAAGAATCAACAACAAGTGGGACACAATCATGAAGTGGAACGAAATTTATTGGATATTTCAAACTTTGTTAACAAATAAAAAACTGAAAAATTGGGCGTGCAAAATGATTCAGCCCCTTTACTTTCAGTGCAGCAAACTCTCTCCAGAAGTTCAGTGAGGATCTCTGAATGAACCAATGTTGACCTAAATGACTAATGATGATAAATATAATCCACCTGTGTGTAATCAAGTCTCTGTATAAATGCACCTGCACTGTGATAGACACAGAGGTCCGTTTAAAGCGCAGAAAGCATCATGAAGAACAAGGAACACACCAGGCAGGTCTGAGATACTGTTGTGGAGAAGTTTAAAGCCGGATTTGGATACAAAAAGATTTTCCAAGCTTTAAACATCCCAAGGAGCACTGTGCAAGTGATAATATTGAAATGGAAGGAGTATCAGACCACTGCAAATCTACGAAGACCTGGCCGTCCCTCTAAACTTTCAGCTCATACAAGGAGAAGACTGATCAGAGATGCAGCCAAGAGGCCAATGATCACTCTGGATGAACTGCAGAGATCTACAGCTGAGGTGGGAGACTCTGTCCATAGGACAACAATCAGTCGTATACTGCACAAATCTGGCCTTTATGGAAGAGTGGCAAGAAGAAAGCCATTTCTTAAAAATATCCATAAAAAGTGTTGTTTAAAGTTTGCCACAAGCCACCTGGGAGACACACCAAACATGTGGAAGAAGGTACTCTGGTCAGATGAAACCAAAATCGAACTTTTTGGCAACAATGCAAAACGTTATGTTTGGCATAAAAGCAACACAGCTCATCACCCTGAACACACCATCCCCACTGTCAAACATGGTGGTGGCAGCATCATGGTTTGGGCCTGCTTTTCTTCAGCAGGGACAGGGAAGATGGTGAAAATTGATGGGAAGATGGATGGAGCCAAATACAGGACCATTCTGGAAGAAAACCTGATGGAGTCTGCAAAAGACCTGAGACTGGGACGGAGATTTGTCTTCCAACAAGACAATGATCCCAAACATAAAGCAAAATCTACAATGGAATGGTTCACAAATAAATATATCCAGGTGTTAGAATGGCCAAGTCAAAGTCCACACCTGAATCCAATCGAGAATCTGTGGAAAGAACTGAAAACTGCTGTTCACAAACGCTCTCCATCCAACCTCACTGAGCTTGAGCTGTTTTGCAAGGAGGAATGGGCAAAAATTTCAGTCTCTCGATGTGCAAAACTGATAGAGACATACCCCTAACGACTTACAGCTGTAATCACAGCAAAAGGTGGCGCTACAAAGTATTAACTTAAGGGGGCTGAATAATTTTGCACGCCCAATTTTTCAGTTTTTTATTTGTTAAAAAAGCTTGAAATATCCATTAAATTTCGTTCCACTTCATGATTGTGTCCCACTTGTTGTTGATTCTTCACAAAAAATTACAGTTTTATATCTTTATGTTTGAAGCCTGAAATGTGGCAAAAGGTCGAAAAGTTCAAGGGGGCCGAACACTTTTGCAAGGCACTGTATATATACAGTGGGTACGTAAAGTATTCAGACCCCCTTAAAATTTTCACTCTTTGTTATATTGCAGCCATTTGCTAAAATCATTTAAGTTCATTTTTCTTCCTCATGAATGTACACATAGCACCCCATACTGACAGAAAAACACAGAATTGTTGACATTGTTGCAGATTTATTAAAAAAGAAAAACTGAAATATCACATGGTCCTAAGTATTCAGACCCTTTGCTCAGTATTTAGTAGAAGCCCCCTTTTGATTTAATACAGCCAGGAGTCTTTTTGGGAAAGATGCAACAAGTCTTTCACACCTGGATTTGGGGATCCTCTGCCATTCCTCCTTGCAGATCCTCTCCAGTTCTGTCAGGTTGGATGGTAAACGTTGGTGGACAGCCATTTTTAGGTCTCTCCAGAGATGCTCAATTGGGTTTAAGTCAGGGCTCTGGCTGGGCCATTCAAGAACAGTCACAGAGTTGTTGTGAAGCCACTCCTTCGTTATTTTAGCTGTGTGCTTAGGGTCATTGTCTTGTTGGAAGGTAAACCTTCGGCCCAGTCTGAGGTCCAGAGCACTCTGGAGAAGGTTTTTGTCCAGGATATCCCTGTACTTGGCCGTATTCATCTTTCCCTCGATTGCAACCAGTCGTCCTGTCCCTGCAGCTGAAAAACACCCCCACAGCATGATGCTGCCACCACCATGCTTCACTGTTGGGACTGTATTGGACAGGTGATGAGCAGTGCCTGGTTTTCTCCACACATACCGCTTAGAATTAAGGCCAAAAAGTTCTATTTTGGTCTCATCAGACCAGAGAATCTTATTTCTCACCATCTTGGAGTCCTTCAGGTCCTCCATGCGGGCTTTCATGTGTCTTACACTGAGGAGAGGCTTCCGTCGGGCCACTCTGCCATAAAGCCCCGACTGGTGGAGGGCTGCAGTGATGGTTGACTTTCTACAACTTTCTCCCATCTCCTGACTGCATCTCTGGAGCTCAGCCACAGTGATCTTTGGGTTCTTCTTTACCTCTCTCACCAAGGCTCTTCTCCCCCGATAGCTCAGTTTGGCCGGATGGCCAGCTCTAGGAAGGGTTCTGGTCATCCCAAACATCTTCCATTTGAGGATTATGGAGGCCACTGTGCTCTTAGGAACCTTAAGTGCAGCAGAAATCTTTTTGTAACCTTGGCCAGATCTCTGCCTTGCCACAATTCTGTCTCTGGGCTCTTCAGGCGGTTCCTTTGACCTCATGATTCTCATTTGCTCTGACATGCATTGTGATCTGGAAGGTCTTATATAGACAGGTGTGTGGCTTTCCTAATCAAGTCCAATCAGTATAATCAAACACAGCTGGACTCAAATGAAGGTGTAGAACCATCTCAAGGATGATCAGAAGAAATGGAAAGCACCTGAGTTAAATAGATGAGTGTCACAGCAAAGGGTCTGAATACTTAGGACCATGTGATATTTCAGTTTTTCTTTTTTAATAAATCTGCAACAATGTCAACAATTCTGTGTTTTTCTGTCAGTATGGGGTGCTATGTGTACATTCATGAGGAAGAAGAATGAACTTAAATGATTTTAGCAAATGGCTGCAATATAACAAAGAGTGAAAAATTTAAGAGGGTCTGAATACTTTCCGTACCCACTGTATATATATATATATATATATATATATATATATATATATATATATAACAAAAAACATTTGGTAATTCAGGGTTCCGTGAAGGAGGGCATGGTACAGGATTACATTCAACACTTGTCAAGGACAGACTTTTTGAATCAGATATCAACATAAGGGGTCTAGGTCCACTGTAGTCTAGGCATAGCGTGCAGGTTTAGGTCCAAAATGAACAAAAAAAAAAAGAGGGGGGGCAGTTACAGTTATAATTAGTTACTACAACAACTAATTTTTAGACCCATACTAGACACACTACAACTGCCCTAAAGATCTGAGATCTTCATGCTCACAGTCCTCCACAAACCTTAACCCTACATTCATCACTAGGGCCAAAAGGGGTACTTGGGGATGACACCACGGGTCTCTGAAAGGGATGCATTTGTTTGAATTTTTGGTACACCAGTGTTAGGGTGACCCAAGTCTCCTTCTGTCTTGCCCTTTTTCACTGCAATACCAGTATGCATAGGGAACAAAAGCAGCCTAACCTGTATGTGTCCCATAGGTTTCTGTCCTTTGTGATCAGAACCGAGCGTTTGGTGACTGGTATAAAAAATGAAGCAATCTCTGTAAAACTCAGATTCTATGTAGAGATAAATTGCATTTACAGAAATATTTTTCACTATGACCACTTGACTATAAACCTCAGCATGAAAGCTGTCCATTCATACATCGAAATTTGGGTGGTTCAGCAGGAACCAGCCAAAATTTCGATCCATGTATGGGCATCCTGGCTGTACAATGGTCAATCAACTGACTTCTGTACAACCATCCTGCCATGTTTTTTTCAATCAGTGCCACCAGCTATTGCCGGCAATACTGATCATTGTATTCTGCCGGTGGGGAAGGCTTTCCACCATGAGAACACAATAGCACAGCGAGTGATTCCCCCATCCATCTCAGATGTGTTGATGGGGAAATTGGCACATTTGTTTTCAATTAACCCACTGGTTGAACTGAAAAAAAAGTATAATGTATGGCCTGCACACTGTACTTAACATGGTAAATGTAAAAACAATACTGTAAAAAGAAAACTGAACACAGTAGGTCTGAATAAAGTGCATCTTTAGTATAATTTTAATATGTCTAATGAATAAAATTAGTTCCACAGTGCTGAAGTCAAAGTTGAAAAAGACCCTCTGGAGTAAAAGATTCTATCTCAGCAGAGGCAAATGTTAAAGGCTCTCACATATTTTAAAAACTTCACCAGCAAGATCTTCCCACCAGAATGACCATGTCTACCACCACCTTAACATACACTATATTACCAAAAGTATTGGGACACCTGCCATTCAATATTGAGTTGGCCCAATCTTTGCAGCTATAACAGCTTCAACTCTTCTGGGAAGGCTGTCCACAAGGTTTAGGAGTGTGTCTATGGGAATGTTTGGCGATTCTTCCAGAAGTGCATTTTTGGGGTCAGGCCCTGATGTGGACGAGAAGGCCTGGCTCAGAGTCTCCACTCTAATTCATCCCAAAAGGTGTTCTGTCAAGTTTAGGTCAGGACTGTGCAGGTCAGTCAAGTTCCTCCACCACAAATTTGCTTATCCATGTCTTTATGGACCTTGCTTTGTGCAATGGTCCAAATCATTTGGTGGAGGGGAGATTATGGTGTGGGTTTGTTTTTCAGGGGTGGGGTTTGGCCCCTTAGTTCCAGTGAAGTGAACTCTTAACCACTTGCCGACTGCGCACAGTATATTTACTGCGGCAGTCGGCCCCGGCCAGGCAGAGTGACGTAGGTCTACGTCGCTACTTCCTGCCGGTCCTGTGCGCGCTCCCGCGCGTGCCCGCCGACACCGATGGCTCGATTGGGTTCAGAACCGATCAGTCATCAGGTCCAGGCCAATCATTTTTGGTCTGGACCTGTTGATCGGTCCTGCCCAATCAGATCTCCCTCTAAGCCTGTGAAATGTAAACACAGGCTTAGAGGAGATGTGCCCTCCCCCCACAACGGTCTTTTTGGATCCAGCGTGAGAGGAGAGCACATCTTACTGTGAGTACTGCACCAAGCACACCCACACACAGTTAGATAGGCACATTTCACCCCCGATCGCCCCCCCGATTAACCCCTACAGCACCTGACACAACACACACTATATACAGCATATAGCATATACCTATATACCTGTATAAGTGTGATTTGTGAACAGGTGTAACACTTGCGACCCCCCCTTTTCCACTTGAATTACCCCCCACCCCCCCCTAATAAAGATTTGAGCCCCTGATCTCCCCTGACCCCCCCCTGATCACCGCTAGTTAACCCCTACACCCTCTGTCACATCAGCACTAATACAAACGCAATATACGGTGTTATTGTATTTTTGTATTAGTGTGATTGTGATCAGAATTAGCGCAGGCGACTAAGTTTCTGTCCCAAGAAGGTTTAGGGTCCCCGCCACCCGCCCAATAAAGATTTAAGCCCCTGACCCCCCCCTGATCACCCCTACACCCCCTGCCATAACACACACCGTATACAGTATATAGCATTTTGCTATATACCCGTATAAGTGTGATTTGTGGTCAGGTCTAGCGCTTGCGACCCCCCTTTTTCCACTTGAATTACCCACCACCCCCCCCTAATAAAGATTTAAGCCCCTGATCTCCCCTGACCCCCCCCTGATCACCGCTAGTTAACCCCTACACCCTCTGTCACATCAGCACTAATACAAACGTAATATACAGTGTTTTTGTATTTTTGTATTAGTGTGATTGTGATCAGAATTAGCGCAGGCGACTAAGTTTGTGTCCCAAGGAGGTTTAGGGTCCCCGCCACCCGCCCAATAAAGATTTAATCCCCTGATCCCCCCCTGATCACCCCTACACCCCCTGCCATAACACACACTGTATACAGTATATAGCATTTTCTATATACCTGTATAAGTGTGACTTGTGACCAGGTTTAGCGCTTGCCACCGTTCCTTTTATCCTTAGGATACCCGCCAGCCCCTTCCAATAAAGATTTAAACCCCTGATCCCCCCCTGATCACATCCCGTTAACCCCTACACCCTCTGTCACATTAGCACTAATACACACATAATATACTGTTTTTACTGTATTTTGTATTGGTGTCATTGTGACTTGAGGTTGCGCTAGCTAGCTAGTTTCTTTCCCAAAGGAGGTTTAGGGTCCCCGCCACCCCCCCCAGATCCCCAGCGCATAGTTTAGAAGTAACCCCTTGATTGCCACACACGCACGCACGCACGCACGCACGCACCTACACTTCCCTTTCTAGTATAGTGTTTGAACAGATCAATATCTGATCTGATCAGAACTATACTAGCGCCCCCATAGTTTAGGGTTCCCAAAACGCGGTGTTTGCACGATCAGTACTGATTCCGGCCAGCACCTGCGTTTAACCCTTTCACCCAGGCAAGTGTAGTAATCAATAGATTACTGTCACTTGCAAAAAAACACAAGACACAAAACCGCTGTGTTAGCAGAGTCAGGCCTGATCCCTGCTAGCATTAGCAGTTTTTTTTGTAGCGCTTGAAATAATCTTCGACAACCAGGTGCTTTTATTACCTGTGAGTCGCATCACTGTACGAGTAAATTTAGTTGCCAAAATGACCAAACGTTCGTACAGGGATGAAGAGCTTCTCAGTTATATGCTGACCGAGTCATCTGATAGCGAAGGGGAAGCTACAATGACCGAATTAGTGTCAGTATATGAACCTGATGACGGCAGCGGCTCCCTGACAGATAGCTCCGACGACAGATGGGTCCCTGTTAGACCCAGGCGTACCCGACCCCATTCTGAAGTTGTTGAGATGCAGGAATCGCAGGGTGCTCGTATGGAGCAGAGTGTGGGTACTAGTGCCGCTCATTTTTCTGGCGACCTGGCAAGCGCCAGCGGCCTAGTACAACCTGGACCTAGTACAACCAGCACTGCAGTAAGACCTGGTGACGTGGCGAGTCCCCTAAGTGCAGTTGAAGCTGGTGCGGTGGCTAGCACAAGTAGTGGCCCGCAGCCACCGCGTATTCGAAGACAGGCCCGTAGAGCCCATAGTGCCCTCCCTGATGCGCTGGCATATCCTAATTGGCAACCCACCGATACTACAGCGCCAGTACTTCCCCCATTCACCGCCCAACCTGGAATCCACGTGGAGACAGCTGGTTTTACGCCCCTAAACTTTTATGAGCTGTTCTTCACGGAAGATCTTTACAGATCGATTGTGGATCAATCAAATTTGTATGCACAACAGTTCATCGCCGCCAACCCAAATTCACACCTTGCCAGACAATTCGGCTGGAAACCTATAACGGTTTCCGAATTTAAGATCTTTCTGGGCCTTTCCCTCCACATGGGCATAACTAAACAGAGTGAATTGCGGCTATATTGGTCCACTAGCCCAGTTCACCATATGCGCATGTACTCTGCCTCCATGTCCAGGGGGAGATACGAGCAAATTCTGCGATTCATGCATTTCAGCGACAATGAAATCTGTCGTCCTCGGGGAGACCCTGAATACGATCGGCTCCACAAAATTCGGCCCCTCATAGACCACTTCAATCAGCGGTTTGCAGCCTTGTTTACCCCCGAACAAGTTGTCTGCGTTGACGAGTCCCTGATTAAATTTACTGGCCGCCTTGCTATGAAACAGTACCTCCCCAGCAAGCGTGCCAAGTACGGGGTCAAACTGTATAAATTGTGTGACAGGGCCACAGGCTATACAGTTAGTTTCCGGGTCTATGAGGGAAAAGATAGCTGTGTGGAGCCCCCCAACTGCCCAGACTACATAGGGAGCAGCGGTAAGATCGTTTGGGACTTGGTGTCACCCTTATCCGGAAAGGGGTACCATTTGTACGTGGACAACTTTTATACAAGCGTGCCACTATTTAGTCACCTTCTCGATTTACAAATTGGCGCATGTGGCACCGTGCGACCTAATCGCCGGGGCTTCCCCCAACGGCTTGTAAATTCCCGTCTTAGTCGGGGGGCGAGAGCCTGCTTGAAAACGGACAAATTGCTTGCGGTGAAGTGGAAGGATACACGGGATGTTTATGTTCTGTCCTCCCTTCACGCAGACACGACGATCCAAATCACTACGGCAACTGGCGTTGTGGAGAAACCCCTCTGTGTCCACGAATATAACCTTAACATGGGAGGGGTGGACCTTAACGACCAGCTTTTGGCGCCGTATTTAGTTGCCCGTAAAGCCAGACGCTGGTACAAAAAAGTGTCTGTTTACCTTTACCAATTGGCTATGCTGAACGCCTTTGTCCTATACAGGGCGTCAGGACGAACTGGATCTTTCCGGGAATTCCAGGAAGAGATCATCCTTGCCTACCTGTACCCAGGAGGCATGCCTGCCCAACTTCCCCTTCCAGATGCAGTGAGCCGGCTGCATGAGAGGCATTTTCCTTATGTCCTCCCGAGTACCCCTACCCAAAGATACCCCCAAAAAAGATGTCGTGTCTGTAGCAGGCGCGGATTTAGGCGTGACACCCGTTATTATTGTCCCAAATGTCCTGACCAACCTGGTCTCTGCATCGGGGAATGTTTCGAGCGCTACCATACACTAGTGGAGTATTAGCGTAGGGTACAGCACGACACAGTGTAGGGCACATAAACACAGGGTCTCGAAAGATGTTGGATGTCCATCGACATTTTGAGAGACCCAAGCTGGAAGAGAAGATCGCAGAAGATCGCAGTCCCAAATCAAGAAACAGTTAGAAAAATAAAAGGATCCAAAAACTGTTGTGTCAGTAATTTTATATGTCCTTCTCCTTCCTACTGTACTTTTTTCAATGTCCTTAGTTTGTTTTTTCATTCTTTTGTGACCTGTTTCTCTTGCAGGTCCCTCGTCGGCTACCACGCATTGATTTTATATATTCTGACACAAACAGCGTTTGCGCTCAGCATATATGGATACCTTTGCTGATAGCAGCTGTGGTGATTTTCTGATTTCAGCACTGCAGTTAAAATCCTATTTTGGTATACGTGGATAGCGCCGTGTATACCCATCATTAAATTCAGTGGGTGGTTGTTTGGGCGGTTAATGATGAGAATCCAAAAACTTTTGTTGTTGTCAGTCATTTTATATGTCCTACTCTTCCTACTGTACTTTTTTTTAATGTCCTTTGTTTTTTCATTCTTTTGTGACCTGTTTCTCTTGCAGGTCCCTCGTCGGCTACCACGCATTGATTTTATATATTCTGACACAAACAGTGTTTGCGCTCAGCATATATGGATACCTTTGCTGATAGCAGCTGTGGTGATTTTCTGATTTCAGCACTGCAGTTAAAATCCTATTTTGGTATACGTGGATAGCGCCGTGTATACCCATCATTAAATTCAGTGGGTGGTTGTTTGGGCGGTTAATGATGAGAATCCAAAAACTTTTGTTGTGTCAGTCATTTTATATGTCCTACTCTTCCTACTGTACTTTTTTTTAATGTCCTTTGTTTTTTCATTCTTTTGTGACCTGTTTCTCTAGCAGGTACTCGTCGGCTACCACGCATTGATTTTATATATTCTGACACAAACAGTGTTTGCGCTCAGCATATATGGATACCTTTGCTGATAGCAGCTGTGGTGATTTTCTGATTTCAGCACTGCAGTTAAAATCCTATTTTGGTATACGTGGATAGTGTCGTGTATACCCATCATTAAATTCAGTGGGTGGTTGTTTGGGCGGTTAATGATGAGTAATACTACGCATTATTCCTGTGCTGATTTCTGATAGGTTCTCTTTTTTTCCGTTCAGCCCACAGGCTGCATGAAAAAAAAAAAAACCTATATGCCAAACAAGGACCAGCAATGTACTGGTACGTTGCTGGACTTTGAGTGGTTATACCAGGATGATGCCTGCAGATTTAGGCATCATCTTGGTATCGTTTTTTACAGCCAGCGGTCGGCTTACATGTAAAAGCAATCCTAGCAGGTAATTGGCCGCTAGACTGCTTTTACATGCAGTGGGAGGGGCCTCCCCCCCCCCACCGCCGCCTTCCGCAGCCTTCCGTGGTTTTTCTCGGGCTCTCCTGTCCCACCGGTTAACCCGAGAGTGCAGCCGGTGGTTCAATTGTCTAACCATAGAGCTAATTGGAGATGAGAATGGCTCCAATCATCTCTATGGCCTAAGATGCCGGAGGCTACGAGCATTTCATGACTTCTGTTTCGCCAGAAATAAGCAGGGCCATTGGGAAATTGGGAAAGTATTTTATCACACCAATTTTGGTGTGGTCAGATGCGTTAAGGTCAGAGGAGAGATCTAGAGTCTAAAAGACCCCAATTTTTTTAAAAAAGAGTACCTGTCACCACAGATTGCTATCATGGGGGATATTTAAATTCACTGTGATAACAATAAAAATGATTTAAAAAAAAAAAATGAAAGGAAAGGTGTCAAAATAACATAAAAAAGCAAAAGAAAAAAGAAAAAAAAAAAAAAAAAATTGAGCCCCCCCCCTTTCCCCCGGTGCTTGCGCGCAATGGCGCACACAAGCGGTGGTCTAGTGTCATATGTAAACCGCAATTGCAGCATGCATGTGAGGTATCGCCGCGATCGCCAGATCGAGTGCAGTAATTCTTGCAGTAGACCTCCTCTGTAAGTCTAACGTGGTAACCTGTAGAGACTTTTAAAGGTTTTTAAAAATGTACGTATGTTTTTGCCGCTGCGCAGGCATGCGCAATTTTTAAAGCATGTCATGTTAGGTGTCTATGAACTCGGCATAAGATCATCTTTTAAATTTTACCAAAAAAATTGGAATTATATAGTGTATTTGTGCAATAAATTAAAAAAAAATGTATTTTTTTCACAAAAATTGCGTTTGGAAAATCTGTGCGCAAATACCGTGTGACAAAAAAATTTGCAACATCCACCATTTTATTCTATAGGGCCTCTGCTTTAAAAAAATATATAATGTTTGGGGGTTCAAAGTAATTTTCTAGTAAAAAAAAAATATTTTTTCATGTAAACAAAAAGGCACAGAAAAGGCTTGATTTTCAAGTGGTTAGAAGAGTGGGTGATGTGTGGCTAAGATTGAGCATAAAATGCCGGGACAGTTCAAACACCCCCCAAATGACCCCTTTTTGAAAAGTAGACACCCAAAGCTTTTTTCTGAGAGGCATGGTGAGTCCATGGAGTATTTTATATTTTGCCACAAGTTTCGGGAAAATTATTATTATTTTTTTTGTTGTTGTTTTTTTACAGAAAGTTGTCACTAAATGATATATTGCTCATGCATGCCATGGGAATATGTGAAATGACACCCCAAAATACATTCTTTTGCTTCTCCTGAGTACAGGGATACCCCATGTGTGAGACTTTTTGGGAGCCTAGCTGTGTACGCGACCCCGACAACCAGTCCACATCTTCAGGTTTTCTAATGGCGTAAATTGCTGATTTTACCCCTGACTACCTGTCAGAGTTTCAGAGGCCCTGAAATTTCAAGATAGCACAAAACCCCCCCAAATGACCCCATTTTGCAAAGTAGACACTCCAAGCTACTGGCTGAGAAGCATGGTGAGTCCATGGAATAGTTTATATTTTGCCACAAGTTTCGGGAAAAAAATTTTTTTTTATTTTTTTATTTTTTTTTACACAAAGTTGTCAGTAAATGATATATTGCTCACACATGCCATGGGTTTATGTGAAATGACACCCCAAAATACATTCTGCTGCTTCTCCTGAGTACAATGATACCCCATGTGTGAGACTTTTTGCCAGTCTAGCCGCGTACAGGACCCGGAAAACCAATGCGCACCTTTTGGCTTTCCAAGGGCGTAAATTGTTGATCTCACTCCTTACTACCTATCACACTTTTGAAGTCCATAAAAAGCCAAGATGGCACAAAACCCCCCCAAATTACCCCATTTTGCAAAGTAGACACTCCAATCTATTTGCTGAGAGGCATGGTGAGTATTTTGCAGCTCTAATTTTTTTTGGAAAATGAAGAAAAAACAGAAAAATGCATTTTTTTTCCTCTTTTTTCAAATTCCAAAGCTTTGTGACAAAAAGTGAGATCTGCAAAATACTCAACATGCCTCTCTGCAAATAGCTCAGGTTGTCTACTTTCCGAAAAGGGGTCATTTGGGGGGGGGTTGTGCTGTCTTGGCATTTCATGGCCTCCAAAACTGTGATAGGTAGTCAGGAGTGAAATCAACAATTTACGCCCTTGGAAAGCCTGAAAGTGGAGGTTGGTTTTCGGGGTCCTGTACTCGGCTAGACGGCAAAAAAGTCTCACACATGGGGTATCCCTGTACTCAGGAGAAGCAGCAGAATGTATTTTGGGGTGTCATTTCACATATACCCATGGCATGTGTGAGCAATATATCATTTACTGACAACTTTGTGTAAAAAAAACAAAAAAAAAATAATAATAATATATTTCCCGGAACTTGTGGCAAAATATAAAATATTCCATGGACTCACCATGCCTCTCAGCAAATAGCTTGGGGTGTCTACTTTCCAAAATGGGGTCATTTGGGGGGGTTTTGTGCTATCTTGGAATTTTAGGGCCTCCGAAACTGTGATAGGTAGTCAGGAGTGAAATCAACAATTTACGCCCTTGGAAAGCCTGAAAGTGGAGGTTGGTTTTCGGGGTCCTGTACTCGGCTAGACGGCAAAAAAGTCTCACACATGGGGTATCCCTGTACTCAGGAGAAGCAGCAGAATGTATTTTGGGGTGTCATTTCACATATACCCATGGCATGTGTGAGCAATATATCATTTACTGACAACTTTGTGTAAAAAAAACAAAAAAAAAATAATAATAATATATTTCCCGGAACTTGTTGCAAAATATAAAATATTCCATGGACTCACCATGCCTCTCAGCAAATAGCTTGGGGTGTCTACTTTCCAAAATGGGGTCATTTGGGGGGGTTTTGTGCTATCTTGGAATTTTAGGGCCTCCGAAACTGTGATAGGTAGTCAGGAGTGAAATCAACAATTTACGCCCTTGGAAAGCCTGAAAGTGGAGGTTGGTTTTCGGGGTCCTGTACTCGGCTAGACTGCAAAAAAGTCTCACACATGGGGTATCCCTGTACTCAGGAGAAGCAGCAGAATGTATTTTGGGGTGTCAGTTCACATATACCCATGGCATGTGTGAGCAATATATCATTTACTGACAACTTTGTGTAAAAAAAACAAAAAAAAAATAATAATAATATATTTCCCGGAACTTGTGGCAAAATATAAAATATTCCATGGACTCACCATGCCTCTCAGCAAATAGCTTGGGGTGTCTACTTTCCAAAATGGGGTCATTTGGGGGGGTTTTGTGCTATCTTGGAATTTTAGGGCCTCCGAAACTGTGATAGGTAGTCAGGAGTGAAATCAACAATTTACGCCCTTGGAAAGCCTGAAAGTGGAGGTTGGTTTTCGGGGTCCTGTACTCGGCTAGACTGCAAAAAAGTCTCACACATGGGGTATCCCTGTACTCAGGAGAAGCAGCAGAATGTATTTTGGGGTGTCAGTTCACATATACCCATGACATGTGTGAGCAATATATCATTTACTGACAACTTTGTGTAAAAAAAAAAAAAAATATATATATATATATATATTTCCCGGAACTTGTGGCAAAATATAAAATATTCCATGGACTCACCATGCCTCTCAGCAAATAGCTTGGGGTGTCTACTTTCCAAAATGGGGTCATTTGGGGGGGTTTTGTGCTATCTTGGAATTTTAGGGCCTGCGAAACTGTGACAGGTAGTGCAGAGATGACATGAACAATTTACGCCATTAGAAAACCTGAGAGTGTTGATTGGCTTTTGCGGTCCTGTACACAGCTAGGCTCCCAAAAAGTCTCACACATGGGGTATCTCCATACTCAGGAGAAGCAGCAGAATGTATTTTGGGGTGTCATTCCACATATACACATGTCATGTGTGAGAAATTTATCTTTTAGTGACAACGTTGTGTAAAAAAAAAAAAATTAAAAAAAAAAATTGTAATTTTCACAAAACTTGTGGCAAAATATAAAATATTCCATGGACTCACCATGCCTCTCAGCAAACAGCTTGGGGTGTCTACTTTCCAAAATGGGGTCATTTGGGGGGGTTTTGTGGTATCTTGACATTTCAGGGCCTCCTAAACCGTTAGAGGTAGTGAGAAAATGCAATGAAAAATGTACGCCCTTTGAAATTCTGATGGTGGTGATTTGTTTTTGGGGACCCCTACACAGCTAGGCTCCCAAAAAGTCCCACATATGTGGTATCCCTGTACTCAGGAGAAGCAGCAGAATATATTTTGGGGTGTAATTACACATATACCCATGGCATGTGTGAGCAATATATCATTTCAATGACAACTTTGTGTAAAAAAAAAAAAAAAATTTTTTTTAGTCATTTTTCAAACACCTGTGACAAAAAAATGAAATATTCAATGAGCTCAACATGCCTGTCAGGACATTCCTTAGGATGTCTACTTTCCAAAAAGTGGTAGTTTGGGGGGGTTTTGTACTGCCCCGCCATTTTAGCACTTCATGAAATGAGATTGGCAGTCAGAAATTAAAGCTGCGTAAATTTCACTATTTACACCATAGTTTGTAGACGCTATAACTTTTGCGCAAACCAATAAAAATACGCTCATTGATTTTTTTTTTGTCAAAGACATGTAGCTAAATATATTTTGGCAAAAAAAAATGACATAAATTGAGTATATTGGATATTTTTTAAAAGACAAAGTTGAAAATGTCATTTTTTTGCAAAATTTTCGCTCTTTTTTTATTAATATCGCAAAAAATAAAAAGCGCAGAGGCGATCAAATACCACCAAAAGAAAGCTCTGTTTGTGAGAAAAAAAGGACGTAAATTTCGTTTAGGTACAGCATTGCATGACCGAGCAATTATCAGTTAAAGTCACGAAGTGCCAAGTTGAAAAAAGGGGTCTGGTCTTTAAGCTGCAAAATCCTCCGGTGGGAAAGTGGTTAAGACTTCAGCATACCAAGACATTTTGGACAATTTTATGCTCCCAACTTTATGGGAACAGTTTGGGGATGGCCTCTTCCTGTTTCAACATGACTATGCACAAGTGCATAAAATCAAGGTCCAAAAAGACTTAAATGAGCGAGTTTGGGGTGGAGGAACTTGACTGGCATGCGCAGAGTCCTGACCTCAACCCAACAAAACACCTTTAGGATGAGTTAGAGTGGAGACTGTGAGCCAGGCCTTCTTGTCCAACGTCAGTGCCTGACCTCACAAATGCAATTCTGGAAGAATGGTCAAACATTCCCATAGACACACTCCTAAACCTTGTGGACAGCCTACCCAGAAGAGTTGAAGCTGTTATAGCTGCAAAGGGTGAGCCAACACAATGTATTTGAGAGTTCAGCAGCAATATGGCCAAAGAGGTGGGTGTATCTGGGTTCTCAGATACAGAGGTCTTGCTATTGAACACCCTGAGAGACGCAACAAATAAAGAATCAACTGGCTGGCAAATACCCAAACGTGAAATAACAGTGCTGGGAAGACATGTCTAGCTTAAGTACTGCTAGGGAGTGAGATACAAACATTCATGGAGATGACTGAACATTGGTGTTGACAATTAATTACCCAGATAAATTGAACTACCATTACAAACACAGAAACACACAAAGTGCACTCCTTTATAAGCCATGGTTTAATGACTTCATGGGATTAAACAACCACACAATGAACTGTAACCTACCCTTTTCTTAGGGGTTTAGGCAGTTATTATTAGGACCTCATATTTTTTGACAGTTGCACATATATAGCCCTGTGGTATTACAGAATGATGGATGGCTCCTAAAACATCTTTTTCGACAAGCTCTTGACTTGCGGTAATGTTTGCACAGGTGGAATTTAGTACTTGAAAATCACAGACTGAAGAGATATTACATTGACCTGGGTTCTAAAATAAAAAGAACCAGAAAACCTAATACCAGAAGTTATAGTAAAAGTTTGATAATCTTTACACACATGAGCTATGCATGAAAGCTGAACTCCAACTTCAGTCTTGCCGAGTTTTAAAAAATCCTCTCCTGTACTGCAATGGCTTACTCTGATTTCACTGCACATTGCGAGCTTCTCAAATGATGCATTCGATTAGATATTGGTAAAGACAGTGCTTGCATATATAAAATAGAAACATATACAGAGAAAATGATGTGCAAACCAACAATCAAGTGCTAATGGGTGAAATAATCATGGGCAGCTGCTATTCACTAAGAAAGACTCAGAAATAAATATATAATGAATAAAACAGCGTAGCCTGAATTTAAATATAACAGTGAACACATGCTACAATAAATACAGTATCTCACAAAAGTGAGCACACCCTTCACATTTTTTGTAAATACATGTGACAACACAAAAGAATTGACACTTTGCTACAATGTAAAGTAGTGAGTGTACAGCTCACTATAAAGTATAAATTTGCTGTCCCCTCAAAATAACAACACACAGCCATTAATGTCTAAACCGCTGACAACAAAAGTGTGTATACCCCTAAATGAAAATGTAGACCAAAAAAGGGTACCGTGATAACCATGCCATCATCCCCATAGAGCTAAAACAAAAATAAAGGACCAAGAGAGGTCCCAGAAAGCGGGACTATACCGGTATATGAATGGTTGCAGGGATACAGACACAACACTGCTATGTGTAAAATATATTCATTTTATTACAAAAAGATAAAAAACAGATATAACAACAAGACATACATACAAAACCTAAAAAATGAGTGCATAGGTCCGTGCGTGTATGATAACTAGGAATAGATACCAAAATACCACACCAACGGATCCCAGTGTATATGCAGACTAATGGTCCCTGGATAAGCCAACGCGTTTCACAGTTATTGCTTCATCAGGGCATTACAAAGACCAAATAGATACTGCCCTAGAAAGATATGGAAAAATACATATGTTACAATCACAATTAATTTTACATTCATTATCATCAGTAACCAATTGTATAATTATGATTATGCTAACCTCAAAACAGGACAGACGGGATGAGAGAACACTTGCTTTGCAGGCGCCGGGAGCCCATATACGTGGATCAAAAAGAGTGGTGGGGTATGTACTTATTAATTACATCTTACAAAGGCGTAAGCCTCTTGTGAGAGATTAAGGCTATTAGGCGTAAAATGGGATACTAGATATTTCAAGAGAGGAGCTGTTAGATAGCTTGAGTCCCCTGGTTGTAGATATAAATGTGACTTCCACCAATGACTCTGTTGCCTAAAAGGGAAGATAAATATATCAAGTATATATATATATTTATATATATATATATATCACCTAAATGAGAATGTCCACATAGGTCCCAAAGTGTCAATATTTTGTGTGGCAACCATTATTTTCCAATCACTGCCTTAACCCTCTTGGGCATGGAGTTCATCAAAGCTTCACAGGTTGTCCCTGGAGTCCTCTTCCACTCCTCCATGACTACATCATGGAGCTGGTGGATGCTCGAGACCTTGCGCTCCTCCACCTTCCGTTTGAGGATGCCCCACAGATGCTCAATAGGGTTTTGGTCTGGAGACATGCTTGGTCAATCCATCACCTTTACCCTCAGCTTCTTTAGCAAGGCAGTGGTCATCTTGGAGGTGTGTTTGGGATTGTTATGTTGGAATACCCAGGCCCTGAAGGGAGGGGACCATGCTCTGCTTCAGTATGTCACAGTACATGTTGGCATTCATGATTCCCTCAATGAACTGTAGCTCCCCAGTGCCAGTAACACTCATGCAGCCCCAGACCATGACACTCCCACCACCATGCTTGACTGTAGGCAAGACACACTTGTCTTTGTACTCCTCACATGGTTGCTGCCACACACGCTTGACACCATCTGAACCAAATAAGTTTATCTTGGTCTCATCAGATCGCAAGGACAAGGTTCCAGTAATCCATGTCCCTAGTCTGCTTGTCTTCAGCAAACTGTTTGTGGGCTTTCTTGTGCATCGTCTTTAGAAGAGGCTTCCTTCTGGGATAACAGCAATGCAGACCAATTTGATGCAGTGTGCGGCATATGGTCTGAGCACTGATAGGCTGACCCCCCACCCTACCCCTTCAACCTCTGCAGCAATTCTGGCAGCACTCATATGTCTATTTCCCAAAGACAACCTCTGGATACGACGCTGAGCATGTGCACTCAACTTCTTTGGTTAACCATGGCAAAGCTTGTTCTGAGGGAAACCTGTCCTGTTAAACCACTGTATGGTCTTGGCCATTGTGCTACAGCTCAGTTTCAGGGTCTTGGCAATCTTCTTATAGCCTTGGCCATCTTTATATAGAGAAACAATTCTTTTTTTCAGATCCTCAGAGAGTTCTTTGCCTTGAGATACCATGTTGAACTTCCAGTGACCAGTATGAGAGAGTGAGAGCGATAACACCAAATTTAACACACCTGCTCCCCATTCGCACTGAGACCTTGTAACACTAATGAGTCACATGACACCAGGGAGGGAAAATGGCTAGTTGGGCCCACTTTGGACATTTTCACTAAGGGGTGTACTCACTATTGTTGCCAGCGGTTTAGACATTAATGGCTGTGCGTTGAGTTATTTTGAGGGGACAGCAAATTTACACTGTTATACAAGCTGTACACTCACTACTTTACATTCTAGCAAAGTGTAATTTCTTCAGTGTTGTCACATGAAAAGATAGAATAAAATATTTACAAAAATGTGAGGGGTGTACTCACTTTTTTGAGATACTGTACATAATGAATAAATACAATAATGTTTAAATAAAGTGTTAAATATTCCACAACTAAAGGTGCATCAGTGCTTCAAATGTCCATAAAAGTGCATAAATGTGCTTAAAAAATATATACAAGGTGCCGAAGTGCTTGAAAATCATCAACCGGTGCGGGGTGCTCCACTCCCCTCCTGTGTTCCCAATCACCGAAAGTATTGGACCCCACAACTGTTTCAGTCTGTGGTCAGAACAGCTTTAGAACAGTGTGGTGTGCACCACTGGTCCTCCTTGCAGATGTTACACTCCGTTGCCCACCATTTATCATGAGATCTTTAGAGGCTCAAACACAAATAAAGGGCTGGCATCGTGAAGTACGTAAAACAATTAATTGCGCATAAAGAAACACTACTTACAAGAATGCAGACAAAATTCCGCTTTAGAGAGGTACAATTCTTCCGGGAACGCTGTCCCGGCGCGCGTTCCACGGAGGATAGGAAGTGACGTCAATGGTTTTGGCGTAACCGGAAATACGTCAGCGCTTTTCGCCCCACCTTCCAGGGTGTCATCAGGGGACATTTTATTTGATTACATCATTCGATTAGTTGCAGCAAGTCAGATAGACCCTGGCCTGCCTCCACATTTACTGGATTTCAGTTCTGTCAATCATGGAGTTTCAGCATCTCATGTGGGCTTTACCCAACTGCAGTCTGCTGTTTTCAGAAATGAAATGTTATCTGCAGCCTGTCCCACCAGCCATAATGTGCCAGTATTGCACCAAGAAGACCAGCGACCCAATGATTATATAACTGGGTCTAAAATTAGGTATGTAACAAAACCCAAAAAGGTTCTATTTAAAATTGTACTTAACAGTAGTCGTCCAATAGAAGGCCAGCTTCTGTCAGACAGGGTGGAATAGAAACAGGCTGAATGTCACCCATTTTTTTTTAACCCGCTGATGTCTCCCGACATATGGCCAGAGTGCACGGGCCTTTAATAATATATACTTGAATATCATTTTATTTTTTAAACCAGAGTCACTTTAAATGTAAACCATACTCAAAAACTTAGAAACTTCATGGCTTATCATCAAAAATGACCTGGTCCAAACACGATCACGGTATGGCAGGCTGTCTCTTTGAATAAAACTGCAGGTGTGAGATAGGTGTAAAATGTCTTCAAGGTCCCAAAACAAAAGGTTGCCTTCAGGTTAATGTGTTTCAGGGTGGGCCCACTTCATCAGTACCAGTGTGTCCGAACATCTGGTGCATTTTATTGCTCTCCTAAGCATAAAGACTTGCAGAAATGGTCTGAAAAAAACTACTCACTGAAAAGTTTATCATTATAATAAACTAATGCATCCGAGGGCTGTTTATTCATTTATAGTAGGATGCAACACAGCTTGAAAGTTTATAAGATTAAGACTGGACCCAATGTATATACTGTAGTCTATAGTAATCACTCCACAAAAATATTTAAAACAAATGGACTTACTATGTTTAAAATATTTTAAATCCTTTGGTGCATTACATTACAAGAAGGTATAAATGGATGTTTTGGAGGCGTGCATGCCTCCAAAATATCCATTTATACATTGGTGTGACTGAATAAATACAAGGATTTATCCCTTTTCAACACATCTTGTAACATGTGAATGTGGCTCATAAGCTGAAAAAAGGTGGGGGAACTCTATCCTATATTACCAACCATCTCTGGCTAAATGAGATCTAACCTTATTAGGTGGACCATGTCTGCTGTGCAAAATAAAATATAGCCCTTGTCACCCTAATAGTCCAAGATATCTAAAAGTACTGAATCATGGCTATGTTTGTTTGAAGGTGTCAGTAAAGAGGATTATTTTTTTTTTTGGTTACTGATGGTGAGAGTGTCGGAGCTCAGACAGTGGTGATGTTTCTTCCCCAATTCCCTACCTCTATACACCCCCCTTTTTTTTTGTACCCCCAATAGGACCATGACAACTATCCCGGTTTTATTCATAATGTAAACCCCTTTGTGGTTCACCCTACTGTCGCTAGCCTATTATTAGGATCATTGTTTGCAAGACTATTTGGGTACGAAGGTATTTTACTTTCTGTTGTATTTTTTGGGTTTTACTCCGCATCTTCTGCAGGTTTCCCCTTGGAGTACGTTTTTTGTTTTTTTTTTGAATCAACATTTTATCTTGTTCTTTTGTAAAACTGCTAAATAAAGAATTTTTTAAAAAAAGAGGCTTTTTTAAATGTACAAACAGAAACCTCTGTTTGTACCCGTACGTGTTTTGTATCCGTATGTGCATTGATATGAATGGAACCATACCTGTGCATCCCTTTGTAAAAAAAAGCCAGACCCCTTTCATACCATAACCTACTGTTCATTAATTAGGATAAAATGGTTCACACAGAAAACGTTGTATCTGCAAAATCACCCTGATAGCTAATTTCTCCGCCAGGTCGTAGGTTGACAGTAAAAACCTATAACTGGAACTTTAAGCTAAGACCCTGGAGTTGTGGGATGCCAGGTCTTCGAAAAAGGATAACGGACAAAAAAATTTTATTTAATTTTTAAACTTGAAAACATGAAAAAAAAAATATTTTGACAACTTTTGATCCATGTTTACTGGCCCTTTAAATGAGGAACGGTATTGAGAACACTTTCGAACATTGTCATAAAAACAATGTGTAGGCAGCAGCTAAAAAATAACTGCTTAGGGCAGCAAAAAGAAAGAAAAAATATAAAAAATAAATAGAAGACAAAAAAAAGCTGCCTGGCATCGGAAGCTTTATTGCTGACCTGTGCAAAATGCTCTTTCAAATAAATATTTCATAGGTTCATATGAATATTTTAAGCATGACAACTACACATAAACACAAAGAGGGAGAGTGCTCAAATTCACTCATGAAAGACTATTAAATCATCAACTGGCTCCTGACAGAATCCACTGTATATGGCAACAGTGAGAGGCTGGGAGACAGTTACAGCGATTTCAAGACTGCTAATTTAACTTGTCTTGAAACCAACCAATACTCAACGTGTCATCATCACTGTCATAGCGCTGAAGTCTGAAAAGCCTCCAACCTAAAGCAGAAAAGGTCTTCAAGTGCCACCCTTCTTGTCTGCCGCTTGAAAATCTAATTGGTTCTGTTGACAGGCTTGGGAATTGTTAGAGGAGATCTCCGTTTAATCTCCAAGGGGCGAGCTCACAGCTCCATATCCATCTCGTAGCTCGGGCTCCTTAGCTGTCGCAAAGTGACTCTGATGACGGGGCAAAGCTCCTCTGTTTCAGCTGTCTTGTGACTTCTGTTAAGTCAAATTCAATAAAGTTTGTCACTCAATAATCTGAGAGGCAGCCAACAAAACCGCTTTGATCAATAACAGCTTGCTTCCTTTGCGCTTGGGAAGGTGACCTATTAAAGATTAAAACCACACCTGCTGCTTTCAGCTCCGAACATCTTTTTACTTTCAAAAAAAGAAAATCAGTCCATTAAGAGATGTTTAGCTATTTCTAGTAGACATAAATATTTCATAATTGAAACTGAATATATGATTAAAAAGCTAGTAGGCAAGTGTGGGTAATGCTGAACTAGAAAAATGTGAAGTCTTTGGAATAAAACCAGCTTCTTTTTTTTTTTTTCTTTTCCAAGATGTACTATGAGAACAGCAATTAGTTCTTACCGCCCCCGGCCTTTGACTCATGGAAATTATTCAATACTACTTATAATATACACTTTTAACTATCACCGTTCAAATACATGCACTTTGGAAATACTGGATTTATTGTTGGTTTAATCTGCACACATTGCGGTTTACTTTGCTATATTTTTTGATTTTGATGTATTTATTATTTTTGGTATAAGCATTTGGTAGAGATCAAACAGTCCGCATTGCAGGTACAGAGAAAGTAAGCCAAATACATGGATCATCAATAGGGCAAAATGCTATCCAATAGGTGTCTCAGTACAACGATTGTGAAGATGTGACGTTGTTGCTGGAGTAACAAATCAGTACACAAAGTGTTAATATCAAAAGTCACATCACACATGTAGGACAAGAATGACCAAGATGGTCAGCCAAGATGAAGAAGAAAACAAGGAGGAAAAGGAAGTGGGGGAAAGTAGAAAGAGAAAGTAGAAGTTAAAAAAAAGGGACAAGGCTGGGGAGAGAGAACAAAGAAAGAGAGGGTTAGGCCCGTACTATAGGAAGAGAGAGGGAAGGGAAGGAGAGGGAGGCTGGCACGTCGGACCTCCACTACACCAGCTTAACGAGACAGGAGGCTAAGAGGGCCACGCATCATGGAAGAAGTTAAGGATGACGATAGTCAAGTTATGATTAAGCGAATCTAATTCGTGAAACGCGTCAACTGCTTCCTTTGTTCGTCTGTCATGTCCATGATGTTTGTCACATTTGGATATTACATTATTCAATAAAGTCCACTGTTTGCCTTTCATGTCGGAGTGTGGTCAATACTCTTCTTGTGCTTGGACTTGCTCAGACCACGGACTGGACGTGTATCCAACCTTTGAGGATTCAATCAATTACTTACACCTTTCCATTGTTAACGATAGGCAATCCAAGGATTCCAGATCTTGTTAAATTTCTTATGGCTGTTGGTAATGGTGCATGTCAAATATCCATTTATTAAAAAACCTTCCAACCTGGTTTGGATGGTCAAAGTAGGTGAACTGCTTCTTCCAAGCGATGGTCAGTTTAGAGGCCAAGAGTATTTAGCCATATTTTTTAACCCAGGCAAAATGCACGGACAAGAGAAAATTAGTTGAGGTCATTGGGCCCAATTCTCACCAGTGTGTTGGGAAAAAAGTCCTACATGCTGCACTCTAGGTATGTTGAGCTACATTTTCCCATCAACATTTTTCAAAAACAGAATTCACCGCATCTAAAAATGCATTCCAATGCAACATACTTTATTGCAATTTTTATGGTATATATGAGCTCTGTTGAGATGTTTTTCATTATTCAGGAAAGGTTTTGCTAAACAAGCTCTCCTTTTCCAGTTCAGGTTTGAATCTCACTGGCAGCAGGGAAGTAATATAGACAGTTTTTTCTGCAAGGCTCAACAATCTTTTTCAAATTGACACACATCATTGTCAGTGGAGCAATACAGATTCTATTTTTTATATAAAAACTTAGCAGCTATGGCTCATGAGTTCTTACTAGACTCATAGCATACAGTAGTTTGGCCAGCCCTCCTTTCAGAGACCTTGGCTGGTGCTGTGACCTGGCTTAGGCTGTTCTTGGATTCGGGAAGGAGCACAAACTGCCTGCACTCAGCTGAAACATTTGGAGGTTATCAGGTTTGCAATCTTAAACCTATTCCCTATGACAGTGATCAAAAATGTCACAATTATGAGGACTTCGGGTAGTGAATGTCTGTAAAAACACAAACATTCGATGCTGTGTTTCACCATGTATACTGTCATATTTAGAGGGTTGTATTTCTAAGGAGTAATAATACACATAGGAACAACATTTTAACCCCCATTAATTTAGAACAATGAGAAAATAAATGAACAATGACATCTGGTTTTCAGGAGTTAAATGTACTCTTCACGTAGGTCTTTGCCTTATTAAACTTAACATATCAACTTTAATAGAGGTGTGAGCCATAATAGGAGCACATGCTTCTACTACTACAAACTTTTTGTCATTAAACCTTTAGGGGTAAGCTGATCCAACCCTAGCTACTGCCCTGAATAGTTTTTTTTTTCCATCAGTGGATAACCTAATAGTAAAGTCAAAATCAGGATGACAGATCCCAGAGCATGTACAGGTAGGTACCTTCAATAAACTCAATCATCAATGTCAAATCCTTTATTTGGGTGCATCCCCCCGCATTCAATTTGCATGACAGGAGTGTGTGATCGTCTCTCAATGGAAATGGTTCACACAGCTCCGGGGTCTGAATTGCAAAAGGGTCCTGTGTGTCTTTGGCTCCGTTTCAGGTGTGAATTCAGGCAAAAATTCGGACCCGATTCTCACCTGAAAAAGTAAACAGGGACACACTGGACCCCCACTGTGAGCAGCAGCCGCAGCTACTGTGAACGCAGCCTCAAGGTAAAAAATCCATTACTCTCTGTCCTTTCCCAAAGTAAATTAAACATTATATTTTTTCCCCAGTTATATAATTTTAGCAAAAAATATTTTTTCAAAATTCCAAGCTGTCATCAGCTGATTCTGGAAAATAAGCTAAGCCCAGAAACCTTGCGGGGGATCAAGGAAACAATCTGATGACACTAGATTGAACTACTATTCCCATTATGCAATGGAAATTAATTTTAATAATTGGTGTATATGTGGGTGGGGTAGTGAGAGATCAGAAGTTCAGATTCCACCCACAGCCTCACTACTCTGGCCTGTCCATCAAAACTGACCACTTTAGGGACAGGGCATATTGGGAGTCTAAGACACCCAAGCCCTCTAAATATAGTAAGCAGCAACGTAACCATGTCGCTGCTGGAAAAAGTTGAACTACAGCAGGAATATTAGATGACAATTGGCTGGGAAAGAAAAAGGGCACAGACGCCCCTGGTCATGCAAACAGAAAGTTAGGGACACAATGTCTTTCCTGTGCAGGATACAAGGAGTGATTTGGCAGTGACTGAAGCTTTATAATCAGGTCTCATGCACACCGGACGTTTTTACAGCTGCTCTTAGGGGTGTCTGGCAATTTTATTTTTTTCTGCCTCTAAACTTCACTGCATGTTAGCCTTTGTGTCAATGCACATATAAGCTTTTAGCAGAATTAAAGTCAGTTTAAAATAGAAATGAAAGACAAAACATTTAAGTAGAGATATAAAAAAATATATAAATATCTATTTTCCCATTTTTTTTTATAAATGATCACATACCCTCTGTTCTCAGCTGCATAAGAGCTGGGGGGGGGGGGAGAAGCAGCAGAAGACTGAACTTCCCAGTGAATGGCTGTGCAGCAGTGTGTCAGGACAAGTCTGATCATTGGATGAGAGCACACCAACATAGCTAGAGAACTGACCACAGTATGCTCTCCTGCTTAGGCCTCTTTCACACGGAGCGGACCGTATTTCGATCCGCTCCGGCACTTTTTTTTTTTTTTTTACGGACATGGATGACACTTGTGTCATCCGCTCCGTATGTCCGCATATCATCCCATCCGTTTGCGGATGATATGCGGACATAATGTATGTCTATGGGATTGCGGATGTCAGCGGATGACACCGCTGACATCCGATTTTACGTCCTTTCCGTTTTTTAAACGGAAGAAAAATAGGGTTCTGTTCCGCTCCAAAAAATGGAACAGAACTGAAAGGACGCAAATCGGATGTCAGCGGATGGTCATCCGCTGACATCCGCAATCCCATTGACATTAATTTTGTCCGTTTATCACCCGCAAACGGATGGGATGATATATGGACATACGGAACGCCCGTGTGAAAGGAGCCTTAGTGTGATTACTTTTTAATAAGAAAGCAAGTGGACAAGCAGGAACACCAGGGATTTCACCTATAGGAATCAATACAAAGAGAACATACATACAAGTACATGGTACAGCAGGCACATATCAGGAATATGAAATGTTAGGGTAAGTGGCAGGAGAGTTTAGAGGCAGGAAAAAAAAATACCCACTGCCAGGGCATCCAGGAGCAGCAGAGTTTGGCCAGAAAAAACACTTAATGCGTGTAAACGCGTCTAAACGCATGTTAATGCTAGGCATGTTTAGCGCTTGAGTGTTAATTCATTTTAATGATCAGAATAAATTGTTTAATCTGGCCAATGAAATGAATTAACACAAAAATGATTGACGCGGGTAAACGTGGCTAAACGCTTTACACGCTTTTAAAAGTGTCAAGCATCAGATGCAGCTTCCACGGGTAAAGGCTTCTAGGAAAGTTTAGAAAATGTCCACTGTGCATGAGGCCTTACAATGAATGACATATTTGCATAAGGTAAGAAAAGACCTTTGTGAAAATGTATACAAGTTTCTGCTTGGAGGTGCGTTCTCAGGTACTGTAAGGGTACTTTCACACGAACGATCCGATCAGATCCGCCTTTCCATTATTCAAGTGGATCTGATTGGATGCTCCATGCATCTCTATGGGGCAGTGGATCTCTGCTAACACCAATCTGCTTCCGATCCTATACGTGAAATCTGGACTGATGGAAACCCTATTTTCCATCCATCCAGAGGATCGGATGGGATCGGATGAGAATGGACAGGCGGTCCACTCTCATCACAGCGGGGATATGACAGCTCCGTCTCTGCACACAGAGCAGAGACGGAGCTGTCATCTGCCTGCTCAGTGGGGATCGCCGGATCGATCCCCACTGAGCAGAGAAGGGACCTCGTCTGATGGCGCATCATGTGTGAAAGGACCCCAAGTGTCATTAATAGCAAAAAAAAAAAAAAAAGAACGTACCAGGACCTTAGAGGTACCATACTTGTAAATCAATACAATTTATATCCTTTAATTGAATACTTTAAAATCTTGTAAAGGCATACGTATAAAATATAGCTGAAACATGTTACATAAATGTATGGTAAAAAAAAAAAAACCTTCCCTCAGAGCACCATTAATGGTTTTCCTTGTTTTGGGCTCTCTGCGTGTTTTGTGAGCTTCTTGAGAACATGGGGGGGGGGGGTCACAAATCAATAATATCCTCCCCTCCTAGATTGTAAGCTTTAACCACTTGCCAATCAGCCGCTGTAGTTTTACTGCGGCAGGTCAGGTCTGTTACACGAAATGACATAACCTGTACATCGCTTCGTGTAGCAGATAGTGGGGGCGGGCGCGCACACGAGCAGATTGGCTAGAGGGGGAGCCAATCAGTGAGTCCGGCGGACGCAGTGTCTGCTGGGCACCCGCGATCACTCCCCATGGTGACAGAACGGTGGTCTGCCGATGTAAACAGGGCAGACCGCTGTTCTGTCAGTGATGAACACTGGGATCCTGTGTTCCTCTTATTTAGGAACACAGGCCTCTGTGTTCATCCAGTGATTACAGCCCCCACACAGTTAGAAAGCATCTCGTAGGCACACATGTAACCCTTTGCTCGCCCCTGGTGTTAACCCTTTCCCTGCCAGTATCATTAGTACAGTAACAGTGCATATTCTTAGCCCTGATTGCTGTAGTAATGTCACTGGTCCCCCCAAAAGTGTCAGTTAGGGGTCCGATCTGTCTGCTGCATCGTTGCAGTCCCGCTAAAAATGGCTAATTGCCGCCATTACTAGTAAAAAATAAATAAATAAAAATAACATAAATCTATCCCTTAGTTTGTAGACGAAATAACTTTCGCGCAAACCAATCAATATACACTTATTGAGATTTTTTAACCAAAAACATGTAGCAGAATACATATTGGCCTAAACTGATGAAAACATTTGATTTTTTTTTATTGGGAATGTTTATAGAAGAAAGTAAAAAATATGTTTGTTTGTTTTTCAGAATTTTTTTGTTTATAGCGCAAAAAATAAAAACCGCAGAGGTGATCAAATGCCACCAAAAGAAAGATCTATTTGTGGGACAAAAAGGACATCAATTTTATTTGAGTATAGCGTCTCCTACTGCGCAATTGTCAGTTAAAGTAACGCAGTGCCATATCCCAAAAAATGGCCTGGTCATTAAGGTGGTAAAACCTTCCGGTCCTTAACCACTTAAGCCCCGGAAGATTTTACCCCCTTCCTGACCAGGCCCTATTTTGCGATTCGGCACTGAGTGAATTTAACGGACAATTGCGCGGTCGTGCGACGCTGTACCTAAACGAATTTGACATCCTTTTTTTTCCCACAAACAGAGCTATAAACAAAAAAGAGCGACAATTTTGCAAAAATAACAATATTTTTCACATTTTTTTATATGAAATTCCCCCCAAAAAAATGTAAAAATCAAAATTTTTTAACATTTTTGGCCAATTTGTTTTCTGCTACCTATGCTTGGTAAAAAAAATCACAATAAGCGTATTTTGATCGGTTTGCACAAAAGTTATTGCGTTTACTAAGGGAGAGATTTTGTCATTTTTGTTGTTTTTTTTTTTTTTAACGAGTAATGGCGGCGATCTGCGATTTTTTTTGCGGGACTTCGACATTGCGGCGGACAGATCGGACCCTTGACTGACATTTTTGACACTTTTGGGGTTACCAGTGACATTAGTACAGTAATCAGTGCTATACATATGCACTGTTACTGTAAAATGACACTGGCAGGGAAGGGGTTAAATTTATTGGGGAAGGAGGGGTTAAGTGTGTCCCTAGGGGCGTGTTTCTAACTGTGCAGGGATGTGGCGTTACATGTAACAGCACAGATCAACGGCCCTACATAGCAGGACTGTATGATCTGTGCTTTTACACAGGGAATAATGACAGGCGGCTTTGTTTACATTAGCCGCCTGCCTTTCTCCCTTCACAGCGCGAATGTCTGGCGGACATCGGGTTTGCCGGTCACACACACTGAGGCTTCCGTGAACGAGCCGGGGCGGGAGCGCACCTCCGGGGGCGCGCGCTCGCCCCCTATTGGCTTACAGGCTAGTGACGTACCCATCCGTCACTTTGCCTGGCCGGGGCTGACCGCCGCAGTATATGCACTTGCGGCGGTCTGCAACCAGTTAAGTGGTTAAGGAGCAGTGTACTTAATTTCCTCCTGTATTAAATTGTATTGTAACTGTACTGTCTGCCCTCGTGTTGTGAAACACTGTGCAAACAGTTGGCGCTATATAAATCTTATATAATAATTATAATTATAGATTTATAACCCCCAGATGCACATGTTTCTAGATTCACACTAGCCAAAGCTAGCTTTCAAAGTGTGACCAAGCAGCACCTTCTGCCTCCTGAATGACGGGGTTTTTTTTTAGGGGGGGGGGGCTAAAGCGCCACAACTATGAGCCAAGCTGTGCAGTCCCATTGACTTGAATGGCCGAGGATGACAGGTCAGCTTCACATGTCGCATTAAATTCACCACGGCCATAGCATGTGAACAGCCTCTTCTGGCTGTTCTTCAGCTTTCAAGTGGGCGATAAAACGGCAGCTCAGCCACCTGTTTTTACTGTTCCCCTGCTTGTGTGAAAGAGGACTTATATATTTATGACCCTCAATAAATGCATTTGATTTAGGACCCTCCATATTGAATTCAACTAAATGCATTGAGAGATCAGAACAGTATCATTGCATGAAAGCAAGAACCTTGTGCTACATACAAAAGTGTTTAAAAGAAATAAGAGAAAACATTAATTGTGCTCTAAGGGAGGTGTTTATACCATTTATTTCTGTAATAAGTATCAGCCATATTGGAAGTATATTCAAAACATTTTATTGGATTAAAAGGAAGGGGAAAAAAAAGGAAACATTTTCTTAGCTATATGGTTTCAGTGATTCACAAGTATGGTACACATAAAACCTCAATAAGTTTATTTTTCTTCTAAATGTGGCATAACAAAGAGGGATACTGGTACCTTTGATTTGTTCATGCATTGGTTTAATAGTTACAAAATAGCAGCATTAAAGGGTACTTTCATGGGGAAAAAAATAGCAAATAAAGAAAAAACAATATAGCGTATACAACTGCAACACAAATCATATTGTAATTGAATGTTATTAAAAATTACCTTTCCTTTCCAATCTGCAACTGCTGTCATTTTCTGAAAATGCAATGCAATATGGCTACCGGGAGCTGTTCTGTACACAGAATGTATACTGACCACACCCCAGAAACATCATTTCCTGCTTGTGTGATTGGCTCACCAATTATTCCAGAAGTCTGCCTAAAATACAAGTCAGATTTCTGGCATCCCCTGCAACAAAAATGTCATTTTTGGTGAGATACTCCCAATAGGAACATGTCTAAAGGGATGCAGGCCCAGCAGCTTTTCTCATTAGAGCTCTGCAGCTGCCACAGCTGACCGATAATTATGAAACCACTCCCATTAGACCCACTCAGCACAGAGGAACAAACAGTGATTTCTTCAGAATAACAAAAGGTAGGAATCTGCAATAAAGATTATTATAATCTTTGTAATGTACAGAGATCACCCAGAGGGGAATGTTTTTTTTCTCAACAAAAGTGGAGTTACGCTTTAATATTTTAAAGGATTAGATAAATCTTTAGCAAAGTAGAACGCTATTTTAATTACCTTTCTACAGTAAAATAAAAATAAAATATTTAACTATTTTTAAAGTGAAGTAAAAAACTATCTGTCTACGGTTAATAAACACGGTATAATGTTAATGAAGATCACAGCTATTATCAACACAACAACTGGAAATTTTTTGGCTCGTAGTGCACGGAACGCAGTGCCTGGCAGATAAGACATTCTAACAAAGTTAGCAGTCATCAAATGCAAACATGCAAGTAATAACCCATCATCAGTGTTCTCCTACTGTTTTCATTTATTCCACTCCTGTAAACAAGGTGTATGTAATGTTAGGTGTTGAAGACATTGTCATACATTACAAAGCTTTTAGTTGGCCAGTTGAGGCATGAAAACATCTCTCGTTTCAATTCAAAGAATGATTCTCTAGCTTTTAAAAATTATTCTCGCGAATGGATGCAAATGCACGCCTTGATGATTGTTTTATAAAAGGTGGAAACACAGCAGTAAACCTGATACTTAAAGTGTAGGAAAAAATATATATAAATTGAAATAATATACATGTAATTATATAAGTATAACATACTTACCCACACATACATATATATATATATATATATATATATATATATATATATATATATATATATATATATATAAAATATCTTTATATACAAGTATGTGCGTAAATAGTTTATAAACATAATACAGGTCGACTGTTACCCTATATTCTGTGTAGTAACCTCAAAGTGTATTTCTACTCTATATGTTTGTAATGTGTTCCTAATCACAAAACATATCTAAAAATATATTTTTTTAAAACACAATATATATATATATATATATATGTATATATACTATGTATATATAAATATATACACACACACACACACACATATATATATATATATATATATATATATATATATATATATATATATTGTAAGGGGTTAGCTCAGTAGCGGGTGTGGGTGACCCCCTGGCTGGGTTCGCTACACAGAGAGACAGCCGAGGAGTGGTTGAAAACAACTTTCTATGGTTTAATCTTCCAATTTGCTGGAAACAAGTGCAAGCATCCAAACAGCATAAATCAAACAAAACATAAAATAAACCCTGACCACTTGGGACGTCTACCTTCACAACACAGGAACCTACCTATGGAGTCTGTCACAACCTACTGCTGGGCAGACACTGCTGGTCATAAAGCAGAAAACCAATAGTCTATTTGTTTTTGTTTTCACACAGAAAAAGTCCACACCACCTCAGCTTCAGAAGTCTTTCTCAGCTCACTGCTCTCCTTAACGCAAAAAGCCTCAGGAGGCAGCAATCAGTAGTCATCCTCTGGATAACTTATAGAGGCCTTAATTGCCTCATTCTGAATAGCTGAAGCTTTCCAACGTCCTAAACCTTTCTGGCTACCTCCGCAGCCGATACCTGATAGTAATTGGTGAATTGTCTAAACAAGGCAGAAATGTATCTCCCGTCTGTGACAACACCCACAGATTTACCTGACTTCCTGTCACAATATATATATATATATATATATATATATATATATATACTGTATATATATACACACACATATATACTGTATATATATATATATATATATGTATATATGTTATATATTTTTATATATATATATTTTTTTTTTTTACGTTCAGCCCACTGGATTGTAGTGTGTACCAGGCTTTACACTCTGCAGAGCTCAGTGAGGAGAGATCTAAGAGCTGATTGGAGGGGATAGACACCCCCCCCTTTCCCCGTCACACAGCACCCAGGAACAGGGCTAAGGATGTCCATCTGCTGGAGGTCCCTCCCTGTTACCATTTATCTCTTGGTGTCAGGAAATATTTTCAGAAGTGATTTATGCCAATAGAAGAGGACAGCGGCAGTAGACTAAAATGACACTTCATGCTTTTAATTGAGACAAGTACACACTATAGAGGGATATGTTCATATTTCATTTCTGAGGTTTACAACCACTTTATTTGTACGCTGACTATAGTGCAGATTCCAGGAGTAAAACTTGGACCCTGGAACGATGTTACTCCCAAGCGTATTACATTGGAATTACATCATTTATCACCCACCAATGGAGAAGACAGAGGATTCCAGACCTGGAAAATACCAGGAGAAGGTGGAAGTAGTGGTGGCGGAGTGATAAGGGTGAGTGCAGACCTTGTACCACTGGAGAAGAGCACTTTAAGGGGTACGTTTGACATAATATACAAGTACAGAAATACAGAAAGGGGCGCCAATCCAAAATCAGATAAAAGAGCCCAAGATAGTTTTCATTGTTGATAAAAAAAAAGTCATACAAAGCCACCCAATGCGTTTCAGGGGAAACACCACTTCCCCTTCATCAGGGCTCAACACTTGGATGAACTCAGAGAAAACAGCGAACCAACAGATCTATATTAGAACTAGTATTGAACTCATGGGGAAAAACTTAACAGTAATTGCTGACCAGCAAAACGGCAATGGCGATGACAAGAGTGCAGACCTTGGAGGAGGGCACTCTAGGGGGTTAAGTCTGCCTTAATTTGCAAATACGCTGTTCATGCTTCCACATTATGGCAAGCAAGAGCTCTGAGGACCCGACGCAGCACATTTCTGCATCAAAGGTACACCTGTATTTTAAATCACACAGAACACAGCTGTACGCTTGCAGTACCAAAGAAAGACCCGCAAGTATACCTCAGAATTTCATTTCCTAAGCTAGCATTAGTCCATTACACAACTTGTGATTACTCTGAAATCTTTCCCTTAACTCCCACCATATATATTGGACCTTTGAGCAGGAAAGTAATTTTTGTGAGCACACTGGAGGGACACCTGCTGGCAAAATCATGTTGCGAAACAAGTCTACAACCACTTGACCTATATCTATTGAGCCATTTTCAATAATATCTTTCTGCAGGCATCATGTGTGATAGATAACAGCAAAGATATAAAACTCCTTCGCTCTAGGTCTCCATGAACTACATACACCATTTTCTTTGTATTTTTTAAATCAGACAGAAATATAAAAAAATAAGTGTCATAGGAAGCCAAAATAAATAAGGCAGCCAGAAAGTTTATTTTTTATAACCCCAAAAAAATGTTAAGCATTAAAAAATAACAAATAAAAAAGGATAGAAAAATATTTTTTATATCTCGTAGCAAAGTGTATGGACCAAAATCATCCAAACACTATCTTAATAAAATAATCATAAATATTTGCCTCCCTCTACCCTTGCAGTCAAGGACTGCTACATTCACATTCAGAATACTTTAGGCTCCATGCACTCTAGCATTTTTTAAGCTCCTAGAAGCTGTTATTAGCATTTTGCAATAGTGTTATGCTATATGTCCATGCACACTACTTTAGGCTATTAGAGTTTTTGAGCTTCAGTGTCTAGGAGCAGAAAAAAAATATTGTTTTTGAAGGGTTTTTTTGGAGTGTTTTTCCAACAGAAATTTTTTTTCCTAGAATGTGCCAAAAATGCTAATTTTCTTAGCATTTTTTGAGCTTCAGCTTCTATGGGCAGAAAAAATAAATGAATGCTCCTAAATGCTCCTAACTGCTTCTAAATGCTACTAACAGTTTTTTTTTCTTTTCTTCACTAATAAAATGCTAATGCTCCTAAATGCTGCTTTTTTAAAATTTATTTATTTCCGTCTGTTTTTTTTTGGTTGCTAGGAACTCTCAATTATATTCGCAAACGGGAGAGGTTACTTACGATACGAATTTTCTCGGACGATGATTCAAAAGCTTCCGGTATGCGTAACCACGCTGTAGCGTGTGAGGGGAAATGATGTCTACTGCTCATGCGCTGTCTACTTGTCACCATTTTTTTTCGGACGAACAACATACTGATAATACGATTATCGTACGATGTGTTATAATGCGATCAAAATTTTTATGCTTGCACGACCGGATAATATCGGGCGAACTGTCGTGATCGCCTCTCATAAGCTGTGTACTAACGATCAGATTATCGTCCGATCTTTTCACAAGCGTTATTTTTCGCCCGATTTTCAGATCGTGTGTATGGGCCATAATGGCTCGAACCCACTATAAGAAAAATCCGGTGAATATTTTTGTCTAAAGGAATGATTGGACAATTTTCATTAGTGTGTACACAACTTTCGACAGTGGATTCCGACCTTCCGAACGAAAATTCTCGAGGGAACAAAATCCTACATTTTTCTCATACAGGACCAGAACAAACGATTTTCGTTTAATGTGTGCCGTTTTTGTATGATTTTCGTACAAGAAAAATCAGAAACAAAGGATTGCACATGATCATAAGCAATAAACAACAAAAAAAAAAAGCCTTTGTCCCACGAGAATTTAAGCACGTTATTTCCTTCCTCGGTTCCGACATGCTGTGAAACAACGAGGAAAATCAAATTATTGTTCGCCAGATTTTTTTCCGGTGTGTACCCCACTTTAATGTTACGTTGTACAACACATACCAATACAGAAACACCAGTCCTCTTCCATTGTCATGACCAGCTTCATTCAACTTCTTGTAAGGTAAGCCCTCTGTGTGTGTGTGCATCATCAAGTTGCCATGGGGAATGCTATAAATGTCCCTATTTAGCACCATTCTCTACAACATAGAGGAATACCATAACCACAAGAAGAGTAAGAGGACCCAAGGACATCACGCAACTGGAGCAAAGGCAGTTGGAAAAAGGGCATGTTTACAGAAAAAAAAAAAATAATGCAGGGGGAAGGGGGCTCCAGAGTAGGAAGACATCAAGAGTGTGGAAATGGAATGTGGCCTTTAAAGTAGAACTTCAGACACAGACCTTTTGTTTAGGCTTAGGTAGAGTGGTGTAGGATTGGTACATTTGTCAACTTGGGAGGTCTTTTTTTCTTGTTATGGTCAGTTTTCCTTGCTTATTGTCCCAGGGACAGTGGCCACCATGACAGGAAATGAGGGGAATCTCCCCACAAAAATTGTGTCTATATTCCCATCGCACACGTTCCTGGATACAGGCTCATCTGTAGCGGGTGCTGTTGGCGATTACCAGCTGGACACATCACAGATCAGTACACATATTTGCCAGCCCACCATGGATCTTCAATTGCAGTCCAAAACTGTTACTGCAGAGAGATCACATCACACCAGAATAAGTGCAATGTTTCGGAGCCATGCAGGACCCCTTCGTGGCTCTGAAATGTTAACTTATTCTGGTGTGATGTGATCTCACCACAAAATGACTGATAGCAATACAAGCACAATCTTATAGTATAAAGAGGAAGGGCTCCAACCATCAGACCTGTATTGTTCTCAGTTTACCCAGTTATATTGCCCTCACTTTTTTTTTTTTTTTTTTAGTAAAGGTGGTTACCAGGGCATATGGTGACAGCAAATCTCCCCAACAAAGATCCATACAACAGTCTCGAAGCGCCCACCGAATTTCTGGCAGTTAATGCACTGTTTTGCTGTGAATAGCCTACATTGTGAATAGACAGGAGATTCAACCTTATGCATACTTTAGCTAAATGACTCAAGAGGAAGGACACATCTCCCTCCCTCTCTCCCAGCAGATTTGGACCCATCTGGAGTACCCAGTTTGGGCAGACTGTCAAGAAACATGCAGGCAGTGCTGGACGTTCTTTTGTCAAGTCACAGGCTACAGTATGGTTTCAGATGTATTGTGCAATTTAAATATTTAAGAACCAGGCTCTGATGTTTGCTAGAGGTGTCAGGATCATAGGTTTGGCTGAACAAAATTAAAAATCCTTTGTCAGATAAAATAGTTTGCATACAGTACATACCTTGTAACTGTGTATTTAGAGCAGTATTTTTCAACTAGGGTGCCCAGGCAACCTGGAGTGCCTTCAGGTTTCTTCAGGGGTGCCTTGGCAAACTGCCTAAAAATTGCTCAAAAACTGTACACAAGCCAGTGGATGGACAGAGCCTGCCTTTTAGTTACACAAAGCCACGGGTTATTATTGCACACCCTTACAACCTTCCAGCCGCCAGCATCCTAACAACCAATGACGTCATCTGTTGATAAGGAGGTCGTCACACGCCTACACAGCGATCTTGTTCGCCTCTACCCTGCCCCTCCCTGTCAACACTGGGGTCACATTAGCGGAGTTAGGGAGAGAAACTGAGGGAAAAGTAAAAAAAACATTGGAACACTAGTCATTACCAGTGTGCAAAGGTGTACTTGCTTTGGAAGATTAAATCACGTCTAAAAGTGGGTGTCCTACATGTGGGGATGTTGCCTTGTATGTAAAACTATTATTATTATTTTTTTTTACACTTTAGAATGAGGTGCCTTGAGATTGTTCATCATTTTAAAGGGTGCCTTGACTGAATAAAGGTTGGGAAACACTGCTTTGGAGGTCTCCTTGGAATTCAACTTTAACGATTTGCAGACCGGTCACGTTGACCGTACTGCGGCAAAGTGGCTCGATATCGTCCAGCCTCTCCCTGTGGGCGGCGCGCGCGCGCCGCCGGAGGCTCGCTCCCGCTGTTTTCAGTCACAGCGGGAGTCGGGCCAGGGGAGGAGCGGCGGTGATCACCGCCGCTCTTCCCCGATCATCGGGGATCGAGTGTGGAGATCCGCCCGCTTGTGTAAACAAAGCGGGCGGATCTCCTAAGTGACAAACAGTGACAGATTGCAGGATTCAGCATAGCTGAACCTGCGATCTGTGCCTGTGTCACACAGTCCCCTCCCCCCCACACACGTTAGTAAGCACCAGGCATACATTAACCCCTCCCTCTCCAATAAAGTTAACCCCTTCCCTGCCAGTGTCATTTTTACAGTAACAGTGCATATTTATAGCACTGATTACTGTAGTAATGTCACTGGTACCCCAAAAAGTGTCAAAAATGTCAGTCAAGGGTCCGATCTGTCCGCCGCAATGTCGCAGTCACGCAAAAAAAAAAAAATTGCAGATCGCCGCCAGTACTAGTTAAAAGAAAAACAATAAAAATTACATAAATTTCCCGTATTTAGCAGCTGTGATAACTTTTGCGCAAACCAATCAAAACACGCTTATTGCGATTTTTTTTACCAAAAATATGTAGCAGAAAACAAATTGGCCTAAAATGTTAAAAAATTTTGATTTTTACATTTTTTGGAGGGGAATTTCATATAAAAAAATGTGCAAAATATTTTTATTTTTTCAAAATTTTCGCTCTTTTTTTGTTTATAGTGCAAAAAGTAAAAATCCCACAGGGGATCAAATACCACCAAAAGAAAGCTCTATTTGTGGGGAAAAAAGGACACAAATTTAATTTGGGTACAGCATCGCACGTCTGCGCAATTGTCCATTAAATTAACGCAGTGCCAAATCGCAAAATATGGCCTGGTCAAGAATGGGGTAAAATCTTCCGGTCTTAAAGCGGTTAAAAATACGCTCATTGAGAATTTTTTTGTCAAAGACATGTAGCTAAATACATTTTGGCCTAAATATATGACAAAAATTGAATATATTGGATATTTTTTAACTGTCAAAGTAGAAAAATATTGTTATTTTTTCAAAATTGTCGCTTTTTTTTATTAATATCACAAAAAATGAAAATCACACAGGTGATCAAATACCACCAAAGGAAAGCTCTGTTGAAAAAAAGGAAAAAAGGACGTAGATTTCATTTGGGTACGGCGTTGCATGACCGCGCAATTGTCAGTTAAAGTCGCACAGTGCCGAATCGCAAAAAGTGGCCTGGACGTAGGACAGCAAAATCCTCCGGTGGTAAAGTGATAATAGGACTGGATGTTGTAGGGATGAGTGGTGGGCTGGGATGTAAAAGGAACAACAAACCTATGTGGCAGGCACAGTAATAAAATCTCTTTTATAAGCAATATGGATAGAGTCTTTTTGGTAATAAAAATATATTAATTGACATGAGATTGATCAGATCTAAAGATGGACATATGCACAGGGAAGAGGGACAGGGGGATGTGTTTGCAATAACGAATGACCAAAGAATAGCTAAAAGCTATGGTATAATAATTTTTTTTTTCCAAGCAGATATCCAAATTACACTCTAAGCAGGCAGCTTTAGAGGATAGCTTTTATATCTTTCCAATAGTGCCATGTTCTATGTGATAAAATAGGGTCAGTAAAAATAAGCAATAATCCCATCGCCAAAGCCAGCACAAAACTGCAGGGTCCGGGTCAACAGGCAAGCAGCCAATTATTTGCCCAACAACAGTGAATTTTCATCTGCCCGCAGCCTCCATCTACTGATTATACAATCAATACGGCTCAGATGAGGAGAACTAACAACTGGCCAAGGCAGATCAATGACAGCAAATAAAGGATTCGTGAGCAAAACTTTGATACTATTCTACAGCCCTGTAAATGCTGTTTCTATTGCAAAGGCATTCATGATGATACTCCTATGATTGCACTGTTATTACAGGTTTAATGTTAGGCAATCAAGCTGCAGTGGTCTAGATATCAACAAACAGCATCATAAGAAAACACAAAATTGTCCTTATTCTTCTGACACTGTAGCCGAGGCGGGTTTTTTTCTGTGTTAGTGGCCTTGAATGAACAATAATAAGTGACAATTTACTGAAAAACACTATTTTTACGGATAACAAAAGTCATGCAATATAGATTGATACAAGTATGATTATTGCCAGACCCGCATGCAGGATCTACTTGAAACAGATAATTTAAATAAATTCAATATTGTGACAGCCGGCTTCTTTTATTCACATGTATCATTTGAGAAAAAGCTAACAGGTATGTTTTTTTTCCCCCTATCTAAATCTATATACTTCTGTCTATCTGTAGCTATGTACTTCTTCTTGTCATAGAACTAGCGTAATGGCCACATTTGTTTTGTTAAGTTCTGCAGGGGTAAAATGCATCCTTCTAGCTACTACAGTACTTTGGTCGAGCAAAAGTTCACTACTCAAATGGTGAAAACCTTGGAGACAAGGCTATAAGGCCTATGGGTCCCAATATAGTTTAGAAGGGTTGGGGTCACCTAAGGCCTACCTATGGGTCCCAATAGGTTTGGTAGCCCTGCCTCCATTTAGAAGTAGTCATTCCTATATGTGTTTGAGTGATGGTACACAAATAGTTTAGAGCAGGCAAGTGAAACTGGTGTTTCTTGGGCCACATGTAGCCATCTTAACATTCTCCTTGTGGTCCTCAGATAGTTTAAGAATTAACATCTCGTTAGACAAAATGCCATCCATCCAAGTGCTTCTTACACAATTCTCCTCTAGACCCAGCACTGCTAGTTTGTCACTAAGCTGTACTACCAAACTGTATACTGATACTGTTATTTTGTTTCTTTGTTTTATTGGCCAAATGTTGTAGCCACTCTTAGTGCCGGTTCACACTAGGTCGCTCCGACTTAGGGGGCAACCCGTGAAGTCACATGCAGCGCGACTTCGGCGCGACTTGCATGGACTTCATAAAATGAATGTCAATGCATGTCGCCTCCAGGTCGCCCCGAAGTAGTACAGGACCCTTTTTCTAAGTCGGAGCGACTTGTGTCGCTCCTATTAGAACCGGTCCTGTACTACTCAATGACCGCGATGGTGCACGACTTGCCAGGCTGACTAAGTCGCCTGACAAGTCGTATTAGGCCTCTTTCACACGGCCTCTCCGTATGTCCGCAAATCATCCTATTTTTTTGAGGATGATTTACGGACATAATGTAAGTCAATGGCATTGCGGATGTCAGCAGAATACCATCCGCTGACATCTGATTTTCTTCCTTTCAGTTCTGTTCCGTTTTTTGGAACGGAACCGAACCCTATTTTTCCTCTGTTCAAAAAACGGAAAGGAAGCAAAATCGGAGGTCAGCGGTGTCATCCGCTGACATCCGCAATGCCCATAGACTTACATTATGTCCGTATATCATCCGCAAATGGATGGGATGATATGCGGACATACGGAGCGGATGACACAAGTGTCATCCGCTCCGTGAAAAAAAAAAGTCCCGCAGCGGAGCAAAAAACCGGAGCGGCCGTGTGAAAGAGGCCTTAGTGTGAACCGGCACTTATTGTCAATTGCATGTTTGTGTAAAAAATGTATTAAAAAAACAAAACAAGATACCCAGTCATTCTCTTTGCGGCCCTCAGCCAGTTTAAGAATTAACATCTCTTGTTAGATTAAACACCATCCATCCAAGTGCTCCTACATGATTCCCTTCTAGATCCAACACTGCTAGTTTGTCACCAAGCTGTACAGCCAAAATACTGTACAACCAAACTGTACACTGTTACTCTTATTTTGTTTCCTTGCAGAGGTTTTTTTTTCAGGGTGGAACGCAGTTCCGGCACCTCCAGAACTGAATGTATGTAATAGCAGGTGCTGGGGTGTGCTGGAGGGTCCATGGATGCAGGCTGATAAGGGATCTATTGTTGCTGGAGGGATCGATTTTTGTGTAGGAAGGGGGGTCTATTGTTGCTGGGAAGTTCTTCTGTTGCTCGTGAGAGGTCTATTGCTTCTGGGGTGGGTCTTATGTTGCTGGGGGTCAGCTGTTGCTGGGAGGGATGTACTGTTAAGGATTGGTCTTTGTTGCTGGCTGCTGTAGGGTCTATTGATGCTGGCTACTGAGGAACCTTTTATTGCTGGAAGGGATCTATTTTTGCAGGGGAGGGGGGGCTATTGTTGCTGGGAAGGTCTATTGATGCTGATAGGGATCTATTGTTGCTGGGGGTGGATCTTATGTTGCAGGGGGTCAGTTGTTGTTGGGAGGGATGTACTGTTGAGGGTGGGGTCTTTGTTGCTGGTTGCTGGAGAGTCTATTGATGCTGGGGTGGATCTATTGCCATTGGAGTGTCCATTGTTGCTAGATCTATTTTACTGTCTTTCTTGTCATTAACAAATTCCATACAAAATACTTAGCACCACAAAATAATACTTGGGTCTGTATTCTCTAAAAGGGGCGGTATTGGGAGGTGGGTAAGGGGTGGAGCCAAGGAACGGTGCTTGGAGGTGGGTAAGGGGCGGAATCAAGGAACGGTGCTTGAAGGTGGGTAAGGGGTGGAGCCAAGGAACGGTGCTTGGAGGTGGGTAAGGGGTGGAATCAAGGAACGGTGCTTGGAGGTGGGTAAGGGGCAGAGTCAAAGGTTGACTCAAAAGGGAGGAGTTCCTGAACCTATTCTCTGAGAAAAAAAAGCCCTGTTTCCTTGTTTCATTGGCCAAATATTGCCAAAAACAAGGAACCCAGTCCGCCTCTTTACAAAATTATACATGTTTTCTTTTGAAAGAGAAGAATCATTATACTCAGCTCACCAGTAGCCCACATCTTCTACCTTCCGGCTGTTCCAGCGCTGCAGGCTCCATCAATCTCTTCGGCACGTGACACTTCCAGAAGTGACAGATGCTGGTGTTCCCCGCTGCATGCTGTGGCTCCTTCCTCCAACCCTACATCACTGCTGTGTCCTCTAGTGAACTAGTGGTTAAACGCAGTGGCCATGATGTGTAGCAGTGAAACAGGCATCCCACATTACCAGAAGTGTAAAATACCAAGAATCCCATGGAGGCTGCAGACATAGGCTGCCCGACTGGTTAGAATTATGACTCTTCTCTTGCAGGTAATTTCTTTTTGGAGACAGGCCTCTTTAAACGGGATGAGGCCCCAGGTGCTCTTCAGTTGATAAAGACAACACATCCTTATGTAATTTTGCAGCTGAATACTTTAGGAATGATTTACCAAGCTTCTCTTGGGGATAAAATATTGTAAGTTGTAGCTATTACTATAATGTTAATACCAAAGCACTATAATCTTTTTCTGAAGTTAAGTAGCTGTGACCCTCAGTAGACATAATGCGGCCTCTTGCATTTTCACTCGTTTTGGCCCTCTGTTTTATTTGAATTTGAAATGCCTGGATTAGAGCAATGCTAGCCATATATGGCCTGATAATACCTATTAATGTTATAAAATTATTAACATCACCTGCAACTTTCTGACTTTTTTGAGGGTGAGGAGTACGTCTTGTTGGAGGCATTTAACACACAGAAAGAGTTTTTCAACTTATGAGGCAAAATCTCCAAATGAACGGGGTTGATGATAAGTCTTCAAAAATTTTTTTGGGGGATTTGGGGGGCATTTCTTTTCACCTACGGGCAATCTAAGATCACATTTTTTTTTTAAGCAAACTAAACTTGTATCTAAACTATTTATCTAATCCGTCTTTCACCCCCAGAACACACTGATCAGATTTATTTGCAGAATTTCAGTGTTGTGTTTTCCTTCTCTCAATCCAATCTGCAGCTTTTTGGCACAAACAGCATACATGTGTGAAAATACAGGCTGACTTGAAGTCCAGTAGACACTGGGGGGGGGGGGGGGTGACAGTTCACTGACAGGTAGGACAGATGTTAGAGAACACAAGTCCTTAGACCGTCAGAGATTTACAATGCCTCATGGGAATTGTAGTTCTTGAACAGCTGGAGGGCCATAGTTTGGACACCCCTGCCTTAGACAGACAGTCAAAGCAAAAAGCCAGTAATGGTTAGCAGGCTAGTCGCCAGATTCGGAACATACCAAGTGACTATTTAATAGAGTCCAGATTCCAGACAGGTGGACAGAGCACATACTGGAAATGGCAAAAGTAACTTGCCAGTGGTGAGGATCAGCACATACAAATGCAGTTTAAAAAAACCTTAGAATTAATTCAGAGAATAAAAAGACAGACAGAAGTAAAAGTCAGACAGCACCCTATCTAGGGCATGAGCAGATAGACTAACCTGCTGATTGATCACTGCCTATACGTCAAGCATTGTAATGACTAAGCCTTATTAGGGCAGGTGTGCGCTGCAGAGACCTGAGCTGCAGTGCTGAACAGCAACCAGCAGATGGCGAGGACTCAATGCTGACATTCCTTCATGCCTTCTCTTCAGCAAATATTTTTTAAAAAAAATACACTCACCAACTGATACATGCGTTGAAAATTGTATTGCGCACCTGTGTGTTTAAGTAATCTTCTCTCAGCATGGCTCTACCCCAGCCTCTAACAGGAAACATTATATTAATCTGTGCATTGCAAGCCATCTTTGTCCGAGCAACAATAGTGTGAAGGCTTCCCTGAGTGTTTCTTGCCGCATGCTCTACGTCTGATCTCTGTGTACCGACTTTGGCTTGTTCACCTGACCATCCCTGTCTGCTTGTTGCCCCGACCTTTGGCTTGCCCTTCTGACCATCCCCATCTGCTTTTTGCCCTAACCTTTGGCTTGTTCTCCTGACCATCCCTTGTGGCCCTGTACTGCTGTTTCCTCTCCATCCATCAGAGCCAGCCGTGAGCGTCAGCTGGAAGACCCTTTGGGCCGCAACCTGGAGTCGGCTGCAGCCAAGTCCATCCTCCCCATCAGAGGCTCTGGTGAAAACCTGCTGGCTATTAGACTCCGCACCCTGGGGAATCTTATGTCTAAGACCGTGGCTGCGACCCAGTATAGCTGCTTCTCTTAGCCATCGACCCTCAGCAGTCAGCCGTTGGGTTCATAACCTCTGCGGTGCGCTCCCAGTCACGCTGACAGAAGGCAATCGGTTTTAAAAGATTTTAGGTAGGGGTACCAGAGTAAAGAGGGATTAATTCAAATGCACACACCACTTTTCAGATATTTATTTGTAAAAAAATTTGGAAACCATTTATCATTTTAGTTCCACTTCACAATTATGTGCCACTTTGTGTTGGTCTTTCACATAAAATCCCAATAAAATACATTTACGTTTTTGGTTTTAACATGACTAAATGTGGAAAATTTCAAGGGGTATGAATACTTTTTCAAGGCACTGTATATTACATTATAGGTGCTAACTGCACAGGCATTATAACTCATTAAGGCCTTTATGACTATCTAACTATAAGAGGTCACATCCTAATACAGAAATTAGGTGTACCTAAAACTTTTTGGATAGCGTAAGAGGGCTATAACCCCCTTAATTATTATTTTTTTATTTTTTTGCCATCTTGGGGAGATCTCTCCTCCCTTCCTATCCCATAGCCAAAACAGGAAGTGAGAGGAAATCCCTCAAAAGTGAGGCAATCCCTAGTAGTCACCAGGGTCATCAGAACTACTGCCCCATCAGAAGATTTCCCCTCTATTAGTGTTCTGATGTCAACCCAAAAGTTGGGTTTTTCTTTACTTTCATTTTCGATGATAATACATTACATTGTTATACATTCAGTCCTGACCAGACTCCTGGGGTTGAGCACCCCACTCTCCCACACCTGTACTTTGTTATCAGTGTCCACTAGTAACCTGTATAGTGCAGTTCAAGCAGTGTTTTCTACAGTTAGCACATCTCTCCCATGTAAGGAGTAAGTATCTCCAATGGATAAGAGAGGTTGGATTTATCCTTCATTTTATGGATAGTGTAGGACCCAATGACAATAGGGTACTTTGACATAGTGGTGGGCTTGAGCACCATATGGCCATATGCTGGGACTAAATCCACATTTTTACTTATTTTGATCAGGTCTTAGTTGCCTTGTTATATTTGATATTTATTTATTTTGCTGTGTGCGCTATCCTCTGTAGATATATATGCATATTGGATTTTTTAGCAGCACCAGCTTTAGAAATGCATGTTCAGGGTGTGCCCCCCAACCCTTTGTTTGTTCGATGATAACAGTAAACAGGACAAATGGAGAAGGAGAATCTTCCGGGGGTAGAGACCACAATAGACAGTAAAAACTGACAGGTATTTTTTTATAATTTTACATTTTTAATTGTGCACTTCAACAATCCATACAGCATCTTTATATTGTGTAACTAACTATGGAGATAAAATGGTTACATTAGCATAAACAGAGATGTAAGGAGTACAGATGTAGTCTACAAGTCGGTAATTCGAGGGTAGGGTAGTCCTAATACTTTAGCAAGTATGAAATCAGCGTAGCCAATTCTCACTGACACCACTGTAACAATTAAATGTAGTAAACTCCTAAGTAGTGCCTTAAAAAGGACAGAACTGGAAAAGCAAAAACATTAAAGATTGACACTTTGGTGGAGCTCCAGTAGGAGCGAAGGTGCTGATGTATTCCAATCCCTCTCCACTCTATCCACAACTGAAGAAACAAGTCTTGTCTTTTATATACACTTATATTTCAGTTGGTAGGTCATTCCTCATAAACAAAGCTAACACATAGAAAAATAGACCTTTGCAGAAAAGATCATGACTGATGCTTATTTACCGAAGGACCCTAACAAAATCAAATGGGTAAATTCTTAGCTAAAGGTAGATTGATTATAAAATAATTCACAATGACCTTGGCAAACTCTGCCTGCTTTCAGCACACAGTCATCTGAAATGACGCTTGGAGTGGACAAAACTTCCCAAATCAGTGTGAGAAGCTTGAGTTTAAAAAGGTTACGGCCTTTAGACTGTGAAAAAACACTTTGTGATATAAAAATGTGCCACCCATACATATAAAGATTTTCATGAAAATGTTAAAGGCAAGTCATAGGGGGAACATGTAATAAATGAGATAGACATGACATTAACTTTTAACGGGAAGCATTAAAATAGACCTTTGGTGGAAAAGACCTCGATTTACTCCCAATCCTGCTCCATCATTAAAAGTAACAAAGGGAATGAAACACTTTTACAGAAATCACTGCTACATTAGCCATACCTGGTATTGCAACATCCAGCCATGTGATGTTTGCAAAAAAAGAGGATCAGAATTTAAGTAAAGCTGTTGAATGGCTGATTCTCCTCTACAGCAGAGACTTTCTGGTCAAATGAAAGGCTACTTGGGAATCCCAAAAGAGCAGATTATGTGACCAAACTAGTTATTTAATGACCTTGTTACCTTTTGGGTGGCCTCACACCTATGTGTGTGCTTCAACAACACATGTTACATTTTTGGGGCATGCTATGGATTTCTAATGAAAAACTAAAGCATGCCATGGTGGTAAACAACATTCCTGAGACAGCAAAGTTTTTTTTTAAAGTTGCCCTGAGCCTACCTACAGTATATATTAGAGATTGACCGAATATCGGCAAAGCCGATATATCGCGGGCCGATCTGCACTTTCCCTGATATATCGGAATTGGACACCAAGGTGACCGATATTACAAATATTTCTGGAAAGTGATTGTAGCGGAGTGATGCCTGCAGCTAGAGGCATCGACCCGGTACCGTCGTCCAAAGATAATGGTCGGCTGTCTTGTAAGGACAACCGATGCGGCTGAGAAGCCGCTCGGCTGTCATTACAAGGATCGGCTCTCCCAGGTTTCGAGTCATGACATCACTTCCGGGTACTCTGCGCCAAATTCAAAGAAATTACATCATTCAAAACAGCCAAACTTGGCGTTTTGAATGTTTTTAAGTGCAGAGGAGGGGTTTGAGGTCTCTTAGACCCCCAGATCCCTCCACAAGAGTAACTGTAAAAAAAAAAAATAATTAAAAAAACAAAAAAATTTTTAATGTACGAAAATATCGGCCAACATCGGCCGATACCAATATGCATTGACCAAAATATCAGTATCGGCAATAAAAAAACGATATTGATCGATCACTAGTATACATGTACCTGCGTAGCTATCTAAGCACACAGACCACTGTATTTAACCACTTCCTGTCCATAGGACGTACCCATACGTCCTTTTGATGGGAAGGGTGATATTTTGGTCATTGCTGTAGTGATTTTTTAGAGTTGCCGATGAAGAACAAAAAGAAGGTAATCCGAGTGGCTAAAGAGGCGCTATATTATTTTTACAGGCGGTGGAAGGGGGTTCCCCCTTTTACTGGCCGATCAGTGGCATCCAGTTCCTGGAACATAGTGAGAGGCACTGATGCTGTTCCTCCCACTGTGTGACATCAGAAACCAGAAGGAACAACGGATTTAGTGACTTCCGGTTTCCATCTCATGCAAACAAGCCGTTACCGGCTTGAAAAAGCATCAGATCAAACCGATCTTGGTTTGAATTAATGCTTTGGAAGCCAGAAGAGACCCCAGATCTTTCAAAAAAGAGGAACTGTCATGGCCCATGCTATCACAAGGGATGTTCATCCCTTCTGATAACAATAAAAGTAAAAAAATAAAATAAAGTTACAGTATAAAACAATATAAATAAAATAAAAAGTGTAAAAAATGTTTTTTCAAAGCAGCCCCATTCCCGCGTTCTGACACGCAAATGCAAATGCACATGTCAGTCCTGCACACATATGTAAAGGGCGACTGCACCACACAAGGTATCCCCCTGAACATTAGAGTGAAAGAAATAATTCTAGCACCAGACCTGTGTAACTCTAAACTGGGAACCCGTAAAGGTTTCTAAAACGCCGTCAATGGGGACTTTTAGGTACCGAAGTTTGGTGCCATTCCACGGGCATACACAATTTTAGGGTCCATTCACACTAGCGCGACTTGTCAGGTGACTTGGTCGCCTGACAAGTCCCGGTCGGTCGCCTGCCATTGATTAGCACAGGACCCGTTCTAATAGGAGCGACACAAGTCACTCCGACTTAGAAAAAGGGTCCTGTACTACTTTGGGGCGACCTGGAGGCGACTTGCATTGACTTCAATTATATGAAGTCCGTGCATGTCGCGCCGAGGTCTTCACAGGTCGCCCCAGCAAGTCGTGTCACCCCTGTCTGAATGGGCTCTTAAAGTGTGACTTGTTTTGTATCTATTTACTCAGCGCAACATTATCTTTTATACTTTACCAAACAGTGGGATATTATATTGTATGTTTGTGCAGTAAAATTAATTAAAGTGTATTTTTTTTTTAAATGCGTTCGAAAAACCGCTGCGCAATTACCGCGTGACATAAAAATTCGCAACACCCACCATTTTATTCTCTAGGGCTTCTGATTAAAAATATTTATAATGTTTGAGGGTTCCAAGTGGTTTTCTAGCAAAAAAATGATGTCAGAATTGGTCCGGATTGGAAGTGGTTAAACACTAGCTTCTACAGCAACCAATCAAACAACAGCTGTCAAATGCGAACCACAAGGACGGATTCCTCTGACACCTCTGCTTTTTTTCTTTACTCTGGATTTATACCTAAGTCCCATAACGTTTGCAAGATTTGTGAAATGACTTACTACTTCAGCTTACACACCTCAGTGGACATAGAATATTTCAGTTACTCTCAAGGCTTGACTGTCAAGAAAGCTTAGTTCCTACACTTACATGAAACGATAATTCACTTCAGTGAGTGTCACATTTATCATGAACCACATTATTCCTGTCAAAAATGTGAAAATAATGAGGTCAGTACACAGCACACTGTAATAGAGTAAGATGTGAAGCTCTTATATTGCTTGGACTCTGACAACGACAATGGCTTGTCAGCCTAAAAGATCATTCTGCAATTGCAGAGCTCTGTTTTTAGAACTGGTTCTGCAATCTTACTTTTGTGGAATGGAATCCAATCAGTGACATGGAGGTTACCGTAAAACAATGGCACTGCAATTTTTATGGTCATGCCAAATGTCAATAGGTGTGCTCCATAACTACAGCAATTTGTCCCAACAAACTTGGCAGCTGCTGAAGGAGTACCAAAATAAGGGTGTCCTAAAAATGTCTTTTAAAGCAAACGTATGGTTATTTTCAACATCTGAAACCGGCAGCACAGGAAAAAAAGCAGCCATGGTACCCGATGCATTTTTACCTTTTCAGTTTCCATAATATCCTGATAAAACAAAGCAGAGAAGAAGGGTAAAAAAAAAAACACTTACAGGCGGCCTCCGGGTTACAAACATCCAACTTAAGCCTCGTACACACGCACCGATTGTTGGCTGACCGATCGGCCGTCTTTTGTCCAGTGTTGTTGTGTTGGTTGGAATGTGCTCTAGACTGCACACAAATTTTGTCGGCCAACAAAAACCAACTTCAGAAGTGATGTCATGTGCTGGTTAACTTTTTGTGTGTTTTTTCTTCTCTGAGCATGCCCAGTCTTGCTCATCTGACTTTTGTCGGCCGAAATCTGTACTGACTGACGAACAATCGGTCGTTCTGGTGACGGCCAACAAAAATTTTATAGCATGCACACCAGATTTTGTTTGGCCGAAAAGTCGCAGTCAGTTGTCGGAAGCATCATACTAACAAGCCGACAATCGGCCGATCAGACGTTGGCCGGAAATTTACGGCCAACAATCGGTGCGTGTGTACGGGGCTTTACAAACGACTCCTACTTACAAACACAGGGAGGCAACAGAAAGTTGGAGGAAATCTACCCCTAGGAAGGGAAATTTACTCCTGCAGGAGTTATCATGGGAAAAAGATGTCTCTACTGAACCTTTATCACCAAACCTGGTTTCCACAACAACCCAAAATTTTCAAAATCCAATTGTCATAGGGACAGAAAGTGAGGTGAAATCTTCTGAACAGGGGCACAGACAGCAAAACAAATGTTACAGGGGTGTTACCCCTTCCCTATGCTATCCAAAAAACATAAAAATTATTATTTGACTGGAGCTACACTTAAAAAATGTACCTGTTCCCGACTTACAAACAAATTCAACTCAGGAACAGATCTTCAGACCCTATCTTGTTTGTAACCCGGGGACCACCTGTATACAACTGAAGTGAAAAACAGGCATATCAATGAATCCATAACATGCCGCGGGATGCCTCCTGGGAGTAAAGACAGCTGCAGGTGAAAGTTCCAGCCAACCAGCGGTGGGAAACCTGTGTCTCTGATCCAAGATGAAGAGCTGTGCTATTAGGACCAGCATCAAAGAGTTGATCAAAGTGATCAAAAAGTAAAAAATGTAAAAAACTTTTTACAGGGTAAACTATTTTGTTTTTTAGTTTTGGATAGAATGGAAAGGTATTAAAACACCTGCCAGTTTATATTGCTGTAAGTGTCCCCGGTAAGGAGATTCATCTTCTCTATTTGACCTGTTTACCACTATCACTGAAATAGAAAGTAAGAGAAATTACTCAAATATTGGGTTGTCCCCAGAAAAGTAGTAGAGAGGAAATCTTCCAATGGGGACACTAGTTCTGGTGACCTGGGGGTCCCCAAGAATTTTTTCTTGATTTATAGGGATTTCCTCTCACTTCCTGTTTTGGCTATGGGACAGGAAGTGAAGGAAGGAAAATCTTCGTAATTGGACACAGATGGCAAAAAAAATCTGACAGGGATAAAAAGGCCCACTCTTACGTTATCCAAAATAAAAATAAAAATAAAGTTTTGCCTACAGTTCTACCTTAAGCTGTAAAACAAAACAAAAAAAAACGCCCGACACTCCTAGGAGCCGCTATAAAAATGTCCAGTGTGCATGAGGCCTAAATGTCTGCAATTTAATGCAGTAAGTAGGTGATTCCTCATAAACAAAACTAAAGCTGGATACACACTATACAATTTTCTTTAGAATTTTTCCTATAGATTTACCAAAACCATATAATATGAGTTCAAATCTAAACACTTTAACCACTTGCCGACCGCCGCACGACTATCTACGTCGGCGGTCAGCCCCTCACAGGCAAACTAACGTAGGGCTACGTTGCTTGCTTGTGAGGGTCTAGGGAGCGAGCGCGCACCCCCGGAGGCGCGCTCCCGCGTGGTCACGGACCCCCCCGCGCGTGTGACCAGCGGACCCGATGTCCGCCGGCCACTCGGCGATCGGCGGGGGAGAGGGAGAATGTCAGGCAGCTTGTGTAAACAAGCTGCCTGTCATTCTCCTCGCTGTAAAGACACTGATCACATGGATCTACTATGTAGATCCGTTGATCAGTGTCCTTACAGCTCAAGCCACAGCCAATCACAGTAGAAAGCACGCCCCTAGGGACACACACAGCCCCTCCCTCCCAAATAAAGTTAACCCATTCACTACCAGTGTATTTTTACAGTAACAGTGCATATATATAGCACTGATTACTGTAGAAATGTCACTGGTACCCCCAAAAGTGTCAAAAATGTCAGTCAAGGGTCCGATCTGTCCGCCGCAATGTCGCAGTACCACAAAAAAATCGCAGATCGCCGCCATTACGCGTTAAAAAAAAAAAAATGACAAAAATCTTTCCCTTTGTTAGTAAACGCGATAACTTTTGCGCAAACCAATCAAAATACGCTTTTTTTTACCAAACATAGGTAGCATAAAACAAATTGGCCGAAAATGTTAAAAAATTTTGATTTTTACATTTTTTTTGGGGGGAATTTCATATAAAAAAATGTGAAAAATATTGCTATTTTTGCAAAATCGACGCTCTTTTTTTGTTTATAGCGCGTGATCAAAAAATCGCACAGGTGATCAAATACCACCAAAAGAAAGCTCTGTTTGTGGGAAAAAAAGGACGCCAAATTCGTTTAGGTACAGCGTCGCACGACCGCGCAATTGTCCGTTAAAGTCACGCAGTGCCGAATCGCAAAATACCCCCTGGTCGGAATGGGGGTAAAATCTTCCGGGGCTTAAGTGGTTAAATTTGTATGCAATCAGGCAGGCCCTTGCACTACATAGTTGAAGGTAAATCTAAAGGAAATCTAATAACAAAAGTTGTGCTGTGTGTATCCAGCTTAACACATAGAAAAATAAACACTGGAAGAGAAGGTCATCGAGAGATGAATAATTTGGGTAATAAAGCGGAGTTCCACCCAAAAGTGAAAGCTCTGCTTCCCCCCCTATGGTGCCACATTTGTTACCTTTCCTGGGGGAGCGGCTACCTGTCAAAAAAAGGTACCCATCCCCACTTCCGTGTAAGGGCGCCGCAGCGACCTACGCCATTTGCAGCCCCTCCTCCTTCCCCCCGCTGCCTTCTGGACACAGGTCCCAGAAGACAGCGGGATCATTCAGAAAGCGCAGCGTGACTAGCACATTCGCACTAAGAAACAGGCTGTGAAGCCGCAAAGCTTCACTTCCTGTTTCCCTTAGTAAGGATGCCGGCGCCAGCACCCGGAGCCAATGGATGGGTCGATTTTGGGTGCCGACATGGTGGGGTCCCTGGACAGGTAAGTGTCCTTAAATTAAAAGTCAACAACTACAGTATTTGTAACTGCTGACTTTTCATTATTTTTAATACAGGCTGAAAATCCGCTTTAACCACTTAAGCCCCGGAAGATTTTACCCCCTTCCTGACCAGGGCCTATTTTGCGATTCAGCACTGCGTGAAGTTAACGGACAACTGCGCGGTCGTGCAACGCTGTACCCAAACTAATTTGAAGTCCTTTTTTTCCCACAAACAGAGCTTTCTTTTGGTGATATTTGATCACCTGTGCGATTGATTTGATCATGCGCTATAAACAAAAAAAGAGCGTCAATTTTGCAAAAATAACAATATTTTTCACATTTTTTATACGAAATTCCCCCCAAAAAAATGTAAAAATCAAAATTTTTTAACATTTTCGGCCAATGTGTTTTATGCTACATATGTTTGGTAAAAAAAAAAAATCGCAAAAAGCGTATTTTGATTGGTTTGCGCAAAAGTTATCGCGTTTACTAACAAAGGGAAAGATTTTTGTCATTTTTGATGTTTTTTTTTAACGCGTAATGGCGGCGATCTGCGATTTTTTTCCGGTACTGCGACATTGCGGCACACAGATTAAACCCTTGACTGACATTTTTGACACTTTTTGGGGTTACCAGTGACATTTCTACAGTAATCAGTGCTATATATATGCACTGTTAGGGCTCTTTCACACGGGCGTTCCTTTTTTTTTGCCCGATCAGGTCCTTTTTTTTTTTTTTTTTTGTAACGGACACGGATGACACTTGTGTCATCCGGTCCGTATGTCCGTTTTTCATCCCATCCGTTTGCGGATGAAAAACTGACATAATGCATGTCTATGTAAATACGGATGTCTGCGGATGACACCACTGACATCCGTTTTTGCTTCAGTTCCGCTTTTTGAAAGGAAGAAAAAATAGGGTTCTCCTCCGTTCAAAAAAACTGAACTGAACTGACAAAAAATGGATGTCAGAGGATGATCATCCGATGACATCCGTATTTACATAGAGATACATTATGTCAGTTTTTCATCCGCAAACGGATGGGATGAAAAACGGACATACGGAACGCCCGTGTGAAAGAGCCCTAACTGTAACATTACACTGGCAGTGAAGGGGTTAACTTTTTTGAGAGGGAGGGCTATGTGTGTCCCTAGGGGCGTGATTCTAACTGTGATTGGCTGTTGCTTGATATGTATGAACAGTGATCAACGGTCCTATATAGTAGAACCGTATGATCATCATTCATACACCGGGGAGAATGACAGGCGGCTTGCTTACATTAGCCGCCTGCCTTTCTCCGTCTCCACGGACGATCGCGAGTGACCGGCGGACGATCGGGTCCGCCGGTCACACGCGCGGGGGGGGTCCGTGACCACTCGGGAGCGGGATCGCGCCTCCGGGGCGCGCACTCGCTCCCTAGACCCTCACAGGCTAGCGACGTAGACCTACGTCACTCTGCCTGTGAGCGGCTGACCGCCGCAGTAAATAGTCGTGCGGCGGTCGGCAAGTGGTTAACCATCGTGCACACCATGCGGTGGTGCATGATGCCTTCAAAAAGGACCGGGTCAGGGTGGAGTCTGGTCCGTCAGCAAAAACTGTCCACGAACACAATGATGAGCACAAAATGAATGTTGAACTAAAACAACACAAAATCTTTAAAAAAGTTAAACATATACATAAACATATACAAGGTGGTCCAGTCATACACCAACTGTGATCCTATGTAAGGTTTTTTTTTTCCCAAAAAGTGGCATTACAGTTTGTGATGAGTGTTGTAATGGCTTTCCGGATTGAGTGTTTCTGTAACCAAGGCTGCTTAGAGACATGGATGAGGTCAGGAAATGAAAGAAGGATACTTCTTAAGACTTAACCTTTTCTGCTCTATTAATCCTGAAGTCACCTGCGCCCTTGTCTGCACAGAGACTTAAGAACTACTGATCCCACTCAAGTCTAATTATTTCTCTTGAAATATGAGCGTACGCTAACTAGCTCCCAAAGCCTAACCAAACTGGATATTGGATTTTAATACATTTCTGTAATTATGACTTGTTCAGCTTTATAGTGTTTACATTAAATATAATTGAAGAGATAAGTACAGCAACATTACATGATAATTGAGCTCTACATTTTGTTTTCTAGGAAGTCTGTTAGCTTAAGGAATCATGTTAAAGAGACATGAACATCTTTATTATACCGGAAAGGTTTACGTCAAATATATTACAGGTTTACTTAGGGGTATTGAACAATTGTACACCCCAACACAGCCGTGGCCAAAAGTTTTGAGAAAGACACAAGTATTTATTTTCACAAAGTCTGCTGCTTCAGTGCCGGTTCACACTTATGCGATGCGGGAAGGCTGCGAATTCACAGCCTGTTTCCCGCATCGCAAACACACCCCTGGCAGTTCACACTGCCATATGCGATACGCTGGGGGGTGTCAATGAAGTCTTAACGACACCCCCAGTTTGATCGAATATCGCAGTGCGATCTGTACAGTTCGCACAGGATCGGATCGCACAAGTGTGAACCACTGTGCGATCCGATCCTGATGCGGCTGCAAAAAAGGGTCCTGTGCGACTTTGCTGCGGGTGCAGTGTGAATTTAGCCATACAAAGTGTATGGCTAAACTCGCACCGCACAGCCGATCGCATGTAATGAAGGAGCAGTGCGCTCCGACATTACATGCGATCGCCGCAGCCGCACATATGTGAACCGGCACTCAGTGTTTATGATGGCAATGTGCATATACTCCGGAATGTTATGAAGAGTGATCAGATTAATTGCAATTAATTGCAAAGTCCCTTTTTGCCATGAAAATGAACTGAATCCCCCCAAAAAAACATTTCCCCTGCATTTGTTAAGAAGGCTTCAGAGTGCTTAAAAAAGTCCAGCAAGTGCCAGGACCGTCTCCTTCAGCTGTCGGATTGGGACACCACCAGTGCAGAGCTTGCTCAGGAATAACAGCAGGCAGGTGTGAGTACATCTGCACACACAGTGAGGTTTAGCCTCCGTTCACATGTAGGCGTTTTGGGACGTTTTTGGGGAGTTTTTCTGCTCTAGGATCAGCTCTCAAAACACCCAACAAGACCAATCCTATTCATTTCAATGGCCCCTGTTCACATCTGAGCGTTTTGACGCTGTGAGCAAAACGCCCAACGCTCAAAAAAGTACATGAGCTTCTTTTTGGGCAGATTACAGGCGTTTTCCATTGGTCTCTATTCAATCTATAAACGCCTGCACAAAAAAACGCCTGTAAATCGCGGTAAAATCGCGGTAAAAAACGCACGAAAACGCTACACTCAGGTGTGAATGTAGCCTAAGACTTTTGGAGGATGGTCTGGTGTCAGAAAGGGCAGCAAAGAAGCCACTTTTCTCCATGAAAAACATCAGGGACAGACTAATATTCTGCAAAAGGTACAGAGATTGGACTTCTGAGGACTGGGGTAAAGTCATTTTCTCTGATGAATCCCCTTTCCAATTGTTTAAGGCATCCCGAAAAAAACTTGTCCAGAGAAGAAAAGGTGAGTGCTACCATCAGTCCTGTGTCATGCCAACAGTAAAGCATCCTGAGACCATTCATGTGTGAGGTTGCTTCTAAGACAAGGGAGTGGAATCATTTACATCAGGGGTGTCAAAATCAATTTCATCTTGGGCCGCATCAGAATTATGGTTGCCCCCAGAGGGCCGGTTCTATCTGTAGCCCACCACTATCAGAAGTCAAAAGCCCCCACCCTCCCTTACATCACAGTGCATCCGCTTTACTATGTGCTGCTGCTGGGAAGAAGCTGGAGGCAGAGCTGGGAAGCAGCAACTGCAAGGTCTGGAGGAGGGCTGCAGTCAGCTGCCAGAGTCTGCTGAATGCTGAGACCAATAGAGGCGGAGAGGAGGGGGTGCTGCGGCTGCACAGAGGTGCAGGATCTGTAAGAGGAGTTGTGTCCTCCTCTCTGCTGCCAACTGCAGTTTGGGGGGTGGTCCTCTCTGCAGCTGCAGGGGGAAGCACAAGGTCTGGTAGAGGAGTTCCGTCCTCTCTGCTGTCGTCTGCTGAACCAAGGTAGGGGCAGAGATGAGGGAGATGCAGCAGCTGCAGGAGAGGTGCAAGGGCCACATGAAATGGCCTGGAGGGCCGGATTTGGCCCGCGGGCCTTGTGTTGGACACCTGTGATTTACATCAATAGAATAAATTAATAAAGAATGGTACAAGAACATCCTCCGAGAGCAACTTCTGCCAACCATCCAAGAACAGTTTGGAGGAACAATGCATTTTCCAGCATGATGAAGCACCTTGCTAAAGGGCTAAAGTGATAACTAAGTGGCTTGGGGAGCAAAACATCAAAATTTTGGATCCATGACCAGAAAACTCCCCAGGCCTTAATCCCATTGAGAACTTGTGGTCAAGCCTCTAGAGGTAGTTGAACAAAAAAATAACCCATACATTCTGACAAACTCCAAGCATTGATTATGCAAGAATGGGCTGCTATCAGTCAGGATGTGGCCCAGAAGTTGATTGACAACATGCCACGGTGAATTGCAGAGGTTTTTAGGTGAACACTGCAAATATTGTCTCTTTGCATAAACTTCATGTAATTGTCAATAAAAGCCTTCAACACTTATGAATTGATGTCATTATAGTTCAGTATACCATAGTAACATCTGACAAAAAGATCTAAAAACACTGAAGCAGCAGACTTTGTATAAATTAATATTTATGTCATTCTCAAAACTTTTGGCCACGGCTGTAGACCAGAGCAATTTTTACATATATACAATAACTTTGTCATTAATTTAAGTGGTTGTAAACCCCATTCATGAAATTTGAGCTAAGCACCTATATATGTAGAGTTTACTTGTCTCTCTCCAAAGCTCTTAGTGTAGTTTCTCTCTGGTGCTTCGTTCTTCTGTTATCAGCATTAGTGACTTCTGACAAATTCTCAGACACATGAGATAACATGAGCTCAAAATTTGTGTCAGGGAGGGAGATAAGCAGGGAGCTTGTCTGTTCAGAATACATGCTCTACATATTCCTTTGAATGTGATTAGAAAAAAAAGGGAAAAAATATATTTTTAATGTTTTTTATATCTATACAAAAAATGTTTTGCCTTTCATTTCTATTTTAAACTGAATGGTTTGTTTAACAAGGTGGTCGTTTACAATAACTTTAAAGTGATACTAAACACACACTGCTTGGTTTACATTATCCATTCTCTTCCTGTATGCAGATGATTGCACTGTAATTATTTAAATAAAAAAACATCTAAGCGCTTTCTTTTCTAATCGATATACAGCTGTCACAGGACCCAGCTCTTTCTCAGCCTGTCTGCAGGGAAACAGTGGCAGGAGGAGCTTCTAGTTCTATGCTGCAGGTCACATGTTAAAAAAAACTGTAAACAAACTGTTTTAAATTGCCATACAAATACAGTATCACACAAAAGTGAGTACCCCCTACATGTTTGTAAATATTTTATTATATCTTTTCATGTTACAACACTGAAGAAATGACACTTTGCTACAATGTAAAGTAATGAGTGTACAGCTTGTATAAGAATGTAAATTTGCTTTCCCTCAAAATAACTCAACACACAGCCATTAATGTCCAAACCGCTGGCAACAAAAGTGAGCACACCCCTAAGTGAAAATGTCCAAATTGGGCCCACGTAGCCATTTCCCTCACTGGTGTCATATGATTCTTTAGTGTTACAAGGTCTCAGATGTGAATCGGGAGTAGGTGTGTTAAATGCGGTGTTATCGCTCTCACTCATATTGGTCACTGGAAGTTCAACATGACACCTCATTGCAAAGAACTCTCTGAGGATCTGAAAAAAAGAATTGTTGCGCTACATAAAGATGGCCTAGGCTATAGGAAGATTGCCATGACCCTAAAAATGAGCTGCAGCACGGTGGCCAAGACCATACAGTGGTTTACCAGGACAGGTTTCTCCATAAAAGTTGAGTGCACGTGCTCAGCGTCATATCCAGAGGTTGTCTTTGGGAAATAGACATATGAGTGCTGCAGAAGTTTAAGGGGTGGGTGGTCAGCGTGTCAGTGCTCAGACCATACGTCACACACTGCATCAAATTGGCAGCATGGCTGTCATCCCAGAAGGAAGCCTCTTCTAAAGATGATGCACAAGAAAGCCCGCAAACAGTTTGCTGAAGACAAGCAGACTAAGGACATGGATTACTGGAACCATGTTCTGTGGTCTGATGAGACCAAGATAAACCTATTTGGTTCAGATGGTGTCAAGCGTGTGTGGCAGCAACCAGGTGAGGAGTACAAAGACAAGTGTGTCTTGCCTAAAGTCAAGCATGGTGGTGGGAGTGTCATGGTCTGGGGCTGCATGAGTGCTGCCAGCACTGGGGAGCTACTATTCATTGAGGGAACCATGAATGCCAACATGTACTGTGATATACTAAAGCAGAGCATGATCCCTTTCCTTCGGAGACTGGGCCACAGGGCAGTATTCCCACATGATAACGACCCCAAACACACCTCCATGACGACCACTGCCTTGCTAAAGAAGCTGAGAGTAAAGGTGATGGACTGGACAAGCACGTCTCCATCCCTAAACCCTGTTGAGCATCTGTGGGGCATCTTCAAATGAAAGGTGGAGGCGCGCAAGGTCTCTAACTGCCACCAGCTCCAAGATGTAGTCATGGAGAAGTGGAAGAGGACTCCAGTGGTAACCTGTGAAGCTCTGGTGAACTCCATGCCCAAGAGGGTTAAGGCTGTGCTGGAAAATAATGGTAGCCACACAAAATATTGACACTTTGGGCCCTATTTGGACATTTTTACTTAGGGGTGTACTCACTTTTGTTGCCAGCGGTTTAGACATTAATGGTTGTGTGTTGAGTTATTTTGAGGGGATAACAAATTTACACTGCTATTCAAGCTGTACACTCACTACTTTACATTGTAGCAAAGTGTTATTTCTTCAGTGTTGTCACATGAAAAGATATAATAAAATATTTACAAAAATGTGTGGGGTGTACTCACTTTTGTGAGATACTGTATATATTTGAAATTAAATCTTTAATATTTTTTGTCAATAACAATGTCGTGTGCAGATTTCTGCCAGTCACAGGCTGTGTCAAGCCCCTCTGGCCTGTGTCTTAAAAAAACAGGCAGGTGAAGCCTCCATCAATCAAGATGTAATATCCCACCCCCTTTGTGTTTAGTTTCTTAGTGGGCATAGAGGAGGAGGAGGAGGTTGGGAGTGGGCTGTCATTTACCACTGTGCCTGTGCCCAAATGTGACTTTATAGTTACATGGGCTTCTCAGATGTGATAGGGAGAAAAAACTAAGTAGAAAAACATTGAAAACTGAGCATGTGCACTAGCTGCCATTGCCAACACTGCTCTGAAAAATTCACAACTGCAGTGGGAACATGGATCGGAGGGGGAGACAGAGAACAGAAGGATCAACCAGGTTTTTGCAGAATGCAGAAAATGAATCCCATAGTGGCTAAATGAGTATTAACAGTATGTAATACAGCATTTATTGACAGTTTGGTGGGTAGTGGGTTTAATGACACTTTAAGATAACAAAGTAATGCATATATATTTTTAGGGATATTCAAGGCCTTTATTTTGTGATGATGTCTTGCCCTGATTAAAATGACACTAAAATTATGATTCTGATACAAATCATTGCAAAGTTTTTGTTTTTATTTTTAAAGAAACAATTTGTTTTCCAACTGTGCACTTTAAATTATTAAAAACAAGAAAAAAAATTAAATATGAATGCTTTGAAAAGTAAAAAAAAATATAACAGAACAATAAAAATGTTAACATTTACACACCAATTCTTGGCTGCCACTTTGAAAGCCAGGAAATGCCAGCAAATGCAAGGTGGGGAGTGGCTTTGAGGTAGAGGGATGGGGCATACTACACACACCCTGTAGACAAGCTATACACACCCAATAAACTTTAGCAAAGTCTACAAGTGATTAACAACTTCCCACCATTAGGATGTACCCGTACGTCCTATGACTTTAGTAGTTGTACCGGGGTCATGGCTGCAGCTGCATTTATGACCCTGGTATCTTTCTTTTTCAGTCAGCCATGTTAAATATTGTAAATGTGATCCCAGTGGCTATAGTGCCCCTGGATCGCTTTTACATGTAGTGGAAGGAGATTCACCCCTCCCGCAGCCTCCCTGAGCTCTCCTGGTCCCTTGGAGAGCCTGGGACTGAAACTTGCAGTTTCGTCAGCTGATGAAGGAGGAACAGAAGTTCCCTGATCATCTCTATGGTCTATAAAACCAGAAACAAAGTTTACATGCCCTTACCAGCTTGTAACAGCATCCGATGAAAATAATCTCAGTTTGATCAGATGCTTTTGAGAGCAGAGGAGAGATCTAAAGTCTATTAGTTGATTCAAAAAAAGTAAAATAAAGAGAAAATGGAAAAAACTGTTTAAATAAACTGAATAATAATTATAAAAAAATTTAAAGCACCCCTGTCCCCCCGTGCTCAAACGCAGAGGTGAATACATATGTAGCGCCATCCTGCCGAGTCCATGACTATATTGGGGAACAGAAAAATGAGCGCCAGTCACTTTTTTTTCTTTCTCAGAATTTTAATGTCAAACTGAGGAAGTGGTTGGAGGAGAGACCTGCCTTCATCCTGGCTTTCTCCAGTAAGGGGCTTTCCATGGATCTTCTCCCCTTGGCTCAGCTTCCTTAGCATAGATAGGTCCCAAATAGGCTTCAGAACCTAATCATAGAGCGCTCTCTAGCAGCACCCCCTAAGGCCTTATCCTGAGGCAAGAGAGCTAGCAAATGGACTGTCCCAACTATTTATATCCAACCCCAGCATGCACCAATGTCCATGAACCTCCTACTGGGCTGGGTGAAGGAGATATAAATATTTATAACTCATCCTGTTTGTGAAATATCATACTATGGCCTGTGGTATCACTGACACCTACTGACGACAATGAGAAATGCACAACCCAGCTGAGCTTAGAGAAAGCCCAAATACAAACTTTGTAATCAGTCTGAGCTGCCTACAGCCCAGCCAAAAACTAAATTTACATAGCAGCCCCAGTTTAGGACCAGAGGGCTAAACATACGCTGGTCCCACAAGCTTTTGTAAACAGTGATGGCACCACAGTATGACTGAAAACATCATAGCAAAAGCAATCACTGCAGCACCCGACCTTCAGTGTAGCTCCAAACTGGTAACCTGTAAAAGCTTTTAAAATGTCATCTTTGGAGACCCTAAATACCATAGTTGCCATTCCACAGGTGTACACAATTTTAAAGTGTGATAAGTTAGGTATCTATTTACTGGGCGTAACATCATCTTTTATATTTTAAACCATTGGGTATTATAGTGTGTCTGTTTGCACTAAAATTCACCAAAGTTTATTTTTTACAAAAAAATTGCATTTGAAAAACCCTTGCACAAATATTGTGTGACATAAAAAATTGCAACAACCAACATTTTTTTCTTCCGGGCCTTTGCTTTCAGAAAATATATCATGTTTGATGGGTCTAAGTAGTTATCTAGTAAAAAAAAATAAAAAAATGCAGATTTTTACATTTATGAATAAAGGGTCAGAACTGGCTTGGGCAGCTAGTGGTTAATATAAAGACAGAGGCTTATTCAGCGCTATAATCCAAAAAAAATAGAGAGAAATAAGCAGCTGGACACCGGTATTGGTCAATACTAACAAATCCAAAAACAGGCAAAAAATGTAAAAAATGGTGCAGCGCTAAAATGTTAAAAACAATAAAACAGCAGCAATGTCCATATTGATCTGGGAATGTTCATAAGTTCAAAGCCAGGCTTGAGGTAAAGGTGACCCGTGTATAGAAGTAGACAAAACACCAAACATGCGTGATTCCACCACCACAGTTAATGCCAGCCTCTCACCTCCATGCACTGACCACAAGGGCCATTGCGCTTTAACATAGACTCTGGTGAACTTCTCCTATCCCAGTCTTAAGATCATGGAAGCCACAGCACCTCAGCAAGGCAGCATAAAGATTCCACATGGAAGGATAACAAAGGACACCTAGTGCTTTCCGTTTAAAATTGGGTACATTTATTCAAAGTAAAAAGGTTACTCACAAACATAGCACTATTCCTAGTGCATCTGGAACAGCATGTCAAACATCTAACGATGTGCTCGAGCGTGCGGTCCTCTCAGAGCGTCGCGGGTGACGTCACAGCTCCTCCCCCGTACGCGTTGCGTCAGTGGGCGTTGACTTCTTCAGCAGGGGTACGGAGCGGGCGGCACCCGCACGCCTTATATAAACCGCTTGCCGAATGTATAACTTACATATACAGAGGCAAGGCGGCTCTACTGTGCAGGGTCACGTACCTAGTATGTGATCCTGCACTTCTGGGTCTGGGGCACATGCCACTGGGGGTCCCCACTCCTGATGTAATTAGACACAGTGGGAGCTGATCGGTGGGTAAGGGGGACTCGATGTATACAGGCAGAACAGCGGTCCGACGCAATTCTGCTTTAAGTTGCTGATCGCTACCATTACTAGAAAAAAAGAATAAACTTAAAAATAATATATATTATTTTTGGGATTATTCAAATTTTTTTAACCAAAAATATGTAGCAAATACATATTGGCCTAAATTGATTAAGAACTTAGAATTTTTTTATTGGATATATTTTATAGCAGAAAGTAAAATATATACATATATATATATATATATATATATATTTTTTTTTTTTTTTTTTATTGTCTGTCTTTTTTGTTTTTAGAGCAAAAAATAAAAACGGCAAAGGTGATCAAATACCACCAAAAGAAAGCTCTATTTGTGGGGAAAAAAGGATATAAATTTTATTTGGGTACATTGCCGCACGATCGCGCAATTCTCAATTAAATTAGGCCAGTGTCATATCGCAAAAAATTGTCTGGTCATGAAGGGGGGGGGGGGGAAACCTTCCGGAGGGAAAGTGGTTAAAGAACATATTAAACATTTTAAAAATGTTCTACCCAGAACATATTTGGCTCAATTCACAAAGCAAACACATAGGGATACGTCCACAATCTTCCTGTGTAACAATGTTTATTGACCACACAAAGAATGTCCTTGGAAATGGATCCAACTCTTTTAATCAGGTATATGATCCACAGCAGTGCATGTGTTCTGCACTCCATATTCTGTATTTATTATTAATGAATACAGAACTGCATTAATGTGCATTTTATGTCTGCCTGGAGTCCAGCTTTAAGGTAATCCCAGTAATAGCTCAGAACGTGTACTTGCTAAACATTTGCTACGGTTGCCCTTTAAGATCAACATGCAGAAGGGACAATATAGAACTATTAAAAGAATATTAGGAAAAGTATTCATTTCAGTGGCCTGTGTTTCAACGTAAAGCTTACTTTTATTGCTGCTTTGCTAAATAGATTTATTGTGGATTAAATAAATACACCTGATTGAAGAGTAATCCTGTTAAAAGAGAAAATTATCCTGGCTGCATGAGCTCTGTATTTGCCATAAAATCTCCCTAAATTGATATGGAGGACTGTAATGACTCTGAAATCAGCATAATCTCTTTGTATTGAACACAATCATAAAATACACTGAAAATTCCGACTGTTTAAGTAGGGACGCAGAACATGCATAAAGAATAAATGTGCACTCTTTTCAATTGTTTTCTGACAATACAACTCCATTTCAGTTCCTTCTTTGCATTTGTTGTTCATTTTTTTTTTTTTTTTTTTTTTTAATTTTACAGCAGAAATAGAACATTTTCGAAAGCTGGCCATACAGCATATTGGGACATTGTTGATCCTGTATCCCAAAAAGTAATATGTTCAAATGACCCCCTTTGATGTTTCGATACTGCTGTATGAAGGTTGGTGCAGGCCTTTTTTCTATTAGAAGACCTGATTTATTGCCTAAGTGCAGTCAAAGTTAAAAAAAAACACACAAATTACATTATACTTAAAGAGGTTGTAAACCCACTTCACAAACTTTTACCTATAGGTAAGCTTATATTAAGGCTTACCTATAGGTGCTATAAATATCTCCTAAACCTGCACCGTTTAGGAGATATTTAGAGTGCATACTGCCGATGACGTCATCGGCGCATGCGCTCCGAAGGAACGGCCACCCGTGCCGTTCCTTCAGAGTCCTATGCCGTGAACGGCGGCTCCCGCGCGCACGCGCGGGAGTCATGTAATCGCCATCTGATTGGCCGGAGGACGCGAACCCGGAAGCAGGACTGCCAGACATGTCGGCTGTCCTGACGCTGAGGGGGCGGCACGGCGGGGGCTTCGTTTTAAGATAAGTACTTCATAATGAGCTAGTATGCGATGCATACTAGCTCATTATGCCTTTCTCTTTGCAGGGCTTTTTTTTTCTCGTTTTTTTTAAGTGACTTTACTTCCTCTTTAACTTATAGTTCGCAGAAGGTGTTCCTTCCTTCGGTTTCTTTTGTTAGGTGAAAATCCTCCTCCATTGATTCCCCCCCACAATCTTCCGGTGTGGTGGAAGGTTGATAGAACTCTGGAAGCTGCCACAGGTTTTCATTAAGAGTGCCTGACTATGCCCGCCAAGCCACTACTACAGCTTCTACGAATGGACAGTTATGTATCAATGGAGGGGGGCAGGCCTTTTAATCATCTGCCCATCCTCTATTTATAGATTCTATGAATGGAGAAGCTAAGTATAATGGGCGGACATTGTTGGGCACTCTTGACGAGAGCATGGGACAGTTTCCACAGTTCTATTAAACCCCACCGCACTGGAAGATTCCAGCAGCAGGGGTGGGAGGATTTAATCTAACAGAAGACTCATTAGCACAAGGGACACATCCTACTGACTGTAAAGCCATCCATAGATGGTTTGAATCTAGGATAGTCCCGCAGATTCAAACCATCTATGGGCAGGATAATTCTGCCCATCCATCGATCGACTTGGGTACAACTAGCAAGTCGTATTTGTGATTATTGACAGTGGCTATAGCTGCTAGCAATAATCACTATGTTCTACCGGCAGGGATGGCTCCTCACTCCCCTTCCCTGGGAGAGTACAATAGCTCGGATGTAGGAATTCCCTCTTCAACACCTGTGGTTGCAGGAAAGAAAATTGTATCATCTATTGCCTGCCTAAGTAATGCTCCCTTTATTTATGCACTTAGGCTTTAAATCTGACCAGAGACAGGAATTCAAAAGATCATAAACAGGATGATGACCCTACTCATGCTAGTGGTTTCATTGCTGTAGGACAGGGACATCCAAACTACGGCCCTCCAGCTGTTGCGGAACTACACGTCCCATGAGGCACTCACAAACATGACTAGGCATGATGGGAACTGTAGTTCCTAAACAACTGGAGGGCCAAAGTTTGGAGACCCCTTCTGTAGGAGGTATTATTAAAAGCAAATTTAATTTACTTCTTCTTTACCTCTGCCACTTAGCTTAAACAATTAGTGATCTTTTCATCCCTTTTAAAGCCAAAGTGTTTTTGGGATAGAATGGGAAAAAGTTAACGCCCCTGTAAAGTTTTTTTCTCCTCCATCAGGAGACTTCCCGTTCCATAGACACAGCAGTAAGTACGAGGGAGATCTCTCACCTTTAAACATTGGAAATGGAAACCTAATACATTTGGATTCCCCATTATTTTCTCTACTGGAAATATTGGGCAACATGACCAGTAGTGTATCTCTTCAGCAGAGACACAAATAGCAATAGGCACCAGACCGAGGTCCTAGCCCTTCCACATTCTACCCAAAAACGTGAAAGTTTTGACTTTGCATGCACTTTAATCAGAAATAACGGGAGATGTTATTTCACTATAGGATGTTTTGCCACCAGACAAGCAAGCCTCTTTATCTGGGACAGTGTGTAATGCACAGGTAGTGGAGGAGAAAATCTTGTCCATCCTATTTAGCAAAATGCACTGGAACGGTCAGATTTTTTGGGGACCTTTGGTGAACAGCAAGTCATGCCACAGAATCTCAACTAGAATTAGGCCTGGCCTTAAACTGGGTAACAGTTAGGTTTGTGGTTCCAAGTCCGAGACCACATGGTGACACGTGACGACATAAGGGGTGGGCTCTCTGGGCGATGTAACCAGTTGGCCATACCCCATGGCTATATAAGAAGCTGCAAAGAGCGGAGCTGGCATAATCATGGGAGACAGCATTGGAGGAGGACCGGGTCAGGGGCGGAGAAGACTGGAGGCACAGAAGATCGGAGGAAGAACACTGGGGGGAGAAGATCGGAGGAAGAACACTGGGGGGAGAAGATCGGAGGAAGAACACTCGGGGGAGAAGATCGGAGGAAGAACACTCGGGGGAGAAGATCGGAGGAAGAAGACCATCTCTTGTCATTATTTACACTACACTGCCTTTTTTGGGGTGAATGGGTAGGGGTACAATGTACCCCATACTCATTCAAATAGGGGGGGGCGGGATCTGGGGGCCCCCTTGTGATCCACAGAAGTGCAGCCAAATGAGCTTTGACTGTACTTCTCCTTTAATCACATTCTGCCCAGCCTATAACAAAATGATGGCCAGGCGGTGGCTCTCCTGTTCTGAATGGATGACGTCTGAGGTCCAGGAGAACAAGCTGCTCATGGAGATCAGTAGTGAGGTGTGTCGCTCTAATTACATTGGCTCTTTACCATGTGATCAGCTGTGTCCAATCACAGCTGATCACAGCGTTAATAGGAAGTGCCAGTTCGGCATTCTTCAGTATGTAAGTATAGGAGAGCTGATAAGCAGTTCTCCTGACAGGGGAGGTGTGCATTGATAATCAGCGCAGTGATTATCAGTGCAGCCCCATCAGAGATGCCCACCAGTGCAAACCTGTGGTGCCCAACTGTGATGCCAATCAGTGCCTATCAGTGATGCCAATAATTGTCCATCAGTAATGCTTGCCAGTGCCTCATCAGTGCTGCCATTCAGTGCCATCTATCAGTGCCGCCTATCAGTGCCCATCATTGCTGCCTATCAGTGCCATCTATCAGTGCCCATTAGTGCTGCATATCAGTGCTGCCTATAAGTGCCCATCAGTGCTGCATATCAGTGTTACCTATCAGTGCCCGTCAGTGCAGGCTCATCAATGCCCGTCAGTGCAGCCTCATCAGTGCCTGCCAGTAAAGGAAAAAACATACTTTTTCCAAAATTTTATAACAGAAACAAAGAAAAACTTTGATCTTTTTTTTATTTTTTTAGCAAAAAATAAAAAAAACCCAGTGGTGATCAAATACCACCAAATGTTATTGACCATGCAATTGTCATTCAAAGTTTGACAGCGCTGAAATTTGACCTGGACAGGAAGGGGGTGAAATTTCCCAGTAGTGAAGTGGTTAATCATCACTGGTTCTTGGAAAAATGCCAGAAAATAGATGGTGATCCTATGTGGTACCTCTGCACTAGTGATCGACAGATATCTCATTTTTTCGTTGCTGATACCGATACCGATATTTTGGTCATCGCATAGTGGTATCGGCCGATATGGGCCCATATTTTTTTACATAAAAAAAAAATGTAAAAAACAATTTTTTTTTATTTATTTTTTTTGACCGGTACTTTTGTGGACGGATCTGGGAGTCTAAAAGACCCCAAACCCCTCCTCTGCACCTAAAAGCATTCAAAACGCCAAGTTTGGCTGTTTTGAATGCTGTCATTTTTTTTTTAATCTGGCACCAGACAGTACTCAGAAGTGATGTCACTAATGACATCACTTCCGGGTTTTTGCATGGAGACCCGATCAGAGCCGAATGCAGCTTTGATCGGATCTTCGGCGGCCGTGCAGGCTGGTTGTCCCAGTCTCCCGGTGGGATGGGAGACCCGGGCAAGCAGCGGAAGGCCAGTGTTCTTCCTCCGATCTTCTGTGCCTCCAGTCTTCTCCGCCGATAACCCGGTCCTCCTCCAATGCTGTCTCCCATGATTATGCCAGCTCCGCTCTTTGCAGCTTCTTATATAGCCATGGGGTATGGCCAACTGGTTACATCGCCCAGAGAGCCCACCCCTTATGTCGTCACGTGTCACCATGTGGTCTCGGACTTGGAACCACAAACCTAACTGTCTGAGAATTACCCAGTATAAGGCCTTCCGCTCCTTGTAATGACACCCGAGCGGCTTCTCAGCTGCATCGGTTGTCATTACAAGACAGCAGACCGTTGGCTATGGACGCCGGTACCGGGGTGATGCCACTAGCTGCAGGCATCACTCCGGTACAAGCACTTTCCGAAATATCGGCAATATCGGTCACCTCCGTGGCTGATTCTGATATATCAGGGAAAGTGCATATCAGCCCTCGATATATCGGCTTTGCCAATAATCGGTCGATCCCTACACTGCACAAATACATGTATATATCATGTAAGCAAGATGGGTTTATCTTGATTGATGCATCGGAAATCAGACAACCCACAACCATGTTGAGTGACTGTTCCATAAGAAGAAAGTGGTTGGGGGTTGCTGGAACCTATTGGAAAAGCAATCACCAGTTGGACCATAAAACATCCATCTAATGCCTGTTGGTGCATTCAGCAAAAGGTACAAAAGCGCTTTTTTTTTTATTTCACCTACCACTGTCAGTTCTAAACAATCTATGGGCTATTTCATGATAGAAAAGTGGAGAACTGGACGACCAGCAAAGATTTCTTACAGTGCCATAGTTCAGAAAAAAATAAAAAATAAAACGTTGGTCACGTGTGCCACTAAAACATGGGACACAAAAATGCAGGATTTGTATAAACACAAAACAACAACAGTTCTCTGGTGCCATTCCAACCCCAATCGATAGTTAAACAATAACAAAACAAGCTTCTCAAATTACAATGTTTCACTGTCACAACAGCTCAATCTAATGAACTACTCTGTGTCATCTTCTCTATAGAGCGATCTGTCAGCGATTGCAGGAAAACAAGGCCATTTTCAGCAGCGCCTTGCAAAACACAAAGCTCCGCAGGCAGAAAGCTGAGCGGGCATCAGAAGGCACCAAGTGCCATTATACTGGAGACAAGACTCTGAAATCAGTACACGTAAAATACTGGAAAATATTCTACAAAATATATTGTACTTTCCAAACTCTTATACACTATATTGCGAAAAGTATTGGGACGCCTGCCTTTACACGCACATGAGCTTTAACCGGTTGCCGACCGCCGCACGACTATATACTGCGGTGGTCAGCCCCGGCCAGGCAGAGTGACGTCACTTGCCTGTCACCTCCTTGTGAGCCAATAGCGGGCGCGCCAAGGAAGGCCAAGGAACACAAAAAAGCAAAATGCAATGTTTGGTATAAAACTAACCCTGCACATCACCCTGAACACACCATCCCCACCAGAAACATGGTGGTGGCAGCATTATGTTGTGGGGACGCTTTTCTTCAGCAGGGACAGGGAAGCTGCTCAGAGTTGATGGGAAGATGGATGGAGCCAAATACAGGGAAATCTTAGAAGAAAACCTGTTAAGAGGCGGCAAAAGACTTGAGACTGGGGCAGAGGTTCACCTTCCAGCAGGACAACGACCCTAAACATACAGCCAGAGTTACAATAGAATGGTTTAGATTAAAAAAAAACATGTGTTAGAATGGCCCAGTCAAAGTCTAGACCTAAATCCCATTGAGAATCTGTGGCAAGACTTAAAAATTGCTGTTCACAGACGCTCTCCATCCAATCTGACAGAGCTTGAGATATTTTGGAAAGAAGAATGGGCAAAAATCTCCCTCTCTAGATGTGCAAAGCTGGTAGAGACATCCCCAAAAAGACTTGCAGCTGTAATTGCAGGGAAATGTAATGACTCAGAGGGGGTGAATACAAATGCACGCCACACTTTTCACATATTTATTTGTAAAAAATTTTGAAAACCATTTATCATTTTCCTTCCACTTCACAATTATGTGCCACTTTTAAGTTTTTGGTTGTAACATGACAAAATGTGGAAAACGACAAGGGGTGTGAATACTTTTTCAAGGCACTGTATACATATATACACACACACACAGTATATGGCCACATACCTGTATATATCTCTATTATTCCTTTCTCCTTGAAAACACATTTATTGCTAATTGATTTTTATTTATCTCACCAAAATGCACTTCCACTTGATAATGTATCCAAAGAAATATACTGTATATACATCACACCTAATGAAGGTTAGGGTACTTAAACATCAATGCTATGCATTAACCTTGTTCAGAAAGACGGACGTCAGACAAAGAGTTTTCCATCATACTGGATTTCACAGAATTTTCCCCTTCACCTCTGCACAATGTGGTTTTCACTTTACCGGAAGAAATAAGAATAAGAAGGGATCATAAAACATAAATATGTTTTTCTTTAACCAGATCTCTATGTCTGTTGTAACAGCTAGTCTCAGAGAGAATGTGTATTTACGGGGACAAGAATGTGAGGCACCTCTGTTTATCATCCTTCATCTGCGGAATCTGATGAACCTCATAGGTCAAGTCTAATACAGGGAATTGTGACTGTAACATGGCAGAAAGCAACCAAGAATGAGATGATGCGACACACAATCCGAGGAGTGAGCAGCGGGAGAGAGAAATACATCTATAGTCTTACCTGACCAGCTTAACAGGGAAGCACGGAGCTATTCTGTATATTAGGGGACAGACAGACAGACGGAGATAGAGAGAGAGAAAGAAAGAGAGAGGAAGCAGAGAGAAGAAGAGTGTGAGCACAAGAGAGATAGATAATTAGATAGTTGCACTTTTACGTTGCATCCAGAGTCCTTGATCGGGTTCTAGACATGCGCGGTTCGTTTCGTTCCCGGGCTTTCCGTTCAGGTCCGCCTGACAGTTTTTCAGGCGGACCGGATTGGATGCTCCATGCACCCCTATGGAGCAGCGGATGTCAGTGGTGACATTTCCATTGACACCCACTGCTATCCGATCCTGTCCGTGAAATCCGGGCGGATGGAAACCCTATTTTCCATCCATTTGGAGGATCGGATCGGATGAAAATGGACAGGCGGTCCCTTTTCATCCAATCTCCCATAAAGGAGAGCGGGAATCTGACAGCTCTGTCTCTGCAAAGTAAGCGGAGACGGACCTGTCATCCGCCTGCTCAGCGGATCGATCCCCCGCTGAGCAAAAAGGAGTCCGCAGGGTGGAAAGCCTGTGTGAAAGGACTCGTAATATTCAGACAAATTTTTCGTTATTCGGAGATTGGGATATATCCGAATCACCGAATTACAATACAAACAAATTTTACCGAATTCTCCGAATAACGAAATGAAATTGGTCCAAATTTCCAAAATTCAAATTGAAATTAGAATCTAATTTTACATCGAATTCCATTCAAATTCGAACTGTAAAGAAATTGTTGAAATCCAAGACTGTGTGTGTTATTAGTGTACCATTTCAATGAAATTGTCATTGGAATCATTTGATGCAAATTTTTATTTTGTTCATTTACTTTCCAAGTGTAAAGTTGATAAAAAGAAACCAGGAAAATATAAATATTTAAAGCATTTCTCAATAAAGAATAGTGATAATATAGTAAATATAAAATCACACCCAGCGCCACCGGTAACTATATTAAGTAAAACCAAGAGCTGCCACTATCATGCAACATCAATTAAAACTGACAAGTTAGTGAAAAAATAATAAATATTGATTTGCCCCAACATTAGTAGCACTAAAAGTCATGCATCCAACAGGATTTAAACATAAGAGCACAAAAAGTTCACTTAGAAATCCACCACGTGATAAAATATTAGTGTTGTAGTAATAACACCGCTATGTTGTCCGGAAGTTTTTAAGCTGTTATGGATGAGTAACACTTTCACCACACCACGTGACTTCCTCTCTCCATCGGCAAACAAACTCACCAGTTAGTAATAAATATGAGCCTTGCGTATAAAGCATAGATTCCACTTCTCCACCTCCAACACTTGATCAATGCTTATATAAAAAATAATATAAAGCAATACATAGAGTAAACCTGTTTTCAGAATTTATTAGTCAACATCCCACTTGAAATACAACTCACATGGTAAACATAGGGATACTAGTTCTGGTGACCTTGGGGTCCCTAAGGAATTAACTTAATTTTCAGAGATTTTTTCTCACTTCCTGTTTGGCTATGGGACAGGAAGTGAAGGGAAATCTCCGCAATAGGCCACAGATGGCAAAATAAAAAAAAAAAATCAGACCGGGGTTATAACCCTTCCTTACTGTATCCAAAATGAAAAAAAAAAAAAGTTTTGCCTATAGTTCTACTTTAGGTTCTTCTTTCAGGAACTTTAAGGCCCCTTTCACACAGGCGGATCTGAACGGTCCCCCCATGCACCTCTATGGGGGATCGGATGTCAGCGGAGACATTACCGCTGACACCCGATCCGATCCATCAAATCTGGACGGATGGAAACCCTATTTTCCATTAATCCAGCGGATGGGATCGGATAGGATCGGATGATAATGGACAGACGGTCCGTTCCCATCCGATTTCCCCCATAGAGATGCATGGGGAACTGACAGCTGTGTCTCCGCACAGCTGTCATCCTCCTGCTCAGCGGGGGATCGGCGGATCGTTTCCTCGCTGAGAAAAACGGAATCCGTCCAACGGACGGAGTGTGTGAAAGGAGCCTAAAACATGAGGCCAATTACTCATGCAAGGACTCAAATGACTACATTTCCAGGAAGTAAAGCATGACACACAAGATATAACCCTATTGTGCCCCAAAAGATTTTGGGAGAGGTACCCAAGCATGTAAAATTTCCCAGTGAACCCCAAACCCTTGCTTCATGCACATAAATTCCATATGGATGTACTTGTACTGGACTAATTATGTCATCGGTATCTGATTGAGACCAATCAACAATAATTAAAAGAAAATAGCACAGCACCAATACTGAAGAAAATTATAAACGCAACACTTGTTTTTGCCCCAATTTTTCATGAGCTGATCTCAAAGATCTAAGAAAACCGGGATTCATCCATGAAGAGAACACCTCTCCAAAGTGCCAGACGCCATCGAATGTGAGCATTTGCAACGAACTGCAGTCAGGTGGAGACCCCGATGAGGACTACAAGCATGCAGATGAACTTCCCTGAGACGGTTTCTGAAATTTTGTGCAGAAATTCTTTGGTTATGCAAACCGATTGTTGCAGCAGCTGTCCGGGTGGCTGGTCTCAGACGATCTTGGAGATGAACATGCTGGATGTGGAGGTCCTGGGCTGGTGTGGTTACACGTGGTCTGCGGTTGTGAGGCCGGTTGGATGTACTGCCAAATTCTCTGAACCACCTTTGGAGACAGTTTATGGTAGAGAATGAACATTCAATTCACGGGCATCAGCTCTGGTGGACATTCCTGCAGTCAGCATGCCAATTGCACCCTCCCTCAAAACTTGCGACATCTGTGGCATTGTGCTGTGTGATAAAACTGCACATTTTAGAGTGGCCTTTTATTGTGGCCAGCCTAAGGCACACCTGTGCAATAATCATGCTGTCTATTCAGCATCTTGATCTGCCACACCTGTGAGGTGGATGGATTATCTCAACAAAGGAGAAGTGCTCACTAATAGCACTTTTCCACTGCAAGTACCGGCTCGGCTCTACTCTGCACTGCTTGGCCCGGTTTGCTTTTCCACTGCTGGTACCGCATGGTACGATGTTGAAACGGTTTGGTACGGTTGGCTTTTCCACTTAAGTAGTACTAAAGTTAAGTGGGTGGGATAACAGCAATTCTCTGACCAATCAGTGGCTAGTAGTGACTGCATGCAAAGGATTTTGGGATACGGTACCGGGTATGGTACCTCTTGGAACCACAATCGAGGTGATACTGTTTTAGAGAGCCGTACTGTTCGGTTCCATGCAGTGGAAAAGCACCGCAGTACTGTACCGAACCGTTCCTATACCGTACCATACGGTACCAGCAGTGGAAAAGCACAAAAACGAGCCGAACCGTTCGGTTCCATGCAGTGGAAAAGCGCCATAAGGCCCCTTTCACACGGGCGGTGCGACCAACTGAGTCTGTTCTGCTCAGCGGGGGATCGATCTGCCAATCCCCGCTGAGCAGGCGGATGACAGCTCCTTCTTGCAGAGACCGAGCTGTCAGATCCCCGCTGTCCTCTATGGGCGGTCCGTTCTCATCCGATCCCATCCAATCCAATCCTCCAGATGGATGGAAAATAGAGTTTCCATCCATCCGGATTTCACAGACAGGATCGGAATCGAATAGCAGCGGGTGTCAGCGGAGATGTCTCCGCTGACACCCGATGCCCTAGAGGGATGCATGGAGGATCCAATCAGGTCCGCCTAAAAAACTGACAGGCGGATCAGATCGCCCGTGTGAAAGGGGCCTAACAAAGATTTAGACAGACAGATTTGTGAACAATATTTGAGAGAAATAGGCCTTTTGTGTACATAGAAAAAGTCTTAGATCTTTGAGTTCAGCTCATGAAAAATGGGGGAAAAAACAAAAGTGTTGCATTTATAATTTTGTTCAGTGTAAATTGCAACATGCACAAACAATCGACATCTATACCAAATATATGTATACAGAAAAGAATTAAAAAACTAATCTCCGGGTAGAAATTATACCTCCTCGACTTTGCCTGTTAATGATATAACACACTGTATTGATTCTGTATTACAGACGGTAATACTTTGATGGCCCGTAATCACATCTTGACCCATTAATCCCAAGCATGGTAATGTCTGATTATACATCTAAATATTATATTGGTGAATTTGTCTTATAATTCCATAATCCCTCCTTCACTTGACTTTAATCTGATCTTCAAAAAAAAAAGATGTAGGTCAATTTATGGCATTAGGTGGACCTGAAACAGCCAGGTTTATTTCTGGACTTTCTGCCTTCTATTAGCATCTGCTGATTTCTAGCTCAACTTCCTTTCAAGGCAATTTATGCCCTTATATTACTGATCTCAAAAGGCTGGTGGAAAAAAAAAAAAAAAAAAGCTGTCTTTGCGCTTGAGACACTGTTATTTTTTTTCGAAGCTCAACTCATGCTTCTGTACCTTAGCTAAATGCCTCAAATTGCAATTTTGATGACCCGAGCTGTGAATAGCACTTTGTTCTTGAGTGCTGAAAGTAACCACTTTGACAGTGAAGAAGTGGATCTAGCAACCATGCAACTTTTGCGCACCACACAAGATAAGTACCTCTTTAATACTGTCAAGGATTTTAACTTTCTTATTAGCCTTCCTGTCAGTTCTATACAATATATACTTTCATGCTGTAGGTTCTACGCACAAATAACCTTGGAGACTGCTCAATCACCTATAAATGTCAATGACCAGCCACGGTGAATTACAGGCGGAGGGGGTAGGGGGGGGGTGTTTGAAATAGCGGCTGCCACTTTTCCGATCATGTCATGGATTGCTCAACAAAGACTACAATATGTCAGACTATTGTGTCAAGAAACATTTGTCTGGCATTTAATCCCAGCGATAATGAACATTTTCAAAAGATCTGCTGGGCGATTACAATATAGTTAATAGTTCCAAGACAGACACACTTTAACCAAGGAAATGCTACGTGGTGACGGAGATGAAAAGGGAACATTCAATACGGGGAGATTAGAGAAAAAGGGCACCGGATGATAGCATAGCCTTAAAATGTTACTGCTCACATACTGATCTTTACAATGTTACCAGAGGAGGTTTTTAACGTTAAAAAGCGAAAATAATGAAAATCTTACATTGTCCTATGCTGTTAAATATAAACTAAAAAAATTGAAAAAAATGTATAACATAATAACTCTCCCCCCCCCCCCCCCCGTAATAAACTGGGGCATATCTTAATGTTATAGCTTGTATTTCAAAACCTGAAGTTGAATCCCAGGCTGTTCAAAATTAAAGCGGAGTTCCGAGCACAAAATCGACCTAATCGATTTTGTGCCCATCCGCTTGCTTTGCTTCACCTGAAAAGGAATTGGATAGTTAGGATTATTTTTTTTTTTACTTACCTCGTAATTGTAGAAAGAAATACTCACCTTTTTTCACTTCCTCCCTCTGTGGCCGCGGCCCGCGCCGTCACTTCCTGTTTGCAATGATTCCTGGGAGCTGAACGTCATCGCTCCCAGGAATCAATGCGACGGCACCGGCCCCGCTCGTCACTTCCGGTGCGACGCCGCATTCCCTGCTAAACAGCTTCTGGGCATGCCCAGAAGCTGTGGAGGAATGCGGCGCCGCACCGGAAGTGACGAGAGGGGCCGGTGCAGGCGCATTCTGGGAGAAGAAGACGCGGAAGAGGACGCAGAAGAGGATCGCGCCGGCTTCAGCTGCCCACAACAGAGATGGCAACGCTGTGGAAGAAATTTTATAAGTGAGTATTTCTTCTTGCAGGTAAGTGCGAACCGGGACAGATCAGAGGCTAGCCATTGTGGAATGTACTATCCCTGACTGTCCCGGGGGTATGTTCATTGAAAAAATGTTTCTGTGCCCGGAACTCCGCTTTAAGCTCTCTGCGTTTTACTGTAGCGGCAATATACCGTCACCGGCCACTATATGACGTACACCTGTTCAATTGCTTGGAAACCCAAGTTGCTAATCAGCCAATCACATGGCAGCAATGCTCAATGCATTTAGGCATCTACATTTGGTGAAGACAACTTGTTGAAATTCAAACTGAGCATCAGAATGGGGAAGAAGGGGGATTTAACCACTTGCCGACCGCCGCAAGTACATATACTGCGGTGGCCAGCCCCTCACAGGCAAAGTGACGTATGGGTACGTCACTAGCCTGTGAGGCTCTGGGGAGCGAGCGAGCGCGCGCCGCCGGAGGCGCGCTCCCGCTCTGTCACGGACCCCCCCGCGCGTGTGCCCGGAGGACCCGATGTCCGCCGGGCACTCGCGAAGGACTGTTAGAGCGGGAGAAAGGCAGGCGGCTAATATAAACAAGCCGCCTGTCATTCTCCCCTGTGTAAGAACAGTGATCATACGGTTCTACTATGTAGGACCGTTGATCACTGTTCCTACACCTCAAGCCACAGCCAATCACAGTTAGAATCACGCCCCTAGGGACACACACAACCCCTCCCTTTCAAAAAAAGTTAACCCCTTCACTGCCAGTGTCATTTTACAGTAACAGTGCATATGTATAGCACTGATTACTGTAGAAATGTCACTGGTAACCCCAAAAGTGTCAAAAATGTCAGTCAAGGGTCCGATCTGTCCGCCGCAAGGTCGCAGTCCCGCAAAAAAAAAATCGCAGATCGCCGCCATTAAGCGTTAAAAAAACGAAAATGACAAAAATCTTTACCTTAGTTAGTAAACGCAATAACTTTTGCGCAAACCAATCAAAATACACTTTTTGCGATTTTTCTTACCAAAAATATGTAGCATAAAACAAATTGGCCTAAAATGTTAAAAAAATTTGATTTTTACATTTTTTTGGGGGGAATTTCATATAAAAAAAAAATGTGAAAAATATTGTTATTTTTGCAAAATTGACGCTTTTTTTTTGTTTATAGCGTATGATCAAAAAATCGCACAGGTGATCAAATACCACCAAAAGAAATCTCTGTTTGTGGGAAAAAAAGGACATCAAATTCGTTTAGGTACAGCGTCGCACGACTGCGCAATTGACCGTTAAAATCACACAGTGTCGAATCGCAAAATAGGCCCTGGTCAGGAAGGGGGTAAAATCTTCCGGGGCTTAAGTGGTTAAGTGACTTTGAACGTACCATGGTTGTAGGTGCCAGGCGGCTGGTCTGGCACTTTCAAAAACTGCTGACCTACTGGGATTTTCACGCACAACAATCTCTCGGGTTTACAGAGAATGGTCCGAAAAAGAGAAAATATCCAGTGAGCAGCAGTTGTGTGGAGGAAAATGCCGAGTTTATGTCAGAGGAGAATGGGCAGACTGGATTGAGATGATAGAAAGGCAACAGTAACTCAAATAACCACTCATACAACCAAGGTATGCAGAACACATCTCTGAACCCACAACGCATCAATTTTTTTTCTATAATGTGAAAGGCAATATTACACTGAGTAAATAAATACCCAACATGTCATGCTTCAAAATTGCGCACGCTCGTGGAATGGCGATAAACATTGGTACTTAAAAATCTCCATAGGCGACGCTGTAAAAATTTCTACAGGTTACCGGTTTAAAGTTACAGAGGAGGTCTAGGGCTAGGGCTAGAATTATTGCTCTCGCTCTAACGATTGCAGTGATCCCTTACATGTGTGGATTGTAAACCGTTTACATATGTGGGTGCCAACAAATAGAACATAGGTAGTTTGGCGCTAATACATAGACATCCACAGATGGGGCTGAGATTACATGTATATAGGTAGTTCATTTATATGTCCATATGGCTACAGCCTCAAGAGGACAAGTCCACTGTAACAGAGCTGGCCTTCAAGGGGGGGAGGAGGAGAAGCTGCTTCCCCAAAACATGTAAAAAAAAAACAGAAGGAACAAAACATGTAAAAAAAAACAGAAGGAAGAGGCATCTTTGAGTGTAGACTGTAAAGTAGTTAATTGAAAGGATAAAAGAGTAAAACTCACACAGTGGAATGTAAATACAGGCTTTTCGGATATTCCCATTACCCAGGGGACGTTTAGAGGTGTAGGGGCTGTAGTGCCCGTGCTGGAACTGTGTCGATGCCTGGTCACACTGAATCTGGCCAGTGATTAGTGTGGAAAGGGAAACAGCCAGGACCGAGGGTTGGAACGCACGCTGGAAACACAGCATCAACCTCTGACGTCACTAGTCCGCAACGCGTTTTGGAGCATGCACAGTAGATGGAATGTTATGTGCACTCTTTTCTCAAGCTAGTGAGGATGAAACTTCAAATCATTATATACACACACACACCAAAAAACGCTATCTAGTGCCAAATATATAAAACTATATATAAAACTGATCTAGAAACATCAATAATATTACAATGATATTACAGCAACAAAAAAATACAAGGCATTATAAAAGAATTAAGAATTATTTTAAAATAAGGACTATATAGTAATAATATATTGTAAGAGTAGTCCTGCGTCTCCAGCGTGCGTTCCAACCTTCAGTCCTTTAACGTCAAAGTACCGATGTAAAAGCTGCTTTAGCTACGGTCTTCTGTTTGTAAATGGCACTGTGAAGCTGGCTACACATTATATCATTTTCTTGTTCAATTTCCTTAAAGAGGAAGTAAACCCTCCTCTGACACTTTTACCTATAGGTAAGCCTATAATAAGACTTACCTATAGGTACTGTAAATATCTCCTAAACATGTACCGTTTAGGAGATATTTACCTTACATGCAGCCAGTGACGTCACTGGCGCATGTGCTCTGAAGGAACGGCCGCTAGTGCCGTTTCTTCAGAGCCCCGTGCCGTGACTGTCGGCTCCCGCGCGCGTGCGCGGGAGTGACGTCACCGCGGCTCCGGCCAATCAGATGGCCGGATGCCGCGATCCCGGAAGAGGGGCGACTGGACATGTCGCCCGTCATAGAGGTAAGCAGAAGGCATGGCGGGGGCTCGTTCTAAGGTAAGTATTTCATAATGAGCTAGCATGCGATGCATACTAGCTCATTATGTGTTTCTCTTACAGGTTGCAAGAAAAAAGTTGTATGGGTTTACAACCTCTTTAAGATTTACCTTCAACTATGTAGTGCAAGGGCCTGCCTGATTAAATACAAATGGAGAGTGTTTAGGTTTGACCCCATATTAATTGGTTTTGATAAATCTAAAGGAAAATTGTATAATATGTAGCCACCTTTAGGGTCTGTTTTGACATGCTTTGGTTTGCTTTAGAACTGTTTCTCTCAACATACAAGTCAACGGGACTAATGCGGCTTGAAGCAGGTCAAATGCAGGACAAAAGGAGGTCAGCTGCAAGTCAAAAGTGCCCGTCAATTAATTTGAAATGATCTCAGGAGCATTTCATGCTGATGTAAAAAATAAGCAGTATTCGCGCATTGACATAAGCCTAACACCCATCAATACAGGCCCTAATACTCTCTCAAAAAAAAAACCCAGCAGATTTCAGGCCTGGAAACATTTTAAGTGGCCTCTGGCCACTAACACTCTAAGCCGGCCATTCACAACCAGGTATCTGTGTAACCCTAGGGTTCCTTCAGAAGTTGCTAGGGGTTCCTTGAGCTGTGGGCTGACTAAACTCCCATTTGGTCATGCTTGCTTAGTTCCAGGGCCAATGGCAGTAAGCAGAGTCAATGGATCAATGATCTTTTAACCACTTCAGCTCCGTAAGGTTTACCCCCCTTCATGACCAGGCCATTGTTTGCGTTACGGCACTGCCTTAGTTTAACTGACTATTGCGCGATCGCGCAACACTGTACCCAAATAAAATGAATGTCCTTTTTTTTCCACGTAAATAGAGCTTTCATTTGGTGGTATTTGATCACCTCTGCGGTTTTTATTTTTTGCGCTATAAACAAAAAAAGACAGACAATTTTGAAAAATAAAAACTGCTTGGATCTTGAAGAAGGGGACATACCCCGAAAGCTTGTCCTGAAAAATTGTATCACGGACAGTACTCAATTGTCTCTGGGATAGATTTATGGAATGTATTCTTTTTTTTCTAGTAATGGCGGCAATCAGCGATTTTTAGCAGGACTGCGACATTGCAGTGGACAAATCTAAATACTATGTGACACTTTTTGGGGAACAGTGACACCAATACAGTGATCAGTGCTAAAAAAATGCAAGGTCACTGTACTAATGACACTGACAGGGAAAGGGTTAATGTCAGGGGCGAACAAAGGGCTAAATATGTTCCCTGGGAGTGCTTGCTAACTGTGTGGGGGAGGTTCTTTGACTGGGGGATGACAGAGATCTGTGTTCCTGCTTAGCAGAAACACAAGATCTCCATCTTCCCTTCTAACAGAGCGGCGATCTGCCTTGTTTACATAGGCAGACCACCGTTCTGCCTTCCTCGTAAGTGATTGACGGGTGCCTGGAAACATTGGGTCGGCAGTATGTCTCCTTTTCAAAAAAGGAGACATACAAGTACGTGATTTTGTGCTGAGGGGCCGCCCTGCCACACTATATATGCATGGAGTGGTCCAGAAGCAGTAAAACTACCTGTAAAGGGAGCATTTTTTCATTAACCGCTAATGAATTGGTTATAGTATAGGTTCCCTGAAACCTAAAAATCATTTTAAAGGTTTCTCTAGGGCAAGGGTCTCCAAACTTTACAAAAAAAGGACAAGTTTACTTTCCTTCATTACTTTAGGGGGGCTGGACTGTGGCCATCAGGAGTACAAAATTAGTGGGAGTAAACAATACCACATCATTGGTGTCAGTGGGAGGAATTGTGTCCCTAGATTGGTGTCATTGGACCCCGTTGTTGGTGTCATTGGGAGGAACTGTGCCCCATCATTAATGGTATTGGTAGAAATTGTGCCCTATCATTGGTAGGAATCGTGCCCCTAGATTGGTGTCATTGGGCCCCGTTGTTGGTGTCATTGGGAGGAACTGTTCCCCATCATTAATGTCATTGGTAGGAATTGTGCTCCATCATTGGTGTCATTGGGAGGAATTGTGCCCCATCATTGGTGTCATTGGGCCCCGTTGTTAGTGTCGCTGGGAGGTACTGTGCCCCATTAATAATGTCATTGGTAGGAATTGCGCCCTATCATTGGTGTCTTTGGGAGGAACTGTACCTTCCATTTGTGTCAGTAAATAAAATAGTGCCACAAGGGCCAGATAAAAGCAAGAAAAGGACCACAGCTGGCCCCTGGGCCATAGTTACAAGACCACTGCTCTAGGGCAGTGATGGTGAACCTTGGCACCCCAGATGTTTTGGAACTACATTTCCCATGATGCTCATGCACTCTGCAGTGTAGGTAAGCATCATGGGAAATGTAGTTCCAAAAAATCTGGGGTGCCAAGGTTCGCCATCACTGCTCTAGGGTAAAAAGTTTGGGAAAGGTTGCTCTAAATCAGGGATCTTAAAACTATGGCCCTCCAGTTGTTCAGGAACTGCCTAGTCATGTCTCTGAATGTCAGAGTTTTACAATGCCTTATGCACACTTGTATAAAGTATTTGAAACCCATACTTGAGTAAAAGTACAAGTGCTCGATCAAAAAGTGACTTGAGTAGAAGTGGAAGTGCTCAATCAAAAAGTGACTTGAGTAGAAGTACTAAAGTATTCAACATTTTTTGTACTTAAGTATCGCAAGTAGTTTTTTTTTAAATTTTGCTACTCAATTACTGAAAGTAAAAGTACCAGTAGTTTTTTAAAAAAAAAATGCTACTCAAGTACTGAAAGTAAAAGTACAAGTACTGTGTTATGTAGTTATTAAAGAAAGAAGTCAAAAGTTTGAACATCATATTTTTTTTATTATTTCAAATGATTAACCTAAAGGACAATCACAATTCCTTTGGCTGTAACTTTTTGTAAACAAAAACAGATAAAGTATGTCCCTCCCTTTCCCCTTTAAAGCATCCCTCCTTCTCTTCCCTCCATGTCTTTTTTTCTCCACAGCTTATTGGTGCGCAAAATCATATATAAACCAATGTGATATACAACAATATATTCCAATAATGAAATAAAGGAAGAGTGTATGAAATCAAAGTCAATAAAAAGTCCATATATATATATATAATGCCATAAAACCATATATATGTGACAAAACAGGATGAATATATTTTCAAAGGTGCAGGAATCAAACAGGTGCTATTCCAAATAATAGGTGCAGACTTCCACCACCTTGTGGATTTCCCCCTTACCCGGCGGATGAAGGTAAGTGCAAAATAATATCCAAATAGACTCTTCCAGTGAAGCAAAACTGCAAAACCTGTGCTCTCAACTTCCAGTGAAAAAAGTAAAATCAGCCTCTTACCAGAAAAAAGGTCTATGTACGCTTGTGACTCTCCTTGGTTGGGGGAGTTTCTCTTTCCCCTTAACAGCAGATATGTAGACCATTTTATTTATACATACAGTAGCATTTATTTTCGTATGCGCTGATTTACACATGACATTATACACATTTTTTTTGAACTTCATGAAACCTGCCATCTACTGTTCTGGCAGTGGTAATTTTTATAATTGTAATGAGTAACTATGCAGCACAAAAATAAAATATCGGAGTAGAAGTATTGAAATCATCGAAAAAATGTAGTTGCGCTGATTTACACATGACATTATACACATTTTTTTGAACTTCATGAAACCTGCCCTCTACTGTTCTGGCAGTGGTAATTTTTATAATTGTAACGAGTAACTATGCAGCACAAAAAAAAAAAATATCGGAGTAGAAGTATTGAAATCATCGAAAAAATGTAGTGAAGTAAAAGTGGAAGTAGGAGAAAAAAATTCTACTCCAGGAAAGTACAGATACCGCCTTTCCGTACTTAAGTACAATAGTGAAGTAGTTCTACTTAGTTACTATACATCTCTGGCCTTATGGGATGTGTAGTTCCGCAACAGCTGGAGGGCCATAGTTTGAGGATCCCTGCTCTAATCTAAATTGTCATGATCAGAAAAAAGCAAGTAAAATCAATAAAGGGGCATATATACATCCTTCATAAATCAGTCAGAATAATTATAATAATTCCTAAATAATCATAATGGTGCATGATTCTAGTCGCAACAGATTCTACTGAAACTGGATATCCACTTTAATTAATAGAAGAGTACAATATGGCTGCCAACGTCTTATGTAGACACTAGATCGATTTAATTAAGCCCCTTGACGGGCTACATCACTTTATCAAGGCCTCTTGATGCTGTAAGCAAGCAACGTAACAGCTCTCCCACACTATAGAGAAGGCGACTGGCGGGATGGACATAAATACAACCCATCACTTCCCGAGATAGGATTAAGCCTCCAAGCGCAGCCACATAGTTCAGATGTAAATAACATGCAATACAGCATTGATTTACAATTATGTAATATGAGTCCAAACCGTTATGACATGGCTCAATGAAATGTCAGTGGAAATTACAGTACAGTCATGTTTCCCTGGCAAACAGCACCAGTACAGTGATCATTGCAGTCACCAAAAAACATGAAAGTAGTTTCAGCTGTGACAGCATTTCACAGCAGCGTGAGGCTTTAACTGGTGCCTTGACCTACGGGGCCACCCTCTCCAAAATAAAATGTGATTAAGACTCCATTGCAGCTTAGCACCAGAATCCTCCAGAGAAGAGACTTTGTCAATCACACTGAACAGTGGTGATAATAAGTGATTGCTCTGTGATGTGTTCACTACACTCAGGCCTCTGGGGTGTGAATGTGAAGTATATTTATCTAAGGAGCTTGAAATCTGAAAGAAGCACACAAGAAATTAAATAAATAAACCTGTTTTGCCCTTCGGCTCTCCAGCTTAATGGAAGACTCTTGAATTGCGGCGGGTTAGGAATAGCTCGTCTACGTGAGGTTTTTTTTCCTCTTTTGTTCAAACTGCCGATAAGGAGGCACACGGTGTATAAAGGGAATATGTAGCATGAAGTAAAAACACTGGTAGAAATTATACGGGGCATTGTGAAGTGTATTTTTGGAACAAGCAAGCTTTATTAAGGGTTCATACACACAGTACTGCTCTGGCGCACGTCGAGCTTTTGACGTATTTACAATCTATTTAAGAAGGGCATCTCACAGCCCTAAAGAAATTTCAGTCCCAGTCCCAAGGTTGGCGCATGCAAAGATGTGCCGAATGGCTGTGGCCGGCCTTCAGGTCCAGGCAGAGCCCTGTGGCACATCTGCACATCCGTACGGAAGTTTCTGAATATGTGCAGACATGGTAAGGTTTGGAACTTCCATCCACACTCGTCTTTGCATATGCACAGGAAGCACGCACACGCGCAGATGTACTGCAGGGCTCTACCCAAAACTCAAGCCCTCAACCTTACATAGACCATAAAATCTAAAAAGAAAAAATAATAATATTATCTAAATGTGAAAGAGGGACGGGGAGAAGACAAACACCGCTGATCACTCAGTTCTCTCCACCATCTGGAGCATAAAGCGGTGACTGCTCTCTGCTCTGTCCCTCCAGCACTCACTGGAGCGCTGGGCTGTGGAGGGGACACAAGCGGCTAGGTCAGTCTCCCAGCGGCTCCCTAAAGGCCCGTACACACGTACGGATCGTCGTCATACAAACGTCGGCGGACGAAAGATCTGCCGATTGTACGCGTGTTAGTATGGTGCCTCCGACAGCTGTCTGCACACAATCCGCGGACAAGAGTCTTTCTTGCAAACATGAAAATTTTTGTCTGCGGACACCAGAACGGACGATTGTTCGCCTGTCAGTACAGAAATCAGCCGACAGACCGCAGATTTGCAAGACTGGGCATGCTCAGAAAATAAAAAACACAGGGAAAGTTAACCATTACATGACATCACTTCTGCAGTCAGCTGAAGTCTGCGGACAAAATTCTTGTGCTGTCCTTGTGCTGTCTTTGCACTTTTCAACAGACACCGACATCCCGGGGAGAAAAGACGAACGTTTGTATGACGACGATCCGTACGTGTGTACGGGGCTTAAGAGGCTGAGCCATCTGCCGAGCAAGGAATCTGGGTGGATCCCGACTATAAAGCCCACTGTCGGCTGAAAATAGGTAACAGGAGTCCAGAACGAACTGCCCTCCTGTGATCCACAGGAGAAGTAGGGTCAAAAAAGCTTTGGCCATACGTATCCTTTGAAGTAGTATTAAAGCTTTTTTGTCTGGGTCTGTTTTTTCTCCATTTTAGTGCTCTGGGTGGCCCATAGAAGTCAATGACGCATAAAAAAACACATGCATTGTTGCACTGGCAATATGTATTAAAGAGGAACGATAATTTGGTCCTGCCCTACTCTTCTGCACCTATTCTTCCATCTGTAGATATCCTGAATGTGTGTAGATGTGCCACAGGTCTCGGTTAGGTCTATGTGACTTGACAGAGACCTGTGGCACACCTGAGAACGTGCAGGGCCACTAGTTTCTGGCATCTGATGCCTTGTAGAGACCTGTGCATGTGTACGCATGTGCAGAAATACACCAATGCCGCCCCATCTCTGCCAGTTTCAACACCTGGCAGAGAGAAGCATCATGTCTGTGCCTACGCGGAACCTCACAGTACATATGCCCCCCTCAGCAAAACACTGCCCCCTGGGATATGTGGCATAGACATTTCAGAAGGCAGTCTGGGGTGTCTAAATCATTCTCACCTAGGCGAGCAAAGAGGAAGCGATTGGGCTGCAGTACTAAAAAGGTAAAACACCTTTGTAGAAGTGATGAAATGTTTTTCGGTTGTAGAAGAGAGGGAGGAGGAGCAAGGAGGGATAAACTTGTTTTCATGGGTGACGGTCTATTTTAACAAGCCTTGGTCAATGGCTTTTAACCTTATTTACTCCCAAATCAAGATTCAAAAACACTTTGAAACCAATGTCATTAATATGCTTTTCAGCGCACAAAAGGAACACATGTTGACACCTGACAATGCACCTGCCTAATGCTAGAAAAAAAAAAAAAAAAAGACACCTCTATGTACACGCATAGACTTTACCAGGCCCTGAAACTGTAATATATTCCTACCCACCAATGAACCATTCTACAATGGTCCTCTATATGTTCAAAAACCAAAGAACCGGAAAGTTATGCCGTAATGGTTATCCGGGTAGTGACAGCCTTCAGGAAATAAAGAATAACAGCATACTGAATTGAATAAATATAAAAAATTCTGAAATTACGTTACAGGTGCCATTCAGGAACATTTTGCATTTTCTCAATGAATGCAAAGTGTTCTCTAAATAGACAAGGTGGAGACTGTGATGTTACCACCTTGTCTATCCACTTCGTTTAATCAGAGAATGATTTGCATTCATTGAGAAATGCTAAGTGTTCCCTGAACGGCGCTCCTGCCAAGCGAGTGACCAAGTGTTTGCAATGCAGCAGGGCAGCCACTCAGGTCGGAACCCAGAAGCTAGTCTATTACAGTGATTTCCAGCTTCTATGGGGATTTCACAGGTATGGCACATACATACTTAGATTGGTCCAAGCTTGATCAGTGTAACTATGGAAAAATTGTCATACCTAAACTTCAGCTTTAACTTTAACTTTCTTTTGCTCCCCCATCCAGGAAATAAAAGCCCAAAGTATACTGTAAAAAGGCCAGCTATAAACTTCTGTCCTGGCTTCATGTAAAAGCACTGAGCCAATTGTAAGGTATTTAAAACTAAAACTAAACCTTTTCCCTTGCTCTCCCTTAATGTTGATCTCAAGGTTTTCAGTGACTTTAAATTGTTAATTTGGACCAAGCTGGTCCAAACTAACTATTTCCTTGCATGAAGTGCTGCATTGGCTCTAAGCACAGTGCACAGTGCTGGTTTCCGGCTGTGAGGCAGAGACTTCCTATCTCCCATCTGGAACAATGGGGAGTCCGTCTGAGAAATGTTCAGCCATTCATAGGCAGCTTTGTATTACGTGAAGGCAAATACACTGTGCACTACAAGTACACTTGGAAGTGCAGTCGCTGTAGATCTGAGGGGAAGATCTGAAATGAGGGGAAGCTATGCTGATTTCTATCATCCAATCATGTGCAAGCAAAAAATTTGTTTTTTTATTTTCCTTGCAAGTCCCCCTCAGATCTACAGAGACTGTACTTCCAAGTGAACTTATAGTGCACAGTGGATTTGCCTTTAGTAAATAAACCCCAAAGCTTTCTCTGATTGGCTGAGTCAGAGGGGTGAGCTGTTGACCTCAGGCTCTCTGACTTAGCCAATCAGAGGTAGCTTGGTATTCATTCACAGAATACAAAGCAGCCTATGAATGGCTGAGTACTGCTCAGACCGACCCTGCATTGTTCCAGGTGGGAGATGGGAAGTCTCTGTTTCACAGCCGGAACCCAGCACTGTGCACTGTTTGTGGCCGACATGCAGTACATACAGTGCTTAGAGCCAGTGCAGCAGTTCGTAAAGAAAATAGTTATTTTGGACCAGCTTGGTCCAAACTATATAAAGTGACAGGAAATATTGAAAACAACTTTAAGCAGTTTGCCTGAAGTTCCACTTTATAGAATACAAGGTAATATTATATTAAAATATAAAAAAAATGCAAGCAAATAGAAAAAACACTCTTTATATAATAGATGGTTTATGGCCACAAATACGAGCCAAAAAAATGACAGACCATTTTCAACCAGTGAAAGGAATATATATAACTGAAATAAAAACTGTGACAGCCTAGGGCCACTTTCCACTAAACTTTGTGATTACATTGCAAGTGCTGTCTGTCACAGATATTATAAAGTGATTTAGGCACACTTCATGCCTGACCCCAACTGACTGTGGTAAGTGAAAGACAGGGGGCTGATAATAGCTAGCTACCCATTGCTGACACTTGCCCAAGGCATCCAGCCTTTCCAGCAATAAAGCTCCCCGGCTCACTTACTGAACGGTGAATATTGATTTGTATCATGCGTGTTGTCAAACACAGAGTGCAGCACTGTAGATGTGTAGTGGCAGCTCGTCAGCGAGGACATTAGTGAGTACAAGGCCAGCACTCAGTGTTCTCCTAGATGCGTCCTGAAACAATTTTAGAAAACCCATGAATCGCTTACAGGTGGAATATACTGCAAGAAGTTGTTGAGAGAAATGTAAAACAGCTTACGTGCTCGTTTTTGCCTCGTTGAATGTAAGGCTCCATGTACACGGGACGTTGTTAAAAGTCCCTTTGAATGCTGGAATTTTTAGGACGTTTGAAACGTCCGTTCAGTCGCGTTTGTACCCGCGTTTAGTGGGCGTTTAGCAGCGTTTGCGGGCGTTTGCGTTTAGAAGCGTTCCTAGAGGTCATAAAAATTATTCCCCTTTAAAATGGAAAAACGCGAACACTAAACGCGGGTCATCGCGTTCAGACGCGTTCGGACGCGTTCAGACGCGTTTGTGCATTTGAAACGCCGGGAAACACACGTTTGAACGCAAATAATTGCGTTCTAAAAACAGTCCCTGAACGCAACTGCCTGCAAATGACTGTAAACGACCTGGTGTACATGGACAGATAAGATAAAATGTAGATGGGTTCAGGGGCTTCTGAAAAAAACGCCCAACTGCTCCTAAACGGCCATTTCCAGCGTCCCGTGTACATGGAGCCTAATGGTATGAATTTTATTTGCAGGACATAATTATAAATTGATCACAATGGTTGTATAATGAAAGATATAAAAATGTCCACGTCATCGCACACGGAGCCATTACCTGCAGACAGGGACAAATGAGCGCATCTGGGTGCAAACAGTCTGTGTACAGAGTCACTTATCTGTCCCTAGCTGCATTTAATTATTACATGTGAACAGATGCAGGCAGTCATTGATCTGTACAGGCTTCCTGTCCACAGACGACAACAAACACCAGGCCGTACATTTTAGGAAAGACATCCAAATTGCACAATGCTGCTCTAGACACATACAGTGAGGGGAAAAAGTATTTGATCCCCTGCTAATTTTGTACATTTGCCCACTGACAAAGAAATGATCAGTCTATAATTTTAATGGTAGTTTTATTTTAACAGTGAGAGACAGAATAACAAAAATATCCAGAAAAACGCATTTCAAAAAAGTTATAAATTGATTTGCATTTGAACCACTTAAACCCCGGAAGATTTTACCCCCTTCCTGACCAGGGCCTATTTTCCGATTCGGCACTGTGTGACTTTAACTGACAATTGCGCGGTCGTGCGAAGCCGTACCCAAACGAAACTTACATCCTTTTTTTCCCACAAACAGAGCTTTCTTTTGGTGGTATTTGATCACCTATGCGATTTTTACTTTTTGCGCTATAAACAAAAAAATAGCGTTTATTTTGAAAAAATAACAATATTTTTAACATTTTTTTTATATGAAATTCCCCCCCAAAAAAATGTATAAATCAAATTTTTTTTACATTTTTGGCCAATTTGTTTTCTGCTACCTATGTTTGGTAAAAAAAATCACAATAAGTGTATTTTGATTGGTTTGCACAAAAGTTATTACGTTTACTAACTAAGGGAAAGATTTCTGTCATTTTTGGTGTTTTTCTTTTTTTAACGCGCAATGGCGGCGATCTGCGTTTTTTTTTTGCGGCGGACAGATCGGACCCTTGACTGACATTTTTGACACTTTTGGGAGTACCAGTGACATTACTGCAGTAATCAGTGCTATAAATATGCACTGTTACTGTAAAAATGACACTGGCAGGGAAGGGGTTAATTTTATTGGAGAGGGAGGGGTTAATGTATGCCTGGTGCTTACTAACGTGTGGGGGGGGGGAGGGGGGAGGTGACTGAGTGACACAAGGACAGATTGCATGTTCAGCTATGCTGAACACTGCAATCTGTCACTCCTTGTCACTGAGGAGATTCGCCCGCTCTGTTTACACAAGCGGGCAGATCTCCAAACTAGATTCCCCGACGATCGGGGAAGAGCAAGGGGCGGAGTCCAGCGACGTAGGTCTACGTCGCTGGACGATAACGAGCCACATTGCTGCAGTAGCAGCAATGTGAGCAGTGGTAAAGAGGTTAATGGTAGGTTTATTTTAACAGTGAGTGACAGAATAACAACAAAAATATCCAGAAAAACGCATTTCAAAAAAATTATAAATTGGCATTTTAAAGAGTGAAATAAGTATTTGATTGCCTATCAATCAGCAAGATTTCTGGCTCCCAGGTATCTTCTATACAGGTAATGAGCCCAGATTAGGAGCACTCTCTTAAAGAGAGTGCTCCTAATCCCAGCTTGTTACCTGTATAAAAGACACCTGTCCACAGAAGCAATCAATTAATCAGATTCCAATCTCTCCACCATGGCCAAGACCAAAAAGCTGCTCAAGGATGTCAGGATTGTAGACCTACACAAGGCTGGAATGGGCTACAAGACCATCGCCAAGCAGCTTGGTGAGAGGGTGACAACAGTTGGTGTCATTATTCGCAAATGGAAGAAACACAAAATAACTGTCACTCTCCCTCAGTCTTGGAGTTTCAATGATCATGAGAATGGTGAGGAATCAGCCCAGAACTACACGGGAGAATCTTTTCAATGATCTCAAGGCAGCTGGGACCATAGTCACCAAGAAAACAATTAGTAACACTACACCATGAAGGACTGAAATCCTGCAGTGCCCGCAAGGTTCCCCTGCTCAAGAAAGCACATTTCAGGCCTGTCTGAAGTTTGTTAATGAAAATCTGAATGATTCAGAGGAGAACTGGGTGAAAGTGTTGTGGGCAGTTGAGACCAAAATCAAACTCTTTGGCATCAACTCAACTCTCTGTGTTTGGAGGAGGAGGAATGCTGCCTATGACCCCAAGAACACCATCCCCACTGTCAAACATGGAGGTGGAAACATTATGCTTTAGGGGTTTTTCTGCTAAGGGGACAGGACGACTTCACTGCATCAAAGGGACGATGGATGGGGCCATGTACCATCAAATATTGGGTGAGAACCTCCTTCCCTCAGCCAGGGCATTGAAAATGGTTCGTGAATGGGTATTCCAGCATGACAATGACCCAAAACACATGGCCAAGGCAACAAAGGAGTGGCTCAAGAAGAAGCACATTAAGGTCCTGGTGTGGCCTAGGCAGTCTCCGGACCTTAATTCCATTGTAAATATGTGAAGGGAGCTGAAGATTCAAGTTACCAAACATCAGCCTCAAAATCTCAATGATTTGGAGAGGATCTGCAAAGAGGAGTGGGACAAAATCCCTCCAGAGATGTGTGCAAACCTGGTGGCCAATTACAAGAAACATCTGACCTCTGTGATTGCAAACAAGGGTTCTGTCACCAAGTATTAAGTCATGCTTTGCAAAGGGGTCAAATACTTATTTCATTCATTAAAATGCAAATCAATTTATAACTTTTTTGAAATGCGTTTTTCAGGATATTTTTGTTGTTATTCTGTCTCTCACTGTTAAAATAAACCTACCATTAAATTTTTAGACTGATCATTTCTTTGTTAGTGGGCAAACGTACAAAATCAGCAGGGGATCTAATACTTTTTCCCTCACTGTACCTCTCATCCGCTGTGGGCACCCACGTGCCAGCTTCAAGAAGCCCATCTCCGCTCACCATTAAGGAACTCTGATGAAAGTCTTATACCAATATGTGCGCTTCCAAACACCTTTATTCAGCCACTAGTAATAAAACTACATAAAAAAGGCCCTCACATAGGGACCACAACTTCTTGACACGTCTCTGTGCCTGGCTATGCCTGGGATTATTGCACAGCTGTTTCACTGTCACCTATGAAATATGTTTTTCTAAAGAGGAAGTTGTGCGCAAACAAGCAGAGGGGAAAGGACTATGCTGTACTTACCAGTATGGCCGTGGGCTCTCTGCAGCTCATTTTTTCCCCATTACTAACTTATAATACCCAGATAATGTGTCTCTATGTGGAGGCAGCAATCTTGGTAGAGGCTCTGGATTTTGTTCCTCCTGTCAAAGCCTCCTCCCTGCGGATTAGCGATATGATAAATGGGAAGGCAATGACACAGTGGCTGCATGAAAAGTAGATAAAGCACAGAATGAATGATGCAAGGAGATGCATGCACTGCAGGTTCTCAGGTAAAGCTTCCTCTCCAGCAATGAGAACAGTGAGCAGCACAGTAGTGATATCACAAAATCTCACTTCATGGGACTAGCAGTGCTTTGGATGATCTTCCACCGTAGTTACACGCTACAGAACAGGCACTGGTATTTCTTAGGAGGAATACTAGACAAAAGGTAGATATTTTCAAGGTATTGTTTGGATGAAATCAACCTTTCTATAGGTGTCCTATAATAGCAAACCTATACTTTTTGAATAGAAGTCCACATTAAAGCATCATCTCACCCCATCCCTTTCCAAAGCACCGGCTCAGTATTTTATCTTTAGAAGACAAGTTACTGTTGAGAGCAGGGCCAGAACAAGGGGTGGATAGGAGGGAAGGCTGCCCTGGGCACAAAGCCTTTTTGCAGGGATGGGGGCGCCCTGTGCCAAATGATTGTGTTACCAGGCTGACAGGAGTAGTGACAGCGACATCACTGCTAACCCTAAAGGAAGGGGGGGGGGTGCGATTTTCTAATCTTTGCCCTGGGCGCTGAATGATCTTGTCCCAGTACTGGTTGAGAGGCTGCAGCAGGGAGAGCTGAGCTGCTGAGAGAACGCTTAGGCAACTTGATTGCTTCTGCTGTGAATTTTGACGATGAGGTGATTGCAGCTAAAGAAGTTATCTGGGGGCCTTTTTAAAGCTCATTTACTAGTTGAGAAGAATATGTAAATACTTGAGTGTTCATCATAGCTTGGCATTCCGATTTAGAGAGATCCATCTTCCATGAAATGATAATACACCTGGGTCTTCGCTTCAACTCAACAAATGGATGCTTTGTTAGGTAAATCTTTTGTTTCATTAACTTTTTTTATGGGACCATGCCTGGCCTTCATAAATGTGTATCACTGTGATAATATGCATGTTGATGGCTATCTTAGCAAGGAAAGGTCCACCATATGGTAAATATAGAACTGTGCCTAGAGGTTGCAGCACCAAAGTATATCTTCTTCATTCTCTGTTACTCTTTCCATTTCCCTTTATCACTAGACACTTCTAAATGGATTCAAGCGTAACACCTGAAAGTAGGGTTATATATTTAGGAGCCAGAAGACACTCAAGTGGCTCATGTAATATGGAGTTATGTCTTCATTGTCTGAAAATTCTATACCATAATTTGTGACAGAAGGGGTGGAGCCTTTAAGAAAAGTCTCCCCATAGAGTTTAACATGACTATGCAGTCTTACAGTGGTCAAACTCTCCAAAATGAAAGCATGAATAATATGGGTAATCTGATGATATTTTATTTAATCTTTTACTTTCCCGCTTTAACATATCTAATATGAAAACAGGGGCAAAATCACTTAATATTTGTTTTTTTACTCCTAAGCAAGGACTGTGTTTCACTCTGCGCATACAGTGCACAAATGTAATCTTTATGCAAGCTTTGTCTCTTTGTGCAGCCATCTCTGTTATAGCGTAATTCTATATCTTACCGGGATAGGTAATAACTGGGCTGTGAAGAAGCAAACGTGCAATCATTCTACCTCCATTTAGATCTAGAAAATCTGTTTTTAAACCACCGGGGAGCAGAGGATGAACGCATTAACCCCTAGGGTGCCAGCCAGCTAAACAATATGCTAGGCACACCTTTGCTGCACAAAGGGTTAAAGAGCAACTCCAGCTGCAATATTATGAAAAACAATCAACTATTAATACTGTTTCGGAAACATTGCAATTGTGCAAATGCCTTTTTGTTCACCGAGTTTTATGGAATCCATTGCAGGTTTTATTCTGTAAACCAATCGCCAAGTATCAGCAGAATCACAGGGAAGAGAAAGAGGGGCGTAAATCTCATCCACCCCATACCCGTAAGTACTAGGTATTTTTCTTTGCTCACAGCAGCTAAACAGAACAGTAGGGGAGTCAATGAACGATGAGGAGGTGCTACTGGTGGGGCCACTATTTCAATGAACCTGTTGCTTTGTCCTGAATTGGCAAAGCATAGGTTTGCTTTATTGTTCAATTTAGACTTAACGCACTTGGTAACCAGATGACCCGTTAATAAAAAATAGAAAAACACATTTGGAGAAGAGGGGGCTGCACACCCCAAAACTATATTTGGAAAAAGAAAAATTTCCCCCAGGGTTTTTTTTTTTTGCAGCAAATAACTACAAAGGAAATTTTTTTGTAAAAAGTATATTATTTTATTGAGCAATTCATTAAAAATAATTATTGCACATGGGATTAAAAATATGAGCTCTGGTTACAGTGCTTGGTATCATCCAGTGAAACAAAGGAAATAAAATATAACAAATACATTCATGGTTATATTATCACGGTACCCTGGTGCGTTTTGACCCAATGTAGCCGTGGTCTTCTTCAGGGGAATTGTGATATCGCTGAAAGTACTTCTTTGGATTCAGTAAAGAGAGGTTGTGATTAAGGGCATCTGTGGCGGTCAATTGCATGCTGTGGTGCACCTTATGATCATTCCATTGCTGTTTGACAACACAATATCCCTTTGACTTCACATGACACATTCATCAACTAAGTCATAAAGACTCATGCTCTAGGTATGCCTTCCACTGTCTCATAGGTTACCTTAAAGGGTAACTCCACTTTCATGGGGGGGGGGGGGGGGAAATAGCAAATAAAGGAAAAAATATATAGTGTATACAATTGCAACACAAATCATATTGTAATTGAATGGTATTAAAAATTACCTTTCCTTTTCAATCTGCAGCTGTTGTAATTTTCTGCAAATGCAATGCAATATGGCTACCTGGAGCTGTTCTGTACACAGAATGTGTACTGACCACACCCCAGAAACATAATTTCCTGCTTGTGTGATTGGCTCACCAATTTTCCCAGAAGTCTGCCTAAGATACAAGTCAGATTTCTGGCATCCCCTGCAACAAAAATGTCATTTTTGGTGAGATACTCCGAATAGGAATTCCCATCTAAAAGGGATGCAGGCCCAGCAGATTTCCTCATTAGTGCTCTGCAGCTGCCACAGCTGGTTGATAATTATGAAACCACTCCCATTAGACCCACTCAGCACAAGAAAACAGAGGAATAAACATGGATTTCTTCAGAATAACAAAAGGTAGGAATCTGAAACAAAGTTTGCTAAAATCCTTGGAATGTACCCAGAGGGGAACGTTTTTTTCTCAACAAAAGTGGAGTTACACTTTATGATCCTCCGCAAGCCAGTCTTCCCTTGAATGTGCCCTGAGAGTTCTGGGGGCAACCTAAGGAATGATCTGGACCAATATCTCTGGATACAAGATGTTCCCTCATCCATCACCGATATCACAATACCCCTGATTAAGACCACGACCACATTAGGTCGAAACGCTTCGGGGTACCAGTTTTTTGGTAGTGATAATATAACCATGAATGTATTTGTTATATTTTCTTTCCTTTGTTTCATTGGATGATATCAAGCACTGTACCCATAGTTTATATTTTTAATCCCATGTGGAATAATAATTTTTATTGAATTGCTCAATAAAATAATATACTTTTTTTACAGAAAAATGTTCTTAATAGTTATTTGGTGCTAAAAACCCCCAGGAGGAAGTTTTCCAATGACACATTCATTGTTCCACCTTAAAACATCAGGGGCAGTTCAATAAAGCATTTACAGCACTTTTTCTGGTGGTATTGCCACTTTAAAATGTCCTGTGCCAAATTAATGTAAGCCATGCAACATTTTGGACACTTGTGACAGGTTCAGGTAGTCCTCATTTGCCCCAATTTAGGAATGTGTTACTATGACTGTGACAAATTTAAAAAGGATTACAGCTAGTTACATGTCAGACCACTTACGGGTTTTTTTGCTCAGGAGCATGCTGTTGCACTGTTGTGCGCACTCATCTTCGTACTGTTTTTTATGTATTTAGAACTTTTATACTAATACATTTTGTATGTATTTACACAATTAAGGATTGTACGTTTCTTTAGGAGATTAGTTAGTGGATGCCTTAAAAGTCCTATCATTTCTGGGTGTTGTTCCTTCCCCCTCTTTTTTTTTTTGCTTGATTACAGCTAGTTTGCAGATCAGCAAGCTGATGGTAATTAAGGCTAAATCTAAGTTGGCATACAGAGACATGCCAGTGCTCAGCGCCCGCTTAGGTCTCTTGGGTTGCTAGGATGTCACCAGCTGCCGGCATTCTAGCAACCAATGATGCATCCCCATTCATGCCTCTGAGGGCAAAATGAATCCCACCATCAATCCCTTTTATATTCAATTTTCCTGCCCTCCTCTACTGTCCCTGTGTAGTTTTAACCCTTTGTAAGCTCCATGTTAGATGGTGTAGGACCCCACACAGGACTAATTAGTAGCCTTTTCAAGGGGCAATGGTGGCCCGTCCATTGGGGGCGAAGGGGCGCCCCCCCCCATCCATGTGTCCGGCCCCCTAATCTACATGCAGGGCGCCAAACGCATTGATTTCAATGGGGTTTTTTTTTTTTTTTAAGCACGTGATTAAAACCAGAGGCTCTAATAGGCTTCAAAAAAGGGTGGGCTCGGGGCACAGAGCACTGCGCCCTTAGCCCACTCAGTTGTGTGACAATAGCAAATGATTATTGCTATTGTCACACGGATTCTCCTCCTGGCCAATCAGGATCCGTTTCCCGATTAGCTTAAAGGGGAAGCCATGCCATTGGCCGTAGAGGAGGGTGGAGACGCAGGAGGCTGAGGGGGAAGAAGCCGCCGCTGCTGACTGCCCTCCCTCCACTGGGCAGGTTGAGTGAGCCGGCGACCGGGGGGGGGGGTATGGTGTGCGGGCTGGTGTGGTCCGGGGGGTATGGTGTGGTCCGTCTGCCGCCCCCCCTGGCCCATGGAGCACCAGCTGCCACTGATAAGGGGTCATATGCTCCTCCATGCCCGGAAAAATAGGGTATCTTGCAACAGTTCAAAAAGAAAATCAGAGTGCAGGGTGAGTGTGGCAACATGAGTATAGGTGGTTTGGGGAATAGACTTCAAAGCGAGACTGTCACTTTCCACTGACTAAGCAAATTGGCAAAGTCTCTTTATGCTAAAATACAATTGGTTGGTTTGAGTTACTGTACATTCTACCTCATCACTGTCATAGTAAATAATCTTGTTTCTGTATATGATATTATGGTTTCCTCCACAAAAATTAAGGAGTTAATCCTCCTGTCCTATTAACATTAGCGCTAGATAATAGTCACCACAGACAGGCCTCCTGCTGAGATTCCTAACAGAAAGATACAAAACAAAGACATCTACTTACATGGAAACGTAATAGGCAAGCTGCTGCTGTCACCTCCGGCATTGCTTCTCTGAATGGTGCTAGGGCCATTTAATATTAACATTTAACACCAGTGTTCTTTGGATTAATAAGTGCAAATTACATGCAATGAGATTCTTACAGTATAATTGGCAACAGAGGAACATTAATGGCAATAATATCTATTAAGATAATTATAAAAAGATATGAAAAAAAAATAATACTGTGCACTATTAGCTGTCATGAGTGCACCGAGATAGAAACTGGCAACAAAAGGTGCCAGATTTTACCAGCAATGTTTAGATCATGGGTGTCCAACCTTTTGGCTTCTCTGGGCCACATTGAGTGTAGAGAAATTTTTTTTGGGCCGCATATAAAATATATACTATTAGTTAAAGTATATAAGTAATAAAACGCCACCGCGCTCTTTCTGTGCTCCCACGCCCCCCAGCACTAATTTTACACAACTAGTGGATGATCCCCTCCGAGGCTGCCTCTGTGGCCGTGCCCCCGACTCGACTTCCTTCCTCCCCAGCAAAAAAAATAAATTGTCAGGGGGCAGTGGGCCGCATTGCCTGCGGTTCTGGGCCGCAGGTTGGACATGCCTGGTTTAGATTATCTACCTCAAAGCCCTGGTGCACTCCATTTCTGAAAGTTGGCTATGGTATAGGGCAGGGGTTTCTAAGTTTTTAAAGCAAAGGGTCAGTTCACTGTCCTTTAATCTTCAAGGGGCTAGACGGTGGCCAGCAACCGTATAAAATGCCCCAGTGTCAGTGGGAGTAAACAATGGGGTTGTTTTAATAAAACCGGAGCACTCAAAATCTGGTGCAGCTGTGCATGGTAATTAAGCTTTGACAATAAAATCTGCAAACGCATGGGTTTCTATGCAGAGCAGCACTAGATTTTGCACGCTCTAGTTTTAGTAAATCAGTAAATCAATGTCTCAGGCTTGGTGGTCAGTTGGAGTAAAAAAATAAAAAAATAAATAAATAGCATTTGTGGTCAGTAAGAGGGGGAATAGTGCTTCATCACTAGTATTTGTGGGAAGAACAGTGCCTCATCATTAGTATTAGTAGGAGGAATTGTGCTCCACTGTTAGCATTAGTGGAATAATTAGAGAAATAATCTCCAATTGTTGGTGTAAGCGGGAGGACGTATACCCCACTGTTATATCAGTGGGAGGAATGGTGCTCTGTATAAGAGAGGAATAGTTTCCCAAGGGCTTGATAAAGCCAAGCAAAGGGCTGCATTCAGCTCATGAGCTGCAGTTTCAAGACCACTGGTACAGGATTAGGGGTGTGACATTGCTCAGGCCTGACAATTGGTTGACCAGGCACAGAGCTCTCCCATGTGGATGAGAGGGTGTCACTATAGTCACTATAGTCCTAATACTCCTGAGGAGGACAATCTCCTGAGGGTTGCAATCAGATTTTAAATATGATTACCATGATACCAAGTTCTCATTTATGGTGCCTACTATACGTAATTTATTTTAGTTTGCCAACTCTTTGTTCAATGCAGAGTCAATTTAAACAGTTTAAATGTTGAAGCCTCATTTAGTGGTTTTCCTGTGTTTAAACTTTTTTCTTTTGGTTGATGTCCTATGTAGGCTGTAAGATTATATTATCTTAAAAAAAGAGCCAAAAAAAAGACTGAAAAAAGAACTCTGTGCTCCTCCATCAGCTGCTGGACATGATTGTGCTTTGAGGACTCTTTAATATGTTCCATCCCCAGGAAGATGTCATCTATGACGAAACGCGTAGGGAGGGCGTGCTGACGTCAGCACGTTTTACCCGGAAGTCGGGCGGCGGCGTTCTATTGAACAAATCTGAATAGCGCTATTGATTCCTCTGAAATGTGAGTTTTATTACCTTGTTCTGAATAAATTGTTTTTGCATACTACACTATTGTGGCCCCCCTTTCTCTTGCATATCCTCATGGGTATACTGAGTTCTGGATGAGACTGGCTATATATGGTGTATGGTGGATATCGCGGTTCTCTGCATAAGGTGTGGACCATCTTAAAAGAGGCACTACGTCATCTGTAGAATCCATTGATGTCCTTACTATAAGTTGGATGCTGATATTTATATATGATCTGGTAAGCGCATAGCGTATCTTCAGCATGCCACACTAACAGCGGAGGAAGTCACAATTTATGGTGGTTGATTCCTTTCCTGCACCCAGCACCCTGCACTGGATCTTTGCTGTCTATTTTGAACATTTGGTTGAATACCAATTTGGCACTTTTGCGTCAATATATTGGGACATTTAATATTCATTTACTTATTTGTACACACAGTTATTAATACATCATTTTTATTTTTTATTTATTTTGTATTTTTATTTGTCAGTTTGATTCAAACTCAACATCTCAAATTTAGCGTGGCTTTCTCTTAGCAACCATGTTCCATTGACTGCTTGGGTAAAGCAATTCAGCTTGGCTACACATCTTCCATGGTTTGTGGTTGGAGCCAAGTGTTGTGACCTCTGGCTGCCTAATCTATTGACTTAACATACACACATTTTTACCACTTCTACTCTCAGAAAAGTTAAGACTGCATACATTGGCCAGGTTTTATAGAAAATATACAAACAAGTAAACTGCACTTGAGATCATTCAGTCTTACAAATGTGGTTATTGCCAACTTATGCTTTACGGTAAAAAAAAATCAAAGCTCAAAAACATAACTATGCGTACACAGATATAAGCCCAAACTGCCCCACTCACCCCCTCCCCATGATAAAAATATCCTCTACTACAGATATTAGATCGGTAGGCCAACTAGACCAAGAGAAAAAATGAATGAAAATATTTCAAAAGCACTCAGTATTGTTTAAGCAGTGTCCTCAGTGGATAATAATTATTATAATTATAGATCTACTGTATATACAGGCAGTAAAGGACAGAGAAGCATGGGAAAGGGGAGCACTAAATCCACAAACTCCAGAGAATGGAGGGTATCCATTGTGGCAGTGCTGTGGTCTTCAACAGTGTAAAAATAGGTTATGACCCAGGATTCTCATCGAGGTAGGTTTAGGGGCTCCAGGAACTTGTGTCATTCAGAGGAAACTGACTTTTTAGTTTCCTAACTGGTTGGTAAAATCTGGTTTGGGACCAGGAGTTTGGAGATTTTGTAGAGATCTGGGAGGGATAGAATTCTGGGTCTGTGTTTTGTGAATGACCATCACACTAATTGAGCAGGTGTGTGCTGGACTTTTAGGAGGGACCTGACTAGGGTTCCGGGCTGCACCCTGGCAGACAGAGGTCTTTGTCCTAGGAGCAAAGCTAAATACCTCTGCAAGGGAAACTCATGTTTTGTGGTTTTCTAGAACTCTCTGTTTATAAAATTGGGTACGAAAATGTCCATAAAAACAAAGAAAAGCGAGTGGCTAGGTCCTATAAATCTCTATTACTTGAAACTAGTTCTTACACCATATAAAAGAACAATAAGGAAGGGACAAGAGTGTACAGATTCTGTATAATAAAATGATAACTTTACTAGGTATAAAAATAAAATAACTCACATTATTTTGAAAAGGAACAGTGGATCCCAGGCCAGAATAGTTAATCAGTAGTAGCCCACATGTCATGGCCAGTGGTGGGGAAATCCCTATCTCCTGAAGGCACCTCTAGGAGAAAGTGGGAACAGTTTGTGTCCAGATGGAGGGTTAGGTAATGCATTTTGAGGACATAATGCTCTTTTTCAACCCCTTTTTACAAGAGACTTGAAAAAGAAGAATATGTCCCTCTAAAAATGGGTTGAAAAAATAATTACATCCTCAAAACACATCACTTAACCCCCATCTGAACAAAGCCTGCACTCCTTTTCTACCAGAGGTGCCATCAGGATACATGGATTGACGCTTGCCCTGGGACCTTTGGAGTGGGTCCTGTTGTTAGAACTGACAGCTGTTAGGAACGGTACTCCAGCCCAACTACTGGTTGCAGCATGCGGGATACTACAGAATGCCTTATTTTGGCCAATTGGTTCTTCTAACTAATAAATGTACTATATTTACTGCGTAAGATCAATTTCATGCACTCTTCCCTCTCTTGCAGCTAGACTAAGAGCCACAGCTTTTCATGACCATATACATACAGTAGGTTTGTTACTGTGCTATCCAGTAGCCATTATTATACTTTAGCAGACAACCATCATACTTGTTGAATGACTGCTACCAAAAAAAAAAGGCAGGAAATGCCTTTAATTACACTTATGAGAGACAGCGGATAAAATTAGAATATTTCTCTGCAAAAGCTGAATTTTTTTTATTATAAAGCCTGGGCAATATATAAATAAATAAATAAAAAAATGTCATTAAAGATGGAGATCTCATATGCTGAACCTGGATGATAACTGAAATAGATAGTGCCAGCCTTCTGAAAGAAAATGCAGATGAAGGCGTTGTCAGGAGATGTACTATGATCTCTTTGTGAGGTAATACATTCCTACAACTTTTACATTTATACCAGGGCTTGACAAATTTACTTTGAATCTAGCAGCCAGCTAAAATAAGTTAAGTAACAAATCTTACAGGTGGAACATGCAACATGTTCCCAAAGGTGAACTTTTTTAACCCTTTTCGATGCCAGAGCAGTTTTTATGTTTTTTTGCACACGTTTAAAAAATAAATTTAGGCTTGAAGATTACATAAAACTCCAAAACATTATCTCTTTTTCTAAAAGCAGACACCCTAGAGAATAAAATAGCGATAGGTCCAATTTTTTTATGTCACGCGATGTTACCAGGTCTAGGAAACACAAAATTTCAGTTAAAAAAGCACATTAAAAGGTAATTTTCGAGGGCACGAAAAAAACACAATAAGTTACCCAATGTTTTGGTAAAATATAAAAGCCAAACTTGCACTGAGTGAATAGATACCCAACATGCCAAGCCTTAAACATGTCAGTACCCTATATTTTCCATTTTAGGCAATGCTTTAAAAGCCCCCTTTAAGTCATCATTTTAGCATTACAAAAGACATCTGGTGCTAGAATTATTGCTCCTGTTTCAGTGTGCGTGGCAATATGTAACGTGTATCGCAATCAATGTTTTCAGGTGTAGGTGCACTGCCGCATGCGTTTACTTGTGTACGTGCATATATGTGAGGGGTCCTCAATTTTTTTTTATTGGGGGGGGGGATTTTATGTGCTGTGGTGTAACCTTAACTTTTTACAATTACATTTATTATAATTATAATACAATTATTATATTGTATGTAGCCGTCTCTCAGTCTCCTTTTCAATCTTCTCAGGGCTGCATTGACACTGGACACCAAATCGTGTGATCCCTCTCATTTCATCTCTCTCAGTGGAGACTTGTTTGTTTTTCTGCATACACATGTCCGAGGAGGAATCATTATAGAGGAGGTGAATCCCATTGGATGGGGTACACTATTTGTTGATATGCTCGTTCGCCTGTTCCATGAGAGTGGATAGGCAATTCTATCTGGTGAGTCTCCCATTTACCCGCAGTGTTCCTGGCACATTGGTGGTGGAGTGTGAAGGTGTCCCTCCAAGTGCACATTGAATCCTCCCAGATATTGATTTGAATTCTCATGTTCTATTCGTGTATATGATTTTATGGACTTTTAAAAGGACTGTTTATCACTACTTTAGAGTCATATTTGGGCTAGTGAATCACTGATCGTGTTGCAGTGATTAACTTCATATTTGTGGTTGAAAAGTGTACCAACATTTTGCGCTACTGAATTTTTGTACTGTGACACTTATCCAAGTTTACATATGAATTATTATGTTATACATTTATATATTTTTTTTAATTAACTTTATTTTTCCCAATCACATAGTGGAGAAAAAGTCCCCTATGATCCCCCTGATGATTTCTTTTAGTGACAGGTTCTCTTTATTGAGACATCCAGGGTCTAAAAGACCCTTTTTTTCCCTGTGCTCCACTGAATTAAATGCAATGCAAATTGCACTGCATTACATTCTTTCCCAGCCTTCTGGGTCAACAACTAGAAGGGGAGGAGAACAGACGTGTGTCCACCTCTCTTCCCTCCTCCCGCCCCCTCTACCCGGCGGCACCCGCTACATTGGGTAAGTGGAGCCTGAGATATATAGAGGAGAGGGGCCGTGCAGGGTGTGGGGAGCAATCGGGCAGCAGCCCAGGGGCCAGGTCCAAACTTCTGGTCGCAATAGTGACCTGGCACCTGGAGTTTGTCGAGCCCTGATTTACACCTTAGGTGGTATGCATGCAGGTAATGTGAAAAAGCACCCTGAAGGTATTGTGACCACATTAATATTTGAGCTCAATTACCCTGTTTCCCCGAAAGTAAGACATCCCCCGAAAAGAAGACCTACTTACAGTTTTGCCTCTCGCTGAAATATAAGGCATCCCCCCGAAAATAAGGCCTCCCCCGAACATAAGGTCTCCCCGATAATAAGGCCCCCTGAAGCTACCGTAACTCTGGACTGGCTCACTGTTGGCTGTAGTGCAGCCGGAGCAGACAGGAAGTGCGAGGTCTCTTTCAATTAGAGAGCCAACGCTGCCACCAGGACAAGCTGCCGCCTGCTGCTCGCTCTGCCCTGACGGAGTCTGGCTGACTCACAATTAGACAGTGAGTCGCGCGGGGCAGGAGTCGGGCACATTGGGTGGACACACAGGGGTGACTGAGGTAGGGGGGAAATGTCTGCTAAAGGGGTGGGGTGGATGTCGACTGGCACAGGGGTGGGGGGAGTGGGATCACTTAAAATGACACAGGAGGATCAGAGGGGGCAATCAAAATGACACAGAAGGATCAGAAGGGGGGTGGGGGAATCAAAATGGCACAGGAGGATCAGAGGGGGCAATCAAAATGAGACAGGAGGATCAGAAGGGGGGTGGAATCAAAATGACACAGGAGGATTAGAAAGGAGGGGGGAATCAAAATGACACAGGAGGATGTAATTTGCTGGTTTGTGATGACAACTACTACCGTACCGTACCGTATACAGGTAATAAATTTCCCTTTTTTTTGTTCAACAATAAATGTGTACCGTATTCTTCTTCATGGAAAAATAAGACATCCCCTGAAAATAAGACCTAGCGCATCTTTGGGAGCAAAAATGAATATAAGACATTGTCTTATTTTCGGGGAAACAAGGTATTATTAAAATGCCACTGCAACCTCTATGCTTCCTTCTGCTCCTTTTTATTTTGGATTCTAATCAAACCTGGGCAAATAATCAAATGCAATAGCACCAAAGTAGAATTTTAACAGAATGCAGACACTAATAGAAAAAAATGCATTAAAAATGTAGTTGAACTGTTTATTTGACGATGAAATGCAACTGTCACTGGAATACAGCTTATAATCTATACTACTCATTATTTTTTAGTAAGTTACAGAGGACAAAGGTGAAAGATGAACACAAACAATAAGTGCAAGCAGCTGCCATTAACAGCCCGCCTTTTTTTTTGCTTTCACATTTGTGCTAGCTTCTGCGAACAAAATAACAAAATGAAATACTTTACAGCTTAAGAAAAGCTTCAGGGTGACAAGGAAGGGCGGGGGGGGGGGGGGGGGTTGGGGGCAAAGAGCCAAGGACAATAACATTACATAAAAATTTACAATTCTCAGAATAACAAGCCGCATGTCGAGTGAGTGTTATTCTCATGCAAATATTATTTGTCTACCTGTATACACAACTCTCTTCTTCCACAGCGGTACTGGGGAAAAAAAATCAACAATTTCTTTGGGAAAATTGCAAAAAAAAAAAAAAAAAATTGTTTCAACATCTGGACTATGTTGTGCCTAAAATTATAGCTTTAAAAAAAAAAACATAACCATCATGACTGGTTTGTGAGAGATAGCAAAACTTGAAAAGGGATGTACAGTGTATTGTTTTTGATCAGAAAGGGGCTTTTATTTCAAAGGATAACTTTTATTAACAAAAAAAATGTTAATAAAGTTGTCTATAAAGTTCTAATTATGCATGCCAGATTCTTGTCAGGCGTAGCACATCCCAAAACAGAGGAACAATGATGTGAGACTTTTAAGGTACAGAGATATTTTCTTAGTTTTAAAATATTTTACTTTATTAATAACCATTTAAAATGTGATAAAAATGTTATCAAGCATTCATCCACACCTTTAACTTACAACAATCAAAATCTTGTTCTACTTGCTTATAAAGTATCACTGTACGTATCAATCTTTAAAGGGGAAGAAATACAAGTTCCCAACATGTGTTTTAGTGAAAAATGTCACTTGTGAGTATATGTTAGATTTTATTAAAAGTTCAGATACTAAGCGCCGGTTCACATTGCAGCGACGCAGCGCGCCGCGACCTCGGAGCGGCCGCCACGGACTTCATAACATTGAAGTCTATGGCGGTCGCCTCCGGGTCGCCCCAAAGAAGCTCCGGACCCTTTTTCTAGGTCGGAGCGACTTGTGTCGCTCCTATTAGAACGGGTCCGCAGCTTCCCTATGGGAGGCGACCTGCGGCGACCTGTGAGGCGACCAGGTCGCCTCACAGGTCGCCCTAGTGTGAACCGGCACTAAGTCTAGAAGACCACAACCCATCAAAGTCGTATGTCCCAATATTTATGTCAGGATCTGGATCTGAACCTGGGACCTCTGCGGTGTCTGGCTGTGGCTCCTCTTGCTGTGTCACCTGAGATGCTGGACAGCTCCCTGCCTAAATCCTTGGGCAACCTTACTTTGTATCTTTTTTTTCTGGTGAACCCGGAAACCCTTTGCTCCTTCCATGAACTTTCTATTTTAGCCATGTCCTTGCACCTTCTGTTTGTCAGGTAATATGCTCATTAAAGCTGAAATCTTGCTTCTTTGCATACCTTCTGCTGTCCTTATCTTCAATACCACTCATTAATCCACCCTTGGCTTGTTCATCAACTACCCTTCCAACTGATCCCATCCAGCTACTACTTACATTATTGTGGCTTGTTCATCGACTACGCTATCGCTACCGGGTCGGAGCCTTGGGTTTTTATAACGCAAGGCACGGTTCCCCTTTTTTTCCCCTAGACTTTAAAAGGAATGTCACAAAAGGGTCGATTTACTAAGGCTGGGGCACTTAGAATATGGTGCAGCTGTGCATGGTAGCCAATCAGCTTCTAACCTCAGCTTGTTCACTTAAGCTATGGCAATAAAACCTGGAAGCTAATTGGTTACTATGCAGAAATGAACCTGGTTTTGCACTCTCCAGCTTTAGTTAATCAACCCCAAAGTGGCATTCCAATCGTTTCTATGCACGGCAGGATACAAATGCAAGGTTGCACAGAGACCTGCAGAGCAGTGTGGAAAATTGGGTTGGATTTTTCTGCACCGCTCTGCCCCACAGCTGACTGCTAATGTTTACTGTGTGCCCTTGCGGAGAGCTACGTTTTTCTTATGCAGAAAAATGCAGCATTCCACTGAAGTGTGAACTGGCCATTGGCCCTCATTTATCTGAACTTGCATGATTTCAAAGCCGCTTTTCAGTCCAATTTTGGGGGGTAACTTGAGAGACATCTGTGCTGGTTCATGCACAGATGTCTATGGAAATCACTCCCAAAGTCGCCAAAAGTAGTGCAGAAACGACTTTTAGAATCAGACTCTCCCACTGACGGCAATAGGCTGCAATTTGACATGCGATTTGACCTCTCAAATCGTATGTCAAATCAAGCCAAGGTGAATGGGGGCTAAGAGTGCTAAAGTTAGATATATGACCAATTTACATTTCATTTTTTTTGCTATAATCTCCTGCTGCTAGATTTAGCAGTGATTTCATATTTCCACTGTTGGACGAGACTGGGGGCTCTCATGATGTGATTCTGAGCTGTAGTGTGCGTGGGTAAGGTTACAGCAGGCTCAGAGAGTGCACACTGCGTTCAGAAGGAACTGATGCTAACACCAATTCAAATTAAGCTCACAGAGGCAGGTGCCATGGACCAGGTGCAGAAGATGAATGCTAGGATGAAAATTATACCTATTCTGAACCTAAGCTCTATCTCCAGAGTCAAAATAGAATGAACATTTCCATGTTTGACTAGACCATCCTATGGTTACAGATTGGACAGACAGATCTCACTGTTGGAGCATCCAAGGCTTATAATAAGCCAGGAGCTTATTCTCCCCACTAAGTTCCATTATTAGGTAAAGATCACTTTTGGGTAGACTGACCCTATAAATACATTTTAACCACTTTACCACCAGAGGATTTTGCTATCTTACGTCTGGGCCACTTTTTGCGATTCGGCACTGTGCGACTTTAACTGACAATTGCGTGGAGAAGCGATGCCGTACCCAAACGAAATTTACGTCCTTTTTTTACCACAAACAGAGCTTTCTTTTGGTTGTATTTGATCACCTCTGCAACTTTTACTTTTTGCGCTATAAACAAAAAAAGAGCGTAAATTTTGAAAAAATACCAATATTTTTCCAATTTTTTTATATGAAATTCCCCCCCAAAAAATGTAAAAATTAAAAGTTTTTTACATTTTTGGCCAATTTGTTTTCTGCTACTTATGTTTGGTAAAAAAAAAAATCGCAATAAGCGTATTTTGATTGGTTTGCGCAAAAGTTATTGCATTTACTAACTAAGGGAAAGATTTTTGTCATTTTTGGTGTTTTTTTTTTTTAACGAGTAATGGCGGCGATCTGCGTTTTTTTTTTTTGCGGGACTGCGACATTGAGGCGGACAGATCGGACCCTTGACTGACATTTTTGACACTTTTGGGGGTACCAGTGACATTACTACAGTAATCAGTGCTATAAATATGCACTGTTACTGTAAAAATGACACTGGCAGGGAAGGGGTTAATTTTTATTGGTGCTCAAGGGGTTAATGTATGCCTGGTGCTTACTGACGTGTGTGGGGGGAGGGGACTATGTGACACAAGGACAGATCGCAGGTTCAGCTATGCTGAATCCTGCAATCTGACCCTGCCTGTCACTTAGGAGATCCGCCCGCTTGTGTTTACACAAGCAGGCGGATCTCCACACTCGATTCCCCGATGATCGGGGAATTGCAGCTGCGATCGCCGCTGCTCCTCCCCTGGCCCGACTCACGCTGTGACTGAATACAGCAGGAGCGAGCCTCCGGCGGCGGGCGAAGGGGGAATGTCTGGTGACGTAGGTCTATGTCGCCAGACGTTATCGAGCCACTTTGTCGCAGTAAAGCTCTAGTGAGCAGCGGCAAAGTGGTTGAAGGCAGATGGCAACATCAGAATTCCTTTTTTTCGGCAGGCCATTTTACAGTATACTAGGCACATTATAAAATGCTTATACATAAATCTAGGTTGAGCTTTTTGAGTTTTGTTGCATTGCATACAACCCCATTTGATCGGAAATGTACTATTAAGCCATTTTTAAATAACTGTACATTTTAATTTAGCTTAAATGCACAACATAGTGTTTAACTTTCATTTCCGCAGTCTATTTATACACTGTGCTGTACATGTGACACTGCCATCAGTTATTTTTTTTTTTTTACTGTTTATTAACAAGCCCTGGCAATTAACTAGCTTTTAAATCAGAAGTATGATACTATTTTAATTTCCTTTATGCATTCTAACCTATCATTTGAAATCACATTGAGCTGACTCTTAAGAGGCCACCTGGTGTAATAATGTCACATTGAAATGACTTATTTTGGTATGCAGAAAACAGTCGTAATGTTCAGGGTAAAAAAAAAATTGCTGTTTTTTTCCCACTGGCGACAAAAACAGAATGAAATTAATGAGCACCGTTCATAAATACTTGACAGACTGATTATGAAAGCATTTTATTTCTACGTGTATGTATGTATTAAATCTTACAATATGTTGCAACAGTTAAGAACCCTTTGCTCCTAAGCAGAGAGACAGCCTACTGTACACCGCACAGAGCAACCAGCTGTCAATACTTTTGCCCAGATCAACTATGAAATGTTATAGCTGAACTTTGGGCAAACAGCTAAATACAAAATTTGCATAGCAACTGTTCAGCTGTTCAGAATTGCAAATCATTTGGCAAGTAAGGTTTCTGATGAAGGCAACCCTGCCAGACAGCAAAGCCAGCCTCTACACTCCTTGAGACCTCTCTGTAGACCACACAGAAGTTGAGCAATACAGCTGGTCGAAGACCCACACTAGATAAGAAGAACAGCAGGGCGCAACCTGAGTGTAGTATAATACCATATTTATTGTGGTGAAAAGAAGAAGAAATGGCCTTTTTGTATGTAATCCATGAGCAGTTGGCTCATGCATCTGGGATAAGGAGCCTCTTACTAAAACAGGCTGGATGACAGCTTAGATGAGAAAGTGGAAACCAACAAGATGGCGGGCGGCTTCTGTGGGATTTAGAGCAAACCAAAAGGGACGTCATCGGTACGTCAGGGGGGCGGAGCTATGCATTTTAAGGCTGCCCTTAAAGACTCTTTCTCAAGCTTGAGGCAATACTGTGCCACATTTGGAACCAAATCCCTTTTGTCCCACTTTCCTTCTCAGATGTCCCTCTTTTTTGGTCTGATGTATAAATCTCTATAAAAATATATACTATCAATTATTATTTTTTTTTTTTTTTTGGAGTTACCTTTAACCCAATCTCTAAATTATTGCAATTGTTATTTTGAAAAGTCAGTATACAGAATAAGGAGTGTGAAAAAGGCATTTGTCATAATAAACAACCATCTTATGTGTGAGGATTCTTTATAGTCCCTGTCTCTATTGCATGGAAGGTGGGGGGGGGGGGTTGTTTTGCCTACGTAGCTTGTGCCATGAGGTTGACACTCATGGGTCTTAGAGCAGAAATAACTTACCTCATCTGAAAGGCCTGTGAGTGCCACTATACCTGTTTCAAATTTGTATGGATAATTTTTGAGAGTGAACTACCATTGGGACTAGTTTGTGCTATGATCTATCTCTCTTTTACCATCTTTGAAAGTTGGGAGGTAAGGATAGATAGAGCGTGATATCAAGAGATTCCAGTATGCTTGCCAGCCTTATAAAGTATTTTAGTGCAGTTTTCCTTAAAATACTATTTTTTTAAATATTATTTATGTTTGCCATTTACCTGTCCACAATCCTTAGAGATCTGTGCTAGTATTGTAATGTAGATTGATCATTCTCACCTATGGGAATGCCAACATCTTGTTAAGGCCAAGAATTGTCAGCATTCAAAATGATTAATATCTGCCTTAAAGGAGAAGTAGGGTCAACGTTTTTTGGCCCTACGTCTCCTATGAATCACAGAAGTGCAGTTTGTTTCGTTCTGCACTCTTGTAACCCATTTTCAGCTGAAAGAGGGCTAAAGTCTGCTGTCGGCTGGCATTACTCAGCCGGCCCAGGCTCTGGATGGATCCAGACTTTATAGTCCGAAACCACTGAGTTGCCTGGACTGGCAGCTGGCTAAGTCTCTCAGCGGCTGCTGGGAGACTGAGCCAGCTGCTCCTGCCCCATCCACAGCCGTTTTCATGAGTGACAGTCATTGCCTCAGATCAGAGGGGAGAACTGAGTGATTAGGGGTGTTTAATCGCTCAGTTTTCAGTCTTAGAAGCAAAGGGGGACAGATGCAGCATCGGATCGATACTGCATCCCCCTTGGGGAGTATGAATGTTTGTAAACCCCATATTTCTTTTTTAGCATTTAGGACCAGTGCATCTAAAATCAATTCAATTCAGTTTGGGTATAGTTCATGCTTTGATTTTATTCCTCAATACAAGACATTGTGAATAAATAATAAATGCATTATACACCTATGCAAAACACATCTCAAATGCCTGTGTACACTAGCCCTCAACAGGGGTTTCCATATTATGCAAAAGCAGAATTTGGTTCAAACTCTTGAAAAATTATATAGAAAGAACCCTTCTCCCTAAAAGACACACAAAGCTGGCTCCTTTGCCCGAGCCATATAATACAATGGTTCTCAACCTTAGTGAGACCAGTGACCGGTATAATTCTTCCAAAACCTTCCACGCCCCAACAGTAAAAGAAAACGTTTATACTCATACATTGTGGCCCATATCACACTAGCAATCCAATCACTGGTGGTAAATTGCCTGAATCAGGATCACTAAATAGAATATTTACCTTCGACTATGGTGTCACTCCCTTGCTGTCCATATGTGCAGAATCCCTGGCACCAGTGAAGGAACACTAATGGAGTGAAACCTTGTTGGTTTGGCCTGTGAAGGAATAATGTCTTAGGCATAAAAGCAGGTAAGTGTGCAAGTGTGACATGGGCCAAAAATTTCACCACGACTGCAGTTGGTTCCGCTACTGCATCCTGATCTGTAACAGCTAGGGAAGCCTGTGAATTAGGTGGGACAAAAACAAAAAGAATCAGATCTGCAAAGACTGACAACAGTAGCTCCTAAAGTATAACTAAAGGCAAAACCTTTTTTTTTTTATTTTGGCTAGAGGGGAGATGGATTAGAACACCAGTCAGTTTTTTATTGCTGTCTGTGTTTTCATTAGGGACATACCATTATAATTGAAAGTGAAAGTAAAAGAAAATTTCGAATTTTGGGCTGTACCCATAAAAAAATAATGAAGGGGAAATCTTTCAATGGGTATACTAGTTCTGGGGACCTGGGGTTCCCCAAGAAATTCTCTTAAATTGCAGGGATTTCCCTTTCACTTCCTGTTTGGCTATAGGACAGGAAGTGAAGGGAAATCTATGCAATGGGACACAAATGGTGAAAACAAATCTGACCAGGGTAATGACCCTCCCTTACTCTACCCAAAATGAGGAAAAAAAAAAGTTTTGCCTATAGTTCTATTTTAAGCTGCAGCCCAGAAAAAAGCATATCACTCAACTGTCCAGTTGTGTGACTAGTGGATGAAGGGAAGCCATGGTCTAATGCCTTCCCCAGGCCAAGTAGATTGAGAAACACTGCTATATACACAATATTGCAAATTAGAACTGATCTATTCTGATATAATAGAGTTCTTCAGAGCCAAATTTTAACACTATAGATTTTCATAGTTTTGACATAAAGACCTTTCTAAATGAACAAATTAATTTTGTGATGCGTATCTCATAGTATGGCTCTTGCTGCCAACATCATACCTATGAGATGGGAAGAAGCAACAATTTTAGGCATAAATCATGTAAGTAAAGGACACAGACCCACCACACAACAAGATATGTGGCAAATAAAGAAATTATAAGCAAAAAGCATTGGTAAAACCAACTGATTTTTTTTTTTTACCAACAACTTCTTCTTTACCCTAGAATTCATAAATAACAAGTGTATTAATTTATAGGTGTATTGAGTAGTTTATGGGGGTATACCAGTTCTGGCTGTGAACACAGTACATGGTAGTTCATTACATGTGTTGTGGTGCTCTGCAATGCATGTGCGTTGGAGCTGTGTTACCTTGGTAAATTGGGGTGCCATTCAAAATTCTAAATGAATGCCACCCCAACGTGCTTATATCGTGTTTTACCATTCATTGCGGTAACACGTGCATTCGCATGATACACGGCACTGGAAAAAAGGAAATAGGCCCTTAGTGTTTTGGTGTTTAAATTATGCAGACCATAGTTTGTTGAATTTATTAGCACAGCGTCAATTCATGCAGCAAAAGGTTCACCTATTTGATCTTTATTACTGAACAACCAAAAACAGAATCACGCTGACATTTCTGGTTCACTGTAGGCTGTTTAGCCAATTCCATACGTATGCACTATAATCATCGTCTAAACGGGCATGAGCTTTGTATTATTATTCATTCCTCAGTAGCAGCAGAAAAAAAAAATATATATGTATATTTGATTCACCTGAATTATGTTTAGTCTCCAACTAAGCCAATTCAGTCCAAGAACAGAAAATCATTTTCTACCAGCAAAGCAGCGAAACCTTTATTATGCCGATAATGCATCTAAATGCACAATTATTTATTTTACATATATTTAGCTGAAAATAAGCTATCACTAAGAGTAAAAGATTTTTTTTTTTTTTTTTACATTAGCACCACAGGAACCTGAATCTTTAGTATAATTCAGGACTCGGTATGCATGACAACTATTCCCCGGTTGTGATTTAATTTTTAGCTTCATAGGGTACTAATTAAGAATGTGCTGCCTGGCTTTTAATCTGAAAATGATATCTTCTTCGGATAGGCTATCCGTGTCAATAAATATTCTGCAAATAAAAGTATTTAGCATAAACTAAAACGGAGCGCAAATGGACGTGCGGCTGGATATTTATTTAGAATTTAAAATGCCAGCGTCGCGGCCAGCTGTTTTATCTGCCCCTGCCCTTACTATGGAAATATCCTTGGAAAGCTGGTTTCCAGTTGATAATGGTTTCTGCTTTCCAGTAAAATTTAGCGGCTGATATTTTTTTGTATTTTGACGGTCTGAGCAGAAACATGACAGCTAAGGTCAGTATTTAAAGCGAACATATGACCAGACTATACAAACGAGTGTATTTACATATTCCGAAAAAGCAGTAGAAGCACCCAAAAGTGGAAGTAAACCTTCCTATCATTTTCAGCCAAGGATTCTGCCATCTTAACCTCGGTTTAACCTTTTAATGCCATTATGCTGCACATGTGATCAGTTATGACACCAGCCATTGGATGGTTTGACAGTTTGGTTGAGAGCACAACCAATATGACAGGGTAATTGCCTTAAACTGAAGCCACTTAGAGATTAGTGTGCCCACATCCCAAAATCAGTACATACAACAAGAAATCCCTCTGGACGGGACTTTTAAGGGCAAAATAGGTAGACAAAAGTATAAATTACAACGAAATTTATACTTTTGTCTACCTATTGCCCTTAAAAGTCCCATCCAGAGGGATTTCTTGTTGTATCAACCAATATGACAGTTACATTTCTGGCACGTGCCGGAAATGTAACTGTTTTGTGAAACTGTTAAATGGTTTACTTCCGCTTGAAAACATTTATCTCTGCAGCTATAGGTATTGTGAAAAATTCAACAGAGGCATTGAAAGCACAGCTTCTTTCCCCTTTCCTTGCTATTGCTGCAGGATCGTGGAAGCCTCCCACCCCTCTAATGTAAACACAACACACAGCAGGTATTTCTAAGCTGCAAACTTTTGGTGACTTTTGGGGAATTTTGAGAATGGATTACTTCAAGCTACATGCAGCTAGTAAGGTCACTGATGGCTTAGAGCCCTTTATCTGCTTTTTAAGAATATGTAAATACAGTACCATATCCTTAGTCTGGGCACAAATGCAGTTTAAAGCTGAACTACAGCCAAGAAAACAAAATCACTTTCCCGCACCCCTGTCCCTATGCAGTCTTTACCTCTTCTTTAAAGGCTCTAACACCCACTAAATTTTACCTTATCTGTTGTCTGGAAACTAGATCTGATGGTACTCTGTACAAGACTTTGACGGATCTTCTTGCCTCCCCTCTTACCGTTTCATTATGTTAGAATTGTGTAAACAACACATGACCAGCATCTCAATGACCTCAACTGTGGCCCCCATCATCAACAAAGGGTTGCACATAAGGTTCATTATGATAGAGAGTATTGTCAGAGATTTCAGACATACCAGTGGAAATGGTCAGACTGTGAACATGCTGGAGGTGTGGTTGGAAACTGGAAATATGCTACAGAGTTGTAAACATACAGCTATTGCGCTAGCAGATCTAAAGATGGCAGCTGGCAAAAGCAATCAGATAAATTGCAAAAAAATATATAAAATATTGCCGTGCTAAAAAAAGTGACAAAATGTATTCAAAACAAGTGTAACATAATGAATGAAAAAAGAACAGCATACCATAAAATTGTATTGATCAGTATAAAACTAGCCACTCACAATAATAAAAGAACAAGGGTTTGAATTTAAAAAGTATCAATCCCGGGGTCCAATCCAACTGTGTCCTGGTTTGGGCGTGCGTGGGGATGTCATCGGGGGCAAGCTTGTTGTTCTTCTAATATTGTGAGTGGTTAGTTTTATACTTATCAAAAACTTGTTCATACAGTTTTACACTATGTGGGCCCTCCCAGTTCTCTTCTTTTGTATATCATCATGATGGAACATCTTATGTTGCTGATCAGGAGACTCTGACCACTAGTGAAGTTATGGTGGAGAAACCTGTCCTTTTTTAAAATATGTACAGCCTTCCTGACTCTTTCCAATTAAAGGGTCCACATGCTTTGGTAAGAGTCCATTTTGTCTAACAGTGGAGGTACACCTGGGTATCGTACGTTTTGAATTGGAGCGATCTTGCCTCATTCAGTTCAAAAGCTCTTGATTACAGTAGAGTCTCTCTCCTCTGGACTACAGTTCCCACAGTGCAGGGCTGCCTTTGTCTATTGAAGTCTTCCTGTTTAGCAGCCCCCTCCTCTTCCTTGATGATAGTTGTTACCAGTTCAGCACCACAGGGCAACAGTTACACAGAAAAACTGCAGCCAATATTTATCTCACTCTTTATTGTTAGCCAAGCACCTGATTACACAAACATAGGCTTATTAAATTAATAAGGCAACATCTGCAACCTAGTAACCCATGGTAGCCAATTACTATTATGAGTACCATAAGCTGAATCCTGAACGCGTAGATAAGTGCATTTTGCTTATCATCAATGTTCATTGTACTGTTTCAATAAAGAATAACAGAGAAGGCATTTTCAGGTGAACTCTAAGTTCATATCTGCAATAACAGCTCTGATGAGAAAGATCCCTTTATACTAATAAAAAGAAAAGAAAGTTTAAAGTGGCAATATATAAAAAACATGTTTTTTTGGATAATTTTTGCTAGTGAAATTTCTCTTTTCTTTTCTTTTTATCTTATGAAATTGTATATATATATATATATATATATATATATATATATATATATATTATTTGTTCTTATGTATATGAAATTGTCTATATATGCATAAATAATTTAATCACTTGCCCTCCGGAAGCTTTACCCCCCTTTCTGACCAGGCCATTTTTTGCGATACGGCACTGCGTTATTTTAACTGACAATTGTGCAGTCATGCAATGCTCTACACAATTAAAATGTATGTACTTTTTTTCCCCACAAATAGAGCTTTCTTTCGGTGGTATTTGATCACCTCTACGTTTTTAATTTTTTGCGATATAAACAAAAACAGACCGACAATTTTGAAAAAAAAAATAATATTTTTTACTTTCTGATATAAAAAATATCCAAAAAAAAATAAGGTAAAAATCAAATTTCTTCCTCAATTTAGGCCAATATGTATTCTGCTACATATTTTTGGTAATCCCAGTACACGTAAATTGATACTAGGTATGTAGCGCAGGAGAGACACCTTGCTGCCGTATATACAGTATACGGTTAGCAAGCAGTTAAATACAGTGCATCCAAAAGAGTTTGTGAAGTCTGCTGGTATCTTTTTTCTTCTTTTTTTTTTTTTTTGTAAATTCTTTTTATTGAATTAAAAAAAATAAGTATACAAAACAAAGCCTATTGGGCATTCCTAGTCTTAAACAACACAATATAACATCATAGTACACAAACACAATTAGTACAAGCCTGCTGGTATTTCTTTCTTTTCAATAATTTTTTATTGAAATTTTGAACAGACATATGTTTATACAAACCCAATTCCAAAAAAGTTGGGACACTGTACAAATTGTGAGTAAAAAAGGAATGGACTAAATTACAAATCGCATAAACTTACATTTTATTCACAATATAATATAGATAACATATTAAATGTTGAAAGTGACACATTTTGAAATGTCATGCCAAATATTGGCTCATTTTGGATTTCATGAGAGCTACACATTCCAAAAAAGTTGGGACAGGTAGCAATAAGAGGCCAGAAAAGTTAAATGTACATGCAAGGAACTGCTGGAGGACCAATTTGCAACTTATTAGGTCAATTGGCAACATGACTGGGTATAAAAAGAGCCTCTCGGAGTGGCAGTGTCTCTCAGAAGTCAAGATGGGCAGAGGATCACCAATTCCCCCAATGCTGCGGCGAAAAATAGTGGAGCAATATCAGAAAGGAGTTTCTCAGAGAAAAATTGCAAAGAGTTTGAAGTTATCATCATCTACAGTGCATAATATCATCCAAAGATTCAGAGAATCTGGAACAATCTCTGTGCGTAAGGGTCAAGGCTGGAAAACCATACTGGATGCCCGTGATCTTCGGGCCCTTAGACGGCACTGCATCACATACAGGAATGCTACTGAAATGGAAATCACAACATGGGCTCAGGAATACTTCCAGAAAACATTGTCGGTAAACACAATCCACCGTGCCATTCGCCACTCTATAGGCCAAAAAAGAAGTCATATCTAAACATGATCCAGAAGCGCAGGCGTTTTCTCTGGGCCAAGGCTCATTTAAAATGGACTGTGGCGAAGTGGAAAACTGTTCTGTGGTCAGACAAATCAAAATTTGAAGTTCTTTTTGGAAAACTGGGACGCCATGTCATCCGGACTAAAGAGGACAAGGACAACCCAAGTTGTTATCAGCGCTCAGTTCAGAAGCCTGCATCTCTGATGGTATGGGGTTGCATGAGTGCGTGTGGCATGGGCAGCTTACACATCTGGAAAGGCACCATCAATGCTGAAAGGTCTATCCAAGTTCTAGAACAACATATGCTCCCATCCAGACATTGTCTCTTTCAGGGAAGACCTTGCATTTTCCAACATGACAATGCCAGACCACATACTGCATCAATTACAACATCATGGCTGCGTAGAATAAGGATCTGGGCACTGAAATGGCCAGCCTGCAGTCCAGATCTTGCACCCATAGAAAACATTTGGTGCATCATAAAGAAGAAGATGTGACAAAGAAGACCTAAGACAGTTGAGCAACTAGAAGCCTGTGTTAGACAAGAATGGGACAACATTCCTATTCATAAACTTGAGTAACTTGTCTCCTCAGTCCCCAGACGTTTGCAGACTGTCATAAAAAGAAGAGGGGATGCCACACAGTGGTAAACATGGCCTTGTCCTAACTTTGAGATGTTGATGCCATGAAATTTAAAATCAACTTATTTTTCTCTTAAAATTATACATTTTCTCAGTTTTAAACATTTGATATGTCATCTATTTTGTATTCTGAGTAAAATATTGAAATTGCAACCTTCCACATCATTGCATTCTGTTTTTATTCACAATTTGTACAGTGTCCCAACTTTTTTGGAATCGGGTTTGTAGATATGGAAGGTACAGGGAAACATAGGACTACAATATAGATAGTAACGTTTTCATTACATCCAATCAGTGCTTTAACAGTTATCAATTTTCAGTTTAAGACTATCTACTTAGGATACGCTGGTTAAACAGTTTTACTATTGATGTCGTTTTGGTACCAAGCATTCCATGAGGACCAAGCTAAGACCTCTCGATGGTATGCCTCTCTATCGATGGATAGTAGGAGCTCATAGATATAGTGGGTGTGGATTATTTGACCATATCCAAGAGATTTGGAGGGTTGTGTGTTCTCCAAAGTTGCGTCACAGAGAGCAGAGCTGCTAGTAGAATGTGTGTCACCACTTACAGTGACTTTGGGGGAATTTGGGCTATAGCTAGGTTAATTATGGCCAAGGTGGGGTTAGGTGGAATAGGGTGACCTACAATCTGAGTTAGGATTCCCAAAAAGCACATTATGTGCAGAATTGTTCATGTACGACCGCACATTCTCCAACATAATTCAGTTTGAGGTCCTTTGGATTTGGAAAGGAGTGCGGGTGTCAGATACAGGCAGTCCCTGGGTTACAAACAAAATAGGGATTGTAGGTTTGTTCTTAAGTCGAATTTGTTTGTAAGTTGGAACAGGTAGATCTTTTTAAGTTTAGCTCCAGCCAAAATAATAATTTTCATGTTTTTTGGATAGTATAGGAAAGGGTTAACACCCATGTACCATTTGTTTTGCTGTCCGTACCCCTGTTCAGAAGATTTCACCTCACTTTCTGTTCCTACCACAACTGTATTTTGAAAATTTTGGGTTGTTGTGGAAACAAGGATTAGTGATAAAGCTTCAGTGGAGACACCTTTTTCCTATGAGAACTCTTCCAGGAGTGAATTTCCCTTCCTAGGGGTAGATTTCTCCTCACTTCCTGTTGTCTCCTTTTGTTTGTAAGTAGGAGTAATTTGTAAGTCGCATGTTTGTAACCCGGGGACCGCCTGTACCAGAGTTGGGTCAGTTTCTGGGTTAATTCCCATAGGATAGAGCACGAGGTGGCTTTGTATATGGCAGAAAATGCCGCTTTCCATTGAAATTCGGAGTATTGGTGTTGCAAGTCTCATTCACATTTACATAAGGGGGGAATTTTCGTGAAGAGAATTTTTTCCCCAAGTAGGGAATAAAATAGTGAGATCCCTTTCTTGCCCTGTTGTTTGGAGAAAAAGTATAGTGCTTCTTGTGTGGGTAAAGATGTTAGGATATTGTGTGTGAGACAGTTGGATATTTGGATATAATTTTAATGATCTGATGGTTCAAGCTTAAATTCAGAACGAAGAGTCCTAAATGTTTTGAGAGACCCCCTTGTCATAGAGTGAGTCAATTGTGAGGCCTTTGCTTGCCTAGGTGGCTACCGGAATGTCAGGTATCAGATGCTTAAGGCTTCATGTACACGGGACGTTGTAAATGGCCGTTTAGGAGTAGTTGGGCGTTTTTTTCAGAAGCCCCTGAACCCACCTACATGTTATCTTATCTGTCCATGTACACAGGGTCGTTTACAGTCATTTGCAGGCAGTTGAGTTCAGGGACGTTTTTTGGTAAGCAATTATTTGCGTTCGAACGTGTGTTTACCAGCGTTTCAAACGCAAAAACGCGACCAAACGCGTTTAGCATTCGCGTTTTTCCATTTTATAGGGGAATCATTTTTTTGACCTCTAGGAACGGTTCTAAACGCAAACGCCCGCTAAACGCGGGTGCAAACGCGTCCTAACGGACGTTTCAAACATCCTAAAAATTCCAGCATTCAAAGGGACTTTTAACAACGTCCCGTGTACATGGAGCCTAAGGGTGGCTTTAAATCAGATGTGTGTGTGTCTCTCTCAAGCCTGCCCTTTCTAACAAGAAAGCCCAGCACTGTCTTCTCACTTTTTCACCATTTCTGTCTAACTGAAATGTTATCCTCAGGTATGTTTCAGCATTCATTTTTCCTTTTACCTTGTACCAGTAGCGAGAACCAGCTTTTATTTGACCCTGTAACTTTAACATCAGACTTGCAGAGGTCGCTGCTGGAAACTGTAGGGTAACCTACAACAGTTCCCATTGAAAAAAAACAAAAAAAAGGCACCAAGAACTACATCTCCCAAGATACTTTTTCCTTACATGCAAAGTGTCTTGGAGATGAAGGCAGCAGTAATGTTTTGTTGGTAAATAAATAAATGTATGCACGTGGAGAGGGACAGAAAGAAGATGGAGTAGTCCAGCAGGGTGGATTTCAGAAAGCAGGGTGGAATTTGAGTGCAGCAGAGGCAGTGTAATCAGCTCACAAGACATTGGAGGCTGACTGGATTTCTGGAAGGATGACCGAGTATTTTTCTGTACTAGCAACACATATGGGGAAATGTGCATGTTTAGCAGAGATGTACTGCATTTTTTTTTTCAGTTTTGATTAAACCTAAACCTAATGTAAAGCCCCGTACACACGTACCGATTGTCGGCCGACTGTTCGGCCGTCTTTTTTCCAACAAGCCGATAATTGGCCGATCGGACGTTGGCCGACTATTTACGGCCAACAATCGGTGAATGTGTACGGGCCTTAAGTCCAAACAAACCAGCAGACCGGGAATGGGATAAGGTCCTACCCTGACTCATTTGACTTGGTGTGGGCTAATTAAATTGTGCAGGCTACTCACAGCAAAGTAGTAGTAGGTTTGGTTAAAAAAAAAGTGTGCCACCTACTGGGCAAAAAAAGATAAATATAAAAAATCATATGTGGGAGTTCACATTTACATAATTAAAAAATCATCAATAAACAGAACAAATTCTCTTTAAGTATAATTTTTTTTCATCCATCTTCATTGTTTTGCCGTTTAGTATGTTTTGTGGCCCACAGAAGCAATACGCAGCTGTATTTTATATGGGCTCATTCTGCTCACTGAGCTTCTGATCAACAATATTATTATACTTGAGAGGCGGCCAGGAACGCTGCTTTCCAGAACTGTTCTCTCTGAACCATCCTATTAGCAAGCTCTTTTTATAATGCTGGCTTTATCCATGCCGTTATGGTGCTCTGTGCACTGCCAGATGCGTGCTTCCTCTTATTTTGTAAAGATTCCAGAGAAGCAACTAAGGGCGCACTGTCTCACACTTCAGCACCTTCTCTTTGGACACTGAAGGATTAGGTCTTTTTTTTTTTATTTAACCCAACTAGAAGAAATATCCAGATTAGACTTTTTTTTTTGTATTGAAGTAAGGTCAGGCAGAATATTGCAGTAGGTCTTTTCTTTTTTAAGAGGACCTGTACTTTGAAAGTTGTGCCCAAAAAACAGCAAGCAGAGAACTAAATACTCCTCATAGGCTTGTCTATGGGCTCCCTGAAGTTGACCTGTTCCTCTTTTATGACTAAATGACTAAGTCCTGTTCTGTACTGTATGGAGGTGGCCATCTTGGGAGGCAGGGCTTTGCTTCCTAATGTCAGAGCTACCCCCTGAAGACTAGTAATATGATGACTGGTAGGGAAATAGTCAAGAAGCAGAAGGAGAGGTGGAGGAAGCACAGATCCATATAATAGATAAAGCAGAAGAACGAACATAGATGAGGCAGGGAACAAACTATTCAGTGAAAGGGAATATAAAAGGACTTGCGGCCATTCGCTAAAATTAGAAGAGAAGCGGTTTAACCTTAACCACTTGCCGACCGCCACCCGACTATATATACACGGCGGCGGTCAGCCCCTCCCAGGCAAAGTGACGTATATATAAACGTCACTAGCCTGGGAGCCAATAGGGGGCGAGCGCGCGCCGCCGGAGGCGCGCTCCCGCCCCCGCTAGTTCACTAGGAAGCCGGCGCGTGTGACCGGCGGACCCTCTGTCCGTCGGTCACTCGCGATCGTCGGGTGGAGAGGGAGAAAGGCAGGCGGCTAATGTAAACAAAGCCGCCTGTCATTCTTCCCTGTGTAAAAGCACAGATCACTCAGTCCTGCTATGTAGGACCATTGATCTGTGCTGTTACACACACAGCCACATCCCTGCACAGTAAGAATCACGCCCCTAGGGACCCACTTAACCCCTCCCTCTCCAATAAAGTTAACCCCTTCCCTGCCAGTGTCATTTTTACAGTAACAGTGCATATGTATAGCACTGATTACTGTAGTAATGTCACTGATACCCCCAAAAGTGTCAAAAATGTCAGTCAAGGGTCCGATCTGTCCGCCGCAATGTCGCAGTCCCGCAAAAAAAAAAAATCGCAGATCGCCGACATTCCTCGTTAAAAAAAAAAAAAACAACAAAAATGACAAAAATCTTTCCCTTAGTTAGTAAACGCAATAACTTTTGCGCAAACCAATCAAAATACGCTTATTGTGATTTCTTTTACCAAACATAGGTAGCAGAAAACAAATTGGCCAAAAATTTAAAAAAAAATGGATTTTTGTAAAATCTTACCGTAAAATCCTTTTCTCTTAGCTCATCGACAGACGTAGTCCTCGGTGATACACCACCTTCGGGTTATGTTACCTCCGCAGGAGCAGGACTAGACAGGAAATTAAAAAGCTCTGGCCACACCCTAGGGGCAGTCCCAGAGGGTATATCCTCTCTCTCTCTGCCTCAGCAAATCAGTTATGTGAAAAAGCAGTGCTTAGAGAATTTAACCCAACCCAACTCCAAAACAGAGGGGCGGGGACTACGTCTGTCGATGAGCTAAGAGAAAAGGATTTTACGGTAAGATTTTACAAAAATCCATTTTTCTCTAGCGCTCATCGACAGACGTAGTCCTCGGTGATACACCACCTTCGGGACGTCCAAGAGCAGTATCACAACTGAGGGGTGGGAAAATGGAAATCAAATCCCAATCTAGAAGGCCCAACCGGTGCCAACTAGAAGTTTACAATGCTCATCCTTAATGATGAGACTCAACAAAAAAAAAAAATTTTCAAACAGAAAAAAACCCTCGAGGTAGACCACCGGTCTCCTCAAATTGCGGCCTGCAAAACCTTGCGGCCAAATGAGGCATCCGCCGATGCCGTCACATCAATTTTATAGAATTTTGTAAAGGTATGTACCGACGACCAGGTGGCCGCCTTACATACCTGGACCACTGACGCCTGATGGCGAAAGGCCCAGGAAGTACTGAGCGCTCGAGTGGAGTGCGCCCTAACAGGGAATGGAGGACTCTGACCCTTAATAGAATAAGCCTGTACCACCGTTTGTCTAATCCATTTGGCAATGGTCGCGGCAGATGCAGGCAAACCCTTTCTGGGGCCATCCGTGATCACAAAAAGTGAATCCGTCTTACGGAAAGATTCCGTAGCTTTCAGGTATACCCTGATTGCCCGAACCACATCTAAGGAATGCAACGCATGTTCCCGATGATGCTTGGGCTGAGGACACAAGGAAGGTAGTACAATATCTTCATTCAGATGAAAATCTGAAACCACCTTGGGAAGAAAAGATGGCTTAGGATGAAGTACTACCTTATCCCTATGAATCACTAGGTATGGTGACTGGCATGATAATGCAGCCAGTTCTGACACCCTGCGAGCAGAAGTAATAGCCACCAAGAAGGCCACCTTCTGGGATAAAGTAAGCAAGGGAATCTCCCTGATGTTTTCAAAGGGAGGTTTCTGTAGAACCGACAAAACCAAATTAAGATCCCAGGGCGGTAAGGGCGCGCGGACTGGAGGAGCCAGGTGCCGCACCCCCTGGATGAAATTCCGCACCAAGGATTTGGTAGCTAAAGGCTTCTGAAAGAAGATTGCTAATGCTGAAACTTGACCCTTGATGGTGCTCAAGGCTAGCTTCTGCTCAACCCCTTGTTGCAAAAAGGCCAATATTCGAGTTACCGAATAGGTACGTGGAGGAAATCCTAAAGATTCGCACCACGCAATATAAGTCTTCCATGTGTGATAATAGACTTTGCTGGAAGTCGCTTTCCTTGCTTTAATAAGGGTAGGAATGACTGAAGCTGACAAACCTCTGTCCTTCAGTACTTGGGTCTCAATGGCCAGGCCATTAAACCCAGCGACTGTAAAGCATGATGGTAATTTGGTCCTTGAGACCACAGACACTCCCTGAGACGAAGTTCCCACGGAACGTCTACGACTAACATGTCCAAGTCGGCCAGGCCGGCTAGAGGAGGCCAGCCTAGAATTTCTAGGACCACTGGCGCTGACTGGATCTGAACCAGGCGTCCCTAGAGGTATCTGGCCCCGACCATCCGAGAAAGTCTGGTCGTTTTCTGTTCCCACACATTTATCAGATACCTGATAGTTATCAGGAAAGGTGATCTTTTCTGGTTGAACCTCAGGGACCGAAGTCACCCGACTAGAGGCTACTTGGCCTATCTGGTCAACCAGATCCGATTCCTGTGAGGTATCGGGACTAATCTTAGGAAAAGGTAAAGGAAAAGATCTATTCAGGGAACGGTAATTACCGCTTCCTGTAGTACTTAAATGTTGGAAGGGAAGAATCGCACCGGTAGTAGTGGTTGATGCTCGATCTAATGTCCTGAATACCGGTGAAAACGTCCCCCCACCCTGAAACCGGGTGGGGGCGCACCTTCAGGCTGTGTACTCCTTTGCTTCGGGTTTGGCTGGGTTGGTCCTTTGCTTGTCCGACCAGCCCTTCTTGAACCCTCCTGGAGGAGTCTTGCCTTTCCCGCTAGTACCAGCCAGGCGCCCTTTATGGGCGGTAAAGAAAGGTCCTCGCTTGTTGCGAGGTCCCTTAGTTTTAGCAGCCTGTGGCAAAAAAGTGCTCTTGCCCCCAGTGGCATCCTTAATGATTTCATCTAGGTTGGCCCCAAATAGGCGATTCCCCTGAAAGGGGAGATTTGTCAAGGTCTTCTTGGAACCTAGGTCAGCTGACCAGCATTTTAACCACAGCACACGTCTGAGGATCACCGCTGTCTTAGATGCATGCCCTAATAAGGGAGTAGTGTCCAAGGCTGCGTCACAGATAAACTGTAGCCCTTGTATAATCTGTTCCATCAAATCAGATGTCTCCTGGGGAATATCTTTTCCCCTAAGATCTTGGCGTACCATTTTCGCCCATTCCGTAAGTGTCTGGGAAACTAGACCAATAACAATTACTGGTCTAAATGCTGACCCTATCAGAGAGAAGATGGTGCGGGACTCTGCTTCCATCTTTCGATCCACCGGATCCTTAAAGGACAAAGTGTCCTCCACTGGAATAACCGTGGCTTTATTCAGCCTGGCAATAGGCGGATCCACGACTGGTGGTACCGTCCATTTCTTAATGATGGATTCCTCAAACGGATAGCGTCTAGCAATACGCTTGGAAATAGTAAAGGTACGTTTAGAATGCTCCCATTCTCCTTTAATCTGATTACCGAAACATTTAGGTACAGGAAAAGCCTTCATCGTCTTGATGGGCTTATTAGTACCAAAGGGAATCTCTGTTTCAGTTGCCTCTGCCGGTAAAGCCTCAAGTTTTAAGGTTTCCTGCACTGCCACAACTAGTGCGTCCACCAATGCTTCTTCCTGAATAATAGCAGGAGAAGAAGCGTCCTCCTCACTGTCTGAGGGGGCTTTACCTGGGATAACAGCCCTTGCAGAGGAACCTGCAACTGCCGTGACCACCTCTGAATCTGAGTCAGAGGTGTCAGATGGTATAGGGGTAGGCGGGGGTCGCTTCCTTGACCCCCGTCCCTGACAGGCCGCCTCCACCCGAGCCACCATAGACTCCAAAATTGCTGTAAATGACTCTATACTCTGTGCACCGGCGGGTCCCGTGGCCCCCTCGAGGGAAACAGGTGGGGGAATATGTGTGGCAGGGTCCATGATAACTCCAGTTACTTCCTGGATAATATAATTCAAAAATAAAACTTTTTTTTTTTTTTTCGACCCCCAGCGCCACAAAAGCCCCTTAGTGTTACCTGCTAGGGATCCCTATCGATCGAGAGAGAGAGAGAGAGAGATAGACCCCCAGGCTCACCACTTGATGCTCAGAGTTCAACTGCAACAGGTTACAGCGCTGTCTTAACAAACAGGAAGTCTTTTGGCTGGCTGCCCAGGAAGAAAGGAGGCGGCTCCGCCCCTCTGTACGCCTTCCGGCGCCTCCCCCAAGCTCCACGAGGTGTTTGGATCACCTCAAACATGGCCGCCCCCATGCTGGAGACACGAGGCTCCGCCAAAATGGCGGCTCGTGCGATCCAGCAAAAAAAATGGCGGCGGCCCGTACTGAATAGCGGTGTGCTGCAGGGCACACAACACTCTCACTGCATGGGGATATGGCGTGGTTGGCGGTACCGGCCCTGGCGGACCGCATGGCCATTCGGGAGGCCTGCTAATAGCTGGAGATCTGATTAGGAAGGCAGTCTACATGTCCGTGGCTTCTGACTGGTAGGTAGCTTATTCTTAACCCATAAGATTCCCAGAATGCCACAGATTACATCTTTAAGACATGTATACAATTAGATTGTTAGCTCCCGAACCAAGCCTCCTGGCTTTTTTGCACACATAAAATCACACTCAAAATAGGAGGATCTGTGTCATGTTGTAGGATAGAAAGGGACTCTATCTTACCATACAGAGAGAGGCCCGCGTTCACCACAACACCCATCAGGGGGAAAGGGGGAACATACTACTCACCATACCGGAACCAGGCGGGCACCAACTCCTGACAGTACCCCTCTCCACCGGGGCGGGAGGGCTGTCGACCGATACGGACGCCGTGACTCATGGTCTTTGGCGTTTCGGCGAGACATTTAACTCGCGTGGACAGTCCTTTAATGGGACTTTGTCGCGGCCGACCCAGCGCGGAGCTATGGCCTGCACGCGCTCGTAGGCTGAACTGGGGTGACCACCGGATCTCAACATCCAGCCCGTCGCCCAGTTCAGCTTTCTTGCTTGAAGATCTCACAGGAACACTGGAGAAAAAAGCTGATTTGCTGAGGCAGAGAGAGAGAGGATATACCCTCTGGGACTGCCCCTAGGGTGTGGCCAGAGCTTTTTAATTTCCTGTCTAGTCCTGCTCCTGCGGAGGTAACATAACCCGAAGGTGGTGTATCACCGAGGACTACGTCTGTCGATGAGCGCTAGAGAAATTTAGATTTTTACATTTTTTTGGGGGGGAATTTCATATAAAAAAATGTGCAAAATATTGTTATTTTTGCAAAATTGTCGCTCTTTTTTTGATTATAGCGCATGATGAAAAAATCACACAGGTTATCAAATGCCACCAAAAGAAAGCTCTATTTGTGGGAAAAAAAGGATGTCAAATTTGTTTAGGTACAGCGTCGCACGACCGCGCAATTGTCCGTTAAAGTCACGCAGTGCCGAATCGCAAAATACCCCCTGGTCAGGAAGGGGGTAAAAACTTCCGGGGCTTAAGTGGTTAAACTGCGCTAAGGGTTCTATACCATCAGAGCAGTAAGGATGTGGAATTCTCTTCCACAAGCAGTGGTATCAGCGAGGAGCATTGTTAGTTTAAAAAACTATTAGATGGGCACCTTAACCACTTAAGCCCCGGAAGATTTTACCCCCTTCCTGACCAGGGGGTATTTTGCGATTTGGCACTGCGTGACTTTAACGGACAATTGCGCGGTCGTGCGACGCTGTACCTAAACGAATTTGACGTCCTTTTTTTCCCACAAACAGAGCTTTCTTTTGGTGGTATTTGATCACCTGTGCGATTTTTTGATCACGCGCTATAAACAAAAAAAGAGCGTCAATTTTGCAAAAATAACAATATTTTTCACATTTTTTTATATGAAATTCCCCCCCAAAAAAAAGTAAAAATCAAAATTTTTTAAAATTTTCGGCCAATTTGTTTTATGCTACATATGTTTGGTAAAAAAAAAATCGCAAAAAGCGTATTTTGATTGGTTTGCGCAAAAGTTATCGCGTTTACTAACAAAGGGAAAGATTTTTGTCATTTTTGTTGTTTTTTTTTTTTAACGCGTAATGGCGGCGATCTGCGATTTTTTTTGCAGTACTGCGACATTGGGGCGGACAGATCGGACCCTTGACTGACATTTGTGACACTTTTGGGGTTACCAGTGACATTTCTACAGTAATCAGTGCTATACATATGCACTGTTACTGTAAAAATACACTGGTTGTGAAGGGGTTAACTTTATTTGGGAGGGAGGGGCTGTGTGTATCCCTAGGGGCGTGCTTTCTACTGTGATTGGCTGTGGCTTGAGCTGTAAGGACACTGATCAACGGATCTACATACTAGATCCGTTTGATCAGTGTCTTTACAGCGAGGAGAATGACAGGTGGCTTGTTTACACAAGCTGCCTGACATTCTCCCTCTCCCCAGCCGATCGCCGAGTGACCGGCGGACATCGGGTCCGCTGGTCACACGCGCGGGGGGGGGGGTCCGTGACCACGCGGGAGTGGGAGCGCACCTCCGGGGGCGCTCGCTCCCTAGACCCTCACAAGCTAGTGACGTAGCCCTACGTCACTTTGCCTGTGAGGGGCTGACTGCCGACGTAGATCGGCGTTAGGCAGTCGGCAAGTGGTTAACAACCACAACATACAGGGGTATACAATGTACTATTGACATAAACACGCACACACAGACACTCATCATAGGTTGAACTGGATGGACTGGTGTCTTTTTTCAACCTCATTAACTATGTAACTATGCAACTATGTCTTCGGGTACAGCTTTCTCTCCAGCAAGGAGAACAGTGAGCAGTAAAGTAGTAACATAAAATCTCACTACAGATTTTGTGACACTAACAGTCAAAGGTAGCAGTGCCCCAAAAGTTTTGCTGAAACCTACATCAATGATCCAGCAAGTAGAACCTTTTCCAATACATGGCACTCACAATGCACCTAAAATGTGCAGAAGTGAATGGAGCCTACAGAAGACTTACTCTAGGTATGCCCATTAATTCATTAAAGTAGAACTATAGGGAAAACTATTTTTTTTTTTCATTTTGGATAGATTAAGGGAGGGTTATAAAACATGTAAGGTTTATTGTTGCCACCTTTGTCCCATTGCGGATATTTCCCTTCACTTCCTGTCCTATAACCAAAACAGGATTTGAGAGGAAATCCCTTCAAATTAAGGGAATTTCATGGGGGACTCCAAGGTCACCAGAACTAGTATACCCACTGGAGAAATTCCTCTCCATTACTTTTCTCGGGACAACCTGAAATTTGGGATTTTCTTTCACTTTCAATGATAATGGTAAACAGGACAAATAGAGAGGGTGAATCTCTCTAACGGGGGCAGAGACTGGAATAAAAACTGATAGTTGTTCTAATCCTCTACCAAAAACAAAAAAAAAAGTTTTGCATTTAGTTATACTCTAAGGCTCATTAATATGGTGGTGCAGTTTTTATGTGTATTTGCAAATGCAGGCAACAAACACCTTTGGTTTCCGCCTCAATTTTGAAAACAGTTTATACTTGTTTTCTATGGGTTAGCTAACTAGATTGGATGCAGGGTATGATGAACGGCAGACATAACCATCAAAGTGAGCTCACACGCACTATGAAACTCCTGGTTGCAACTGACTAGAGTTCTCCATGCTTTCCTGATTGCCACACTTATTACTGGTCTTTTCTCTGGTCTTTCCAGGCTCTGCCCCTTTCCCCCCCAAAAACATGTTGCAAGATACCAGGCATAGACATGTCAGTCGGCACAGTTTTGTGCCACACCTCTATGCAACTTTAGAATAACCTTGATGTTGATTGTATGTAGCACTGCCCCCTTGATGGCTGCTGGATTTCTCAACTTTTCGGGTCCCTCTGGGTTACCGGTAGCAACTGCATGCAGAATCTTAACACTTTGCTTTCCGACTCAGTCAATGAAAAGTCTAGGGGTTGTTGTTTTTAATTTAAATGGGAGAAGGGGTAGAGTGGGATACTCCAGAACTTGAACTATTAACAATGCTGAGGACTTCTATCTGGGGATGCGGCTAGGCCGCAGTTGCATCTTGCCACTAGATGAATCTGAGGTAAAGTTCCTGAATTGGCACTTATCTTCAGGGTACTCACCTAGCACCCCCTTTCACTACACCAGCTGACACCTGTTCTCTGACTACTCTACTCCGGGGAAGCCCCCTTCCTGGTGAGGCCCTTAGACACGATCCCCTGTACTCATAATACTGTTTTTCCAGGTTCTCCAGTGTCTCAACCCCTCTAGTCAGCTCTCCTGGACCTCTGGGTTCAAGGTATAGTAAGTAAGTAGGTCAGGAAATTAGAATGGGTGGCACGAACATGAAATTGACTCTCACATTGACACCGACAGCAGTGAGTGGCGGCACAGATGATGACACCTCACCGACGTGACACGTCCCCTCCTGAGTCACAGTGACAGTCTCTCTTCATGCCAGGTGGTCCCTTTGTCTATTCCAGTCCAAACAGCACTGACAGTGCAGCTCCCAGCTTGACTTGCTCCGGTCTTGCAGACCCGCACACGAACCTCCAGCCACTGCGCTCGGCTTCCTTGCACCATGACATGCAATGCCAAGCCTCCGCAAGCAAAGCCAACAGAATACTGGGTTGTATAAAAAAGGGGATTCACTCCAGAAATAAAGAGATTATTCTCCCGCTCTACAAGACTCTGGTCCGGCCACATCTGGAGTATGCTGTCCAGTTCTGGGCACCGGTCCTCAGGAAGGATGTGCTGGAACTGGAGAAAGTCCAGAGAAGGGCAACAAAAATAATTAGGGGAATGGAGGACATCAGCTATGAGGAAAGACTACAAGCACTGAACCTATTCTCTCTGGAGAAGAGACGATTGAGGGGGGATATGATATCAATGTACAAATACTGTACTGGCGACCCGAGCATAAGGAACAAACTATTCAGAGAAAGGAGATACAATAAGACACGTGGCCACTCACTAAAACTTGAGGAAAGGCGGTTTAACCTTAGAGTGCGTAAGGGGTTCTTCACTGTAAGAGCGGTAAGGATGTGGAATTCTCTTCCACAAGCAGTTGTATCAGCAGGGAGCATTGATAGTTTCAAAAAACTATTAGATGGACACCTTAAAGACCACAACATACAGGGGTATACAATGTACGGTTAAAAGCAAACACACACAAACATCATGGGTTGAACTGGATGGACTGATGTCTTTTTTTCAACCTCACTAACTATGTAACTATATAACTATGACATCAAACGACACGTTCAGGTATCACCTCTACCAGACCTGCCCCCCCACTGGTGCTGCCAAAACAGACTGTAGCATGGCAAATATTAATACTCCCACTGACACCACCAATTGTGGAAGAGAGTTCCACGTATTTATTGCCCTGACAGTAAAAACATAAAAACCCACGCAGCTTAAGGTTAAACCGCCTCTTTTCCAATCTCTTTGTGTGGCCCCGTGTCCTCTTACACTCCCTGACACTGAATAGCTTTTTTCCTATGCTGGGATCACCATTGAGGTATTTGTAAATCGCTATCATGTCCCCTCTCAAGCTTCTCTTCTCCAGCGAAAATAAATTTAGTGCTTGTAGTCGTTCCTCGTAACTGAGGTCCTCCAATCCCCTTTTTAGTTTAGTTGCCCCTCTTTGGGCTCTCTCCAGCACATCCCTTCCCATGACTGGTGACCAGAACTGGACAAAATACTCCAGATGTGGCCTGGACCAGAGTTTTCCTGCCAAGTGGCAGGATTATAGTTTTATCTCTAAAGTATATCCCCTTGGTTATGCATGCTAATATTCTGCCATTTGTTCGTATTGTTATAGCAATGTTGAAATTATAAAATGAAAGTGTATGCCATGATCATAGATCTCCTTTAAATGGAGATAAACTAAAAGTCAGGAAACTGTAGAAAACTTATATCGCATTTATAACTGAAAAATGGAGACATACTATAAAATGAACCTAGCAATACTGGAGCTGAGTGAAGTTTTTTTTTTTTTTTTCCTTTCAAAGAAAGGAAATCAAAGTCATGCATTATCCCTATCTGTCAATATTTGTGCATCTAGTCATCCAACTCGTCAGTTATCAATTGTGCTGATAATTTAATATCCATATAACTTGGGAGGACTACTATGCAGCCGCAGGATGTTAATCAACCCTCCTGTGATTTCTCATTGTTGCCTCTAGCGCCATATAACTCGTCTATGAACATCGAGGAACATCTTTCCATTCAGTTTCCAGACACCCTGGGGGGTGTGCGGCAACTAAGTGAAAAGAATCGTGCAATATTGTAAAATATATAAGATGTCTCCCGGCACTATCTGCGCTGAACTGTCATTATTCTTATAATGATAAAGGGTGAATTTGCTTCTTGCGCACGGTGGGGAGTATTTAGCCTTACTACTTAGAAAGCAGCTGTCTTTCTTGTGTATTATTGACTACCCTGCAGATCATTGACTGAAACAATGCAGCAGTAGGATGCTCAGCGTTATGGAAAGAATCAGAGGGGGATCAATGCATTTAGCTGATTGTAACCCATTCTTGTACAAAGTATTCAATGCAATGGAAAACCCAAGCTGAGAAATATGGAAACCTTTGGATAAAGGTGCAACTGTGTTTGGACAACAGGACATGATCCTGGGAGTCATGCAATAATGGAAAAAGATAGGAAGATGTGACTGGTCTGATTGGGAGGGATTCAGTTGCTTTTAATATTTCGCATCCGTGGGTCATGAGCTAATACAAATAAGTACTGATAAAAAGTTTAAAGTAGAACTAAAAGGGAAAACTTTTTTTTCATTATGGATAAATCTGGGTATACACCAGTAAAATTTCATTCAACATTCTTCGCTGTAAGAATGTTGTAAGAAAGTTTGTTCATGTCTTTAACCACTTTACCACCGGAGGATTTTGCTGTCTTACGTCCAGGCCACTTTTTGTGTTTCGGCGCTGTGCGAATTTAACTGACAATTGCGCGGTCGCGCGACGCCGTACCCAAACGAAATTTACGTCCTTTTTTTTACCACAAATAGAGCTTTCTTTTGGTGGTATTTGATCACCTGTGCGATTTTTACTTTTTGCGCTATAAACAAAAAAAGAGCGTTTATTTTGAAAAAGTAATATTTTTAACATTTTTTTATATGAAATTCCTCCCAAAAAATATGTAAAAATCAAATTTTTTTTAAATTTTTGGCCAATTTGTTTTTTTCTACCTATGTTTGGTAAAAAAAAATCACAATAAGCTTATTTTGATTGGTTTGCGCAAAAGTTATTGCGTTTACTAACTAAGGGAAAGATTTCTGTCATTTTTGGTGGGTTTTTTTTTAACGAGTAATGGCGGCGATCTGCGATTTTTTTTGCGGGACTGCGACGTTGCGGTGGACAGATCGGACCCTTGACTGACATTTTTGACACTTTTGGGGGTACCAGTGACATTACTGCAGTAATCAGTGCTATATATATGCACTGTTACTGTAAAAATGACACTGGCAGGGAAGGGGTTAATTTTATTAGAGAGGGAGGGGTTAATGTATGCCTGGTGCTTACTAACGTGTGGGGGGGGGAGGTGACTGAGTGAGCCAGGGACAGATTGGATGTTCACTCCCTGTCACTTAGGACAAACTAGATTCCCCAACGATCGGGGAAGAGCGACGGCGATCGCCGCCGCTCCTCCCCTGGCCCGACTCCCGCTGTGAATGAAAACAGCGGGAGCGCGCCTCCGGCGGCGCGCGAGCGCCGCCTACAGGGGGAGGAGTCCAGCGACTTAGGTCTACGTCGTTGGACGATAACGAGCCACTGTGCCGGCAGTAGCAGCACAGTGGCCGGAAGTAAAGTGGTTAATCTTTAGTGGAGTTTTTTTTTACTACAGTGCCGGAAAAAAATTTAAGGGAGCAGGACAGGAATTTTTTCAGGAATGTACGAATTTGTGTTTTATCCTTTGGTAAAGTCCATTCATTCCAAAATTGTATAGTAAAAGCATTGGATAGACACTCCAATCCCAGTGGACGCCTTCGTAAGGGGAAACGCGTCGGGTGGAGAAGCCGCGCTATCACTACTCGGGGACCGCGCTGCAGAGCGGCCGCGAACATCTGTTACCTGTCCAATTTTTTTCCATCCATGTAAGTGTGTTTCCTTTAATAAATTCTGTTGTTAAGAAGATAATGCACTATTGCCTGCCTATATTTTTTTGACATATGGGGAGCTATCCTGCGGATACCTATTGGGAGCCATCTTAAGCACCAGGTTCATGCTCAACACCTAAGAGGCAGAATCCTTTAAGGAACACCTATTCTTGGATAAACGGAGGAATCGAGATGTCCATCTTTAACCCTTCCTTTAAGCGATTGTTTATGTGACATCTGGTAAGAGTCCATTCACATTTGTTTGCACGGGGTGAATGATTTTTTAGTCTGAAGATTCCTTGCGGTATTCCATGTGTTTTTTAACATCATGCATGCTCAAGTCATTGGTCGATAAGGGTACCTTTTCCTCCTTCATAATTTGGTGGCACGAGGGACCTGTGTATTCAGCACCTGCAACCTGATTTATGAGCACTTCATAATTAAGAACATTTATTTGCACCAATTTTTTGGATTTTATTTGGAAGTTTTTGCATTTGTCAACTTCCTGTTCCTTTCAATAGAGACTTTCACATATTTGTGTACTGCACATGTCACATTTGGTTGTGTCATTAGTTGTGTTTAAAAATAATTATAATAAGGCTTTTATTCCACTTTAAAAACATTTTAACAAATACCTAACCGCACGTATGTGTGTGTTTTATATTTTCTAAGAGTTTAGCTTGTAGATTTTCTCCATTAATTGTCATCCAAAATGTTGGGAAAGGCAAATGAAGAAATAAGGTGAAAGAAATGATGTAAAAAAAGGTTTAGTATTATAAAAATAAAAGTACATTTTCATCAGCTGTTCCCTCAAGCTATAGTACTAATGGCAGATCCTCTGATTTAATAATTATCTTTCATTGAAAGTATAGTGTTTTTGCCAACTATCACTGAAAAAAAAAGAAAAAAGAAAAAAATCACATGGAAAAGGGAATATTTGCAAAAAAACTTGATACCGTTTCAGATTTCAAATAAGTTTAGGCGTGAATGAGCCAAGTGTCTGTAGAATGGACCCATATGTACTGTAACTAATAAGGCTCAGATGGCAAGGGCTGTAAAACTACTGTTGTGGAAATTCACTTCATGTTCAATATTGCTCCTTGGCCAAAACAATGTTAATATTATGTGGACAGCATGGTGTGTGGGCAATGGAAGCTCTCCAAATTTGGCATGGTTGGATTTGTAAATTTTTTAAATAAATGTTTCATAAACAGATTATAAATTCCAGCACAGCATACTGGTTCTGGGTCAGTGACTCAAAGTATTGAAACTAGTGATCAGCCATTTAGAATGAATGCCAGCGCATCCCAATCGACATTTAAATTGCATTAATGTTGGTTGTGGTGTATGGCCATGCACCATATACAGGATGACCAATGGGAGTCGGAAACATTTAGAACAGGTAGTATACGGTCAGTGGTGATGGGAAGGGGATGAGCTAGGAGTCCGTCCCCCCCCCCCCCCCTGCACGTCACTTGCCTAGGAGAATATTGTACACTTTGCCCGCTTTGCCTCCTGGGAAAGGAGAAGGAGGGTGGGCTTAGGGCCTCGTCATTGGGAGAGCCACTGGCTGAACATGGAAAAGCAGGCAGCTTCCCTATGACGTCAAGCAAGAAGATAGCGGCATGGAACTGAGTGGAGGGCAGAAGAGAAGAAGATCTCAGCAGGACAATGGTTGATCACTCTGGGCCAGTGAGTATCTTAACTGTGCAGGACCCGCTACTAGGTAAACAGGGTTTAAAAAAAAAAACCCAGGGGGCGGAAAAGGTGAAAATCTACTTTCAAGAGGAACTTCACTCTGCTTTGGCAAAATTAAAAGTCAACAGCTGCAAAAAATGTAGCTGCTGACTGTTAACAGATTTTTACCAGACCATGGAGTCCAGTGATGCCTCCCATGCAGCAGGTTTTTCTCCCCAGCCCTGCCATCTTGGATTTGGGAGCCAACTGTGGGTATCAACAAAAGAATAGTACATTTCCTGCTCTCCAAAAAAAAAAGCTGCAAATAAAATATGAGCTGAGGGAGGAAGAGGATGACAGCAAGTTTAATGTTGGGGTGAAGGTTTGCTTTAAAGTGTATATCCATCCTAACACTAAAATCCCTGTATCTATAGACATCCACGATCTAACACTAACCTATCTTGCCCTGTAAAGAAGAAATCAGTTTACACACCTTTGTTGAAGCCGATCCGACCCGGTCTTAGTAGTGGAAGCTCTGCATAGGACACGAATGACAACGGCTGTGAAATGAATGGGAAGTGACGACACCCATAGACTTACTATGGGGCTTCCGTTGTTGACTGTGTCCTCTGCGCCCACCTCCACAGCAAAGCCGCAGCTGACAGCTCAGTGTGGGATCGGGTCGGATCAACTTAAAAAAATTTGTGCATACTGATTTCTTCTTTACAGGTATTAGTAGTATTAGATAAAAGCAAAAGGTGACCAGCGCTATGGAGTGTGTGGTGAATCGTGAATGAGTACTAGGTGTAAGCAGCCAAAAACCAAACCCCGAGGGGTCAAGATATAGGGTAAAGGTGCAAGAAAAGTTGAAACGGCGCTACCTTTGTGTGGTCAAGTGATAATTAAAGTGCAATCGTATAAAAACAGAACATAAATAAAGGGGTGACACCCATAAAATATAATACCGTAAAATTATAAAAATACAATGTATTGTGTAAATCCAATGGAACCGATTGAATCTCCTGGTGTGTGGTAGACTCAACCACAAAGTGCTGAAGTGCAATAAATTAAACCAACTTACATAGACTAGTGAATTTATTTCGGTGATAAATAATACAGTGCAAAGGGTTAAATAAATAGTGCAGTTGATAATAGAAATAGTTTGGTTAATTCTGTGGACACAACATGCCAATAAAAGAAAGGAAAATCCTGGTGGTAAAGTGGTAAAAAACTGGGAAAGTAATTCCCTCAGAATAAGGTGGAAGCTGCAATCACCTGTGCGGCCACTAGGTGTCGCGCTGTATATACAACCTGTGGTGTGCAATGGTCAGGCTGATGTATATTTCCGAGGTTCCCCCTCCACGGTCAACAAGTCACAAGTTGGCATTTTCACATGGAAAAGAGAGAGGGGAGCCCCATGAAGCAATATGTGAAAGGATTGCTATAAAGCAAGTAGCATACACTCACGGTGAAAGCTGCCTCGGATCAGTAGCGAGCGCCGGGAAGCTTCCGCGTTCCACGGCTGTGAAGTCTGAAACCGGAAGTGACGCTATGACGCAATGGACCCGCCCTGTGCGTTTCGTCAGAGGACGTCTGCTGGAGCGTGAAACGCATAGGGCGAGTCCATTGCGTCATAGCGTCACTTCCGGTTACGGACTTCACAGCCGTGGAACGTGGAAGCTTCCCGGCGCTCGCTACTGATCCGAGGCAGCTTTCACCGTGAGTGTATGCTACTTGCTTTATAGCAATCCTTTCACATATTGCTTCATGGGGCTCCCCTCTCTCTTTTCCATGTGAAAATGCCAACTTGTGCCTTGTTGACCTCGGAAATATACATCAGCCTGACCATTGCACACCACAGGTTGTATATACAGCGCGACACCTAGTGGCCGCACAGGTGATTGCAGCTTCCACCTTATTCTGAGGGAATTACTTTCCCAGTTTTTTACCACTTTACCACCAGGATTTTCCTTTCTTTTATTGGCATGTTGTGTCCACAGAATTAACCAAACTATTTCTATTATCAACTGCACTATTTATTTAACCCTTTGCACTGTATTATTTATCACCGAAATAAATTCACTAGTCTATGTAAGTTGGTTTAATTTATTGCACTTAAGCACTTTGTGGTTGAGTCTACCACACACCAGGAGATTCAATCGGTTCCATTGGATTTACACAATACATTGTATTTTTATAATTTTACGGTATTATATATTTTTTTTTAAATATTATATTTTATGGGTGTCACCCCTTTATTAGTAGTATTAGATCGTGGAGGTCTGAAGATGCAGGGATTTTAGTGTTTCTACTTTAATTTCGCCTTCCTTATGGACTCTAATGCATTTGACAAGTGATGAAATTTCCCCAATACCTCTAAATATCCACCAAAATTTCAGGAAAACAAAGTCTCAGTTTTGCTCAATCTATATTTATAAAGGTATTACAATGCCTGCAAAGATTTTCTAAATGGAGAAGACTTTACCAAAGTATATAATTAAAGAAAGAAAAAGATTTTTGGAACAAAACCCTTAAAGCGTAAAGTTAATGATGGCTAAATTCTAGGTTTATGTTTGCAATAACACCTCTATTGGGAAAGATTCCTCTTGTGCTAATAAAAAAGTGGTATCATTTTAATTTTTGGGGCGACATCTAAATCTTGACCTTTTATGTTAACATTTATGTACACATATATAATTAAAAAAAAAACGCATCCAAGATGGTTTGTAGAGCCTGCTGGTATTTTCATTAGGAAAGCTCAGCACTGCATTCTTGCTCTCTTCACGTTTTCTGTCTTATTGCACAATAATAACTGGTTCCATAGTTTATCGCATGACATCTCTAACAACTACAGAAAACTCTCTAATTTTTGGGAATTCTGAAGGTGCGAGTTCAAAATTTTTGAATTACATACCATTTCCATTAATTTATTCACATTATTATAAAATAATTTTTTGGTCCCTTGTTCTCCTTCTAGCACTATGTTGTATTTCATGACAGATGCTCTTCCATTGTTTTCTTATGTATGTTTAACTTGCACTTAAACCAAATAAAAATCTATTGAAATCTAAAATAATTTTTTGAAATAGTTATAAAACACATATATTTTATATTTTATGGAAATTTTATAATATGTTTTTCTATCATTTTGAACTGGCACCTTACAAGTCTCAAAAATTCGAGAGTTGTTCGTACTGTTCTGGTCTATCTGAAAGGTTATCTCCAGGTATGTCCCACCATTTATTTTTCTTTTTATCTTAAATCTTTAGTGAGAAACAGCTTTTCTTACTCCTGTGACATCATCACCATTTTCGTCCATCCCTATTATAAAAGCAGCAAAATCCTTCGATATCAGTGGAGGAACCTTCACCACAGTATATTTATAAGGAAAGGAATAGATTGGTGAAACAAAACCCATGGAAAAAAAAAAGTGGAAAACCGGTTTATCTCTTAGAAGATTCAATGGCTGTTCTACAGATACTCAGTTACACTTTTTTTATGTTGATAAAGTAAATCTTCCATGTCATGTATGAACCACAAACATTAGTCGCAGCACCAGCCTTTGCATTCCTATTCCTTTTATGTATAGCGATATTATCATAGACACTTAAAAGCATATAGCAAGGCTTCCATCTGAAGAGCTTATCTGCACATTACTACAAGCACCCCCTGGATCTACATATCTACAGCAAATACAAACATCACCTCTGCTTTACAGAGCTCTTTACATTACATACCCCTCAGCTGGTAAGGGTGAACCCAGCATGAGATAGTGCCAGCCATTCTGGTTACCTGTAGTTCTACATTTCTGTCTGACACTATTGAAGAAATTGTAAGCATAAGACATTTAGAATGGGTATATGTTGCTAAATATCTCTCCCAATAATCATAAAAAAGATTGCCAAATTGTGGACATCAAAAATAAAACTACACAACGCTAAAATACCACATCCTACAATGTGCCCCCATCTTCCCCCAACATGTACACCATGCTCCCCTGCTATGTCGCTAATCTGCGGGAACTCAAAAGTTTGCAGGTGATCTTCTCCCCTTTACCTCATGATGTAGTGATGGAGTCTTAAGCCTCGTACACACGCAACGAATTTCCGCCGACCAGTCGTCCGTCTTTTGTCCAGAGTGGTGTCTGTTGGTTGGAATGTGCTCTAGACTGCACACGAATTTTCCCGTAGGACAGAATTCTACTTCAGAAGTGATGTCATGTGTTGGATTGCTTTCTATGTGTTCTTTCGTCTCTGAGCATGCCTAGTCTTGCTCATAAGATTTTTCCCCATCGAAATCTGTACTAATGAGACAAAAATCGGACGTGTTTTGACGGAGGACAAAAATTTTAATGCCTGCACATCAGGATTTTGTCAGCCGAAAAGTCGGAGTCGGCTGTCGAAAGCACCATACTAACAATCCGAAAATCAGCAGATCGGTCGTCGGACGAAATTTCCCGGCCGAATTTCTTCTCGTGTGTACGGGGCTTTAGTCACCACTGACCTGGCCTGACCATTTTCACTTTAGAGAGGGGAGAAGTTGATCACCTACATTCTCCCATAGGTGTCCTCCTTTCCATTCTGCTGGTCACCTGAAGCTGCTTCTTTTCAGCATGTGTCCGTTGGTTAGCTTTGACGTCATCACATACAATACAGGACCAGTAGTCATACATTGTAAGTGATGATGCAGAGGTTTGAAAAAGAACCCAGAGCAGAAGGAAGTGAAAAGAGCCCCCTGCCAGGGGAACAAGGTGTAAGGTAAGTAAAAGTGCTTTTTAACCACTTCTGGACTGGAAGGATTTGCCCCCTTAATGACCAGGCCATATTTTGCGATTCGGCACTGCGTTACTTTAACAGACAATTGCTCGGTTGTGCAACACTGTACCCAAATAACATTGATGTCCCTTTTTCCCACAAATAGAGCTTTCTTTTGGTGATATTTGATCACCTCTGCAATTTTTTTTTTTTTTTGCGCTATAAACAAAAAAAGAGCAACAATTCTGAAAAAAAAACAATATTTTTCACATTCTGCTATATACTGTACCATTCCCCAAAAAAAAAAAATTAAAAATCAAAATGTTTTAACATTTTAGGCCAATTTGTTTTCTGCTACTTATTTTTGGTAAAAAAAAAAATCTCAATAAGCATATTTTGATTTATTTTGGTTTGCGCGTCTACTAACTACGGGAAAGATTTATGTCATTTTTAATTCTTTTTTTTATCTAGAGTGTCATTTATCCGCTTCCGGACCGCCCCCACAGTTATACTGTGTTAGGGCGGCCCTCCTGCGCGAACCGACGTGGGTATATGTCGGTCACGCTCCTGCAGCTAGGGGGCGAGCACACGCCGCCAGCGGCACGCTTACAAGATTTATGTCATTTTTATTGTTTGTTTGTTTTTTTTTTACTAGTAATGGCGGCGATCTGCAATTTTTTGTGGGACTGCGACATTGCGGCGGACAGATCGAACCCCTGACTGACATTTTTGACACTTTTGGGGGGACCAGTGACATTACTGCAGTAATCAGTGCTAAAACTATGCACTGTTACTGTAATAATGACACTGGCAGGGAAGGGGTTAACACAGTAAGTGATCAAGGGGTTAAATGTGTACCTAGGGGCGTGTTTCTAACTGTATGGGGGCGTGGCTTGTGAAATGATCACAGAGACCTGTGATCCTACATAGAAGGATCACAGGAGCTCTGTGATCATTTCAGAGAGTTGTAAACACAGCTGACCGTTCTCTCTCGGGGAACGATCGCAGGTGTCAAGCCACCTGCCCCGTGCATCGGAGTCCCCGCTGACGAGTGGGGGTGGAAGCGTGCCGCTGGCTGCGCGCGCTCGCCCCCTAGCTGCAGGCGCGCGACCGACGTATACCCACGTCGGTTCGCGCAGGAGGGCCGCCCTGACACAGTATAACTGGTGGGCGGGCGGTCCGGAAGCGGTTAAATGACACTCTAGATAAAAACAGGAATTTACCCCTTAAAGTGCATAGGGGGATCCCCTGCTGCATGGGTAGTTTTTCCATTTCTCCTGGGGTCAGCTTTCAAAAAGATTAGAAAATTTAAAGAACATGCTAAAGATTGTATTAGAGTTTTGCCGTTGGGTTTACATCAACTTTAAAATCCTTATGGCTCAAATATAAAAATGTCGAACAGGAATGTTTATGCCATACGCTAAAAGCTTCACAACACCTGATGTATGAGAAATGTATTGTGCCATGTGATGTGCAAAGCTTGCTTTGTGCCTTGTCAAGCTAAAATGAAAATGGACTGCAGCATCGGTTTGTGCAGACACTGCAATCCTCGTTGATGTCAATGGCTTCCTTACTGCATTTAGAATGAAGACCAACATACAGCTAGTCCAACATGAACTCTCTACATCAGTGATCCTCAACTGCCAGGCTGTGAATAGCTAAAGTATATGCAAGTCCAATCATTAAAATGTTATTCTAAGTTTTATAATCCATTATTTTAAAATGCGATGAAACTTTGTATATATATATATATATATATATACACACACACACACACACACACAATATACATACATAATTTTCCACATTTTGTCATGTTACAACCAACAAGGTAAATGTATTTTATTGGGATTTTATGTGATAGACCAACACAAAGTGGCACATAATTGTGAAGTGGAAGGAAAATGATAAATGGTTTTCAAATTTAAAAAAAAATAAATATGTGAACAGTGTGGCATGCATTTGTATTCAGCCCCCCTGAGTCAAAACTTTGTAGAACCACCTTTCGCTGCAATTACAGCTGCAAGTCTTTTTGGGGATGTCTCTACCAACTTTGCACATCTAGAGAGTGACATTTTTCTTTGCAAAATAGCTCAAGCTCCGTCAGACTGGCTGGAGAGCGTATGTGAACAGCAATTTTCAAGTCTTGCCACAGATTCTCAATTGTGTTTAGGTCTGAACTTTGACTGGGCCATTCTAACAACATGAATATATTTTCATCTAAACCAGGGGTCTCCAAGCTATGGCCGTCCAGTTGGTTCAGGAACTATAATTCCCATCATGCCTAGTCATGTCTGTGAATGTCAGAGTTTTACAATGCCTCATGGGACGTGTAGTTCCACAACAGCTGGAGGGCGGTAGTTTGGAGATCCCTAATCTAAACCATTATATTGTAGCTCTGGCTGTATGTTTAGTGTTGTCCTGCTGGAAGGTGTAACATGAAAACATTTGGAAAATTTCAAGGGGTATAAATACTTTTATAGTGCACCTGGAAAGTATTCACTGTGCTTCACTTTTTCCACATTTTGCTATGTTAAAGCCTTATTCCAAAATGGATTAAATTCATTATTTTCCTCAAAACTCTACAAACAATTTGTGTCTTTCTACTTCTCCATTCCTCTGTTATCAGCAAGATAACTTCTGACAAGTTCTCAGACACAGGAGATGAAAGCAGCTGGAAATTTGTGTCGGGGTGGGTGCATAGAGTGCAAGAGAGCTGGTCTATTCACAGCACAGCTCTGCATGTTTCTTCCTTCCTCTGCCTATGTGGAAAGGGGATGTGTGCCTTTCCTCCAATCAGTTGTCACACAGTGTATGCCAAGACTCCACACCCAGTGCTGAAACAGGAAGAAAAAACATGATGTGCACTTTCTAAACGGTGTAGAAAGCTGAAGACAACAGATCTACAAATAAAATTTATGTAGGGAGATTGGTCTAATCTGTGTATCATCTGGGCCTCTGTGTATAATCTGAGGCTGTTCATTTCACTAGGTATATGTAAGGGTTTACATCCACTTTAAATTGGTTGTAAAGCCTCAAGGTTTTTCACCTTAATGCATTATGCATTAAGGTGAAAAACCTACTGTGCTGCAGCTCCCCCCAGACTCCCAATTTTTTGTACCAGAGCCCAATCCGTTTCAGCGATGTGCATGAGCGCAGCGGCTTCAGACGCTGTCTCTCTCCTCATTGGAAAGATTGATAGCAGCAGGAGTCATTGGTTCCCACTGCTGTCAATCAAATCCAGTGGCACGGGAGCGGGCAGGGCCGAGTCCTGCTGTCTGTGTCAATGGACGCAGCAGTAGGACTCAGAAGCGAGCCCGCACAGGTGCCCCCATGGAAAGCGGCTATCCATGGGGGCACCCGATGAAGAGGAGAGTTTACAACCCCTTTAAACTTCTCCATTCACAAATGCGTTGCATTATTAATGCATAATTGCATATTTCCTTCTCTTGTTAGCAGGGTTTCACCAATTCTGTTTTCGTGGGGTAAAAAAAAAACAACTAAAAAAAATAATATAGTGTATATAATTGTGACACAAGTCATATTGTAATTAAATGTTATTAAAAATGACCTTTCCTTTTCAATCTGCAGCTCTGTAATTTTCTGTAAAATGCAATATGGCTACCTGGGGGTGTGCTGTACACAGAATGTGTACAAATGTAACTTCCTGCTTGTGTGATTTGCTCACTGATTTACCCAGAAGTCTACACTAAGATTAAAGCGGAGTTCCAGCTTATTTTGCAACTAGTGATTCCTGGAGTGCTTGCTATGCTGATCAACAATTGGTCATTTTCAGTTTTTTTCGGGGGTCCGTTAACTTATTTTCAGGGCATTTCTGATTGTACTTCCTCCTTCTCCCCCCCTCTGTAGCCACAGCCCCTGACATCACTTCCGCCTTTGCATTGCATCCTGGGAACTGTTTGTCATCACTCCCAGGAGGCTGGAATCAGGAAGAACTCCCAGAACACTCAGGAAGAAGGACACAGCAGATTACACTGCAGATTCAGATGCCCACATCCAAGATGGCCGCGCTCCGACAGCGTTTTTAAAAGTAAGATTTTGACTAAAATCCAATACTGTACACCTTGTAAGTATGAGAATAGCGGTTCTGTAAAGGGCGATGGATTAGTAATATAGGGGTATTTTTAGTTAAAAAAGGTATTTGAGGCCGGAACTCAGCTTTAAAGTCAGATTTTTGGTATCCCCTGCAAACAAAAAAAATAAATCATTTTTGGTGAAATGCTCCCAAAGGGAAATCCGGTCGTATGGGATGCAGACCCTTCAATTTCCTCATTAGAGCCCTGCAAGTGCAGCAGCTGATTGATAATTATAAAATCACTCCCATTAGATTCACTCAGCACATGGACACAAACAGTTTGTTAAAATCTTTGCAATGTACATAGATTACCCAGAGTGGAGTTACTCTTTAAACTGTTTAAATATGAAAATAATCTGTCTAAAATGTACATTTAAATGATCCGTGATGCATGGAAAATGCAGAACAAAAAGTCCTAAAAATTCACGTTTCTATTTTTTTTTTAAATCAGACACGTAAACGTATCCTTCCTAGATATTCTCTCTCGAATGTGTTTGTAACATTTCTTGTATGTTAACACTTCGGGGTATAATGTATTATTACAGTAGCACATATTAACATGTATCAGAGGAATGAAGCGACAATTATCACAGTACGCGGCAGGGGGGAACTAAACGACTCTCTCACCCTTCTCCATCACTCACTCATTTACCTGTCATGCCCACACACATGCCTCACGCGTTATAAATTTGAAGAAACATTATGTCTATTAGCAAAATCACAACGTTTGCTCCCTGTGAGTTGCCCGTAATTGGTCACATATCTTATACTTCAAGTCTGATGTGCACTGCACTGAAAGAAACAGTATGTGACATGTTTCCAGGTGACATGCCCAGAGACGTAAAGTTAAGATATTTTATTAAGAAAAAAAAAAACAACTTTAAACTCGACAAGTCTTAATGTCGTTTTCTTTTACCATATATATATATATATATATATATATATATATATATATATATATATGAATTCCAGGCAAAAATAAATGACATAAATGAATACAGCTCTTTATTTCATTTTTAATCACTATAGCTTAAGTTTACCTTAAACAAAAAAAACAAAAAAATCAGCACAAGGGACATTAAGTCTTAATGTAGTTTTCTTTTACCATAGGCAAAAATAAATGACATAAATGAATAAAGTTTAATTACTATAACCTAAGTTTACCTTAAACGAACAAAAAAAAAAAAAATCAGCACAAGGGACATTACTTGCCTTGAGTGAAATGTGTCCCTTGTGCTGCTCTGTCTGTGTTTTGTTGAAATCTTTCTCATCTGATGACCCCATCCCCCACCAGAGGGGTTTTACTAGAACTAAGGTTCTGTGACAGACACCCATTAACCACTTCCTGACCGCTTACCTGCAATGTACTGCGGGCGAGTGGCCAGTGTAGGCTTAAAGCGTAACTCCACTTTTGTTGAGAAAAAACATTCCTCTCTGGCTGATCTATGTACATTGCAAGGATTATACCAACGTTTGTTGCAGACAGGGCCGGCCCTACCATTGGTCCCACTGGGTCCATTGGACCCAGGCAGAACTTGGGGAGGGGCAGCAAATTGACTCCCAAGATTTTTTTTCTCCTGCAGTTTTGTGTGTCATCAGTTTGCAGCGTGTTACAGGTGGCATTTCCCCATCTCATACTGCCCCCCGTAGTGCAAACGGATGAGTATGAGGAGGTGAAGTGTCTTCTCCTGGGAACCTCCCTCACGTGATCGTGGTGTGCGCAATGACGTCAGACATCAGCGCACTCTATCTCACGCAGGGCAGGCTGGATCTTCTAGGATGGTGGGCGCAGCAGACACAGGAGGACTGAGGACAGACAGTGAGTGTTTGGTGGACCTATCCAGTAGTGAGTTATGGAAGAAGATAACAGTATACATAATATTTTCTAAAGGTTATATTTATATAAAGTAATGGATGTGGGGGCCTTTTGTTGGGTGTGATTTTTTTTTTTTTGGGGGGGGGGGCAGTATTTTATTCTTGGACCCAGGCAGCACAATGTCTTGGGCCAGCCCTGGTTGCAGATTCCTACCTTTTGTTATTCTGAAGAAATCATTGTTTGTTCCTCTGTGCCTCTGTTCTGAGTGGGTCTAATGGGAGTGGTTTCATAATTATCAGTCAGCTGTGCAGCTGCAGTGCACTAGTTGGCCTGCATCCCTTTGGACATGTTCCTATTGGGAGTATCTCACCAAAAATGCAAAGGATGCCTGATATCTGACTTGTATCTTAGCCAGACTTCTGGGAAAATTGGTGAACCAATCACACAAGCAGGAAATGATGTTTCTGGGTGTGGTCAGTATACATTCTGTGTACAGAACAGCTCCAGTAGCCATTTTGTATTGCATTTTCAGAAAATGACAGCTGCAGATTGAAAAGGAAAGGTAATTTTTAATAAGATTTTATTACAATATGATTTGTGTCGCAATTGTATACGCTTTATTATTTTTTTATCCTTTGCTATTTCCCCCCCCCCCCCCACGAAAGTGAAGTTACCCTTTAAAATTTATATTTTTAAATTTTTTTTCTTTTTTCTTAACTTTATTCAAGTGTCACAATATGACACTTCATTCAAACCTTTGCATCGAAATACACTGCGACCAAATGTTGAGCTGTGCAAATCAACAAAACTCAACACAAACACGCCCTAATAGCACAGATGGGGAAATATCCCATGCCGACTACTGTATGCGGTCAGTCGCGGTACCTGCAGCTGCCTGAACACCCAAAGGCTTAGTTTGCATAGGCAGCAATAGAAACAGGTGGTTGACTCATGATTTTCCCACCCCCCAACATCCCACTTAAAAAATGATATGGCAACTACTCAAGTTGATTGAACCACCCCCAACGAGTACATTTCAAACTCACAAATGGCTGCCGTCACAGCAGTAAATGCGCCTTCCACCATAGGTGGAAATCCCTCTGGAGATATGGCAGCATGCTACTCCCGCAGACAGCTCTAAACAGAGTATTGTAATTCTAAATCCCCCTTGGGATCATAAAAAAAAAAATACAAAATAATATGGCAGCCACTTAGATTCTTTCACATTGCCATCGCAACAATTTGAATTGGCGTGTCATGTTTGGCAGGAAGTGCTGCTTTCCAAGCAAGCCCATTGAAGTCAATGGGACCATGCCATAACCAGGTGATTGATTCAGGAGGGGGGGGGGGGGGTTCTACCCCCTTACCTCCCGCCTTCAAAATAATATGATGACCACCCAGGTTTGTTCACATTGCATGCCAGCTACTGTATTCTGGGAGCTGCAGTACCCCCAGTTGCCTGAATACCCATACACCTATTTGACATTTCAGAGCAATAAAAAAAAAAAAAAAAAAAGGTGGATAATTCATGTTTTTACCACCACCTAACATCCCACCGCCAAAAACATGGCAGCCACTCAAGTTTTTTTCAATTGCTGTGGCCACGATTTGATTCGGCATGTCACATTTGTCAGGCAGTGCTACTTGCCAAGTGCGGCCATTGAGGTCAACATGACCGTGCTGTAACCACATGCTGGCATTGCGACGCGGTATTGTAATTCAAAATCCCCCATGGGATCAGAAAAAAAAAATAAAAATGAAATGGTCGATTTTTTTTTTTTTTAACCACATTCTGTTTTCAAAATACCATGGTGGCCACTTAAGTTAATTCACATCACTGCACCCATGATTTGACTTTGCTGGTTGCCAAGGGTGCCCATTGATGTTAATAGGACCATGCCGTAACCATTTGTCGGCATTGCACCAAGATATTCTAATTAAAAAAAAAAAAAAATGGGATCAGAAAAAAAACTCCAAGAAACATGGCAGCTACTTGACTTGACATGCCACCTTTGGCAGGAGGTGCTGCTTGCCAACCGCGTCCATTAAACCCTATTGGACTATACCATACCTTGTAAATGATTTATGTTTTCACCAACCCCCTAACACAATAATGTGATGGCCAATCAGGTTAGTTCACATTGCATGCCACCTACTGTATTTAGGCAGCTGCAGTACACCCAGCTACCTGAATACCCAAAGGCTTAGTTCACATTCAGGAGGTGGCTCAACTCCCCACTATTGTGAGCAAGGCCAAAGAGTGACTGCATCTGATAGAATAGGGGCGGTGCTCACCAACTGCTTGAATTTTAGTTGTTTTTTGAATCGGCAAAAATTCAAGCCATCCATCTATGGCCAACCTAATCCAAGATGGATGGCTTGAATTTTGGCCGATTCCAAAAACAACTAAAATTCAAGCAGCGGGTGAGCACCGCCCCTATTCTATCAGATGCAATCACTCAATTGCAGCAAAAAAAAACCTCCCGCAGAGCCATTGTGTTCTCCCCCCACCAGTTATTACTGCTAGCGGTGATAATAACGGCTAGGAATAATTTCATATACGTAAAATCTGACAGATTGGTTGTGCCCAAGTTGATCGATCAATCAACTTGGGAACATTCAGCCTGTCCAGAATGGGTTCAGATCTTGGTCAATCCCAGCAGAACCGGCCAAGATTGGAACGGTCTATGGCCGGGCTAAACTCTACCCTTTTCACAATACATAAAATTAACAATGTAGAACGCACTGTATGTGTGTCACTTCTATGTCAAGTACATCTGCTAAAACACAAATAAATGACAAAGGCAGAGAGAACAGGTATAGTAACAAGATAAACAAGTAGAGAATACAGCAAAATACAAGTCAAAGGAAATTGACATTTTTATGACCTGAGATTGTTCTACGCCGCACCTCGTGTTCTTGAGTGCTGACATCTCTGACTAAACCCCAAGGGAGTCCTTTTTGTTTTTTTTTTTTCCTTTATTATTATTTTATTTTTTTTATATATTTTTTTTTTCCTTCAGGGCTTCTGTACGTCAAGTTGAAAAGAAATACAAAGTGACAGAAAAATAACTCGAAATTGCCATAAATTGAATAGTATTTCAAAATGCACAAGCAAACAACATGCTCTTTAATGTAACATTTCTCAACTTACTTGGCAGCCGCTTAAATCGCGTATCGCTGAATTGCACAAGAAAAAGGACAGCCAGGTGACTGGCGTACAGTTGGCACAATGTAATGTCACTCGCTGTGCATAAAAAATAAAAAAAAATAAAATGCCACCTATCTTCAGCATTAAAAAAAAAGGAAGAGGTAATGTTATTAACATCAAAAATATTCACATACTGCACTGTGAAAATAAAATAAATACAATGGTTCAGCAGAGGAGCGCGCACATATCACGTTTCGAAATCCTCTATCTCCGGAACGTTATTGATGTTTCTGTGGCAACAGAGGAAAGGATTATACCTGACAGGAGTAGCCACATCACAGCAAGTCCAAATATGTGTCAACCATCACGCAGGTCAAAAACTGCTCTGTTTTTGTGACTCATTTACATTTTCTTTTTCTTCTTTTTTGTATATTTCTAATCTATTGTTTAAAAGTTGATAAGTGCATGCATACGGGTAATGCATATTCTCGAGAAGCTATGTCTTTGAATACTTATATATTCTTGAAATCCAAAAAAAAAAAAAAAAATGATTGACCTTAAAAACTGCTCTGTTTTCATTCTTTGAGATATTTTTTATCTAAAGTTCATATTATTTTCAAAGCATATTAGTTACTTTATACAATTTCCAAGATAAATAGTAGCAAAATCTTATATTTTTAATCCGGGACAAAGTCAAAGAGACACTAAACTCTGGTTTAGCTCCCCATTCATACTGAAGCGACTTATCATGCGACTTGACAAGTCAAATTGCATGACAAGTTGCATCCTATTGCCAGGAATCGCACTGTTCATATTGGTGCAACACTGACTTTGCAGTACAGCATTGATTTGAAAAAGTAGCTCCTGCACTACTTTTGGTGATTTCGGGTGCGACTTGCATAGACATCTCTGAATGAAGCCGCACCTCCAAGTCTTCTAAGTTGCACCCAAAGTCGCAATGACATGCGTCTTTGAATCTGTGTGATTTCAGATGATGTTGCACAATTTCAAAGCCACGGTTAATTTAAATGAGGGCTAAAAAAATGATTTAACCCTTGCTAACCGCCCACAGTAAATATCATTTGATGTTAAATATCTGTGTTATGGTAGCAGCCAGCTGACAAAACACCGGTATCATTCTTTATTGTGTGCGATTCTGCGTCTGATAAAAGTGGTCCCGCGGGTGCATTAATCATGGGATCACTTTTATAGGCGGCAGAAGAGGTGCCCCCCTGATGCTTCCAAATCTGAGCTTTTCGGAGCTGTCAGTAAACCTGGAAGCGATCCGGTGTGGCCGATCACTGGGCAGGAAATCAAGCGAGGGCAAGATGGGCCCCACTTGGCTCTATGCTCTTGGAGGACCGGAGCGCCCTCTGATGTCACTTCTGGATCTCAGGCATAAACAAAGGAATTTTTTTTCTTAAAGGTTTCTTTCTTTTGCTTTTAAAAAAAAACCCAGATCTTTCAAAAAGAGGACCTGTCATGCTTATTTCTACACACAGGCACAGGGAGAACATGCAATCTCCATGCCATGGGTAGTGCCATGGTTGGGATTTGAACCGAAGACCCTAGTGTTGCCAGACTGAAGTGCTAGCCACTTAGCCACTGTAGACTTCAACAAATTGGTGGCCGTCTACACACAGGCACCAACTCCCTGTTGCATAAATTTGAATTAGATGGTTAAAACATGGCTTAAGTTCCTGTTCTCCAACTGCAGAGACTGCCTCAGATGCGTTTCACCTTTTTCAGGGCTTAATCACAGGGGCCACTGTGCTGAACATAGATTAGAGCTCAAGAACTGCATATTACTTAAAACATGTATTATTTTATTTCCTAATGATCTAATTTTATTGACGGGAGATACAATATGTATAGAAAAGAAACACTCCCTTCAGAATTGCTGTAGGCCTCTGTGTAGCGTTTTGGAAAAACTCACATGACTGCTTGTGGTCTTTCTTGAGGAGTGGCTTTTTTCTTGCAATCCTCCTATACAAGCCTCATTTGTGGAGAATCTGTGATATTGTCACATGCACACAATGACCACTCTTTGTCATCAATTTCTCCATCTGCTTCAGAGTTGCTGTAGACCTCTTGGTAGCCTCTCTGGCCAGTTTTCTATTTGCTCTTTTTATCCAGTTTGGAGCAACCTCCTGATCCAGGGAGGGTCGGTGCTGTAACAAATACCTTCCACTTCTTAATAATAGACGTCACTCTGCTTCTAGGCATTTATAAAGCCTTTGAAACTTGTTTGTGTCCATCTCCTGACTTGTGCCTGTCCACAACGTTATCCCAGGGATCCCGGGGACAGTGCCTTGCCACCCATAGTTGATTGTTTGCTTCAGTTGCACTACCAGGGACTTAAATGCTCCTGGAAAGCTCTTTTCATGCTGAGCTAATCAAAATGACCACAGCTGATTACAGTTGAAAGTCAAATGGCTTTGTGTGTCATTGAGAAGGTGATTAGCTACATCTGATTGAGTTTACAATTCATTTTTAGGAGGGGGGTGATCCTTTCTCTAACTCAGTGATTCTGTTTTCAATTTTTTTTTTCTGGCATGTTGGTGTTATATCTTTTACTTGGATGTTATTGCACTAAGTTAATACAGCTGTATAAAACAAAAACTGTGTGTCTTAATTTCAGGATGCAAAGCAACAAAAAGGCGATTTTTTTTCTATACCCACTGTATCTCAATTAAGGGACGTCTATTTTCCTTCATGTTTCCGTACCATCTGAGACTCAGATTAGTCATCTCTCTCTATTCAGAATAGAATAACTTCAGCCATATCAATGTTTTATTACGAAAGACAGCCTGATCAATAATAGCAAACGCAGAGTTAGTGATCCCTCATTCTTATATTTCTGCTTTGCGTTATATTTCCAAAATCACTATCTCTGACAAGGGAAGGACAAAACCGAATGAACCCCTGAACTGTCATTATAGATAACAATCTTATATTGTACTTGTGCCAAATGGAGATAAAGAACTTGCCCAGGGTCACAAAACTGGGTCCTGCACCCTGATCCTGCCTCTGTCACAGTTCAGACACCATCAGAAAGAGGCTGCTTGGGTCAGAGCATGGTAAATACTGGGTTAATTCTTTTATTTTAACCTCTTCAGCGCTCCCTACACTTGATGTGAAATACTGTATATGTCAGTAAGCCTTCGGTGATGAAATACATGAAAATAGAGCTATGCCGAAATACTGAAAATAAAGGTGGATATAAAATTAGTATGAGCTCATTGACTTTTTTTCTTTTTACTGCTATTCATTTTTATTTTATTTTTCTAATAAACAGGCACACATTTCCTATTGGCAGTACAAGCTTAATAATTTAAATGAAGTCAAATAGCAACTGCCAATATAAGCTGAAAAGATCATAAACATCAACCAACAGGGTACAGGGTCTGTTAGGCAAAATATTTACTATATATATATATATATATATATATATATATATATATATATATATATATATCAACATGACATTTCCAGCACATATCAGTAACAACCCATGCAATCCATACATAAGGAGAAACCGAAACAAATACATTCAGAAATTAAGTCATCTTTTGATGGTAATGAGAGCTTCAAGATGTCTCCTGTATAGAGAAACTAGTCGCATGCATTGTTCAGGTGTGATTTTGGCCCATTCTTCCACACAGTCTTCAAATCTTGAAGGCTCTGTGGACCTCTTCTATGAACTCTGATCTTTAGTTCTTTCCATATATTTTCTACTGGATTCAAGTCAGGTGATTGGCTGGGTGATTCTAGCAGCTTTATTTTCTTTCTTTGAAAACAATTGAGAGTTTCCTCGGCTTTGTGTTTGGGATCATTTTTTTGCTGAAATGTCCCCCCTCCTTTTATCTTCATCATCCTGGTAGATGGCAGCAAGTTATTATTAAGAATGTCTTGGTACATGTTTCAATTCATCCTTCCTTCAATGATGTGATGTTTCTAAGTACCATATTCCCCCACCTCCAAACTTCACTGTAGGTATGGGGGTGTTTTTTGGGTGATGTGCAGTGCCATTTGTGTATTAGGGCACCCAAAGAGTTCAATTTTGGTCTCTTCTGACCAGACTATATTCTCCGAGTATTTCACAGGCTTGTCTAAATTTTGTAGAGAAAACGTTAAACGTTCTTCAGCAATGAAATCGTACATGGTGAGCGTGAATACAAGCCATGGCGGTTGAGTGCATTACTTAATATTTAATATATATAAAAATATTTATATATAAAAAAATATATGTTAGAAATCTTGCGAGGAGCACCAGTTTATGGTGAAATTATGTTTTTTTCCACTTACAAATTAGGGCCCCAACAGTGCTCACTGGAACATTCAGATGTTTAGAAATCCTCCTGTAACCAATGCCATCAGTATGTTTTGTAACAATAAGGTTGCAAAAAAGTCTTGAGAGAGCTCTTTGCTTTTACCCATTATGAGCGGTTTCTTTTGTGACAACTTGGTAAAGAGACACCTTTTTATAGGCAATCAGTTGAGACTGAACCAGCTAATAATAATTTGCACTGACAAGGGGCAGGATTGCTTTCTAACTACTCATAGATTTCAGCAGGTATCTTGGCTTTCTATGCCTTTTTGCATCTTCCTTTCTTCATGTGTTTAATACTTATTCCCTGCGTCATTCCAGTTTATTACACATAACTTAATTTCTGAAATTATTTGTTTTGGTTTCTTTGTTTGTATGAATTGCATGGATTGTTACCAACACGTAGTTAAAATTTCATGCCAATAGCACCTTTATAAATATATTTACCTAGAAAAATGGTGACGTGTTCAGTTTTACCTGCTGTGTGTGTGTATATATATATATATATATATATATATATATACACACACACACACACACACACACACACACACACAGCTCAAAAGAAGTAAAGGAACACTTTGAAAACACATCAAATCTCAATGGGGAAAAATGTCATGCTGGATATCTATAGTGATATGGACTGGGTAATGTGTTAGGAAGGAAATGATGCCACATCGTTTGATGGAAATGAACATGATCACCATACAGAAGGCTGAATTCAAAGACACCCCAAAAATCAAAGTGAAAAAATGATGCAGCAGGCGAGTCCATTCTGCTGAAATGTCATTGCAGCAGCACAAAATGGTACTCAGTAGTTTGTATGGCCCCCACGGGCTTGTATGCATGCCTGACAACGTTGGGGCATGCTCCTAATGAGATGACAGATGGTGTCCTAGAGTATTTCCTCCCAGATCTGGACCAGGGCATCACTGAGCTCCTGAACAGACTGAGGTGCAACCTGGTGGCATTGGATGGACCGAAACATAACGTCCCAGAGGTGTTCTATTGGATTTAGGTCAGGCAAGCGTGGGGGCCATTTAAAGATATCAATTCCTTCTTCCTCCAGGAATTGGCTGCATACTCTCGCCACATGAGCCCGACCATTGTCGCACACCAGGAGGAACCCAGGACCCAATGCACTAGTGCAGGGTCTAACAATGGGTCCAAGGATTTTATCCCAATACCTAATGGCAGTCAGGGTACCATTGTCTAGCCTGTAGAGGTCTGTATGTCCCTCCATGGATATGCCTCCCTAGACCATCATTGACCCACCACCAAACAGGTCATGCTGAATGATATTACAGGCAGCATAAAGTTCTCCATAGCTTCTCCAGACCCTTTCATGTCTGTCACATGTGCTCAGAGTGAACCTGCACTCATCTGTGAAAAGCAAAGGGCGCCAGTGGCGGACCTGCCAATTCTGGTGTCCAATGGCAAATGCCAATCAAGCTCCATGGTTCCGGGCAGTGGGCACAGGGTCCACTAGAGGACGTCAGACCCTCAAGCAACCCTCATATAGACTGTTTCTGATTGTTTGGTCAGAGACATTCACACCAGTGGCCTGCTAGATGTAATTTTGTAGGGCTCTGGCAGTGCTCATCGTGTTCCTTCTTGCACAAAGGAGCAGATACCGGTCCTGCTGATAGTTTAAGGACCTTTTACGGCCCTGCCCAGCTCTCATAGAGTAACTGCCTCTCAACCTACTTAACATGGAGTAATCCTTGAAGAACTTTCTGGTCTCAGGGAACCCCTGCTTATAATTACTATATCACTATACTATATCACTACTATAATTACTATATCAACATTAAATTACTGAGGTCAGAGGGAAGACTGCTAATAACATATTTGTAGGCAGCAGAAAGAATCCAGAAACAAATGGCTACAAAAAGGTAATTGGTTTAGTGGTTATTTAAAAAGAATAACTCCACTGTTGATGAGAAAAAAAGACATTCCCCAACTTTATTGTAGAAACCTACCTTTTGATAGTCTGATGAAATAGCTTTTTGTTTGTCTGTGTCCATGTGCAAGGTGAATCTGTATGGGAGTGGTTTTAAGATCATCAATCAGCTGCTGCAACTGCAAGGCTCTAATGAGGAAATGTTCAGAGTCTGCATTCCTTTAGATGTGATTTCCCTTTGGGAGTATCTCATCAAAAAAATGGATTTTTGTAAAATCTTACCGTAAAATCCTTTTCTCTTAGCTCATTGACAGACGTAGTCCTCGGTGATACACCACCTTCGGGTTATGTTGCCTCCACAGGAGCAGGACTAGACAGGAAATTAAAAAGCTCTGGCCACACCCTAGGGGCAGTCCCAGAGGGTATATCCTCTCTCTCTCTGCCTCAGCAAATCAGTTATGTGAAAAAGCAGTCTTTAGAGATTTTAACCCAACTCAAAAAACAGAGGGGCGGGGACTACGTCTGTCAATGAGCTAAGAGAAAAGGATTTTACGGTAAGATTTTACAAAAATCCATTTTTCTCTAGCGCTCATTGACAGACGTAGTCCTCGGTGATACACCACCTTCGGGACGTCCCAGAGCAGTATCACAACTGAGGGGTGGGAAAATGAAATCAAATCCCAATCTAGAAGGCCCAACCGGTGCCAACTAGAAGTTTACAATGCTCATCCTTAATGATGAGACTCAACAAAAAAAGAGAAAAATTTTTTTTTTTTTTTTTTTTTTTCAAACAGAAAAAAACCCTCGAGGTAGACCACCGGTCTCCTCAAATTGCGGCCTGCAAAACCTTGCGGCCAAATGAGGCATCCGCCGATGCCGTCACATCAATTTTATAGAATTTTGTAAAGGTATGTACCGACGACCAGGTGGCCGCCTTACATACCTGGACCACTGACGCCTGATGGCGAAAGGCCCAGGAAGTACTGAGCGCTCGAGTGGAGTGCGCCCTAACAGGGAACGGAGGACTCTGACCCTTAATAGAATAAGCCTGTACCACCGTTTGTCTAATCCATTTGGCAATGGTCGCGGCAGATGCAGGCAAACCCTTTCTGGGGCCATCCGTGATCACAAAAAGTGAATCCGTCTTACGGAAAGATTCCGTAGCTTTCAGGTATACCCTGATTGCCCGAACCACATCTAAGGAATGCAACGCATGTTCCCGATGATGCTTGGGCTGAGGACACAAGGAAGGTAGTACAATATCTTCATTCAGATGAAAATCTGAAACCACCTTAGGAAGAAAAGATGGCTTAGGATGAAGTACTACCTTATCCCTATGAATCACTAGGTATGGGGACTGGCATGATAATGCAGCCAGTTCTGACACCCTGCGAGCAGAAGTAATAGCCACCAAGAAGGCCACCTTCTGGGATAAAGTAAGCAAGGGAATCTCCCTGATGTTTTCAAAGGGAGGTTTCTGTAGAACCGACAAAACCAAATTAAGATCCCAGGGCGGTAAGGGCGCGCGGACTGGAGGAGCCAGGTGCCGCACCCCCTGGATGAAATTCCGCACCAAGGATTTGGTAGCTAAAGGCTTCTGAAAGAAGATTGCTAATGCTGAAACTTGACCCTTGATGGTGCTCAAGGCTAGCTTCTGCTCAACCCCTTGTTGCAAAAAGGCCAATATTCGAGTCACCGAATAGGTACGTGGAGGAAATCCTAAAGATTCGCACCACGCAATATAAGTCTTCCATGTGTGATAATAGACTTTGCTGGAAGTCGCTTTCCTTGCTTTAATAAGGGTAGGAATGACTGAAGTAGACAAACCTCTGTCCTTCAGTACTTGGGTCTCAATGGCCAGGCCATTAAACCCAGCGACTGTAAAGCATGATGGTAAATTGATCCTTGAGACCACAGACACTCCCTGAGACGAAGTTCCCACGGAACGTCTACGACTAACATGTCCAAGTCGGCCAGGCCGGCTTGAGGAGGCCAGCCTAGAATTTCTAGGACCACTGGCGCTGATAGAATCTGAACCAGGCGTCCCTAGAGGTATCTGGCCCCGACCATCCGAGAAAGTCTGGTCGTTTTCTGTTCCCACACATTTATCAGATACCTGATAGTTATCAGGAAAGGTGATCTTTTCTGGTTGAACCTCAGGGACCGAAGTCACCCGACTAGAGGCTACTTGGCCTATCTGGTCAACCAGATCCGATTCCTGTGAGGTATCGGGACTAATCTTAGGAAAAGGTAAAGGAAAAGATCTATTCAGGGAACGGTAACTACCGCTTCCTGTAGTACTTAAATGTTGGAAGGGAAGAATCGCACCGGTAGTAGTGGTTGATGCTCGATCTAATGTCCTGAATACCGGTGAAAACGTCCCCCCACCCTGAAACCGGGTGGGGGCGCACCTTCAGGCTGTGTACTCCTTTGCTTCGGGTTTGGCTGGGTTGGTCCTTTGCTTGTCCGACCAGCCCTTCTTGAACCCTCCTGGAGGAGTCTTGCCTTTCCCGCTAGTACCAGCCGGGCGCCCTTTATGGGCGGTAAAGAAAGGTCCTCGCTTGTTGCGAGGTCCCTTAGCTTTAGCAGCCTGTGGCAAAAAAGTGCTCTTGCCCCCAGTGGCATCCTTAATGATTTCATCTAGGTTGGCCCCAAATAGACGATTCCCCTGAAAAGGGAGATTAGTCAAGGTCTTTTTGGAACCTAGGTCAGCTGACCAGCATTTTAACCACAGCACACGTCTGAGGATCACCGCTGACTTAGATGCATGCCCTAATAAGGGAGTAGTGTCCAAGGCTGCGTCACAGATAAACTGTAGCCCTTGTATAATCTGTTCCATCAAATCAGATGTCTCCTGGGGAATATCTTTTCCCCTAAGATCTTGGCGTACCATTTTCGCCCATTCCGTAAGTGTCTGGGAAACTAGACCAATAACAATTACTGGTCTAAATGCTGACCCTATCAGAGAGAAGATGGTGCGGGACTCTGCTTCCATCTTTCGATCCACCGGATCCTTAAAGGACGAAGTGTCCTCCACTGGAATAACCGTGGCTTTATTCAGCCTGGAAATAGGTGGATCCACCACTGGTGGTACCGTCCATTTCTTAATGATGGATTCCTCAAACGGATAGCGTCTAGCAATACGCTTGGAAATAGTAAAGGTACGTTTAGAATGCTCCCATTCTCCTTTAATCTGATTACCGAAACATTTAGGTACAGGAAAAACCTTCACCGTTTTGATGGGCTTATTAGTACCAAAGGGAATCTCTGTTTTAGTTGCCTCTGCCGGTAAAGCCTCAAGTTTTAAGGTTTCCTGCACTGCCACAACTAGTGCGTCCACCAATGCTTCTTCCTGAATTATAGCAGGAGAAGAAGCGTCCTCCTCACTGTCTGAGGGGGCTTTACCTGGGATAACAGCCCTTGCAGAGGAACCTGCAACTGCAGTGACCATCTCTGAATCAGAGTCAGAGGTGTCAGATAGTATAGGGGTAGGCGGGGGTCGCTTCCTTGACCCCCGTCCCTGACAGGCCGCCTCCACCCGAGCCACCATAGACTCCAAAATTGCTGTAAATGACTCTATACTCTGTGCACCGGCGGGTCCCGTGGCCCCCTCGAGGGAAACAGGTGGGGGAATATGTGTGGCAGGGTCCATGATAATTCCAGTCACTTCCTGGATAATATAATTCAAAAATAAAAAACTTTTTTTTTTTTTTTTTTCAGACCCCCAGCGCCACAAAAGCCCCTTAGTGTTACCTGCTAGGGATCCCTATCGATCGAGAGAGAGAGAGAGATAGACCCCCAGGCTCACCACTTGATGCTCAGAGTTTAACTGCAACAGGTTACAGCGCTGTCTTGACAAACAGGAAGTCTTTTGGCTGGCTGCCCAGGAAGAAAGGAGGCGGCTCCGCCCCTCTGCACGCCTTCCGGCGCCTCCCCCAAGCTCCACGAGGTGTTTGGATCACCTCAAACATGGCCGCCCCCATGCTGGAGACACGAGGCTACGCCAAAATGGCGGCTCGTGCGATCCAGCAAAAAAAAAAAATGGCGGCGGCCTGTACTGAATAGCGGTGTGCTGCAGGGCACACAACACTCTCTCTGCATGGGGATATGGCGTGGTTGGCGGTACCGGCCCTGGCGGACCGCATGGCCATTCGGGAGGCCTGCTAATAGCTGGAGATCTGATTAGGAAGGCAGTCTACATGTCCGTGGCTTCTGACTGGTAGGTAGCTTATTCTTAACACCGTAAGATTCCCAGAATGCCACAGATTACATCTTTTTAACATGTATACAATTAGATTGTTAGCTCCCAAACCAAGCCTCCTGGCTTTTTGCACATAAAATCACACTCAAAGTAGGAGGATCTGTGTCATGTTATAGGATAGAGAGGGACTCTATCTTACCATACAGAGAGGGGCCCGCGTTCACCACAAGACCCGTCAGGGGAAAAGGGGGAACATACTACTCACCATACCGGAACCAGGCGGGCACCAACTCCTGACAGTACCCCTCTCCACCGGGGCGGGAGGGCTGTCGACCGATACGGACGCCGTGACTCATGGTCTTTGGCGTTTCAGCGAGACGTTTAACTCGCGTGGACAGTCCTTTAATGGGACTTTGTCGCGGCCGACCCAGCGCGGAGCTATGGCCTGCACGCGCTCGTAGGCTGAACTGGGGTGACCACCGGATCTCAACATCCAGCCCGTCGCCCAGTTCAGCTTTCTTGCTTGAAGATCTCACAGGAACACTGGAGAAAAAAAGCTGTCTAAAAAAATCCTTTAAGAAAAAATTCTTGCCAGGACCTAAGATCCCAGCAAGGTATCTAGGTCCTTACTCCTAACTAGACAGAAAATAACTGATTTGCTGAGGCAGAGAGAGAGAGAGGATATACCCTCTGGGACTGCCCCTAGGGTGTGGCCAGAGCTTTTTAATTTCCTGTCTAGTCCTGCTCCTGTGGAGGCAACATAACCCGAAGGTGGTGTATCACCGAGGACTACGTCTGTCAATGAGCGCTAGAGAAATTACATTTTTTTTGCACGGGATGCCAAAAATCTGACTTCTGGGAAGTGCCAATCACTCAAGCAGGAAACAATATTTTCCTGGGGCGTTCTGTACATCACTTGTCTGCAGAACGCCTCCAGGTAACCAAAAATTACAGAGCTGCAGATTGTAAAGGAAAGATTACTTTTTTTTTTTTAATTTCTTTATAAGGAAAGGTCATTTTTAAAAACATTCAATTAAAAATTGTCGCAATTGTATATGATATTTTTGCTAATTTTTTTTCCCCCTTTAAGTGAGAAGCAGAAATTGCTCTTTGCTCAAGGAACCCCTAGTAACTTCTGGAGGAACCCTAGGGTTTCACGGAACCAGTGTTAATCAATTCCATTTTCGTTAACAAACAAGAACGAAACAAAAATGTGGGGCAGGGGAGTTTATCCTAGTGAATTTCCAGTTTCCACAGAGCTCCACCTGCTTCTGCTCCCAGCAAGCGAGTCGAGTCCGTAGCGTGCTTCGCTTAGCAGCAGTTAACAGGCTGTGCATCCAGCATTACAGGCCTCCGAGTCCTCAGACAACCGTCTAGAGCAGTATTGTGCATTATAGGCCTCCCAACTAGAATCCCACTCGCAACAAAGATCGTCAAGAGCAGAAAGCACTGTGAGTGTGTACATTACAGTTACAGGTCCGTCCAGAGCACTGTGTGCATTCCAGGCCTCCTCTGACCACTGGCATCCAGAGCACTGTGCAATACAGGCCAACCCTCAGACCCGGAGACCATAATACAGAACTGTGCAGCATTACAGCATAGCTCCCAACTGTCCCTGATTTGAAACAAAGTCCCTCTGTCCCTCTTCCCTCCTCATTTGTCCCTCATTTTGTTCTGATCTATAGTTGTATATAAAATGCACTTTTTATTTTTCACAAAGTTTATATCTTTTACTAAGTGTTTCCCAGTGCTAAACCTTTCATCCAATTTCTAAATGGCTACATTTGTAAAATTTCATAGGGATAGTAGTGGTAAAAAAAGGCACTTGTGGGTTTAACTAATCCTCTTTTTTTTTTTTAAATATCCTTTAAAAAGGGGGCATGCAGGGGGTGTGTCCTATGCATACATACATTTAATAGGTGTCCCTCATTCCCATCTCAAAATGTTGGGAGGTATGTTACAGGCCTCTTAGACCACAGTTCAGATCACTGTGCAGCATTACAGGCCTCCTAAGACCACTGTCCAGAGGACTGTGTATTACAGGCTTCCGATCAAACCACCATCCAGAGCAACGTGCAGCATTACAGGCCTCCTCAGACCACCGTCTAGAGCACTGTGTTCAATGCATTGCAGGTCTCCTTTTCAGACTGTCCATGTCCAGAGGACTGTGTGCATTAAAGGCCTCCTCAGACCACCATCCAGAGCACTGTGTACATTACAGGCCTCCTCAGACCACTGTCCAGAGTACTGTGTACATTACAAACCTCCTCAAACCAATGACCAGAGCACTGTGCAGCATTACAGGCCCCTCAGACTACCAGACAGAGCACTGTCCAGCATTACAGGCCTCCTCAGACCACCGTTCCAGAGTACTGTGTACATTACAAACCTCCTCAAATCACCGTTCAGAGCACTGTGTGCATTACAGGCCTCTCAGACCACCGTCTAGAACACTGTGAAGCATTACAGGCCTCCTCAGACCGTCCAGAGCGGCTAAATCTGTATCGGTGAGTTTGTTCAAACCTTAATACCATAAATAATAACATGATATTTTTTTTACTCCAGGAGTATACAATGAGTTTGGAAACTCTATAGAAATGCTTAAATATTAGCATTACAATTTAACCTAACCCATTAGATTTTAGTTGACTAAAACAATTTTATCGACTAAAATGTACTAGAGATTTTAGTCAACTAAAATACGACTTAAACAATTGAGGATGACTAAAATGGGACTAAAACTAAAATGACATTTTAGTCAAAAGACTATAACTAAAACTAAATCAAAATTTGATGCCAGAATTAACACTACACGGAACCCTGGTCAAGAAAGGTTTCTCTACGTGTTACCTTATTGATATTTCCTCTGTAGCATCCAAATAATGACTAGTGTCATCATCTCCAACTCCAGGGTCATCTTTTGCTCCCCACAAACTCCCTCCCTCTACAGTAACAATGAAGAAAATATTGATCTAAAGAAACATTCTCTTTATTAGGCTATCAATGATACAAACCCATCCATATTGTCCCAGTCCAAAGACCATCTCTCCTTAACGTGTATCACCATAATAGCTTGATTGCAAGGACAGCAAATAGAAAAAATGTATAAATTCTTAATAACTCATTCCTGGGGCCTGAAAATCATTCCTAATTCCTATCATTGCAGTTTTGAGCAACTTACAGCAATCTCCAGCCACGAGAGTGATACGCCCCATCCTACTGCTGTAGACACTACACACAACTACATTTACCAAGAGCTCTTCGCCAACACAAAGACACTTGGAAATGTAGGCAAAGCTTTCGGTGGGGACAGGTAGGGGATCCACAAAGCAATTCCAGCATATTGATGCTAGTTCTGTCTAGTAAGAACCACGGGGGGTGGATACAGACTGGTCACCCTGCACAAGGAGAGAGAGTCACCATTACAGAAAACTCATACACTAAGTGGGTCCTTTGAGGTTGTATTACTTCGACATTCTTCATGAAATATCAAAGGGAAGCTAGGACTGAAGAAAGCAAACACAAGCCTCTTGCATTATTACTATGTTTGTGTAGCCAGGAGTTCAACCTTAAATAAAAGATGCCAAAAAGGGCAATTTTACACAACGTAAGCAATTTAAACAATAAGACTTTTTTGCATTGCCCAATTTTCTCTAATATACGTTTTAAATTAGACATATTAACACTAATTCACTGTTTGAATTTTGTTAAAGAAAAAGATTTCATCATGGTCCTTCGTTTTCTTTCATCAAAAAATGGTCCTTTTTTTACCCCATTAAAACGGAGTTCCAGCCTTTTCTGTGTTTATTAAAAGTCAGCAGCTACAAAAAGTGTAGCTGCTGACTAAAACCCACACTCACCTGTCCCACGATCCAGCGATGTGGCCTCGCTCCTCTCCCTCTGCTCTCGGTGGTGCTGGCATCACTAGTGCGGGCACCCGGCTGTGACAGCTTCGCAGCAGGGTGAGCACTGCGCGTGCGCGAATCGGGCTGCGCATCTTGATTGGTCAGCAATTTTCTGGGACCTTTGATGTGTCCCAGAAGATTGCAGGAAGGGAGGGGGAGAGGAGAACTTCCGCTTGGGGTGCCGCGGCGCTCCAAGCGGAAGTAGGAGCGGGTTCCTGTAAAATACTAAGTACCCGCCCCCCCCCCCCAAAAAAAATGACATGCCAAATGTGACGTCAGGGGGTTAGGAGCACTTAAAGCGGAAGTTACACTTTTGGGAGGAACTCTGCTATAACAATTATAAAATCGAGCAAACCTGTGTATGGCTAGCTTAAGCAGCATCAGCTTTATTCAGAATTTATAAGCATTTGTCAAGTTTCTAACAAGCTTTCTTGAAGCCCTTAGCGTACACTTCGAGCTTTAGCCCAAATGTGTTGAAAACAGAATTTAAATGAAGTGTTGGATGGCAATTTAAAGCGACTCTGACCTAGTCTAAAGTATTTCTATAAAAGGTAAGTAGTCTAAAAAATAGGCTACCTATAGCGCTTGCTCTAGATACATTTAATAGTGTACACAAATATAAAATGGCATATATAAAAAAAGTCCAATAAATAAATTAAATCTTCAGTGAGCTCTAATGCAGACATGAGGAGAAGGGACTTTTTGCATTGTACAGAATGACATAAGCATGAGACTGCTAGTTGGAGTGCCTTAGAGAAGAGGCTGCATGGGTCAGATCACACAGATGAAAGGAGCCTACCAGAGTAAGGAATAAGGGGAGAGGAGACGGAGGGGGACCCCATCACCCTACCCATTTAGAAGCAAGACAGAAAGATCGCTCTTTAGCCCAGGGGGCTATATAAGTCTGAATAGGTCCTGGTGCTATAAGGCACACAGGACCCACAACATTTGGTGAGTGATTGAATTCTACCATTATCACTTGGATGTAATACGGCACCCAGCATCTGCACTTTATTTAGAAAAAATTTGCACTGAAGAACCACCGTTTATATAAGAATTGTTTGCACATATTTTTCCTTTGGAACCTTCACCTGGCGATTATTTTTCACTGAAGATTTAATTTATTTATTGGACTTTTTTTATAAATGCCATTTTATATTTGTGTACACTATTGAATGTATCTACAGCAAGCGCTATAGGTAGCCTATTTTTTAGACTACTTACCTTTTAACCTATTTTTTACTATAGCAGCTGCTAAACTATTATCAGTTTTACACAAATTCACTTGTAATTATATATATTTATTCATGGGAATATTTTTACACTGTTTATTAAATGTCCTTTAAGAGCAAGCGCTATAGGTAGCCTATATCTCCTTAGACTACTTACCTACATATATCCTTTTACTATAGCAGCTGCTAAAAATATATTTATGGGACTATTTATGCACTGTTTATTGTATGTTTTTTTAGAGCAAGCGCTATAGGTAGCCTCTCCTAGTCTACTCATATACATAAAGTATTTCTATGCTGATGCTGGCCATACACAGTTTGAATTTTGGACGATTCTTGCTAAATTGTCCAAAATTCAAGCTGTGGGTGGTCCTGTGGGCACTACCTAGCTCAGGAAACTTTGATTATATAATCAAAGGAACCAGGTGGAATTGTCAGCCAAATAGGAACTGCACTCAATCACTGTTCAGGTATTCATATAGCCATGGGTGCCAGCTTTCTGAATACAAAATCCAGCAAGGAAATTTCCTCCACCAGCACTATTTTGCACGATTGGCTAGCCGAAGAGTCATGATCACCTTGTAATGCCTGCGAGGACTTGTCCCAGCTTTCAAACAAATACCCACATCTCTGTGAAGCCCTTGGATCCCGGGCCTAGGCTGTACATGAGGCCACAACCTCTGTCCAAACTGGGTTTAAGCTCTCTCCTTCCTAGCACCAGGACCCTTCTTTCGATTGTCAAATGTCAGAGCATCTACAGCCAACTTAAGTTCTGGCTTTTGACAATGAATGATAAGGGGCTAGGCTTAGTGCTTATGGTCTAGGCCATCCTTTCTCAACCTTTTCAACACAGAGGAACCCTTGAAATAATTTTCAGGTCTCAGGGAACCCCTGCTAAAAATGACTATATCTACAACTCCTGATACATTAGTGTGATGGTCACTGCGAGGAATGCTCCTTACACTTGTGGATATTAGGAAGAATTACCTTCTTCCAGATAGCTAAAAAGATCAATGGTGTCAGGGGAACTTATCTGAGAGGCAGGAATTGCTCATTGCCTAAGGAACTCCTAGCAACCTCTGGAGGAACCCCAGGGTTTCACAGAACACTGGTTGAGAACCCCTGGTCTAGGCTCTAGGGTGTGGTGGTAGATTGCAGACCAAAGGGTCCTAAGGAGCTAACCAGTGGTCTCTGGTATAGCTCAGAGGGGGGAGGAGCCTTACATGCTTAAAACCACGTGGCTGAATCCTTTTCTGGGACACAGCGGGAGCCAATCAGCGAGTTCGGTGGATCTGATGTCCGCCGGTACCCGCAGATTGCTCCCGAGGCAGACAGAATGGCAGTCTTCCTATGTAAACAAGGCAGATTGCTGTTCTGTGACAAGAGACGACAGAGATCTTGTGTTTCTGCTAAGCAGGAACATGGATCTCTGTCTTCTTACAGTACAAGCACCCCCACACAGTTAGAAAGCACCCCCAGGGACACAGTTAACCCTTTGATCGCCCTTGATGTTAACCCTTTCCCAGCCAGTGTCATCAGTATAATGACTGCATATTTTTTAACACTGATCACTGTATTAGTGTCACTGGTCCCCAAAAAAGTGTCAAAAGTGTCAGTGTCTGATTTGTTCTCATTTGTTCGCCGTAAGGTCGCTGATCGCCGCCATTACTAGTAAAAAAAAAAAAAAAAAAAACGTTTAAAATTCCAGAAAAATAATACCAAAGTTTGTAAATGCTATTACTTTTGCGCAAAGCAATCAATATACGCTTATTGGGATTTTTTTGACTTCAATATTTTTATTTAAGGTTTTCACAAAATAAACAAAACAAGAGATTCCAATATTGTTTTTGCACAGAACATAATATCCACAAAATGGATTACAAATTAAGTAAAGACAAGAGGTTATGCAATGTAACTACTCAAGTAAAGAGCAAAAGACATCTAACAGCAATCCTCCCATAGGTACAGTGTTAAGGCCCCTTTCACACTTGTGTGACTTGTCCTGCGATTTGGGACTGCAAAGTTGCATGAAAAGTTGTACTCCATGATTTCCAATGACTACCTTTCATATCTGTACGACTTCAAGTCGCAACGAGTTGAAAGTAGTCCCTGCATTACTTTGGTCCGATTTTAATGTGTTTTGAGGTCCATAGTCATAGGCATTGCTTCAAGTCCAGTCCAAATCACGGTAAAATCGCTGCAACATTGCACGACTTTTAGGTCGCACAAGTGTGAAAGGGGCCTAAAGAAAAAGTTCACCCTAAACACTAAAATTCCTGGATCTATAGGCCTCCTCAATCTAACACTAACCCTGTAAAGAAGAAATCAGTATACTTACCATTTCTGAAGCCAATCCGACCCGATCCCAAGCTGAGCTGTCAGCTGCGGCTTCACTGTGTAGGCGGGTGCAGAGGACACATCCGAAACCGGAAGCCCCATAGTAAGTCTATGGGTGACGTCACTTCCCATTCATTTCAAAGCCATTGAAGAGTTTCCGCCACTGGAGATCGGGTCGGATAGGCTTCAAAAAAGGTATATTGATTTTTTCTCTTCAGAGCTAGATAGGTTCGTCTTAGATCGAGGAGGTCTATAGATGCAGGGATTTTAGTTTTAGGATGGATTTATCTTTTAATCCCTCTGAAACAATTTTTCTCAACATATTGGGATTTTTTTACCAAAAATATGCAACAGAATACATACTGGCCTAAATTGATAAAGAAATTTGATTTTTAAAAATGTTTTATTGGATATGATTTATAGCAGAAAGTAAAAAATATTGTTTTTCTTTTGCAAAATTGTCTGTCCTTTTTTGTTTATAGCGAAAAAAATAAAAACCGCAGAGGTGATCAAATACCACCAAAAGAAAACTATTTGTGGGGGAAAAAAAAGAGCATACATTTTTTTTGGGGGTACAGCGTCGCACGACTGCGCAATTGTCAGTTAAAATAACGCAAAAAAAAAATGGCCTGGTCAAGAAGGGGGTAAAACCTTCCGATGCTGAAATGGTTAATTACTTTTGCCTTCCTATACATACTTCACCTATCTAAAATTGACAGGATGCACACAGAAGGCATACAGCCTTTTATTCAGTTACATAGTGAGCTCATCATATGTGAAATTTGTCAGGGCTTTAACCGTTTCCGGACCGCCCGCCGCAGTTTTACTGCGGCAGGCAGCCCCTCCTGCGCGAACTGACATAGCTCTACGTCGGTCGCGCGCCAGCAGGGGGGTTTACGATGGACGGGGCAGGCGGCTCCGATTGACGTCTGACACCCGCGATCGCTCCCCGCTGAGAGAGAAGAACAGTCAGCTGTTGTAAACACAGCTGACCGTTCTTCTCTCTGGAATGATCACAGAGCCCCTGTGATCCTTCTATATAGGATCACAGGTCTCTATGGTCATTTCACAAGCCCCGCCCCACACAGTTAGGAACACTCCCCTAGGCTCACATTTAACCCCTTGATCACCCACAATGTTAACCTCTTCCCTGCCAGTGTCATTATTACAGTAACAGTGCATGATATTTTTAGCACTGATTACTGTAGTAATGTCACTGGTCCCCCCAAAAGTGTCAAAAATGTCAGTTAGGGGTCCGATCTGTCCGCCGCAATGTCGCAGTCCTGCAAAAAAAAAAAAAAAAAACGCAGATTGCCGCCATTACTAGAAAAAAAAATAAAAAATAAAAATGACATAAATCTTTCCGGTAGTTAGTAGATGCAATAACTTTTGCGCAAACCAATCAAAATACACTTATTGCGATTTTTTTTATCAAAAATATGTAGCAGGAAATAAATTGGCCTAAAATGTTAAAACATTTCGATTTTTACATTTTTTTTGGAATGTTATATAGCAGAAAGTGAAAATTATTAATTTTTTTTTTTCAGAATTGTCGCTCTTTTTTTGTTTATAGTGCAAAAAATAAAAAAATCGCACAGGTGATCAAGTACCACCAAAAGAAAGCTCTACTTGTGGGAAAAAAAGGACGTCAATTGTATTTGGGTAAAACATCGCAGAACAGCGCAATTGTCCGTTAACGTAACGCAGTGCCGAATCGCAAAATATGGCCTGGTCATTAAGGGGGCAAATCCGTCCGCTCCAGAAGTGGTTAAACAGAAAAAAAAGTGGCATTAATCAATCCCAAATCCTTACTCAATCCTTTGTTTCTTCTCTTTTTGTACAGTAACAGTAAACATTAGTCGTCAGCAACCTGGTAGCTGATCCTTGCGATTATACATGAAAAGACTTTGACACAACCTTGCCCTCCCACCTCCTTCCATCAGGTTATCAAGTGATATGTAATTAAAAGTGCGACTTGGGACTCAGAAAGAAAAAAGAAAAAGATAAGCTACTTAATTCTTTAAAAAAGGTAACCAAAAACGTCTTCTATTTTCCGTCTGTATCGTATTTCAAAGAAGATCTCATCAATTTATATTCCATTTAACCTGACTTTGCTACAGCGGAGGAGTTGGAAATTTACAGCGACTGCTGCCACCTATGGGAGTCTCTGCACATTACACGCTGGCTTGTTAGGCTTCTCTATCGGGGAAGGATAAGTGTATCAAATCTGCAAGCACTTTTCTTAACAGCAGGTGTCCCCACTTTTGCTGCAAATTTACTTCAAATACATTAGTTTAAAAGCTTTTCCATGTTTTGTAAAGCAAACACAAACTTCTGCTTGAAGAGGAAAGAAAAAAAAAATATCAAGGTGGTTTAGGTAGCAAAACATGACCCTCCAAACTTTGCAATCCATTTCAGTTTTTTTAGTGTCGGTGTCAGACATCGCATGTGATTCGCAGCACACTGCTCTGGAAATCACATGTGATGCGAATTCAACCATACAGATTGTATGGCTGAATTTGCATCGCATTCGGTCACAACTCGCACAGGACCCTTTTTGGGTCCGCACCAGAATCGGATCGCATGGGTGTTCATGCCATGTGATCCGATTCATGTCCGAACTGACAGTTCGCACTGCGCTATGCGAACTGATCAGGGGGTGTCGTTAACTTTTTATTGACACCCCCATTCGCATATAGCAGTGTGAACTGCCTGCGAGTTGAATGCGATGTGGAAACCCGCAGTGGATTCGCAGAGTTCCTGCATCGCATACAGTGGGGATCGAAAGTTTGGGCACCCCAGGTAAAAATTTGCATTAATGTGCATAAAGCCAAGGAAAGATGGAAAATTCTCCAAAAGGCATCAAATTACAGATTAGACATTCTTATAATATGTCAACAAAAGTTAGATTTTATTTCCATCATTGACATTTTCAAAATTACAGAAAACAAAAAAATGGCATCTGCAAAAGTTTGGGCACCCTGCAGAATTTATAGCATGCACTGCCCCCTTTGCAAAGCTGAGACCTGCCAGTGTCATGGATTGTTCTCAATCATCGTCTGGGAAGACCAGGTGATGTCAATCTTAAAGGTTTTAAATACCCAGACCCATCTGATCTTGCCCCAACAATCACCCTCAACAATCAAAGCACCATGGGATCTTCTAAGCAGTTGTCTAGAAAACTGAAACTGAAAATAGTTGACGCTCACAAAGCTGGAGAAGGCTATAAGAAGATAGCAAGCGTTTTCAGATGTCAATATCCTCTGTTCGGAATGTAATTAAGAAATGGCAGTCATCAGGAACAGTGGAAGTTAAAGCAAGATCTGGAAGACCAAGAAAATTATCAGACAGAACAGCTCACATGATTGTGAGAAAAACAATTCAAAACCCACGTTTGACTGCATGATCCCTCCAGAAAGATCTGTCAGACACTGGAGTTGTGGCACACTATTCCACTATAAAGAGATACTTGTACAAATATGGTCTTCATGGAAGAGGCATCAGAAGAAAACCTCTTCTACGTCCTCACCACAAAAATCAGCATTTGAACTTTGCAAATGAACATATAGACAAGCCTGATGCATTTTGGAAACAAGTTCTGTGGACTGATGAGGTTAAAATTGAACTTTTTGGCCGGAATGAGCAATGGTACGTTTGGAGAAGAAGGGGCACAGAATTTAATGAAAAGAACCTCTGTCCAACTGTTAAGCATTGGGGTGGATCAATCATGCTTTGGCGTTGTATTGCAGCCAGTGGCACAGGGAACATCTTACGAGTAGAAGGAAAAATTGATTCAATAAAATTTCACCAAATTTTGGATGGTAACTTGATGCCATCTGTGAAAAAGCTGAAGTTAAAGAGAGGATGGCTTCTACAAATGGATAATGATCCTAAACACACCTCAAAATCCACGGGGGATTACATCAAGAGGCCTAAACTGAAGGTTTTGCCATGGCCTTCACAATCTCCTGACCTCAACATAATTGAAAATCTGTGGATAGACCTTAAAAGAGCGGTGCGTGACAGACAGCCCAGAAATCTCAAAGAACTGGAAGACTTTTGTAAGGAAGAATGGGCAAAGATACCTCAAACAAGAATTGAAAGACTCTTGGCTGGCTACAAAAAGCGTTTACAAGCTGTGATACTTGCCAAAGGGGGCAGTACAAGATATTAATTCTGCAGGGTGCCCAAACTTTTGCAGACGCCATTTTTTCGTTTTCTGTTATTTTGAAAGTGTAAATGATGGAAATAAAATCTAACTTTTGTTGACATATTATAAGAATGTCTAATCTGTCATTTGATGCCTTTTGGAGATGCACAATAAAACAAATTTTTACCTGGGGTGCCCAAACTTTTGATCCCCACTATATGTGTGAACAGGGACTTAGGGAAAGAATAAGATTGTACTTAACCACTTCCTGCAAACTGACGTACCTGTACATCCACTTGAAGGCCTCTTGCCAAGTACGGCTTTTTTTTCTGAGCTAAAATACAGCCCATTCATTGTAATGTGCCTGTGCACACAGGCGCGTAAATGAGCGCCCTGCATTCTTCAGTAAGAACAAAATAAAAAAATCTGCCTTTTTGGACAGTAATTTACATCTAATGCGCGCAAAATACGCACGATTGTGAAAAATGTGAACGCACGTAAACATACTGCTGATCTGAAAAAATGCTAATTTGCATATTTTTCAAGAACGTGAGAATACATTTGCGCAAAAAATACGCAAATTTGCGTGAACGCATTTGCGCGAAAATGCACACCAATGCGTGAAAAATGCACGCATTTCAATAAAACAAATACACCTGAACTTTATAGCTGAAAAAGGAGATGCTCAAACAGGAGTATTATGTGTAAGAGGCCGAAGAAGTGGTTGTACGGGGATGATATGCACCTGGAGGCATCACCCCGGTACTGTTTTTGAGAACCATCGGTTGGCTTTCTGGTGATAACCAATGCGGCTCAGCAGTCGCTCGGGCATTATCCGAGCAAATGGGAGGGCCCCCCTCTCCCAGCGCCTTCTGCTGCTCTGCTCGGGTCTCCTGTCCCACCGGAGACCCGATAAACCAGCCGCCACGTCCGCCGGCTGGTTGGAGTCCCAAACAGAGCCGGATTCGGCTTTGATCTGGTCCAGTAACCTTGAAGCGACATCACAACGTCACTTGGTTTCTATGCAGAGCTGCACCAGATTTTGCATTCACAAGTTTTTTTAACCACTTGCCGACTGCTCACAGTAATCCTACTGCGGCAATGCGGTTCCCCTGGGTCCAGAAACGTAGACCTACATCGCTGGACTCCTTATGGTCTTGGCCAGTGGAAGTCGGGCCGGAGGAAGGGAGGCGGCGATCGCCACCTTCCTCCCCCGATCATCCGGAAAAGTGTAAGAAGACCCGCCTGCTTATGTAAACAAAGCAGGCGGATCTTCTCTGTGACAGACAGGGAGAGATCACAGGATTCAGCATAGCTGAACCTGTGATCTCTGTCTGTGTCACAGAACCCCCTCCCCCCACACACGTTAGTAAGCATGAGGCATACATTTATCCCTTTGATCGCCCATAGGTTTAACCCCTTCCCTGCCAGTGTCATTATTACAGTAACAGTGCATATTTATAGCACTGATTACTGTAGTAATGTCACTGGTCCCCCCAAAAGTGTCAAAATTGGCAGTTAGGGGTCCGATCTGTCCGCCGCAATGTCGCAGTCCCGCAAAAAATTGCAGATCGCCGCCATTACTAGTAAAAAAAACAAAAAAAACAATAAATATGACATAAATCTTACCCGTAGTTAGTAAATGCGATAACTTTTGCGCACACCAATCAAAATACACTTATTGCGATTTTTTTACCAAAAATATGTAGCAGAAAACAGCGTAGTGCACTCTGACGAAACGCGCGTCAGGTGGAACGCACGCCATCAAACCCGGAAGCTAGCCTGGAACGCAAGCCGCTCTCCACGCTACAGACATCCATTAGAGGGTATTGCACAGCGTTTTTTAATCTTTACCAGCTTTTGTCAGCCAATTTTTTTACAATAAACTTGATTTAATGGTACTGCACCATCCGGAGCCTTCCTTCTTTTCCCTGTCGGGGTTATTGGGGGTTGATTAAAATAATAATAGAAAAAAAAGAAAAATGATTTAAAAGCCATGTATATTCATATTATGCATAAAAGGTTCTGAACAGGACAGGATCCATCTTGTTTTTAAGGTGAAACAAAGTTCATATATATACTTGTTAAACAAAATGTCTCGTACAAGCTTACAAGAGAGCATAGAATTTCAACAATAGGGTCCTATACTTTCAGCAGACATTTCTATTTTCTTTTGTCATAAATAAGCTTATACATTGACACCTCTATCAGATAACAGAAGTTAAGGGGATGGTAGTGTCAGTCTGTCTATAAGTATTTAACAATAGACATTTTGGGTTTATATTTTCATAGTAATAATCTTACTTAGAATTCTTTTTCTAATAAGTGTAAGGACATATGTATCTCGTCACTAGTTACCTTATTTCAGAGAAGTCTAGTCTAAGTGCTCAAGGTGTCGTAAATATTCCCAAACCTAGACTATGTCTGACAGCCCTATGTCACAATCCAAATAAGTAATGGCTATTCACTAGCTAGAGGTCAAGAGGTCATGAGATAAGAAGGATGGGTAATTGTTTCAAATTATGTTAAATACAAAATCTAATGAACGGTACGATACTGCCCTCTGGAGGCGAAATACCAGGTGCAGTCTTGAGATAATTTCAGATTTTCCATATAAAAATATTATATTGTGTTAAATAATATAATTATTGGAATGGCATTACTTGCCCAGGTGAATTATGGAGATACAGGTGGACATTTATGTATGTGCTGGGAGTCTAGACAAAGTTTTATATGTGTTATATGATTAATCTTGCATATAGAGAAATCATTATTTAACTTTATTATCCAAGTATGGGGTTAATTATAAAAAGGGTGTGTCTCTGACCTCACTAGTTTAGGTATAGAATATCCCGACCAATTGGGATAATGTTTCATCCCTCTGGGTTTTACTTATGGTAATTTTTATAGCTCTTTGTTCTTACCATATAAAAGACCAACCCAGATATGAGACGACACTTTACACTACTGACAACACACCTCACACTTACACCACACACGCTATTAGATTCCTTAACAGACTCATCCAGACATACTCCATATTTGTCCAATCATTCATCTGAAACTTGAAGGGAAGCCACCATCTTAAGAAAGGCATCCATCTTAGGACTCTGGTAACGATTTGAAGCTAGCAGCCATAAGTGTGGTAAATATGCCTTGCTGTATTATTTGATTTTATTCAACAATTGTTTATTCTTTCCTTATATGTTTTATATTGCATATTTAAGGGTAATGAGATTACAATCCCAGCCGTATAAGCCATGGTATATTTTTCTCTAAAAAGCTGATTTTTGTTTTTATACATTTTTATTAATATCAGATTCAGTGCATTATTTGCAATTTTAAGTCTTCCGTTTTGCATGGCTTATTCTCATTCCTTCTGCAGTGGAATGACTTTGGGCTATGTGATTCGCAGACCATTGTAGTCTGTTTATATAGAACATTAATTTATGGCTTATACTATACCTGGGAAGAAATGGTAATCTTGCTTTTACTTTGGTTTCACTTTCACTTTGTTTTGTTTCACTTTGTTTCAGTTTCACTTTCATTATTGAGCTAAACATCACATTGCATTGATTATTTGAAGTTAGCATTTTTTATGTAGAAGTTATCTTTTTGTGTCATTTCTTGTTTGATCATATATCGTGTTTGCATGTCTTGAGAATAAATATTTTTATATATATTCCACGCTGTAGACTGTACTCACTAAGATTGGTATATGCTTTTAAAAAGAAATTAATCAATTAAAAAGAATTCATGACATTGATTTATGGCAATAGGTGAAGACTCTCCTTTTTCACAGATCTTTGCTTATTAACCATAAATAAATACACTGCTATATTCAGAGCAGTATAAATATTCTGACATAAGTACGAGCGCAAGATATTTATTATTAAATATTCTTACATCCCTATAAACCTATCCGGAGGAACCTTACAGAATCCACACACCCCATTTTGAGAACTTCGACTGAGAGGGAGAGGAGCCCAGCAGTTGCCACTATTCAGACCTGGAGGGTCACCAAAGCTTTACTGGTCTCTTTACCGTAAGGTAGTAGAGACCCACCTTATCTGGTGAGTTCACACCTTATCCCTAATATCTGCATGATCGGACATTCTGTCCCATTGGAGGAACCAGCACCAAGCACCAGCACTTTTTTCTTCTTTATTTGGCTTTTTTTGGAGTATTCACTAATAAGTCACTTATGAACTATTCTGAATATCACTCTGCACTTTATTATCACAGTGAATCGTTGGACTTGATTTTGGCACATTAATTATTTTATTATTTTATTATTTAATATATATTTATATATATGTTTTAGGGGCACAGCCCATTTTATGGTTTTAGAAATTTTAGATTTATTGTATACCAACTCCCTTAGTTTCCTGCATACATCAGCAAGCGCTATATTTTTTCTCATATAGTTTGGGAAGTCCTACACGCTTCTCATCAGTGCAGCTTTATTGGAACCTCCTCATCAGTGCCGCCTCATTAGTGCCTATCAGTACTGTCTATCAGTGCAGCCTCATTAGTGCCCATCCGTACTGTCTATCAGTGCAGCCTCATTAGTGCCCATCCGTACTGTCTATCAGTGCAGCCTCATTAGTGCCCATCAGTACAGCCTATCAGTGCCCATTAGTGCAGCCTCATTAGCGCACATCATTGAAGGAGAAAAATTACTTATTTGCGAAATTTTATAACAAACTAAGAAAAACATTTTTTTTTTTTAACATTTTCGTTCTTGTGCACTGGTTCAAAGCATTTGGTGGCGGGGGGATTATGGTGTGGGGTTGTTTTTCAGGGGTTTGGCTTGGCCCCTTAGTTTCAGTGAAGAGAACTCTTAAGCCCCGTACACACACGCAGATCGTCGTCATACAAATGTTCGTCTTTTCTCCCCGGGATGTCGGTGTCTGTTGAAAAGTGCAAAGACAGCACAAGGACAGCACAAGAATTTTGTCTGCAGACTTCAGCTGACTGCAGAAGTGATGTCATGTAATGGTTAACTTTCCCTGTGTTTTTTATTTTCTGAGCATGCCCAGTCTTGCAAATCTGCGGTCTGTCGGCCGAATTCTGTACTGACAGGCGAACAATCGTCCGTTCTGGTGTCCGCAGACAAAAATTTTCATGTTTGCAAGAAAGACTTTTGTCCGCGGATTGTGCGCAGACAGCTGTCGGAGGCACCATACTAACACGCGTACAATCGGCAGATCTTTCGTCCGCCGACGTTTGTATGCCGACGATCGGTACGTGTGTACGGGCCTTTAAGATGTCAGCATACCAAGACATCTTGGACAATTTCATGTTCCCCTTTGCGGGAACAGTTTGGGGATGGCCCCTTCCTGTTCCAGCATGACTGCACACCAGTGCACAAAGCAAGGCTTATAAAGACATGGATGAGCGAGGAACTTGACTGGCCTGCACAGAGTCCTGACCTCAACCTGACTGAGCACCTTTGAGATGAATTAGAGCGGAGACTGCGAGCCAGGCCTTCTTGTCCAACATCAGTGCCTGACCTCACAAATGCGCTTCTGGAAGAATGGTCAAACATTCCCATAGACACTCCTAAACCTTGTGGACAGCCTTCCCAGAAGAGTTGAAGCTGTTATAGCTGCAAAGGGTGGGCCAACTCAATATTGAACCCTCCAGACTAAGACTGGGATGCCATTAAAGTTCATGTGCGTGTAAAGGCAGACGTCCCAATACTTTTGACTATATATATATATATATATTTACACACAGTATCTCACAAAAGTGAGTAGAACCCTCACATTTGTGTAGATATTTTATTCTATCTTTTCATGTGACAACACTGAACAAATGACACTTTGCTACAATGTAAATTAGTGAGTGTACAGCTTGTATAACAGTGTAAATCGCGGGGGCTGGTGGATGTTAGAGACCTTGCGCTCCTCCACCTTCCGTTTAAGGATGGCCCTCAGATGCTCAGTAGGGTTTAGGTCTGGAGACATGTCTGGCCACTCCACCTTTACTCTCAGCTTCTTTAGCAAGGCAGTGGTCCTCTTGGAGGTGTTTGGAGTCGTTATGTTACAACACTGCCCTGCAGCCCAGTCTCGGAAGGGAGGGGATCATGCTTTGCTTCAGTATGTCACAGTACATGTTGGCATTCATGGTTCCTCAATGAACTGTATCTCCCAAGTGCTGGCAGCACTCATGCAGCCCCAGACCATGACACTCCCACCACCATGCTTGACTGTAGGCAAGACACACTTGTCTTTGTACTCCTCATCTGGTTGCCGCCACACACGCTTGACACCATCTGATCCAAATAAGTTTATCTTGGTCTCATCAGACCACAGGACATGGTTCCAGTAATCCATGTCCTTAGTCTGCTTGTCTTCAGCAAACTGTTTGTGGGCTTTCTTGCGCATCATCTTTAGAAGAGGCTTCCTTCTGGGATGACAGCCATGCAGACCAATTTGATGCAGTGTGCAGCGTATGGTCTGAGCACTGACAGGCTGACCCCCCACACCTTCAACCTCTGCAGCAATGCTGGCAGCACTCATACGTCTATTTCCCAAAGACAATCCCTGGATATGACGCTGAGCTTGTGCACTCAATATTTTTGGTCGAACATGGTGAGGCCTGTTCTGAGTGGAATCGGTCTTGTTAAAGCGCTTTATGGTCTTGGCCACCGTGCTGCAGCTCAGTTTCAGGGTCTTGGCAATCTTCTTGTAGCCTAGGCCATCTTCATGTAGAGCAACAATTCTTTTTTTCAGACCCTCAGAAAGTTCTTTGCCATGAGGTGCCATGTTGAACTTCCAGTTATCAGTGTAAGAGAGTGAGAGCGATAACACCAAATTTAACACACCTGCTCCCCATCCACACCTGAGACCTTGTAACACTAATGAGTCACATGACACCAGGGAAGGAAAATGGCTAATTGGGCCCAATTTGGACATTTCCACTTAGGGGTGTTCTCACTTTTGTTGCTGGCGGTTTAGACATTAATGGCTGTGTTTTGAGTTATTTTGAGGGGACAGCAAATTTACACTGTTATACAAGCTGTACACTCACTACTTTACATTGTAGCAAAGTGTCATTTCTTCAGTGTTGTCACATTAAAAGATATAAAATATTAACAAAAATGTGAGCGGTGTACTCACTTTTGGGAGATACTGTATTTATATTATATCAATCATATATTCATTTCTACGTCGTCAAGGTTTGATCTAGGTCAGTGCTAGGGTTAGTGTTGGGGTCAAGGTCAATATATTTTTGAAAAGGATATATTTTATTTTTTTAATTCATGTCAGTTAGTGTCAGTGTGTTTTAGGAAGGACAAAAAAAAAGCAAAATGTACACTATTGTTTCTGGGCTGTACTATAGGTAAAAACATCAAATGACATACACATATGAGGTATTGCTGCAATCGTCAGAAGCAGGAGAATTTATTTTAAGTTGTTCTTTGGTGATAGGTTATGGTAGTAACAAGAAATATACAGCTACAATTTAAAAAAAAAAAATTATATATATATATTTTTTTTTTTTTACTATTTTGGGCCAGTTTTCCTTTCATAATAAAAAAAAAAAACAAATCAAGGTATATTCATTACTATTTACCACCAAATAAAACCCCAATTTTTCCTGAAAAAAAAACAAGGTATAATCCACCTGGATGCATAAAGTAATAGTTATGATACATACTATTTTACTAACACATGTCAAAGTTGCAAAATTGTGCTTAGGCATTAAGATTTGTTTTACCCTTAACAGGTTCAAAATCGCTAGCTACAGAATTCATAGCTGCTGATTTTTTTTTTTTTTTTTTCTACCAGAAGTTCCTCTTTATTTGAGGCTTAATTTACAATTACAAAATAATTTTAGCACACTGATCCACAAAGGTGGCAGCGAAGACTGTTGGGCACAAGTGTAAATTCTGATGGAGGCTCTCGCGCACGCCGGCAGGATTTGGGTTCACTGTTCTACGCAAAGAAATGTTTCTACAGAAAGCAGTGAGATGAGACCAATAAATGCTGAATTATTTAGAAAGATCTTACGCACAAAGCAAATAAAAGCATTTACTTTGTCGTTTGCTGCATAGCTCACTTTCTGGATATGTAACCGCTCGCTAACAAACTAAGACACATACTCTCCCTTTCTACTGCTGGAATCCTGAAATGCATTTTGTAAGTCATATGAAACAGAGATGATGACAGAGCAAGCAAACCTTGCTGGGAATAGTGGTAGATGAGCAACCATAACCAAATGCTTTCATTATTACTCCACTTTCACATTAAATTAGAAGGAGAAAATGAGGAGAAATGCCAATTGTCCCATTCAATTCTGAGATCTTCAAAAAGATGCTAGCATCAAAAAGCTTGTCTAAAGCGCACATTTCCTGTAGATCCGTAAAGAGATTCTATAGGCACATTTAAAAAAAAAATATATATATATATATATATATTATATTATACTTTCCTGCTCTGTGTAATGGTTTTGCACAGAGCAGCCCAGATTCTCCTCTTCTCAGGTCCCCCACCGGTGCTCCTGCCCAAGTTCCCCCATAACAAGCGGTTTGCTATGGGGGCACTCGATCATGCTTGCTCCTGAGCTGGCTATGTAACATAGTAATTTGGGTTGTATAAAGACAATAATCCATCCAGTTCAACCTGTGTAGGTGTGTGGGTCAGTGACGATAATTATTTCCCATATCCCTGTATATTGTATCCTTTAACCGGTTGCCGACCACACGCCGCCTTTTTACTGCATAAGTGTGGCTCTCCCAGGCAAACCAATGTAGGTCTACGTCGGTTGCGCGCCTGCAGCTGGGGGGGGGGGCGCTCGTCAGCGGGGAAGCCGATGCATGGGGCAGGTGGCTCAGATTGCCGCTTGACACCCGCGATCGCTCCCTGCTGAGAGAGAAGAACGGTCAGCTGTTGTAAACACAGCTGACCGTTCTTCTCCCTGGAATGACAGAGCATTGTGAAAGGCTTGGTTTTCGGGTAAGTTTCACATAATGTGCTAGTATGCATTGCATACTAGCACATTATGGCTTTACCTTGCAGGTCAGAAAAAAAAGGGACCCGGCACCCAGTTTACAACCGCTTTAACCGCTTGCCGACCGCCGCAAGTAAATTTACTGCGGCGGTCAGCCCCTGCCAGGCAGAGTGACGTTAATTAACGTCACTAGCCTGGGAGGGTCTGGGGAGCGAGCGCGCGCCGCCGGAGGCGCGCTCCCGCGCGGTCACGGACCCCCCCGCGCGTGTTACCGGCGGACCCGATGTCCGCCGCTCACTCGGCGATCGTCGGGGGAGAGGGAGAAAGTCAGGCAGCTAGTGTAAACAAGCTGCCTGTCATTCTCCTCGGTGTTAAAACACTGATCAGACAGATCTACTATGTAGATCTGTTGATCAGTGTCCTTTCACCTCAAGCCACAGCCAATCACAGTAGAAAGCACGCCCCTAGGGACACACACAGCCCCTCCCTCCCAAATAAAGTTAACCCCTTCACTACCAGTGTATTTTTACAGTAACAGTGCATATGTATAGCACTGATTACTGTAGAAATGTCACTGGTAACCCCAAAAGTGTCAAAAATTTCAGTCAAGGGTCCGATCTGTCCGCCGCAATGTCGCAGTACCGCAAAAAAATTTTTTTTGGAGAATTTCATATAAAAAAATGTGAAAAATATTGTTATTTTTGCAAAATTTACGCTCTTTTTTTGTTTATAGCGCAAAAAGTAAAAATCGCACAGGTGATCAAATACCACCAAAAGAAAGCTCTGTTTGTGGGAAAAAAAGGACGTCAAATTCGTTTAGGTACAGCGTTGCACGACCGCGCAATTGTCCGTTAAAGTCACGCAGTGCCGAATCGCAAAATACCCCCTGGTCGTTTAGCAGGAAAATCCTCCGGGGCTTAAGTGGTTAAAAATCAGAAGCAAACTTGTATATTGCCAAGCTATAGGCAGTTGGTTCTCATTTTTCATTTCAAAGTGGAACTAAACTCTTCCAATCAACATGAGCTATTTTTTTTCCTTAAGCTGCTAGCATTTGTAAATAGATAGGAAGGTATATTATATTTGCTGTATTTTTTCATAGTTTCTGGCCTAGGCCAAAATGATATCATACATCCCAGCAATCTTAATGGGCATTTCTTTTTCTTTCATCTGGAGGAGGGGAGGAGGGCCTTTCTCAGAAAAGCATCCCCTGCTGCCTGCATGCCTGAGCTAAAAGCAGATGGATTCCAGGAAGTAAATGCTATTCTGTTCTTACTCAAGATGGATGTTGCTAGAAATGCTGGGGAGGGGGTCCAAATTATTTCTCAACAAAATAAAGCATGGAGGCATGAATGGATGGGTGAGTTTGATTTACCACTTCAATATACTGGTCACTTTCACCCCCTTCCTGCCCAGACCAATTTTCAGTGCTGTCACACTTTTAATGACAATTGCGCAGTCATGCAACACTGTACCCATATGAAATTATTACCATTTTTTGAGACAGATAGAGCTTTCTTTTGGTGGTATTTAATCCCCACTGGGTATTTTATTTTTTGCTAAACAAAAAAATACCAGAAATTATGAAAAGAAATCGCTTTTCTTCGTTTTTTGTTATAAAATTTAGCAAATAAGTCATTTTTCTCCTTCACTGATGTGCGTTGATGAGGCTGCACTGATGGAGAGGCACTGATGAGAAGACTCTGATGAGGAGGCACTGATAGGCAGCACTAATGGGGCTGAACTGATGATTAGTGCTCTGATTATCAGTGTAAACGTCCCGTGTCACACTTGCCGATTATGACATGCTATGACAGCGCGTGAGGAAAGGAATGACGATAACTGGCAAGTTTGTTTCCATGTGACCAGCTGTGATTGGACACAGCTAAGCACATTGTAAAGGGCCATGGTGATTGGACCTTTACCACAATCTGTGATCAGCTGTGCCTGAAGGAAGCCCTCTCAGAATAAGAGAGCCACACTGTAGCCGACTTTTGAAGTGGTTAAAACAGAAATAAGGGGGTTTTTTTAACCACTTAAGCCCCGGAAGATTTTACCCCCTTCCTGACCAGGCCCATATTTTGTGTGAATTTAACGGACAATTGCGCGGTCGTGCGATGCTGTACCCAAATGAAATTGAAGTCCTTTTTTTACCACAAACAGAGCTTTCTTTTGGTGGTATTTGATCACCTGTGCGATTTTTACTTTTTGCGCTATAAACAAAAAAAGAGCGACAATTTTGAAAAAATAACAATATTTTTCACATTTTTTTTATATGAAATTCCCCAAAAAAATGTAAAAATCAAAATTTTTTAACATTTTAGGCCAATTTATTTTCTGCTACATATGTTTGGTAAAAAAAATTGCAATAAGTGTATTTTGATTGGTTTGCGCAAAAGTTATTGCGTTTACTAACTAAGGGAAAGATTTATGTCATTTTTTGTGTTTTTTTTTTTAACGAGTAATGGCGGCGATCTGCGATTTTTTTTTGCGGGACTGCAACATTGTGGCGGACAGATTGAACCCCTAACTGACATTTTTGACACTTTTGGGGTTACCAGTGACATTACTAGGAAGGGGTTAACTTTATTGGTGATGCAGGGGTTAAGTGTGTCCCTAGGGGCGTGCTTCTAACTGTAAAGGGGTGTGGCTAGTGATGTAAGCACAGAGACATACGATCCTACATAGCAGGATCATATGATCTCTGTTCTTACAACAGGGAGAATGACAGGCGGCTTTGTTTACATTATCCGCCTGCCTTTCTCCCTCTCCACGGGGAGATGGCGAGTGGCCGGCGGACATCGGGTCCGCCGGTCACACGCGCGGACTTGTTAGGGAACGAGCGGGGGCGGGAGCGCCCCTTAGAGGCTCACAGGCTAGCGACGTAGTACTACGTCACTTTGCCTGTACGGGGCTGACCGCCGCAGTAAATAGTCATACGGCGGTCGGCAAGTGGTTAATTCCTACTTACCTAGGTGGATGTAGCATTGGTCCCCCGGCGCCTCTACACTGAGAACCGAGTGATCAAACACCGCCAATCGCTCGGTTCTCACAGCTCTGTGAGCAGAGAGCTGCTGTCAGTCACCGGCTCTCTGCTCTTCCCCCTCCTCGCTCACTGGAGCGCTGAGCTGTGGAGGGGGCGGGAGCTGCCGGCTCAGGCTCTTAGCAGCCCACTGAGAGGCTGAGCCGGGTGTTGGTCCAGGGATCTAGGCAGATCCCAAATCCATGGTCATGATGATGCGGAGCCTGGAACGACTCTGTGGCATCAGCAGAGTGTGGACTTCAGCCCTCTCTCTGCTGAAAATGGGTCACAGGAGTGCAAAAACGAACTGCACTCCTGTGATCCATAAATGTACAGCCAAATGAGTTTTGGCTGTACGTCTCCTTAAAATATTAAAAATTAAACAGTGTTTTCAGTATGTGGTGTTTAGATACAGTTTAGTTCCACTTTAACCGCTTGCCGACCGCCGCAAGTACATATACTTCGGCGGTCAGCCCCTCACAGGCAAAGTGACGTATGGGTACGTCACTAGCCTGTGAGGCTCTGGGGAGCGAGCGAGCGTGCGCCGCCAGAGGCGCGCTCCCGTGCGGTCACGGACCCTCCCCGCGCGTGTGCCCGGTGGACCCGATGTCCGCCGGGCACTTGCGATCATCCGTAAACAAGCCGCCTGTCATTCTCCCCTGTGTATGAACAGTGATCATACGGTTCTACTATGTAGGACCGTTGATCACTGTTCCTACACATCAAGCCACAGCCAATCACAGTTAGAATCACGCCCCTAGGGGGACACACAACCCTTCCCTCTCAAAAAAAGTTAACCCCTTCACTGCCAGTGTCATTTTACAGTAACAGTGCATATGTATAGCACTGATTACTGAAGTAATGTCACTGGTAACCCCAAAAGTGTCAAAAATGTCAGTCAAGGGTCCGATCTGTCCGCCGCAATGTCGCAGTCCCGCAAAAAAAAAAAAAATCGCAGATCGCCGCCATTACTCGTTAAAAAAAAAACACCAAAAATGACAGAAATCTTTCCCTTAGTTTGTAAACGCAATAACTTTTGCGCAAACCAATCAAAAAAATACACTTTTTGTGATTTTTTTTTACCAAAAATATGTAGCAGAAAACAAATTGGCCAAAAATGTAAAAAAAAATTTAGATTTTTACATTTTTTTGGGGGGAATTTCATATAAAAAAAATGTGAAAAATATTGTTATTTTTGCAAGTCTTTTTTTGTTTCTAGCGCAAAAAGTAAAAATCGCACAGGTGATCAAATACCACCAAAATAAAGCTCTGTTTGTGGGGGAAAAAAGGACGTCAAATTCGTTTGGGTACAGCGTCGCACGACCGCGCAATTGTCCGTTAAATTCACGCAGTGCCGAATCGCAAAATAGGCCCTGGTCAGGAAGGGGGTAAAATCTTCTGGGGCTTAAGTGGTTAAGATATTAAAAATTAAACAGTGTTTTCAGTATGTGGTGTTTAGATACAGTTTAGTTCCACTTTAATGCCACTGCGTCACCTCCTGACACTCTCACTGTGACATCATTACACAATCCTGTATTACTAGCATAATTCTGGGCTTTATGTTTTGTTCTCCTCAAATATAAAATAAAAGCGTCCTGCAGTCTTCTAGGTAACAAGATAAATCAGTACAGCTGTGGGATGTGTCAAATGTGCTAAGGAAGTGACAGATATCACGCTGACATGATTTAGTTAAGTAAAACATTTAAGTGATACACAGACTTTGCAAAACATTCGTATCCAATGGTGCCTTTATTTGCTCTTTAAATGGAAGCTATTTTAGAGTTTCAGAAAGATTACAGTATTAATAATCACAATGGTCCAGGCTTCATTTAGTACATAATTTCAGAATTTCTACAATGTCTTCATTCTAAAAGCATTTGGTAGATACTATTGAAAAACTGTAATTTTCTCTGAAGATATAGCACTAAATTACAATATCTACTCAAGACGTGCACTAATACATTGCTGCCCCGAGGACAAAATGCATTTTAAATGTCTTGAAATGTATCATGGAGAAGCTTTGCCCTTTTACTACAGCAGACTGTAAATGTATACCATTTTTATTTCATAATCCCTTTATGGATACAACGAGCGTGCCGCATCATGTACTTGAAGCCGACAGACGCATAGAAAAGCTGAAAGTAAATCTGAAGTGAAAGTGCTAAAGTATCTAAACATAGACAACTTTAAACATTTAAGGATATCCGAGAGACTCCACTCACAGAGAAGGGCTGTTCAGTGATTTATAACATTCAGCCCATTAAAATCTATGCAGATAGCTGAGCCCTTATCTGAAAGCTGCTCTTATAAAGCCGACCATAGCCGGTTCAAATTTCGGCCAGTTCAGCAGGAACCAGCCAAGATTTGAACCATGTATGGGCAGGGTGAGTCAACCAGCATGTCAGATTTTTAGGATGTAATTACTGCCCGCAGCTATACAGTGGGGATGGAAGATTTGGGCACCCCAGGTAAAAATTTGTATTAATGTGCATAAAGAAGCTAAGGAAAGATGGAAAAATCTCCAAAAGGCATCAAATTACAGATTAGACATTCTTATAATATTTCAACAAAAGTTAGATTTTATTTCCATCATTGACACTTTCAAAATTACAGAAAACCAAAAAATGGCGTCTGCAAAGTTTGGGCACCCTGCAGACTTTATAGCATGCACTGCCCCCTTTGCCAGGCTGAGACCTGCCAGTGTCATGGATTGTTCTCAATCATCGTCTGGGAAGACCAGGTGATGTCAATCTCAAAGGTTTTAAATGCCCAGACTCATCTGACCTTGCCCCAACAATCAGCACCATGGGATCTTCTAAGCAGTTGTTTAGAAAACTGAAACTGAAAATAGTTGACGCTCACAAAGCTGGAGAAGGCTATAGGAAGATGGCAAAGCATTTTCAGATGTCAATATCCTCTGTTCGGAATGTAATTAAGAAATGGCAGTCATCAGGAACAGTGGAAGTTAAAGCAAGATCTGGAAGACCAAGAAAAATATCAGACAGAACAGCTCGCAGGATTGTGAGAAAAACAATTCAAAACCCACGTTTGACTGCACGATCCCTCCAGAAAGATCTGGCAGACACTGGAGTTGTGGTACACTATTCCACTATAAAGAGATACTTGTACAAATATGGTCTTCATGGAAGAGGCATCAGAAGAAAACCTCTTCTACGGCCTCAACACAAAAATCAGCGTTTGAACTTTGCAAATGAACATATAGACAAGCCTGATGCATTTTGGAAACAAGTTCTGTGGACCGATGAGGTTAAAATTTAACTTTTTGGCCGGAATGAGCAAAGGTACGTTTGGAGAAGAAGGGGCACAGAATTTAATGAAAAGAACCTCTGTCCAACTGTTGTGGGTGGAGCAATCATGCTTTGGGGTTGTATTGCAGCCAGTGGCCCAGGGAACATCTCAAGAGTAAAAGGAAAAATGGATTCAATAAAATTTCAACAAATTTTGGATGGTAACTTGATGCCATCTGTGAAAAAGCTGAAGTTAAAGAGAGGATGGCTTCTACAAATGGATAATGATCCTAAACACACCTCGAAATCCACGGGGGATTACATCAAGAGGCCTAAACTGAAGGTTTTGCCATGGCCTTCACAATCTCCTGACCTCAACATAATTGAAAATCTATGGATAGACCTTAAAAGAGCAGTGCGTGACAGACAGCCCAGAAATCTCAAAGAACAGGAAGACTTTTGTAAGGAAGAATGGGCAAAGATACCTCAAACAAGAATTGAAAGACTCTTGGCTCAGCTACAAAAAGCATTTACAAGCTGTGATATTTGCCAAAGGGGGCAGTACAAGATATTAACTCTGCAGGGTGCCCAAACTTTTGCAGACACCATTTTTTTGTTTTCTGTTATTTTGAAAGTGTAAATGATGGAAATAAAATCTAACTTTTGTTGACATATTATAAGAATGTCTAATCTGTAATTTGAAGCCTTTTGGAGATTTTTCCATCTTCCCTTGGCTTCTTTATGCACATTAATACACATTTTTACCTGGGGTGCCAAAACTTTCGATCCCCACTGTAGCTGCTAGCAATATTCACTGTATTCTCCTAGCAGGGACGGCTCAACGTCCCCCCAGCCGGGAGAGCACAATTGCTCCGAGGGAGAGATTTCCCCATCAACCCTGGCTGGGTTGATGGGGGAAACAAGAAATTTTGTTTGGGTTGCAGGAAAGAAAGTTGCATCATCAATAGCCTAAAGCTGGCCATAGACAGTTTGAATCCTGTTGCCGTGCCCCCATCATCAGCACTTGTGGCATTGCAGGGCAATCTCGCAAGATTGCAGACACATTGACATTTTCCTGAAACACCCTATGGCTGGCCATACAGGGCCTTTTCTCTAGCTTCTGTAGTTCAAGGGGTGATGCCATCGTTCTGCTGGCAAAACCAAGGGAATACTGAGTACTTCAAGTCCCTGGGTGCTGGAAGTATCTTCAGTGAGACTGGGCTTCTCTACATTTTCTAGATCTCACCAGGAGGAGGATGACACTACCCTCACCTAGGCACCACGGGTGGAAGCCGGGAGAAAGGTGGGTATTCTTAATAACATTTTCCCCCTTTAGGTTTTTACACTTTAACTCAGAATTTTGCCAAGGGGTAGAGGGGGGCATTTTAAACACAGACCTTGTATTTTTGGGGCAAGGTCTCTTTACACAGACACCTTTGTGAGTAACTGATAAATACTGTATATATTTTAATGACTCAAAAAATATTTCAGCATTAAGTGAAGGCATGTCAGCTAACTCGATGTCTCAGGGACTGCTCCTTCTTCTAGAAATCCACCGCCATGACCATTACTATGTCTTGTGGCTGTAAGCTTTGTTACTGAAGATGACAACAACGCTTGAAAATTTCACATCCTTGTGCATAAGAAAGTAAAACTGAGAGTCTGCTTTCACTTAAGAAACATGTAGATTCACACGAGTATTGGGATCCTTTTTTAAAATATATTTAACTACAGTCCACAAAAAAAAAAAAAAATACTACCAGCTGTGGGCAGTGGCGTAGCGTGGGTTGTCAGCGCCCGGGGCAAGGCAAGTAATTTGCGCCCCCTAACCTGCGGAATTTTAGTACTCCCCGAGTCCCTTCCTACAATAGTACTGACCAGCCTGATTCCTATACTGACCTACCAGTCCACTACGCTAACATACCCGATTCCTGTACTGGCCACTACACTGACCTACCTGTCAACGACACTGACCCTTACAATGACCTACCCGATTCCTACCTGACCACTACACTACACTACACTGCCCACTACACAGAGGACACCACCGCGTCATCAAGCCCTTACAGGGGGTGGGTTGGGGAGGATTGTGAGAGTGTGGAGGAGGCTGGACGGAGGCACATGCAGGGTTGACTTAGAAGACGGCGGGGCTCTGCCACTGGCCAGCCCCGCTGCCGCACATGACAATGTTGGCCCAATCACAGGGCGCCGACCGGCCATCGTTTAGCCTGAAGATGGCGGCGGCTGAAGTGACAGCCTAGGAAGAATATTTAAACTTTGCTAGAGTGACACTGGCGTGGGATGCGCCCCCCCAAATGTTGCGCCCGGTGCGGCCGCCCCCCCCTGCACCCCCCACGCTGACACCAATGATGGGGCACTATTCCTCCCACTGACACCAATGATGGGGCACTATTCCTCCCGCTGACACCAATGATGGAGCACTATTCCTCCTACTGACACCAATGATGGAGCACTATTCCTCCAGCTGACACCAATGATGGGGCACTATTCCTCCCACTGACACCAATGATGGGGCACTATTCCTCGCACAGACACCAATGATGGGACATTATTCCTCCCACTGACACAAATGATGGGACATTATTCCTCCGAATGACACCAATGATGGGGCACTATTCCTCCCACTGACACCAATGATGGGGCACTATTCCTCCCGCTGACACCAATGATGGGGCACTATTCCTCCCACTGACACCAATGATGGGGCAATATTCCTCCAGCTGACACCAATGATGGGGCACTATACCTCCCACTGACACCAATGATGGGGCACTATTCCTCGCACAGACACCAATGATGGGACATTATTCCTCCCACTGACACCAATGATGGGGCATTTTTCTTCCCACTGACTCCAATGATGGGGCATTATTCCTCCCACTGACACCAATGGTGGAGCACTATTCCTCCCACAGACACCAATGATGGGACATTATTCCTCCCACTGATACCAATGATGGGGCATTTTTCCTCCCACTGACACCAATGATGGGACATTATTCCTCCCACTGACTCAAATGATGGGGCACTATTCCTCCCACTGACACCAATGATGGGGCACTATTCTTCCCACTGACACCAATGATGGAGCACAATTTCTACTGCCAATAGCAAAGAAGGGTTATGGTTTACTTCCACTGACAAAATGACATTTTCAACTCGCTGACCCCAGTCCAGTCCCCCTAAAGTTTGAAGAACAGTAAACTGCTTTTGTTTAGAAGGTTTGGAGACCCCTGCTCTAACCGGAACAACATGCACCAGTACAAGTGTGTCTATGGTATTAGATTATATTCTTTGGTGTATAAGCACTAACTTTATAACATGAAAGGTACGTGTACTGCAGAATGAGGTTTTGAAGCAGTGACCTGCCAGCTGTTAGAGAACTGCAGCATGGGTCCTCTTCTTCCTTTCAGGCTTTGTTACACCTTCAAATGGCTTTTGTTGCAAGAGGTTGTTCAATATCACCCTGACAGGCCTTTGCTGCAAAATGTATTAGAGTGAAGCTTTAATTTAAAATGAATCTGTACTTTGCCCACAATACCAAACTGCCTAAGATTTCTGGTTAGGTTTCAACTTTTCAAGCAGGATGAAACGCACACAGAGCTGTGCACACTTTGGAGTCATAACCATGCATAGCCATGTTTTTAGAGCCCCAAAGTTTTTTTTTTAGGTGACTTTCCACATCCTGTCCATTTCTTCTTTGTCCTTTCATAATAAATACAGGTTCAGAGCTCTGGGTATTTTTCTACTTACAAGGTGTACAGTATTGGATTTTAGTCAAAATCTTACTTTTAAAAATGCTGTCTGGGCGCGGCCATCTTGGATGTGGGCATCTGAGGCCTCAGTGTAATCTGCTGTGTCCTTCTTCCTGATTCCAGGAAGTGTTCTGGGAGTTCTTCCTGATTCCAGCCTCCTGGGAGTGATTACAAACCGCTCCCAGGATGCAATGCAAAGGAGGAAGTGATGTCGGTGGCCGCAGCCACAGAGGGGGGAGAAGGAGGAAGTACAATAAAAAAATGCCCTAAAAAGGTAAGGGACCCCCCGAAAGAAATTGAAAATGCACAATTGTTGATCAGCATAGCGAGCAGTCCAGGAATCACTAATGTTGCAAAATAGGCCCGGAACTCCACTTTAAGGGAGAGGATCAGGGGGTATTACTGTAGCCCAACACCCTATTTATACCCCCCCCTCCCTTCAGAAAGTTTGAACTAGCCCTTTGTGACATGTAGACAGGTGAAGGTGGGGTTAAGTTCTTCTTTAACTACCAAAAGTGTTTTACTGCACTTAACTATTATGAAATTAGTGCATTTGTTATTTTGAAGAGCCAGTACAAAGTACTGAAAAAAGCCGTTATAAGTTAAACCATTTATTCGATATAAGTTCTCTATGATACACGTAGTGGGGGCATGTGTGTTATAATATGTCCTTCTTTCCTATCTCAGAAAGTAGGAGATATGGGATATTTTTGTAATAGACCTTCATCTATGTAGATAAATAGGTTACACATGATTACATGATGGCACCATCCACCAGTTTACTATAGCAACCTACACTAACTATGGGCACGCCTGTAAGGTGTGAAACAGATACAACTGCTCTGTCAAAATAAACAAAGGATGCCCTTGGTTATGCCCTCTCAAACCCTGTCAAGGCCCTTCAAAGTACCCATAGCCTGTTCCTGGGCTTTGCCCCCATCCGGCAGATTAACCCCAACTGTCCTAAGCTAAACAAGCCTCTTTTTGGAGCATGCCCACTGTGTCGGCTGAGCGCCTCTTTTTCCCGAATGAAGTGAATGGATGACAGGCCGTTCCTTCTGCCTTTCTTATAATATCCACGGCCCTGCGCCTACCATCCAATCACACGTCGACCTTTTCTTGCCCCCAGCTCTCTCTGGGGGAACGCACTTCCTCCCCTTCCTTCCTAGACACCGACTGTCCTGATGCCTTGCTACTTCATTTTGTCAACTCTACATTGAGCCCCTGCACCTGAAACCTACTAAAGGAGGGAAGATGGCACCCACCAATGAGACCTCTGAACCTAAGGCTAAGTTCACATTTTTGTGATGCAGGAACACACACAAAATCATGTGCGAACAAACACAAAAAACACACGTCCATTTTGTAGCTGCACAGCAGTATCATTATGTCTTAATAGCATCCCAATGCACCTTGCTAATGCACACATGAAATTGTGTTCCAAAACGTATGGTAACCAAGTACCATGCATTTTGGTGAGGCGTGATTTAAAAAAGAAATGTGCTTGAACTTCTTTGGTTTGATTTTTATGTGAAGGGCAGCCCATTGAAATGTATCCTTTCTTTGCACCGATGTTGGCCCTCTGCACACACCTTTTTAGAGAAAAACCTCACACTCGACATTTTGCTAATTCTCCTAGACTCCTTTCCTCCTGGCAGCAGCATTTTGGCAGATAAAACACTTGTGACGTGTTTAGGTGCGTTTAGGAGTATCAATTCTGACCATTGAAATGAATTAACGCTCAAGTGCCAAACGCACCTAACATTAAAACGTGTTTAGGCATGTCAAGTGTTTTTTCTGCCAAAACATCACTTCACTTGGACGCACTGGCTGTGGGGTTTTTTTGTTTTTGCCTCTAAACCCCTCTAAATGTCTATGTATGCATGGACACATAGGCTAATATGCAGGGAGTATTTAGAGGAAGAAAAAAAAAAAAGAAAAAACACCAAACACCCCAAGAAGCAGAAGAAAAAAAACAGTGGATGAGGACTAAAGCCGACCATACATGGGTCCACAGCAAAAATAAATTTCTTTAGAAAAATCTTGCACCATTAGTGGGCCACAGCATAGAAAAGTGACGACAGAAAAAGACAGAGTAGTCCATCAAGTCGGCCCATCTTTCTTTTTTCTGTGGTTTGTTTTTTTGGGGTTTTTCTTTTTGAGGGGGGTTTGTTTTATTGTTTTGTTTTTTTCCATTAACTTTATTATCGGAGTATAGACCTATGTTTATCCCAAGCTTGTTTGAAGCCATTTACTGGTTCACTACCTCTGCTGGTAGTGGTTTTCCAAGTATCAACTACCCTTTCAGTAAAATAAACCTTTCCAAGATTAGTTTTGAACTTTCCTCCAGTTAGTTTGAGGTCATGTCCCTGTGTTCTTGATTTTGGTTTCATATTGAAAAAACTGCCCTCCTGAACCTTATTCACCCCCTTGGTGTATTTAAAGGCTTCAAATCATGTCTCCCCTTTCCCTTCAGACTGTATATATTACGTTCCTGAAGTTGCTCTCGATATGTTTTATCACCTAAACCTTTGACAATTTTTGTTACCCATCTCTGGACTTGTTCTATCTTATCAAGATCTTTCTGTAAGTTAAGTCTCCAGAACTGGACACAGTATTCTAAATGAGGTGTCTAAGATTTAAATACAGGAATCAGAACTTCCTCCCCCCTGCTGGTGATCCCTCTAGTGATATAAAGATCTATATAGAAGAATCAGAACTTCCTTCCTCCTGCTGGTGATCCCTCTAGTGATATAAAGATCTATATAGAGGAATCAGAACCTCCTTCCTCCTGCTGGTGATCCCTCTAGTGATATAAAGATCTATATAGAAGAATCAGAACTTCCTTCCTCCTGCTGGTGATCCCTCTAGTGATATAAAGATCTATATAGAGGAGAGGAATCAGAACTTCCTTCCTCTGGCTAGTGATCCCTCTAGTGATATAAAGATCTATATAAAGGAATCAGAACCTCCTTCCTCCTGCTGGTGATCCCTCTAGTGATATAAAGATCTGTATCAAGGAATCAGGACCTCCTTTCCCCTGCTGGGTATCCCTAAAGATCTATACAGAGGAATCAACCTCCTTCCCCCTGCTGGTGATCCCTCTAGTGATATAAAGATCTATATAGAAGAATCAGAACTTCCCTCCTCCTGCTGGTGATCCCTCTAGGGATATAAAGATCTATATAGAGGAATCAGAACCTCCTTCCTCCTGCTGGTGATCCCTCTAGTAATATAAAGATCTATATAGAGGAGAGGAATCAGAACTTCCTTCCTCTGGCTAGTGATCCCTCTAGTGATATAAAAAACTATATAAAGGAATCAGAACCTCCTTCCTCCTGCTGGTGATCCCTCTAGTGATATAAAGATCTGTATCAAGGAATCAGGACCTCCTTTCCCCTGCTGGGTATCCCTAAAGATCTATACAGAGGAATCAACCTCCTTCCTCCTGCTGGTGACCCCTCTAGTGATATAAAGATCTATATAAAGGAATCAGAACCTCCTTCCTCCTGCTGGTGATCCCTCTAGTGATATAAAGATCTATATAGAAGAATCAGAACTTCCTTCCTCCTGCTGGTGATCCCTCTAGGGATATAAAGATCTATATAGAGGAATCAGAACCTCCTTCCTCCTGCTGGTGATCCCTCTAGTAATATAAAGATCTATATAGAGGAGAGGAATCAGAACTTCCTTCCTCTGGCTAGTGATCCCTCTAGTGATATAAAGATCTATATAAAGGAATCAGAACCTCCTTCCTCCTGCTGGTGATCCCTCTAGTGATATAAAGATCTGTATCAAGGAATCAGGACCTCCTTTCCCCTGCTGGGTATCCCTAAAGATCTATACAGAGGAATCAACCTCCTTCCCCCTGCTGGTGATCCCTCTAGTGATATAAAGATCTATATAGAAGAATCAGAACTTCCCTCCTCCTGCTGGTGATCCCTCTAGGGATATAAAGATCTATATAGAGGAATCAGAACCTCCTTCCTCCTGCTGGTGATCCCTCTAGTAATATAAAGATCTATATAGAGGAGAGGAATCAGAACTTCCTTCCTCCTGCTGGTGATCCCTCTAGTGATATAAAGATCTGTATCAAGGAATCAGGACCTCCTTTCCCCTGCTGGGTATCCCTAAAGATCTATACAGAGGAATCAACCTCCTTCCTCCTGCTGGTGACCCCTCTAGTAATATAAAGATCTATATAGAGGAATCAGGACCTCCTTCCTCCTGCTGGTGATCCCTTTAGTGATATAAAGATCTATATAGAGGAATCAGGACCTCCTTCCTCCTGCTGGTGATCCATTTAGTGATATAAAGATCTATATAGAGGAATCAGAACCTCCTTACTCCTGCTGGTGATCCCTCTAGTAATATAAAGATCTATATAGAGGAATCAGGACCTCCTTCCTCCTGCTGGTGATCCCTTTAGTGATATAAAGATCTATATAGAGGAATCAGGACCTCCTTCCTCCTGCTGGTGATCCCTCTAGTAATATAAAGATCTATATATGTATTATTTTACATTTAGAAATACTGGACTGCAGTTTCCACTGCTTTGAACAATCTTCCAGCAATGCCAAATCATGTTCCATGTTACGGACATTTCTAGGGATATCCACCCTATTACACATCTTTGTATCATCAGCAAAAAGACATACCTTGCCCAACAAACCTTTAGTTATATCACTTACATATAGATTAAAGAAGTCCAGGCAAAACCTAACTAACTCCAAACCTGCTCTGTGCCACATTCTATACCTAATCTATCTAACCATGTAAAGCAAAAATCGCTATACTTACCCTTTTCTGCACCCGATCCGGTCTGGTCTCCAGAGACGTAAGCTCTGTGCAGTAGAGTACTGACAAATGGCTGTGAAATACCTGGGAAGTGACGTCACCCATAGACTCACTATGGAGCTTCCATTGTTGGATGCCTCTCCTGCACCCGCCTCCACACTAAAGCCCCCACTGACAGCTGATGCTGGGACCGGACCAGATCAGCTGTAGAGTAGGTAAGTACAGTGATTTTTGCTTTACAGGGTTAAATAAACCTGGTTTAGAATGTGGCACAGAGTAGGTTTAGCGTTAGGTTTTGCTTGGACTTCTATTTTAAATAGTACAGGGCCCAGTACAGCAACGGCCGATTATCGTGCTGTCATCAAATTTGAGCATGTTGGAAATTTTTTAAAAAACAAACTAATTTCTAATCAATGATGGGAGAACCGTGCAAGAAATCTAATTGAAAAAGAAATGCGCATGAGCTATGACCTGTAAAGAAAAGAAAATTTCTGGCCATGAAACTTCTTCTCTGTAGCAACAGGAGGTGAAAATAAAGGCTTGGTTGGTCGGATTTTGAAATAAATGGTGGCACCATCAGATTACAAAATGCATGAATTTTCTGATTTTCAAAAGAAAATTAGCTCGGAATTCGACCCATATATGGCCTGCATTATAGCCCCTACACGCGATCTTAAAACTGTACGAAAAACACAGCTTTTGAAGAGATCGTACGATAATCGGATCGTTAGTACACAGCTTTCGAGAGCCAATCACGGCAGTTCATCCGATATTCTCCTATCAGACAAGCACAAAATGTTTCTCGTATGATACCAGATCGTACGATTTTCATTTAATCAGTACAGTTGTTGTCCGAAAATACAATACAAATACACTACAACACATTACATCACTTTTTTTTTTTTTTATTCTGTTGTCCGAGAATTTTCGTAACTTTAATAAAGTCCTTATGCTTGATATGTGACTAGCATGCAAAAAAAAAAAACAACGGATGATCTGTCGGCTAGTGTAAGTAAATAACAACCATTAACCACTTTACCACCGGAGGATTTTGCTGTCTTACGTCTGGGCCACTTTTTGCGATTCGGCGCTGTGCGACTTTAACTAACAATTGCGCGGTCATGCAACGCCGTACCCAAACGAAATTTACGTCCTTTTTTTCCCACAAACAGAGCTTTCTTTTGGTGCTATTTGATCACCTGTGCGATTTTTACTTTTTGCGCTATAAACAAAAAAAGAGCGACAATTTTGAAAAAATAACAATATTTTTGACATTTTTTTATATGAAATTCCCCCCCAAAAAAATGTAAAAATCTAAATTTTTTATCATTTTAGAACAATTTGTTTTCTCCTACATATTTTTGGTAAAAAATTTGCAATAAGCGTATTTTGATTGGTTTGCGCAACAGTTATTGCGTTTACTAACTAAGGGAAAGATTTCTGTCATTTTTGGTGTTTTTTTTTTAACGAGTAATGGCGGCGATCTGCGATTTTTTTTGCGGGACTGCGACATTGCGGCGGACAGATCGGACCCTTAACTGACACTTTTGGGGGTACCAGTGACATTACTACAGTAATCAGTGCTATAAATATGCACTGTTACTGTAAAAATGACACTGGCAGGGAAGGGGTTAATTTTTATTGGAGAGGGAGGGGTTAATGTATGCCTGGTGCTTACTAACGTGTGTGGGGGGAGGTGACTGAGTGACACAGGGACAGTTCGCAGGTTCAGCTATGCTGAACCCTGCAATCTGACCCTGCCTGTCACTTAGGAGATCCGCCCGCTTTGTTTACACAAACGGGCGGATCTCCAGACTCGATTCCCCGGCGATCGGGGAAGAGCGGCGGTGATCACCCCTGGCCCGACTCCCACTGTGACTGAATACAGCGGGAGCGAGCCCCCGGCGGCGCGCGCGCGCCGCCAAGAGAGGGGAATGTCTGGCGACGTAGGTCTACTTCGCCAGACGATAACGAATCACTTTGCCGCAGTAGCAGCTCAGTGAGCAGAGGTCAAATGGTTAAAATGGAAAAACGCGAGCGCCAAACGCGGTCATCACGTTAGGTCACGTTCGGCCGCATTTTTGCGTTTGAAACGCCGGGAAACACACGTTCGAATGCAAATAATTGCGTTCCAAAAAACGTCCCTGAACTCAACTGCCTTCAAATTACTTTAAACGACCCTGTGTACATGGACAGATAAGATAACAGAGGAGGGTTCAGGGGCTTCTGAAAAAACAAAACGCCCAACTGCTCCTAAACGGCCGTTTACAACATCAAGTGTACATGGAGCCTAAGTATTGAACCAATTAGTGACTAAAAATGATCCAATAATCTGTGGACATCAAATATATAATGTGCATAAATAAATAAATTGTTATAAACGCATATAAAACACAAGTATAAAACAAACTGAATAGGCTAATGTAAGTAAATAACCATTAAAATAAAATAAAATTAAGAATGAAAAAATGTATAAATCTTCTAAAGTGCCACAGGTGCTAAATACGTGATAAGGTAAAAAAAAAAAAATCACAAATAAATGAATACATATGTAAAAAAGTCCAATTGTATTTTTTAATAATGTTCAATTACAATATGATTTGTGTTGCAATTGCAATTGTATACGCTATATTATCGTTTCTTTGTTTGCTATTTTTTTCCCCCCACGAAAGAGGAGTTACCCTTTAACAGTGTAGTACAGCTGCAGAATCACATCCTTTATCCCTGCACTAATGAGCAGCTGGATTTAATTAATAATCAGCTAAAGGTTTTGTTTCTTCTTACTGTAGTAATTCCAGTATAAAAAAAAAAGAGAGAGACAAAACAGACAGTTCAATGTCAAACACTATTGTCTCTTCATATAATGAGCAATTTTTAAAACAAAAAACCCAGGACAAACATGACTTCGTTCCAGCAGTGTTTTATGTTTCAGGTTTTTTGTTGTTAACAAGTATGGTAAAGCGTTAAGATACGCCTGCCCGGCAGTATCAGTCTGACCTCGCATCTAGCGCTTAATGGTCCCCCAGGCTAAAAGCGAAAGCTGATCTATCAGGCTTGCATTAGCATAGAATAACACTGAATGCTTACTGATGTACCCGCAGTGTAACTACCACCCCCCGGCACCCAAGCTTAGTCCATTATTTTCATTTTATCTCAAGTCATTTGTATGGTTGTCTGCCCCAGTTAAAGCTGTGGTGAAGACTGGTACTTAAATGAATTTGTGGAAAGGAAAAAAAAAAAAGAAAAAGACAAATGCCCTCTGAACTTCAGACAGCGCCTAGTGCTGCTTTCTGCCAGAAAAAAAAAAAAAATAAAAATAAAAAATAAAATAAAAAAAATAAAAAAATAAATAAATAAAAACGATACCATCACTTTTTACTGATACTATACATCAATGATATTAAAGAATTAAATCGTTCTTTTCAAGAGAAGTGTGACAACTATTTTATGTTCCTCTTTTAACAATTTAAACATTTTAGTTCAGTGATGGATTTGTAAGGAAATGATTTTATTTATTTTATGACCATGTCATTTTTTTGCGATACGGCACTGCGCTACTTTAACCTCCTTAGCGGTAATCCCGAGCGTGACTCGGGGTTGGTTTTTCATATCAGGAGCGGTAACCCCGAGTCACGCTCGGGGTGGATTGCAGAGAGCGCAGCGGTGTTCTCTTACCTTATCCTGGCGATCCAGCGATGATCTCTCATTGCTGTGACCGCCAGCCGAGAGTCCCGCCGCTCCTCCGTCGGTCTCCGTCGCTCTGATCACTTCCTAGTCCGTTCCCTGCAGCAGCAATGCTGCATGGGAGCGGAACTAGGGAGGGAAATTAAAAAAAAAAAACGTTGCACAAAACACACAAAACACATTTTATATTATATATATATATATATGCATATATATATATATATATATATATATATATATATATACATATATATATATATATATACACATGTATATATATATATATATATATATGTAAACACACACACCGGTATATATATATATATTATATATATATATATATATATGCACACACACATATATCTATATATAATATATAATGCATGAATTATAATCTAATCAATAATATAATTTTATTATATATATTATATATTAAATAATAAAATAATATTATTGATTCGATTATAATTCACGTGTTTGTGTTTCAAATTTATCACATCTGGGATGTCTACTAGAGACTTGTTTTGGTCAGGTTTAAGTCAGTAATTACTAAGAATTGTAGGCCTATAATACATAACGCCAAATTTCCATGAAAAGAATTGTACCGCTTTTGGTATGTAATTCCTGACATAATCATACCGCCAGGGAGGTTAACTGACAATTGCGCGGTTGTGCGATACTGTATAAAAAAAAATGTTTATTTTTTTTCCCCACAAACAAAGCTTTCTTTTGGTGGTATTTGATCACTTCTGTGTTTTATTTTTTGCTTTTTTTTTTTTGTGCTATAAACAAAATTATTATTTTAACAATATTTTTTACTTTCTGCTATAAAACACATCCAATAAAAAAATTAAAAAAATCTAATTTCTTAACCACATTAGGACCGCCTGCTGCAGATTTACTGCGGCAGGCAGCCTCTCCTGCGCGAACAGACGTAGCCCTACGTCGGTCGCGCGCGTAATGCTGGGGGGTGAGCGCGCGCCGGCGGCGGACCGCTCCCGCCCCCACGGGATCGGCGATTGCCGCCGGGGCACCCGCGATCGCTCCTCGCTGAGAGAGAAGAACGGTCAGCTGTTGTAAACATAGCGCACTGTTCTTCTCTCTGAAATGATCACAGAGCGCCTGTGATCCTTCTATATAGGATCAGAGGTCTCTATGGCCATTTCACAAGAGCACCCCCCCCCCCACAGTTATAAAACACTCCCCTAAGCTCACACTTAACCCTTTGATCATCCCTAGGTTAACTCATTCCCTGCCAGAGTCATTAATACAGTAACAGTGCATATTTGTAGCACTGATTACTGTAGTAATGTCACTGGTCCCTCCAAAAGTGTCAAAAATATCAGTTAGGGGTCCGATGTGTCCGCCACAATGTTGCGGTCCCGCTAAAAATCGCAGATCGACACCATTACTAGTAAAAAATAAATAAATAAAAATGACATAAATCTTTACCCTAGTTTGTAGACGCAATAAGTTTTGTGCAAACCAATCAAAATACACTTATTGTGATTGTTTTTTGTGTTTTTTTTTACCAAAAATATGTAGCAAAATACAAATTGGCCTAAAAGGATGTAAAATTTAGATTTTTTATTTTTTTTTTTTGGGGGGGGGGGGGTGTTATATAGCAGAAAGTGAAAAATATTGTTATTTTTTTCAGAATTGTCGCTCTTTTTTATTTTTTTCAGAATTGTCGCTCTTTTTTTGTTTTTCTAGCGCAAAAAATAGAAATCGCACAGGTGATCAAATACCACCAAAAGAAAGTTCTGTGGGTAAAAAAAGAACATCAATTTTATTTTGGTAAAGCATCGCACGATCGCGCAATTTTCCATTAAACTAATGCAGTGCCAAATTGCAAAAAGTAGCTATTGGCTGAGGAAGAAGGCGTGGCCTCCAAAACGTGTCCCGATTGGCTATTCCCTCCGATGTTGACAGGTTGCGTTCCCGGCTTTGACAGCTCGCTCCTTATCATCCTCCGACATCCTACCTTCACATAAGCTGTCGCAGCGCCTTGGTCTGACAGCTCCTCCGCGGGCAGGACGCTTCTGCACAGTACCTTCTCCAGTCTCACACTTGCACTGCTGATACCTTTGTGAGTGGAACATTTTAATGTATTTTATCTATTTATAATTAAAACCGTACTACACCAAGAGTTTGCTTGGCGCTTCTTTTGCCTTTACCTCTTCTGTTGCAGCGTGTGTCTCCCAGCTCTTTTGAACGTAAGCAGGCTTGCCTTCTACTTGGAGTACCGTTACCTGGTTTAAACACTATTTCCAGTCTACTTTCGTTCATCAAATATCCTGGACATTTGTATGGACAGTACACCACCATCCCAGATAGCTTTCCACACATTTTTAAAAAATAAACTGTAAGTCTGTTATCTTGCTGCACATTTTCACTGGCAAGTTGTACACTTGCAGAGCACTTGAAGCACAAGTTCCAATTTGTAGCAAATTTGTGTGGCAAGTCTCTAGCAAGAGCAAAGTTGCAGTGGTGAGTCTACAGCAAGAGCTCCGCACATCTACAGCATGAAAACTCACCACAGTGCCCCCTGTGGTGGGATGACTATTGTACAACATAACTGAACCAAAACTTGCAGAAGTCTGATTTGGAGTCATGCAATGCGGAGTTGCTGTAATTGTGCAACAAACTTGTGAAGCCTGGCAAGTCTAGCAATAGCTTTTTCAGCACAATTGCTTGCTATCTGGGATAATATTTTATGGACAATAACTTTTAATTATTGTCACTTTCACAGAGAAGGGTAGCGCTGAGAATATTGTTTGTAAGGAATGGTTAAAACCTTTTTTTCTGCCATCTGTCACAAATGGGAGATTTTGCTTAAAGGCCCGTACACACGTACCGATTGTCGGCCGTAAATATTCGGCCGACGACCGATCGGCCGATTGTAGGCTTGTTAGTATGATGCTTCCGACAGCCGACAGCGCACTTTCGGCCAAAAAGAATCTGTCGTGTAGGCATTCAAATTTTTGTAGGCCAACACCAGAACGGCCGATTGTTCGCCAGTCAGTACAGAATTCGGCCGACAATCAGCAGATTTGCAAGACTGGGCATGCTCAGAAAAGACAAAACACGCGGAAAGTTAACCATCACATGACATCACTTCTGCAGTCGGCTGTTGTTGGTCGACAAAATTCATGTGCAGTCTTTTGCACTTTTCAACAGACACGACAGCTCTGGACAAAAGACGGCCGATCGTTCGGCCGACGATCGGTACATGTGTACGGGGCATTACTTTCTGTCGTTAGACACAACAGGAGGTGAACGGAAATCTCTTCAAAGTGAAGGAAATTCCCCCAACTGTCACAAGAACAAATTTGGAAGATTGCCCTCTAAGGCTCAGTTCACATTGGTGCGATATGGGAACCCTGCAAATCCACTGCGGGTTCCCGCATCGCACCCGACTCGCAGTCTGTCAAATGCAAACCACTGGGAGTGTCAATACAAAGTTAATGGCACCCACAGATCAGTTTGCATATTGCAGTGCGAACTGTCAATTCGGACAGGAATCAGATCATGGGTGTAAACACCCATGTCACATGTTTCAAACACAAGGCGTAAGCGGCCCTCCATGTCATTTCATGTGGCCCTCGCACCTCTCTTGCAGCTTCGCCCCCCAACCTTTTCTCAGCAGCAGCACAAGGTAAGGGGGTGCGCTGTGATGTAAGGGAGGATTCAAAAGCATAAATAGTGCAGCGCAAATCATAAATCAATCAAGAATAAAAAATAGATCAAAAATAAAGAGTCCATATAAAAGTGATACACCCCAAAGTACTTCTCAGAAGGTCTATTAATGATAGCTGGTAGTCCACAAAGGGTGTCCCATCAGGGGAGTGGAGGTTCTCATCTTTTATTATCAAGGCTTATTACACCGCTGGTGCCAAGTGGAGGACCCAGTAGATCCTATGATTTTGATCCAAGCCCCTTTGACCCACTGGTAATACAGGGGTCTTAAAATGAGGTGAGCGCAATTGAATGCTTTCTAGTGAAGGGATTGTCACTGCCAGTGGATTTCGTCCAGCACCCTTTGTGGACTCCAGCTATCATTAATAGACCTTCTGAGAAGTACTTTGGGGTGTATCACTTTTATATGGACTCTTTTTATTTTTGATCTATTTTTTATTCTTGATTGATTTATGATTTGCGCTGCACTATTTATGCTTATGAATCTCTCTCTAGGCTGTACCTGGGTCAGTGTTCAGCTTGCAAATTAATTTAGGTTTAAGCTACTGATTACCCTTTCCTTTGAATGTAAGGGAGGGTGGAGGACTCTTGACTTCTGGTGGGGGTGGGGGGGGGGGTCTCTTGACATTTGATGTAAGGGGGACGGGGTGCTCTAGACATTTACTTATGAGTATTATGAGAATACTACAATTCTATGCCGGTTGAAAAGGTGGGTCGCACACTGCTGGTTTCATCCACAAGAAACTTTATTGGAGACTTCAGACAGAACACCATGGCAGACCCATGTTCTGTCTGAGCAGTCTCCAGTAAAGTTTCTTGTGGATGATCCTAGCGTTGTGCGACCCACCTTTTCAGACTTCAGTACATTTATATAGTCTTACAGATACAACCAGCCCTTTGAGGGCAACCAGAATGCTGATGCGGCCTGTGATGAAATCGAGTTGGACATCCCTGGCCTAAATCAACCAATAAAATTTTTTGTTTTAATAAATAAATAAATAATTTAAATTAAAAAATATTCCAGCCCTTTTCACCAGAGATAAGAGAACCAAAGCAGTATGTCCTCTCTGTATGTCAACGAGGCCCACACAAGCTCACAGATTCTGGCACTGTCCCAGAGTGATTCCATACTGGGATAGGGTGGTGCACTATGCCAATACGGTAATGAATGCTCGTCTACGGAAATCCCCATATCTCATGTTATTTGGAATTAACTTGCCGAATACTACTGCCCAGGTGAACCTATTGCCTACTGTCCCCCCGTGGACACAGTTAGGTTTTTTGGCGGCTAAAAGGACCATCCTAAAATCATGGATTCGACCTAGCCCTCCTACTCTATCTGCTCTTAAAGGGGAGCTTCGGTCATTACTGTACAAGGAACGTATGGATACAGTCCTACAACATTATATTCCTATAAAAAGGTTTTTTGATAAATGGCAACCTTTTATAGAGCAAGAACTTACGGATGAAGATATTCAATATTTTATGAAACCTTTCAGACTTACGGACTGGTATTTAAAGGCGGAAATAACACGAACCTTGGGAAAATTAAAGAGAAGTGCTCCGCAGGTCCGATCATTATAATTACTCCCCTTCTTAATTTGATCAATTGACTTATTTTCAGTCTATATTAAGGCCTTATATATATGTATGTAATGGTGATGGATCAATATTCTAGGATACATATGAGAATACTCATCTCCCAAATGGACCAGCCTATGTTAAAATGTTGAGAAATTACATGATTTTATTTTATTTATTTATTTATTTATTTTTCCTATCATAGAGTATAGAGTGTATTTTGATATTGTGATCGTTATTTTTCTTTTTGTGTATGATTGTTGGTTATAAAATTAATAAAAAGTGTAAAAAAAAAAAAAAAAAAAAAAAAACAGAATAAATAAAAAACCTCCATATACAAAATCTTATACCCACAGTTCATCCAGAGCAGAGGTTCCCAATTGTATTTGGCCTTCTGTCTCCATTTAAAAAAAAAAATATTCAGCGCCCTCCTGGAAATTAACCTTCTTTAAAGTGGTTGTTAATATGAGCAAAGCATATCCCTCTATAGTATGTACTTGTATTAAGCATTAGGTGTCATTTCTGTCCGCTGCCTCTTTCCTCTGCTATCAGCAGGAGTCACTTCTGACAAGTTTTCCTGACACCAAGAGAAAAATGGAAATGGGGAAGGAGCTCCAATACACAGCCTGTGATTGACAGCCTCCGCCATGTCCCTGTGTGCTGTGTGAAGGGGTCCCTTTCTTCCAATCAGCTCTCATTGAGCTCTGCAGAGGGTAACTCCAACTCCCCACCGCCTGCTTTCTGCAAGCTCAGACAAGCTGTAAAAATTCTGCACTTTGAACAGCTGTAGAGGAGAGAGGATGCAGTTGAACAGGTACAACTTATGTAGGAGAATTTATTTCATCCCTCTGTATCACCTGAGGTCAGTCACTTCACTGGGTATATGTAAGGGTTTACAACCACTTACAATCAAGTGAACAGATTGAGGAAAGATGAAAGAAGATATAAGTTTAAATTGATCCTCCACTCCTCTCCACACAAGACCCGTCCCTGCAGCTTCCGTACTCCTACACTCTATCGGCCTTGAGTTCTGATGTTATTAAGCCCAGAGCAGCCTCCATATCCCTGCTCTGGATACGAGGATGCCAGGAGCAGTCCACCACTGGATCATGGGGGAGTGCTGTTTACCGGAGGGGTTTGAGCAGAGGTTCAGGTAAGTGTAGGCTCAGGTAAGTATAAAGGTTTCTCCTCTCCCCTGGAGAGAACGAGCAGTTAACCCTTGCAGCGTGATTGCAGCCTCAATGTAAGATATCTTTTTTTCTACCATGAGTTGGGCTTTATAAGACCTGTCAGTGGACTTGACCACTGATCGGATATAACTTACATTTAGTGTGTTTATTTGGAAAATTAAGTAATCGTACGAATAGTTTTTCATAATTTTCCCACTTTCTCTTCTTTCTTTATGCTTCCATCACCCCCTTCTTTTTATTCAATGGGCAATTGTACAAAAGGCTACTGATACCCTCCTGGATCATTCCAGCGCCCCCCAGAGGGTGGTATCTCGCAATTTGGTAAGCACTGATCCAGAGGAAGGCAAAAAATCCTTATAAAGCATGGTGCTTTATACTGCAGCAATGTGGCTCGTTATCGTCCAGCGACGTAGACCTACGTCGCTGGACTCCTCCCCTTCTGGGTGGCGCGCACGCGCTGCCGGAGGCTCGCTCCCGCTGTTTTCAGTGACAGCGGGAGTCGGGCCAGGGGAATCGAGTGTGGAGATCCGCCCGCTTGTGTAAACAAAGCGGGCGGATCTCCTAAGTGACAGGCAGGGTCAGATTGCAGGGTTCAGCATAGCTGAACCTGCGATCTGTCCCTGTGTCACTCAGTCACCTCCCCCGACACACGTCAGTAAGCACCAGGCATACATTAACCCCTCCCTCTCCAATAAAAATTAACCCCTTCCCTGCCAGTGTCATTTTTACAGTAACAGTGCATATTTATAGCACTGATTACTGTAGTAATGTCACTGGTACCCCCAAAAGTGTAAAAAATGTCAGTCAAGGGTCCGATATGTCCGCCGCAATGTCGCAGTCCCGCAAAAAAAAAAAAAACGCAGATCGCCGCCATTACTCGTTAAAAAAAACACCAAAAAATGACAGAAATCTTTCCCTTAGTTAGTAAACGCAATAACTTTTGCGCAAACCAATCAAAATACGCTTATTGCGATTTTTTTTACCAAAAATATGTAGCAGAAAACAAATTGACCAAAAATTATAAAAAATTTTGATTTTTACATTTTTTGGGGGGGGGGGGGGGGGATTTCATATAAAAAAATTTGAAAAATGTTGCCTTTTTTTTAAAATTGTCACTGTTTTTTTGTTTATGGCGCAAAAAGTAAAAATCGCACTGGTGATCAAATACCACCAAAAGAAAGCTCTGTTTGTGGGAAAAAAAGGACGTAAATTTCGTTTGGGTACAGCGTCGCACGACCGCGCAATTGTCAGTTAAAGTCGCACAGTGCCGAATCGCAAAAAATGGCCTGGGCGTAAGACAGCAAAATCCTCCGGTGGTAAAGTGGTTAAGTAATGTTGAATGCACATAGGAATCAATTTCTGAAACTTTTACATACTAATATAATTTATTTTAAAAAAATATCCAAAAAATGTATTTACAGAAGCCTATACATGAAAAAAAATGACAAGTACTCCTACTCAGTCAAGTTTGAAAAATACACAAGTCCATTCAGCTAATAGAAAAAAAATAAATGAAATATTTAATTAAGAAAACTCTATTCAGGTCGGACAGTGTTGGGTAGAACAATTTAAAAAATGTAAACCTCAAGAATTTACTTAAACCATTTAAAGGGCCGGCTATTCAATGAGCAGAAAGAGGAAAAACAATTAGAACAATAGGGTACAAGAAGCATTTTAGTAGCCGTGTCAGTGTAGAGTTTTAGAGAGAAAGTGATTCTTCAGAGGCTTTAGAGGAAAGAAGACCGGATAAGTGCCTTTTGGGGAAAAGACTGAAATTCCATCCCTGATCCTGCACAAGAAGTCTGCTAAGTATGAATGACAGGACATGATCAGAAAAGAGGCGAGACCGGGGTCACCGCCAGGGCAGAAAAGATGCTGGGAGGAATATTGTGAAACAAGAGAAGAAATGTTAAAAGGTTACTGGTTTACATGCGCTAATTTATCCAACAAACCTGTCTAGCCTTACCTTAAAGTGAACTTATAACCTGCATGTGATAAACTAATCATTAACAATCCAAATATGCCTAATAAACTAGGGCCTCCTCATGTATTAATATATTGAACAAATGATCTATATGAAAGACAATATACAGTAACTCAAAGTGAGTACACCCCGCACATTTTTGCAAATATTTTATTATATCTTTTCATGTGACAACACTGGAGAAATGACACTTTGCTACAATGTAATGTAGTGAGTGTACAGCTTGTATAACAGTGTAAATTTACTGTCCCCTCAAAATAACTCAACACACATCCATTAATGTCTAAACCGTTGGCAACAAAAGTGAGTACACCCCTAAGTCAAAATGTACAAATTTGGCCCAAAGTGTCAATAATTTGTGTGGCTGCCATTACTTTCCAGCACTGCCTTAAAGAGGTTGTACACCAAGAATTTTTTTTTTCCTCTTCTTTACAACCTGAAAGAGAAACCCATAATGAGCTAGTATGCATCGCATACTAGCTCATTATGAAATACTTACCTTAGAACGAGCCCCCGCCGTGCCGTCCGCTTACCTGTATGACGGGCGACATGTATAGTCGCCCGTCTTCCGGGATCGCGGCATCCATCCATCTGATTGGCCGGAGCCGCGGTGACGTCACTCCCGCGCACGCGCGCGGGAGCCGACAGTCACGGCACGGGGCTCTGAAGGAACGGCACGATCTGCCGTTCCTTCAGAGCGCATGCGCCAGTGACGTCACTGGCTGCATTAAAGGTAAATATCTCCTAAACGGTACATGTTTAGGAGATATTTACAGTACCTATAGGTAAGCCTTAATATAGGCTTACCTATAGGTACAACTTCCTGAGGAGGGTTTACTTCCTCTTTAACCCTCTTGGGCATGGAGTTCTCCAGAGCTTCAAAGGTTGCCACTGGAGTCCTCTTCCACTCCTCCATGACGACATCACGGAGCTGGTGGATGTTGGAGACCTTGAGATCCTCCACCTTCCGTTTGAGGATGCCCCACAGATGCTCAATAAGGTTTAGGTCTGGAGACATGCTTGGCCAGTCCATCACCTTTACCCTCAGCTTCTTTAGCAAGGCAGTGGTCGTCTTGGAGGTGTGTTTGGGGTCTTTATCAGTCTCTGAAGGGAGGGGATCATGCTCTGCTTCAGTATGTCACAGTACATGTTGGCATTCATGGTTCCCTCAATGAACTGTATCTCCCCAGTGACGGCAGCACTCACGCAGCCCCAGACCATGACACTCCCACCACCATTCCTGATTGTAGGCAGGACACACTTGTCTTTGTACTGCTCACCTGGTTGCCGCCACATATGCTTGACACCATCTGAACCAAATAAGTTTATCTTGGTCTCATCAGACCACAAGACATGGTTCCAGTAATTCATGTCCTCAGTCTGCTTGTCTTCAGGAAACTGTTTTTCTTGTGCATCATCTTTACAAGAGGCTTCCTTCTGGGATGACAGCCATGCAGACCAATTTGATGCAGTGTGCGGCGTATGGTCTGAGCACTGACAGGCTGACCCCCCACCCCTTCAACCTCTGCAGCAATGCTGGCAGCACTCATACGTCTATTTCCCAAAGACAACCTCTGAATATGATACTGAGCACGTGCGCTCAACATTTTACATTGTAGCAAAGTGTCATTTCTTCAGTGTTGTCACATGAAAAGATAGAATAAAATATATACAAAAATGTTAGGGGTGTACTCACTTTTGTGAGATACTGTATCTGCCCGACTGACCTATCTAGAAAATCTTTCAATGTATCCCCCTACACACTACATGTATATGCTCTTCGCTCAACAACCTACATGGCATGAAGCTATTTGAGGTCCAGTTCTGTTATTCATGTACTCACCTTCGTATATAACCCAAGTGCACAAATATAGACACTGGAAAATGGCACAATATATGCTTGTAATTGAGTTTGATGACAATAGATGACCGTCCTCTCTCAGCGGGGAATGATCGCGGGTGTCAGGCGGCAATCGGAGCCACCTGACCTGTGCATCGGAGTCCCCGCTGCCGAGTGGGTCAATATGCACTTTTGCAGTATTATAGTGGCACTGCTCCACTAGCTGAACGATAACTGCCCACAGATGCCAGCATGGTGTCACTCATTTACAAAGCAAGAGGAAGATACCATAGTGCAGATCGCTTGTAACAATTTAATACCCTTTATGTGATGCATTTTAACATGGTACCGTGAAAGTCCCCTTCCTCCATTTCCCATTCCCCCATCCCCAGGGACTGTTGTTGTGGGGAACCGATCCCTGTTTTCCCATTTCCCCTGGCTCTGTTGTAACAATTTTTATTCAAATGTAAAAGAAACTCACATTTCAGAAGTAATATAACAGAATATCTCAGCAATAATCTCGATGTCCACAGCTCCGCCTCACTCCACCCAGTGTGATTACGTCACCATCTACCTCACGCATTGTGTCCATAGGGCTTTCTCAAAGGTTCACCCCCCCCCCCCCCCGATCCCCATTGTGACAGCGAGTGAAGGATCTTTTTCCCGCACTCGCTGACACAATTTTAAAAATGCCCACCAGGCCATGACATTTATTTGTTCTGTGAATGTGAAAACTACAAGTACTAACGTCATTTGTGGCTGTCAGCTGGTAGTTCTCAATGAAATACCAAGGTGCTGTTGAGAGCTCTAAGTAGTACATTGATGCTTCCTGTCAGTGTGTAACTGCCTGCCTGTACAAGGTGTGAGCAAACAGCTTATAATGACAATCTGCAAGAACCCTGCATTGCACCCAGGATCTGATGATCACAGGTGCAATGCTTTGCGTAACTCCACTTTTGTTAAGAAAAAAACATTCCCCTATGGGCTCTTTCACACGGGCGGTCCGATCAGATCCGCCTGTCAGTTTTTTAGGCGGATCTGATCGGATCCTCCATGCAGCTCTATGGGGCAGCGGGTGTCAGCGGAGGTGACCTCCGCTGACACCCGCTGCCATCCGCATCCGATCCTGTGCTGAAATCTGGACAGATGGAAACCCTATTTTTCCATCCGTTCAGTAATCGGAGAGGAGCGGATCTGATGAGAGCGGACAAGCGGTCCGCTCTCCTCCAATCCCCCATAGAGGGCAGCGGGTGCTGAGACACCTCCCTCTCCGCTCTGCAAGCGGAGACGGAGCTGTCATCTGCCCGGCTCAGCGGGGATCGCGGATCGATCCCCGCTGAGCAACACGGATCCGCCTGCGGACGCTGTGACCGTGTGAAAGAAGCCTCTGGGTGATCTCTGTACATTACAGGGATTTTAACAAGTTTTGTTGCAGATTCCTACCTTTTGTTATTCTGAAGAAATCCCGGTTTGTTCCTCTCTGCCTCTGTGCTGAGTGGGTCAATTGGGAGTGGTTTCATAATTATCTATCAGCTGTGGCAGCTGCTGGGCTCTCATGAGGAAATCTGCTGGGCCTGCATCCCTTTAGACGTGCTCCTATTGGGAGTATCTCACCAAAACTGGCATTTATGTTGGGTCTAAGGGGAGTGGTTTCATAATTATCTATCAGCTCTGGCAGTTGCAGGGCTCTAATGAGGAAAGCTGCTGGGCCTGCATCCCCTTAGATGTGTTCCTATTGGGAGTATCTCACCAAAAATGACATTTATATTGCAGGGGATGCCAGAAATCTGACTTGTATCTTAGGCAGACTTCTGAGAAAATTGGTGAGCCAATCACACAAGCAGGAAATTATGTTTCTAGGGTGTGGTCAGTATACATTCTGTGTACAGAACAGCCCCCGGTGGCCATATTGCATTAAAATTTCAGAAAATTACAACAGCAGCAGATTGAAAAGAAAAGGTAATTTTTAATAACTTTCAATTATAATATGATTTGTGTCGCAATTGTATACGCTATATTTCTTTTTCTTTATTTGCTATTTTTTTCCCAAAAAAGTGGAGTTACCCTTTAAAGCTGGTGGGTCTGGGATACTTTATTTTCTCCTTTTAGCCAGAAGAACAGAAGACCGGTTTCTTTTGATATGTTCCATTAGAGCGCTTTCTTTCACTTCCTGCCCCAAAAACACAACAGAATGTAATAATGATATCTCTCTAAGGTAAGCAAAATCTCCTCTTAGCTGTTGCCTAAACAGATGTCCTCACCGGAAGACTTCCTCTCACCTGCAGTTATGATAACTGTAAAATTCTGGATTCCATCTCTTTTTGTTCCATGGAAAATGATACTCAGAAAGAATAAATAGAGAGGGTAATCCTGTCATTGTTCTGCCATCTCTGTCCCAAAGGGGAAATTTCCCTTCATTTCATGTTTTGTAGACATAACAGAAAGTGAGAGGAAATCTCTCTAAAGTGAAGAATATGCCGTCTTAGATAGTTGTCATTAGAACAAGTCCTTCATTTTCACTGCTGGTAAAAGTGGTCACAAAGGCAAATAGAGACAATTACTTCCTGATGGGGACAAAGACAAAGAAAGACAGGGTTGTAGCTAGTGATCGACCGACATAGTTTTTTCATTGCCGATACCGATATTTTGGTCATCACGTATCAGTATCGGTCAATATTTTATAAATTTTTTTTTTGGTTATCACGTATCAGTATCGGCCAATATTTTATTTTTTTTTTCTTATTACTTCACAGGTACTATGGTGGAGGGATCTGGGGGTCTAAAAGACCCCAAACCCCTCCCCTGCACTTAAAAGCATTCAAAACGCCAAGTGTGGCTGTTTTGAATGCCGTCATTTTTTAAAATCTGGCACCGAGTACCCCGAAGTGATGTCATGACATCACTTCCGGGTTTTTGCATGGAGACCCAATCAGAGCCAAATGCGGCTTTGATCGGGTGTGACTCTTCGGCGGCCGCGCATGCTGGTTGCCCGGGCAGATGAGATACCCGGGCGAGCCGCGGAAGGTGGCGGGAGGGGGGATGTCCCCTCCCTCTCTTTATAACGACAGCCGAGCGGCTTCTCAGCCGCATCGGGTGTCATTACAAGTCAGCCGACCGTTGGCTATGGATGCCGGTATCGGGTTGATGCCTCTAGCTGCAGATATCACTCCTGTACAGCACTTTCCGAAATATCGGCAATATTGGCAACCTTGGTACCGATTCCGATATATTGGGGAAAGTGCATATCGGCCCTCGGTATATCGGCTTTGCCGATAATCGGTCGATCTCTAGTTGTAACCCTTCATCACTACATATAAAAATACATAATTTGCTGAACTTTTTGATTTTACCCAAAGAAGCAATATATTTGTCTCCATTTTACTGAAAGCATCAATGTATTTTCCTAAAAGCCAGACTATATAAATTACTGCCCTTTTTTTCCCAAGCAGACATTCATAGAGTAGACTGCCTATTGTGTAAGAACAGGCAAAGACTCCTATAACCTTCCATTCCACAGTAGCCTCCGGACGCTGAGCCTCTAATGCAGCGATGATTCCCAGTGTACAGGGGAAGTGATGCACAAAATGTTTTCTCTGTGACGTCTATGATACAAATTTCTTTAAATCAAACTGAAATCCACTCTCTACACTAAATAAGATAAAAATTATGCCACTAGCTGAATTTTATTGCCAGGCTGTCAACTCGAATTTCTTCTTCTTAAAAATAGCTGTTCATTATATTCTGTAATAGCCTGTCAAACCTCCACAGCTTCCCAAACTATATCATACACTCAAGCAATTGGGCAATGTGCATTATTATGATTTCATTATCAGACATTCCGTACAGGACCCTGGGGGCTAATTCAAAAGTATAAAAAAAAAAAAGTGGACAAAATAAGAAATAAGAAACAATACCAATAATTATATTTAGACCAAGTCCAAATGCAAATATTAATAGGAATGGAAAATTAATCCCTATTGTAACTACGACAAAAATATTAATTGGTGGCCTCGAAGTCTTGTAAATAGTTGCATTTTTTGAAGTAAAAGAAGCAAGGCAAAAAAATAAAAAAACACAAAACACTAGACATGGCAGTAAAAATGGGCACGCAGCATAACCATATTAACAATTCAAAATATATATATATATTTTTTTTTTTATGTGAATTTTTTTTTTAATTATATAGATCATTATTCTATCAACATGAAATGAGACATAAAATATAAGTGCTTTGCTTTCTTTCCTGCAGTAAAATATAAATTAAAATCTTATTGGACGGATATAAACAACACCTCTGCCTTCCATCCCATCCAAATATTTTCTCCTCTCGAGAATATATTCCACATGCAAAGGGTCCCCAACCAGCTGATTAATAAATAACATTTCCACTAAACTCACAAAAAATCTCTACCACTATAAAACACAATACAAAAATGTTTGCTACTACATCATTTCTTGCCACTATTAATTTTAATTTCTATTAGAATGAAAAAAAGTGTTCATATATATATATATGTATATATTATAATATATTCATATATATATATATATATTATAATATATTCATATAAATATATATATGTGTGTGTGTATATGTGTATATATATTATATATATATTATAATATATTCATATATATATATATATATATTTTTTTTCTTTATATATATATATATATATATATATATATATAAAAATAAATATATATATATATATATATATTTTTTTTTTCATATGTGAGTGTGTGTGTGTATATATATATATATATATATATATATATATATATATATATGTATATATTATAATATATTCATATATATATATATATTATAATATATTCATATATATATATATATTATAATATATTCATATAAATATATATATATGTGTGTGTATATATATATATATATATATATATTATAATATATTCATATATATATATATATATATATTTTTTTTTTCATATATATATATATATATATATATATATATATATATATATATATATATATATAAAAATAAAACACACATATCAAAGCAAGTTCAAATTTCTATTTCAACTTTTTTCAAATACTCTAACAAATCTTGTCAAAATGATTTTCACCACAGTGCTCAGCGACCGTGAAGGTTGGCATCCACATATAGCGAGGTCACTGCACCGCCCTTTCACAAAGATCTCATAGGTCTCACCAATATTTCTTAACACTGTGTGGAAGTTATGAACATAATGCTACAAGGGGTCAGACAACAAGGGACAATTAGCAAATATAAACTGCAAACTTAAAAACAAAAAGTTTATTTTTATTGGAAATTGTGGTAGATGGGAGTGATTGTAAAAATTAATACATTCAGGTATAATTTTGGAAAAGATTCAAGCTGTAGTATTAAGTAGCATGTGTTTTCACCCACATTTCTAAAGTCCAACTCCAGGATACAGCCTCAAGTCGGGCTTTAATATTTTTTATTTATAAAAATAAAAATGAGTTGTGCTGAAAACTCTGTGTAGGATTAGTGATTCAAAAAAATGTGTTGAGATGTGAAACTTTCCCTTTTGAAACAAAAAGGAATGTGCATAAATAAATCATATTAAAAAGATATTAAAAAAAAGTGACTTACACATCAAAAGCACAAAACCTAGAAAGTATGTGCTAAATGCAATCAGTGAAAATAATACAATAGTGCAAAAGTTCCCATCCAAACCATTTTCATGCCACTTCTTCCAATGTGCAGCGATCCACCACCACATGATGAGCCTCTTACCAAAAAAATCAGACCTAGGGTAATGGAGGTAAACTTGCGCTCTATTCTCTCTCATGCATCAGACTAAAAAAAGAGGACCAAGCTGTTTTCACATAGATGCTCCAAAAATAAATCCATGCCAATGCTCTGGTTAAAACAGGGCAGAGAATTCAATAATGTAGTATTATTGAACTAATTTTATTTATATAAAAGAAAGGTATTCACAACTGTAAATAAAAGCAGACATAGAAATGCCAAGCTGCTCAAAAAAGCCGGCTGGTGGGATGATGTCACCACTAAGAATCCGTCCTATGCGTTTCGTGCGCACGGACGTATTCAAGGGATGTGGAGAGTATTTTTTACAGCATTCAAAAGCACACCAAGGCACACACTGAGAGAAGAATATTGGCCCAGAAGAGCCATCTTTTCCTCTGGTTGCAGCTTTTTAAATAAATTAAACTGATCAAATGCTCTTCAGTTTGAATTAAAGAAATCTGTATCATAGATGTCAGTGTGTGATATACTTGGAGTTCATCTGAGTATGGGGGCAAGTAACTCCAATGTGTGTGGCTGGAAGTTACATCATCAGTGGTTGCCCATTGATCAAAGAAAGAAGACTCCAATCCAGAAGAAAAATGTTTCCACTAAAGTGCTAAATCTGTCACAACTTTGCAAAACTGTTGTGGCGGACACAAATTATTGTTAGTAATGTGATTAAAAATGTTGCACAATTATGCAATTACATGTAGTGATCGACCGATATCTTTTTTTTACCGCCGATACTGATATTTTGGTCATTGGACATCGGTATCAGACGATATTTACCGATATCTGCCGATATTTTCGGACATTAAATTTTTTTTTTTTTTTTTTTTAATGTCTTCGGGTACTGTGGTGGAGGGATCTGGGGGTCTAAAATACCCCAAACCCCTCCCCTGCACTTAAAGCATTCAAAACGCCAAGTTTGGCTGTTTTGAATGCTGTAAGATTTTGAATTCAGCGCTGCCAGTACCCGGAAGTGATGTCATGACATCACTTCCGTGTACTTGGCGGCGCCGACTTCAAAGACATGGACACTCTGTCAGACAGCGGTGTTAAATGTAGGATGCCCGGGTCTCCTGGTGGGACAGGAGACCTGGGCGAGCCGCGGAAGGCGGCGGAAGGCGACCCCTCCCGCTCCTTGGAATGACGAACGGCTTCTCAGCCACATCGGTTGTCATTACTAGACAGACGACCGTCAGCTATGGACACCGGTACTGGGGTGATGCCTCTAGCTGCAGGCATCACCCCGGTACATGCACTTTCCCGAAATATTGGCAATATCGGTAAATCAAAAGCTGATTCCGATATATCGGGGAAAGTCCATATCGGACCTCGATATATCGGCTTTGCCGATAATCGGTCGATCCCTAATTACATGTATTCATGATTGTGAAAGAAGAATTACAGGTATGGATATTTTATACATAGTTACATAGATCCAGCTTGGATCAATGCAACTTTGTCAATACCATACATGGCCCCTCCACCTCGTCCAATCAGAGAACGTTTTGCATTATTTTAGAATATGCAAAGCCTTCTCTAAATGGCATCAATGCCAAGCAGCCTGTTTACAATGCAACAGGCAGGACGCGGAAGTAAGTGGAGATCACTGGAGTAGCGGTGTCTACTTAAGTAAATACCAACTTCCAAATGGAAAAAGCCAGGTATGGTATATGGTATAGTTACTTTGGTTCAAACTAGACCAATATACCTATGTAAAAATATCCATACCTGGAATTCCTCCTTAGGCATTGTTTGGTATCTCCGGACCACTAAATACACCATCCCTCCCATATTATTGGGATAAGGAGTGAGGGAGGTGTTCTGTAGGCAGGGTCACCAGAATAAAATAAAAGAATGCCTGAAAAAGAAAACCACACCACTATTTTTCTCTTGGGTTTATATATACCCCAACCACTTTCCCGCTGCCGCCTCCCTTTAAGAGCTTATAAATGCCAGGAGGTGGAGCCAGGAATTCAGGTCATGTGCACACTATGATTGGCTGTCACGTGATCAGAATGCTCCGATTGCAAATATGCATCGGGAGCTTTTCGATCCCTGCCAGTAACTTTGTTGGTAGCGCCCACTCTCTGCACAGAAATGTTTACATTTGGGATGGATATATGTGGCCTCTCTGCGTTAAAACCCACCCACCGAGAGGCCGGTGGAAAGAGGTTAATAACAGAGGCCTATGAAGAAGTGTCCCAGTCAACAGTGCATGTGTCTACATTGGGGAATGCAGTCCCAGGTTGAACACGACTGCAGTATTAACAGTTGCTTCTTCTATCTTCATCCCCAGCCAGTGGCCAGGGCTGGTGTTTCTCTGGCTGCCCCTTGGACATTACTGGCTCCAAAATCACCTTTATGCCATGCCCCACACATGCCCACTGAGTGAGTGCATTTCTATTTTTCAATAAATTGTAATTTATGGTATTTTAATGCTACACTATGGCGTTGGACTGTTTCTTTTGTTTTCTGCCAGTGGTTGGAAAGTGAGCGTCCTGTCTGATCTTCTAACTCAGGGATCCTCAATCTACGACCCTCCAGCTGTTGTGGAACTATACATCCCATGAGGCATTGTAAAACTCTGCCATTCACAGACACGACGAGGCATGATGGAAATTGTTGTTCCCGAACAACTGGAGGGCCATAGTTTGAAGACCCCTGTTCTAGCTGAAGCTCTTTTCGCGATGTTTAGCACTCTGGGCTTTCCTACACAAGTGAAAAAAAGGGGTATAAATACCAAAAACTGCGCAAAGGAATATATAAATCAATAAGTAAATAAAAACATGATTTGAAGTGGAATTTCTCCCAAAATGTAAGCTGCTACATAAACGTGAATAACGTAGGGATGTGAGAAAAAAAGGGGTAGTAGCGCTCAACAAAATGTATCACTTAATTAAATCGTGCAAATGAAAATCGTGCCATAAAGTCTCTAGTGTCCAAAACAATTGGATCAATCAGAACGGCCAATCAATGAGAACACAGACTTGATAGGAGTGGTTCCTTAACAAAGCCTTCACCTCCACACGATCACCCAGTGAGATGTGTATAAATAAATACCGCTTACCAGATCCACTGGACCTCTTAATTACAGGGGGTCAAATACGCTGTGTATTTCACATCAATATCTTGTGCATCCCATTTCCATAGGTATACATACAACAGCCAGAACGATGCCACAATCAGGAAGCCAAGCCATAAATAGGGACATAAAAAACGCTCTCATGGTGCAGTAATTCTTAATATATATTCATTTATTCAAGATATTTTGCACTTACTACAAGATTGTAGATAGAAAGCCTTCAAAGTAAAATCGTTAGCTGGGAATAGGAGACGCCGCTCCACGCTGCGCTCCTCAGACCCGGAAGTGTATGGTCTCACGTTCCCGACATACGTTTCGTCAGTCACGGCTGACGTCATCAGGGGATCATGTGACCGTACCTTACTCTGCATTCCTACACAAGCCTTTTATTGCTGTTGGTACAGATCATTAGTATTTTAATTTACCTATCATTATTTTCCACAAATTACATCCCTTATTTCTTATTTGGTATTTTTCGTTTTTTACCCATTTTGTACGATACATCTATTTGGTAGATTCATTACAATTACCATTCACGTTATGCCTGGTTTATCAGACAACTCCTGAGCACTGTAGTTTGGGCTTCACAAGCTTATTCATTAATATAATAATAAATAATGCTAATTTTTGTTGCTGGATTAATGTCCCTCAACTCCTGAACAGAAAAACATCATGCAGCACTGAAAAAGAAACTAAATGAGAAAAAAAAAAAAGCAAAATAGAGGAGTACATTGTCATACTGTACCTAGTCTACAGCGAGGTTCAATTAACCAGCATAGTACACTGAGCATATACATCTTTCATTGTCTTCAGATGTTACTTTAGATACAAGGCATATGCACAGATTATCTTGGTGAACGTTAGACAGGGTGGACAGATGACAGAAACGCTGAATATTGCACATGAAAATAAGTCAATACTAGTCAAGTGTTTCCTAAAAGTGTTTAAGTAGGTTAATGGGTTTTTATGATTGTGTGCACATGTTACCCAGGTCATGTATTGACCATGCTTATTTACATAGATCAGCGACAGCAGCCTGCAGTAAAATAGCCAGACACAATGTTTCCTTCAAAAGGGTCAAGGGAATAAAATTTTTTTTTTTAATGTCAGGTGGGAACTCAGGATCACCAGTCAGTCATTTGCAAAAGTAAACTATCCTTATTGTGAATTCAAAACAATCAAACAAAAATAGCTTCCTTCAGCAAAATAAACAAAAACAGTCCATAATTCTGGCATGATGGGATTAAATGTTGGCTCACCGCCAGTACACCAATCCCACACCAGGGTTGTATGGTTCCCGTCTTGTTTCAGGGTGCTCTAAACAGTCCACACTTTTCTACAGCTCTATTCTGACAGGTGCCGACACCTTCCTGCTGCCTTGCAAGCCTACCTTGCAGGTGAGTTAACCCTTTCATGTCCCTGTAATCAGGGTTTGGAGGCTTTTTTCCACCCAAAAGTCTCTACGCGCCTCAACATTTTGGATCCAAAATAAGGACTTACCATTTCAGAGAGTGCTGGAAGCAGTACTTTCCTCTCCGACCGGAGTATTATTATTATTATACAGGATTTATATAGCGCCAACAGTTTGCGCAGCGCTTTACAATGTGAGGGAAGACAATACAGTTCAAAACAGGAGGAACTAGAGGGCCCTGCTCGTTAGAGCTTACAATCTAGAAGGGAGGGTCAAGTGAAACAAAAAGGAAATAACCGTGGGGGATGGGTTGATGGAGAAAATGGAGGTACATTTGTTAGGTGTGGGTAGGATAGGCTTCTTTGAAAGGAGGGTTTTCAGAGATCGCCTAAAAGCTAATAGAGTAGGAGATAATCGCACAGATAAGGGTAAGGAGTTCCATAGGATTGGAGAGGCTCTGGAAAAGTCCTGGAGGCGAGCATGGGAGGAGGTGACGAGGGGCTAGAGAGCAGGAGGTTTTGAGAGGAACAAAGAGAGCGATTAGGTTAGTATTTTGAGACTAGGCTAGTGATTTAGTTTGGTGCTAAGCTGTGGATTGCTTTGTAAGATGTTGTGTTTTGAATTTAATTTGTTGGGTGAGCGGAAGCCAGTGGAGGGCTTGACAGAGAGGAGCAGCGGACACTGAGAGATTGATAAGGTGGATGAGTCTGGCGGCAGCATTCATGATGGATTGAAGGGGGGATAGCCTATTTAGAGGTATGCCAACGAGAAGGGAATTGCAGTAGTAGAGTACTCTGAAACCTCTCACCCTGCAATGGTGAGAACCTGCGGTCCCTTTAAGGGAGAGCTCAATAGACATTTTTTTTTTTTTTTCCAATCAATTTTTATTACATTTCAAAAAAGTGTGATATCAGAAAATAACAAGGTAGAACATTTTCCAATAAAGAACATACTGGTGTTCAAACAGTAGTTATAATTTTCATACTAAATTGCGTTACACAACACAAATAAAGTTTAACATTGTATAATTCAACGACGAGACTAGAGGAGAGGTGTTTGACCACCTCAGTCAATAGACATTTTTAAGTACTCAAACTCAAATAGTGGGAGAAAATATCTACTGTCCAGGACCCATCCATGGCATCTTGTACAAATGATACAGATGAAAACGTTAAAGTTTATCTTTTTTTTTTTTAAAACTGAATTAGAGGAAAATTTTTGACAGGGACAACTGTTCTTGTGACACTGTCCAAGAGGGCATTTTGGAGAGATTTTCTTTAACTTCCTTGTGTCTACAGGACAGGAGGTGAAGAGAAATTGCCCCCGTAGAACACAGATGAAACAAAAAAAACTTTCAGGGGTTATAACCATTTCCTGCTCTTTCTAGATTTAAAAACAAGCAAGCATAACCATTAAAGGGTAACTCCACTTTCGTAAGGGAAAAAAAAATAGCAAAGAAAAAACAATATAGCGTATACAATTGCGACACAAATCATATTGTAATTGAATGTTATTAAAAATTACCTTTCCTTTTCAATCTGCAGCTGTTGTAATTTTCTGAAAATGCAATGCAATATGGCTGCCTGGAGGTGTTCAGAATGTGTGCTGACCACAACCCAGAAACATAATTTCCGGCTTGTGTGATTGGCTCACCAATTTTCCCAGAAGTCTGCACTAAGATAAAAGTCAGATTTCTGGCATCCCCTGCAACAAAAATGTCACTTTCTGTGAGATACTCCCAAAAGGAACACGTCTGAAGGGATGCAGGCCCAGCAGCTTTACTCATTAGTGCTCTGCAGCTGCCACAGCTGACAGATAATTATAAAACTACTCCCATTACATCCACTCAGCACAGAGGAACAATGACTCCTTTAGAATAACAAAAGGTAGGAATCTGCAACAAAGGATTATCTGCTGGATTTGGATTGTCTCTTTGCTGAATCGGGATGTCTCTTTGCTGAATATACTGTATTTGTTTAGTTTTTTTGGAGTTTTTTGTTTTCTTAGATCTCCTAGGGGAGGATAGATTGGGGGGGGGGGGGTTGCATTGAAAAAGGTAGTGCAGTTAGTGTTGGGTCCTGCTCAAAAGAGTCTACTTTGTCGTGGTGGCAGGCTTCATCATTTTTGGGCCACAATATAATTCCTTACTGTTAAATCTTGAAAGCACTGATGACTTAGAATACACTTTTCATTTTCATATATTAAGTTGTAAGAGTGTTAAAATTAAATTGAGTGCACTGATGGACTCGATGGGATGGTCAGTCGGCAGATTCGGTGGGGCGGCCAGTGGGCAGGCCCCGGGGAATGTTAGTGGTCAGGCCCGGGGGGGCAAGGCCTAAAGACGTGTAAGGGGCCCCAAATCCTCTGATGGCTGCCCTGCTGCAGATCGAACCCCCTCCCCGTTAACCACATAAAAAGATATGTGAATGGGGTGGGAAGGATCTGGGAGGAAGTGGACAGAAATAGGCGATAGTAGCTTTTCAGAAAGGGAACATTAGCCTTCAGAACAAGCTTTCTAAACTGAATCCCCCATTACACCAACAGCAAAGGTCTCTATGGGCACCCAAGGAGACAAGGTTGTCGCTTTACCTGGCAGAAAATATTAATGCCATATTCTATAAGAGAAGATCTGATATGTTTTATTGTTGCTATTGCTCCAGCCCATTCACAATACACTAGACTGCTTCCATTGTATGTTACACTTAACAGCGGAGCATGTCAGTGTCACTACTCTCCGATAGCACTCAGAGATTAATATTACCAAACACCGGTGACCTGCAAACAATCATTTTTTATGTTGGTATTGAGCTAAAAATTATATGTGGAGAAAAAAGCCAATATTCTGTTGTGTTTTTCTACGGGGAAACAAAGAAATCCTTGGCTTTCAGATAACTGCAGAGTTTCATCTTGTGAATGCTTGCAGGATCATGGGTTACAATTATCCTAGGAGCCATAGAAATAACACAGGAAGATTAAACTTAATAGAGGCAGTCGATAGGGGTTTAAAAAAAAAAAAAAAATCCCATGCCACTCCCTTAAACTTACCTACACTTTAGACTTGAACTTCAGGCAGACTGGAGCCAGTTATATGACCCAGCCACCCCAGCCAGACAGCACAGTAAGGGCCTGCGAAGGTTAGTTCACCTTTTAAATGTTTTTTGAATTGTTGCCTTTTTTTGTTTATAGCGCAAAAAATAAAAATCGCACAAGTGATCAAATACCACCAAAAAAAGCTCTATATGTGGGAAAAAAAAGACATCAATTTTATTTAGGTACAGTGTCGCATGACCACGCAATTGTCACCTAAAATTACGCAGTGCCGTATCTCAAACAATGGCCTAGTCCAGTGATGGCGAAACTTGGCACTCCAGATGTTTTGGAACGACATTTCCCATGATGCTCAGCCACACTGCAGAGTGCATGAGCATCATGGGAGATGTAGTTCCAAAACATCTGGGGTGCCAAGGTTCGCCATCACTGGCCTAGTCATTAACCTCCCTAGTGGTATTCCCGAGTGTGGCTCGGGGTTAATATAGAGTACCAAAAGTGGTAACCCTGAGCCACACTCGGGATTACCCCACAATAAAACTCACCTTCCCCTGCAATCCCCCGCCGTCCTCCCCCGCTGTCCTCCAGCCATCCCCTGCCATCCTCCCCCGCTGTCCTCCAGCCATCCTCGCGCTGTGTGCTCGGCCCATGCTGGCACCTGTTTTCCGGTTCCCTTCCCTGTGAGCGTCATGACGCAGGGGAGTGGAACCGGCGGCAATTTCAAAAATATAAATACACCAAATGAGATGATACAAAGTTGTGATTCTACCGGATTACACTGTATCATCCCATTTCACCACAGGATTGCACCTGGTGACTTTTCCAGTGCCCTGCCTGTGCTTTCCCAGTTCTTTGTGCCTGGAAAATTCAGAACGACCATGGCGTCCAAAAAGCGTTCTTTTTGCGCAAAAGCAATTTTAGACTAACTGGAAACAGCGACAGCGAAACGGAGTTACTTGAAGAACTGAGGGATTCGTGGTAAAATTCATCATCAGGTACAGAAAGTGACGACAGCGACGATTCTGAAGTCTCTTTCTGGCACATCGCTCCGTTGGAAATTCTAGAGAATCATTTGATATACTTCCCAAATTATTTTTAGTTATGGTGCAGGATGAGTAGTTTCAAAAAATTCTTCATTGTTTTCAAAATGGAGATATTTCATTATGAGGGAAAATCAGTTCGTCTAAAAACGCTTTTGCGCAAAAAGAACGCAAGTTCAATTCAGAAGAGTATCTTTCGATGTTACACGTAATGTTATCATCTGACTGCATAAAACCTTAGCGAAGCATTAAGATACGAATAAGCCAGATTTGTGCATATGGGAATTGGTGCAATGAAACTGTATTTACAGGTTTACCATTGCAAAAATGCCAAAGGACATTGGTGAGCATGAAAATCAATAAGCGCAAATGTCATTCAGAGCATCCTGTGTACTTATTGAGACCTGATGATTAACGTGGTTTTTTTTTTTCCACATGGAAGCTAGAAAAATGTGACATTTTTAGGTCCTGTTATTTAACCACTTGCCGACCGCTTACTTTATATATACGGCGGCAGGAAAAACCATGTATCGGTACGTTGGTCGCCTGGTGGCAGCTAGGGGGCAAGCACGCGCCACCGGTGGTGCGCTCCCGCCGCCACTTGTCAGAAGGGAAGTTGATGCATGTGTCAGACGGCTCTGATTGCTGCCTGACACCTGTGATCGCTCCCCGCTGAGAGAGGAGGACAGTCGGCTGTTGTAAACACAGCCGACCATCCTTCTCCTTGAAATGATCACAGAGCTCATGTGATCCTTCTATATAGGATCACGTCTCTATTGTCATCTCAGAAGCCATGCCCCCCCCACAGTTAGAATCACTCCCCTTGGGTCACATTTAACCCCTTGATAACCTATACTGTTAACCCCTTCCCTGCCAGTGTCATTATTACAGTAACAGTGCATATTTTTAGCACTGATTACTGTAGTAATGTCACTGGTCCCTCCAAAAGTGTCAAAAATGTCAGTAAGGGGTCCGATCTGTCCGCCGCAATGTCGCAGTCCAGCTAAAAATCACAGATCGCTGCCATTACTAGTAAAAAAAAAATAAAACAATAAAAATGACATAAATCTTTTTTGTAGTTGGTAGACGCTTTACCTTTAGTGCAAACCAATCAAAATATGCTTACCAAAAATATGTAGAAGAGAACAAATGTTAAAAAAATTTGATTTTTTTTTTTTTTGAGAATGTTATATAGCAGAATGTGAAAAAATATTGTTTTTTTTTTTTTTTTCAAAATTGTTGCTATTTTTGTTTATAGAGCAAAAAATAAAAATCGCAGAGGTGATCAAATACCACCAAAAGAAAGCTCTATTTGTGGGAAAAAAAGGCGTCAATTTTATTTGGGTACAGTGGAGCACGACCATGCAATTGTCCGTTAAAGTAACGCAGTCCTGAATCGCAAAATAGGGCCTGGTCATTAAGGGGGCAAATCCTTCCAGTCTTAAAGCGGAAGTAAACCCTCCTCTGCAAGTTGTACCTATAGGTAAGCCTATAATAAGGCTTACCTATAGGTACTGTAAATATCTCCTAAACATGTACCGTTTAGGAGATATTTACCTTAAATGCAGCCAGTGACGTCACTGGCCCATGCGCTCTGAAGGAACAGCCGTTGGTGCCGTTCCTTCAGAGCCCTGTGCCGTGACCGTCGGCTCCCGTGCGCATGCGCAGGAGTGACGTAATCGCAGGTCCAGCCAATCTGATGGCCGGATGCTGGCTGTGAACCCAGAAGAAGGGTGACAGAACATGTCACCCATGGAAGAGGTGAGCGGTCGGCGCTTCGTTCTAAGGTAAGTATATCATAATGAGCTAGTATGCGATGCATACTAGTTCATTATGTGTTTGTCTTTCAGGTGTACTTTAAAAAAAAAAAAATTGAGTTTTACAACCTCTTTAAAGTGGTTAAGTACTGCAACAAGCTGGTGATTTTTTAATTTAAAGTGTTTAAATACGCAATATCAAAAATATGATATATTGCAGCTTACTGGTTTTTAGATGTGGTGGCTTCATTTATTATCTTCTTTCAAACTTTTTTCTTTTATTTTCACCCAGCAATCCTGCCAGTAACAAACTTTCTATTGTAGAGTGACAAGGGTTGCTCACTGCACTGCATCTATGAAGGAGTAACATTTTTATCCTAGATTGCTTCCCTTTGTTGGACTGTAGAACATCTCTGTTCACATTGGCATTAGGGGCAAGTTTTTGAAACCCCCGAACGCCTAGCAAAGCAGCTGACAATGGATAATATGGACAGCAGACAAACCTCTTCACATTTTAAAAACACGTATGAGTTTGGGAGGAGTTCAAGGTTGTCACCTCTTTCATGGTAATGCGTCATAAGAGCACCTGTAGTATTTACACAGAACTTATGGCGCGTTTATAGCGTGTTCGATACGCTGTATCTAAAGTATTAGTGAGGTGAAAAAAACACTTCCCCAAAATACAAAAAAAAAAAAAAAATCACTTGGAGGGCCTATGGGGCATTTTTTTAACACGCCATAAACGCACGTCAAAGGCATGTTAATGCTATAGGCGCATTGGTTCTTATTAGTGTCAGCGTTAGAATTTGTTGCAAGTGTAAACTTAGCCTAACACAGGAGGGAGGTGTCCTGTAGACCACAGAAGAGAACTGGGCAGGGCTGATAACACTGCTTGGGATTTTGGTGAAACAGAGGCACAGTAAGCTGGGAGCTTAATGGATTTCTGCCAGGATCAACAGTTATGGAGAAATGCACATGCACTGCAGAGATGTACTTACAGTATCTGACAGAAGTAAGTACACCCCTCACATTTTTTGTAACTATTTCATTATAAATTTTCATGTGACAACAGTGAAGAAATGACACTTTGCTACAATGTAAAGTAGTGAGTGTACAGCTTGTATAACAGTGTAAATTTGCTGTCCCCTCAAAATAACTCAACACACAGCCATTAACTTCTAAACCGCTGGCAACAAATGTGAGTACACCGTTAAGTGAAAATGCCAGAAATATTGATCATTCCCGCTTGTAACATCTACCTAAATGTAAGTGCAATCTGTTTAATAAAATCCTTTAAAAAAGGTAATGCACTATTAGTTTTCCATATATTTTCTATGTACCTTGCTGCACCACTGAGTGAGTTATCAACCCTGAAGTAAGGAGAGAGGAGGAGTGCCTACAGTATTCATCTGCTGATTTAAGGCTGGTTTTCCCCGTCTATTTGGTAAGAGGCTCATATTGCTTGTTTGCACCTGGGGGGTGTGCACGTTTGTTGGTGGTCATAAGAATCATATGAGGCATCTTCACAGGAATTTAATTTTTGGGCACTTACCTTCATTTCCGCCGGGTAAGGAGGCATTTCACCAGGTGGAGGGATCAATCATTCATCACTTTATTGATTTGATATTGGACTTTTCACTAGATCACGTTTTGTTCACTATATTCAAATCAGAAGGATTTGAAATTGGATTTTGTTTTCACTATATTATATATGGTTTTGTTTTAATCAAAACTCGAGGACTGTTCACTATCAGCACTGTTTCAAATATGTTTTTTTGCACACACATATGGTTGAACATTGTTTATTTATCAATGTGTTAATTGCTTTGACTACACACTTTTAATCACATATTTTTTGAAATATTGTGTTCAGGAAATATATGTTATTTTTATAACTTCTTTGTTTCACATTGGAAAGCGCACCATTAGGCTCCTTTCACACAGCCGCTCCATGTGAAAGGTCCGCTGCGGGACTTTTTTTTTTTCCACGGAGCGGATGACATTTCTGTCATCCGCTCCGTGTGTCCGCATATCATCCCATCCGTTTGCGGATGATATGCGGACCTAATGTAAGTATAGGGCACTGCGGATGTCAGCGGATGACACCGCTGACATCTGATTTTCCTTCCTTTCCGTTTTTTACACGGAAGGAAAAATAGGGTTCTGTTCCATTTGTAAAAACGGAACAGAACTGAAAGGAGGAAAATCGGGTATCAGCGGATGGTATTCCGCTGACACCCGCAGTGCCATTCACTTACATTATGTCCGCAAATCATCCGCAAACGGATGGGATGATTTGCGGACACACGGAGCAGCCGTGTGAAAGGAGCCTACCACCTAAACATCTATTTATTTATTTTCTCTGGTAGCAGCATTTCACATATCAGCGCACCCTTCTCTAAAACATACTCACTGGTCCAAAACTACTCATGTCACTGGTCCCCCCCAAAAGTGTCAAACATGTCAGTTAGGGGTCCGATCTGTCCGCCGCAATGTTGCAGTCCTGCTAAAATTCGCAGATTGCCGCCATTACTAGTAAAAAAAAAAATAAAAAAAATAAAAATGACATAAATCTTTCCCATAGTTTTTAGACGCAATATATTTTGTGCAAACCAACCAAAATACGCTTATTGCGATTTTTTTTTTTACCATATGTAATAGAATACAAATTGGCCTAAAAGTATGAAAAAATTTGATATTTCAATTTTTTTTAGGAATGTTATATAGTAGAATGTGAAAAATATTGTTTTTTTTATCAGAATTGTCGCTCTTTTTTGTTTATAACGCAAAAAAATACAAAATCGCACACAGGTGATCAAATATCACCAAAATAAAGCTCTATTTGTGGGGAAAAAAAGGACATCAATTTTTTTTCAGTACAGTGTGCGCAATTTCCCATTAAAATAACGCAGTGTCTTCTGCACTTTTGCAGATGGACCTGGACCCCTCCCCCCGGCTTGGCCTCCTGGGACTGTTGGATGACTTGGTGCCCAGGGTGGCAAAGCGCACCCTCCTGGGTCTCCTACTATTCTATGCCCGGAAAAATATTGCTTTGCACTGGCGTAGGCAGGCTCCCCCCCACGCTTCAGCAATGGAGAGATCTGGTGGATGGGGTTATTCCCCTATACCGTGACACATACGCACACAGGGGCTGCCCAAAAAAACATGACCGCGTCTGGCTGCGGTGGCTGGAGGGTTCCTCGGCCGCCCTGCTGGCGTGCACGGAGTGAGTGGGGATCCTCGTGCCTGTCACCCCACTTTCCTGGGTTTTGCTGCTTCCACATGAGGGTGTGTCTTTTCCCTCTTTTTCTTCCATTATGATAGCTGTGAACGCTGTACCTTTCTGTGTTAGTAATGTGAGTGACAGCGCCATATTTACATTTCCAGTGCCATGTAATTGACTGAATGCACCACTGTTGTTTTTTTGTATTGTGTTGTTGATTTTCTCTGTTTTATACCAATAAAAAGATTTTCAAAAAAAAATAAAAAAATAACGCAGTGCAGAATCTCAAAAATCGGCCTGGTCATTAAGGGGGCAAATCCTTCTCGTCCAGAACTGGTTAAGGAGCAGTTATACTTGATGTAAAGCATTAACCTCTTCACGCCACGCCTCCCAGCTCTTTAAAGCCGAGTTCCACCCAAAAGTGGAACTTCCACTCTTTTGTTCCCCCCCCCCTCCGGTGCCACATTTGGCACCTTTCAGGGGGGAGGGGGGAATGGGTACCTGTTTTTGACAGGTACCCTTCCCCACTTCCGGGATACGGCACCACGGTGCCGTCCCTCGGAAGTTCGGCCCCCTCCTCCGCAGCGAGCCAATAGGAATGCGCAGCACGCTTCGCACATGTGCAGTAGGGACCCGCCCGTGAAGCTGCAAGGCTTCACTGCCGGGTTCCCTTACCTGGAATGGCGACGGCAGCCCCCGACATCCAATGGAAACATCGGCTGCGGTGTGGACATCGCTGGACTCCCGGACAGGTAAGTGTCCTAATATTAAAAGTCAGCAGCTACAGTATGTGTAGCTGCTGAATTTTAATATTTGGAGGGGGTAGAGGGGGAGGCGGAACTCCGCTTTAAGATGCCTGGAGGTGGGGCGTGGCTTAAGATCATGTAACCGCCATGACTGGCTGTCACGTGATCCAATCACATGCAGCGATCAGGAGCTTTTGGTTAGACATCGGTTACTGTGACGGGAGTGAGTAAGGCGGCGCACCCTCGGCACAGCGCTACTAATCGCAATTCACACAAATATGCGGCCTCTTGGTGCCCAGGAGCCAAGAGGCTGCATATTTTCATGTGGCCGGGCCAAGGGGTTAGTGATGTTTACTTTAACGTATGGTTGTCCAACCTTTTGGCTTCTCTGGGCCACATTGAGTGTAGAGAAATTTTCTCGGGCCGCATATAAAATATATACTATAGTTAAGGTATAGAAGTAATAAAATGCCGTTGCGCCCTTCCCGTGCCGCTGCGCCCCCCGCACTAATTTAGCACAACTAGAGGATGATCAAATGAAATGGAATCAGTATACAGAGGTTTACTTCTTCTGAGAGATAATAAAGGAACACTCTAACCACCATGACCACTTCAGTGATTTGAAGTGGTCATGGTGGTAGGAGTCAGAAGCACTGCACATGCTCGCCTCCCCCCCCCCCCCCCCGAGGCAGCCTCTGCCTACCGTTAGTTGGAAGCTGCTGTGGCTGTGCCCCTGACCCGACTTCCTTACTCCCCAGCAACAAAAAAATTGTCAGGGGCAGTGGGCCGCATTGCCTGCAGTTCCTGGCCACAGGTTGGACATGCCTGCTTTAACGTGTATGTAAAGGCAGCTTTTTAGTTTTGTCAAGAGTGGGGAAGCGTTAGAACCTCCGTTCGGTTTTTGGCTGTCTGTGTTCCTGCTACCGCTAGAGATTCACTTACATTTGTCACAGTGGCCTTTCCCACTGACACGGAGACTAATGGGAAATCCAAAACTTTAGAATTGTCGTCAGAACATGAAGTGAAGGAAAATCCTCCACTTGGCTCTACTTGGGACACCTCTTCCAAGACAACCTTCTAGAATGGGAATTCTGTCCTCATTTCCTGTTGCAACTCCTGGACAAGAAGTAACGGGAAATCATGCCAATGGAACACAGAAAAAAATAAAAGAAATAAAATCGAAAACTTAAAGAAGACAGTTTGGACTTTACGAGCAGGCAGCTATTGCACAATTTTGTAATGGCTTCTTTTGTACGTGTACATTTTTACCTTGTGCTTTTCGTACCATTTTGTGACCTTGGAGGCCATTGCCAAACCAGGTACTGAACTTAATGTAATTTTTCATTAGTAACCCAAAATTTAATTAAGCGCATAAACATGCTTGCCTTAAAAAAAAAAAAAAAAAAAATATGACTTTTTATGAATGCCTGTATTGCTCAGTCTTCATTTTTACTAGTTGTATAAAAAAAGGAGGTCAATCAGTCAAACACAAAGGAACAATGGGAGACACATCTGCATCGGGACTAAAAGCTTTTCAGGCTTTCAGGTCGACTACAAAGCAGTTCTGCAATATAAAAAAAAAAAAAAGAATAAAGAAAGAAATGTATTATTAGCTTACTCTGTTGATTTTTAGGTTATAAAGAGACAACATCGTTATTTTACAGATCATGTAATGAGATAATATTTACAGCAGTCTGACAAATAGTGACAGTCGATAAACGGGGAGAGCAGGCTCGTAATGGGAAGAAATTGTGCCCGAGGCTGGAATACATTGATCGATATTTCAGTGTGATGGCTCAATTTCACTTCTTTAAACCATAGAAGGCTACTTTGATAATCCAACATGATTCATTATAAAATACTGTTTACAACGACATAAAAGGGGACAAAGAGCTGCAACCGAACCAGTTGCCCACAGCATCATTTTCAACTTGCGGCTTTTGTAGACAGCTGAAGAATGAAATTAATTTGTCATGGAAAAAAAATCAAAAGCAATATACTGCATGTACTGTATGATACACAATAAGGTGCATGTAAATCCTATTAATCAACCCTTCTTATTTGCTGCATGTTGGTCTGTTTTATATTCAATTGGAAGCATTTTGTTAATATATATATATATATATATATATATATATATATATATATATATATATATATATATATATATATATATATATATTTTTTTTGTTTATTAAAGGAGTTGTAAAGGCAGAAGTTTTTTTTATCTTAATGCATTAAGATAAAAAGCCTTCTGTGTGCAGCAGCCCCCCTAATACTTACCCAAGCCCCCTCTCTATCCAGCAATGTCCACGAGTGTCTCGGCCATCCGAGATTCTCCCTCCTGATTGGCTGAGACACAGCAGCAGTGCCACTGGCGTCAATCAAAGTCAGCTAGCTAATCAGGGGAGAGAGGGGCGGGGCTATGTGTCTAAACTGAGCTGTGATTCGGCTTGGGTGCCCCCATAGCAAGCTGCTTGTTGTGGGGGCACTGAACAGGAGGGAGGGGCCAGGAGCACAGAAGAGGGACCCGAGAAGAGGAGGATCCGGGCTGCTCTGTGCAAAACCAACTGCACAGAGGAGGTAAGTATAACATGTTTGTTATTTTTATAGGAAAAAGAAAACAGGACTTTACAATCACTTTAAGTGCCAAAAAACCTTGTTGATCTTGTCAGAAATTCAGAGATGCCCCTTGTCGCACCACTTTCTGTGTTATTACAATTGGGATTACAAATAAAATAAACCCTTATGTTGTGGAGATCTGAGAGTTAGGCTTGGTTCACACTACGTCGCTCCGACTTAGGGGGCGACCTGTGGCGTGACTTGCATGGACTTCATAAAATGAATGTCTATGCAAGTCGCTCCAGGTCGCCCCGAAGTAGTACAGGACCCTTTTTCTAAGTCGGAGCAACTTGTGTCGCTCCTATTAGAACGGCTCCTGTACTACACTATGGGACGCGACGGTGCGTGACTTGTCAGGCTGACCAAGTCGCCTGACAAGTCGTACTAGTGTGAATGGAGACGTAAAGTGATTGTAAAGTCTTGTGTTTCTTTTTTTTTTTTTTTTAAATAACAAACATGTTATACTTACCTCCTCAGTGAAGTTGGTTTTGCACGGAGCATCCCGGGTCCTCCTCTTCTTTGGTCCCCTCATTCCTGCTCCTGGCCCCTCCCTCCTGTTGATTTCCCCCACAGCAAGCAGCTTGCTATGGGGGCACCCGAGCCGAGCTGCAGCTCCGTGTGTCCATTGAGATAAGCAACTGGCATTAGGCCCTACCCCCTCTCTTTCCTGATTGACTAACTGACTTTGATTGACAGCAGCAGGAGCCAATGGCGCCACTTCTGTGTCTCAGCCAATCAGGAGGGAGAGTCTTGGACGTCCAAGGATATTGTGGACATCGCTGGATAGAGATGCACAGAATGCATTTAGATAAAAAAAAAAAAAACTTCTGCCTTTACAACTCCTTTAAGGCCCGTAAAACATGATAAGAAAATTGGAAGTCAAATTTCGTCCGACTAACAATCTGCAGATTTTCGGATTGTTAGTATGGTGCTTTTGACAGCCGATTACGAATTTTTTGGACGACAAAAATTAAATGTGCAGTCTATAACATTTTTATCGTACGTCAACACAACGTCCGATTTTTGTTTAATTAGTAAATTTTTTTGTCCGAAAAAAATCATAAGTGCAAGACTACGCATGCTCGGAAACAAAATAATACATACAAAACAATTTAACACATGAAACACACATATATATATATATATATATATATATATATATATATTTTTTTTTTTTTTAATGACATACATATTAATTCAGGCTTCTCTTGACCACCATGCCATGACAGCAGTTTCTAGCTTAGGAGGTATTTACTGGCTCCTGTCTAACAAACCTATATTTACTAAACTCATTTTAACTAAAAGTAGGACTCATAGTGAGGCCGAATCTCCCAGGCAGAGACATAGATGGCAGGATTTTATTTATTTCAGGTACCTTTATATTGTAGCACCAACAATTTACTCAGTGCTTCACATATATATTCATACAGTATACGTACATTCACATCCATCCCTGCCCTCAAGGAGCTTACAATCTAAGATCCCTAACTCACATTCATACATACATATATGTATGGGCCAATTTAGACATGAGCCAACTAACCCACCAGCATGTCTTTGGAGTGTGGGAGGAAACCCACGTAGGCACAGGGAGAACATCCAAACTCCAGGCAGGTAGTGCTGTGGTTGGGATAGGAACCAACGATCCTAGTGCAGCCAGGCTAACCCCAGCAGACATGCTAACCCTTCCATATTCTATTCAGAACAAAAAAAAATGTTTTCGCTTTACCTACAATTTATGAAGGCATATGAAAAACGAAGCGTTTGTTACCCCAACACTTCATATTCCTGATATGTGACTGCTGTACCATGTACTTGTATGAGAAAGTATCCTGTTCTCTTTGTATTGTTTCCTGTATGTGGAATCCCTGCTGTTCCTGACAGTGCCCTTGCTTTTCTATTAAAAACTGACCACACTAAGCAGGACAGCACATCATGGTCAGTTCTCTGGCTATTCTGGGAACTCAGTGTACTCTCCTCCAATGATCAGACTTGTCCTGACATGCCCCCACTGCATAGCCATTCACTGGGAAGCTCAGTGTACTGCTGCTTCTCCCACCAGCTCTTATGCAGCTGAGAACAGAGGAAATGTGGTCATTAAGTGTCCGTTCACACTAGGTCGGATCCGACTTCGGGGCGACCTGTGAAGTCGCGTGCAGCGCGACTTCGGCGCGACTTGCACGGACTTCATAAAATGAATGTTTATGCAAGTCGCTCCAGGTCGCCCCGAAGTAGTACAGGACCCTTTTTCTAAGTCGGAGCGTCTTTGTGTCGCTCCTATTAGAACGGCTCCTGTACTACACTATGAGACGCGACGGTGCGTGACTTGCCAGGCTGACCAAGTCGCCTGACAAGTCGTACTAGTGTGAATGGAGACTTATAAAAAAAGGGAAAAAAGGTATTTATAATATTTTTTATATTCTTACAAAAATGTTTCTTTTCTTTTCTGATTGGGTTGTTTTACGGTTAATCATTTACAATCATTTTAAGGCTAGCCATACATCATACAATTTTCTTGTACAATTTTCCTTGGTGTTGAGTTGTTCACTTTAAGGTCAACAAAGAGGACAAGTGGGGCACTCTTTACGTCTTGAGGAAAACAGATTTTGTCTCCAAATACGGAAAGGTTTCTTCACCATAAGAGCTGTGAAAATGTGGAATAGACTCCCTCCAGAGGTGGTTCTGGCCAGCTCACTAAATTGCTTTAACCACTTCTGAACCAGAGGAATTTGCCCCCTTAATGAAAAAGGACTACAGTAGGAGGGGCTGAGATTTCCCTCAGCCGGGCGGTCACATGACCACACATCGGCAATGTTAACCACTTCTGGGCCGGAAGGATTTGCCCCCTTAATGACCAGGCCATTTTTTGTGATTTGGCACTGCGTTACTTTAACAGATAATTGTGCAGTCGTGCGACGCTGTACCCAAATAAAATTGATGTCCTTTTTTCCCACAAATAGAGTTTTCTTTTGGTTGTATTTGATCACCTCTGCAATTTTTATTTTTTGCACTATAAACAAAAAAGGAGCGACAATTCTGAAAAAAAGCAATATTTTTCACATTCTGCTATATAATGGTGCTTTTCCACTGCATGGAACCGAACGGTTCGGCTCCCTTTTGTGCTTTTCCACTGCTGGTACCGCATGGTACGGTGTAGGAACGGTTCGGTTCGGTACGGTACGGCGGCGCTTTTCCACTGCATGGAACCGAACGGTATGGCTCTCAAAAACAGTATCACCTCGATTGTGGTTCCAAGAGGTACCGTACCCGGTACCATATCCCACAATCCTTTGCATGCAGTCTCTACTAGCCACTGATTGGTCAGAGAATCCCACCCACCCCGTTGTTATCCCACCCACTTAACTTTAGTACTACTTTAGTGGAAAAGCAAACCGTACCGTACCGAACCGATCCAACACCGTACCATACGGTACCAGCAGTGGAAAAACAAACCGGGCCAAGCAGGGCCGAGTAGAGCTGAGCCGGTACTTGGCAGTGGAAAAGTGCCATAATATTCCCAAATATAAAAAAAAAAAATTAAAAATCAAATTTTTCCATCATTTTAGGCCAATTTGTTTTCTGCTAAATATTGTTGGTAAAAAAAAAAAACAAGCGTATTTTGATTGGTTTGCGGAAAAGTTATCGCGTATACAAACTAGGGGAAAGATTTGTCATTTGTATTGTTTTTTTTTTTTACTAGTAATGGCGGCGATCTGCGATTCTTTGCGGGACTGCAACATTGTGGCGGACAGATCGAGCCCCTGACTGAAATTTTTGACACTTTTGGGGGGACCAGTGACATTACTACAGTAATCAGTGCTAAAAAATATGCACTGTTACTGTAATAATGACACTGGCAGGGAAGGGGTTAACACTGTGGGTGATCAAGAGGTTAAATGTAAGCCTAGGGGAGTGTTTCTAACTGTGGGGGGCGGGGCTTTTGAAATGATCATAGAGGCCTGTGATCCTATATAGAAGAATCACAGGCACTCTGTGATCATTCCAGGGAGAACGATCAGCTGTGATTACAACAGCTGACCATTCTTCTCTCTAAGCGGGGAGCAATCAGAGCCGCCTGCCCCATGCATCGGAGTCCCCTCTGCCGAGTACGGGCGGAAGCGCGCCGGCGGCGGAAGCGCTTGCCCCCTAGCAGCAGGCGAGCGACTGACGTAGAGCTATGCCGGATCGCGCAGGAGGGGCTGCCTGCCACAGTAAAACTGCGGTGGGCGGTTCTTAAGTGGTTAAAAAAGACCTGGATTCTTTCCGGGGTGTACATAATATAAATGGGCACTAATATTTATAGGTAAAGTTGATCCAGGGAATATCCGATTGCCTCTCGAGGGATCAGGAAGGAATTTATTTTCCCCTGCTGTAGTACATTGGATCATGCTTTGCTGGGGTTTTTTTCGCCTTCCTCTGGATCAACTGCGGGTATAGGATTGTGTATATGGGATTGTATGGTTGGGTTTTTTTTACTGTTTTTTTTTTTTTTACTGTTTTTTTATTGGTTGAGCGGGATGGACTTGTGTCTTTCTTCAACATGACTAACTAACTAAGTAACTAAGATTTACATAAACCATATAATATGAGGTCAGACCTAAACACTCAATTTGTATGCAATCAGGTACTACTTATTAGAAAGTAAATCTAAAAGGAAATTGATTCCACAAGCCCATCCCCCTCACAGTTAGAAAACCCCCTTTAGGCTCACACTTAAACCTTTGCTTGCCCCTTGGTTAACCCCTTCCCTGCCAGTGTCATTACAGTAATAGTGCATATTTTTAGCACTGATTACTATGGTAATGTCACTGGTCTCCCCAGAAATGTAAAAAATGTGAGCTAGGGGTCCGATCTGTCCGCCGCAATGTCGCAGTCGCCACTATTACTTGTAAAAATAAATAAATAAAAATTATATAAATCTTTCCTCTAGTTTGTAGACGTGATAACTTTTGCGCAAACCAAATCAAAATACCCTTATTGGGATTTTTTTTCGTTTTACCAAAAATATGTAGTAGAATACAAATTGGCCTAAAATTATGAAAAAATAGGATTTAATTTTTTTTTTATTGGGAATGTTACATAGCAGAAAGTAAAAAATATAGTTTTTTTTTTCTTTTTCAGAATTTATGCTCTTTTTTTTTTTTTTTTGCTTATAGTGCAAAAAAAAAAAAAAAAATATTGCACGGGTGATCAAATACCACCAAAGAAAGTCCTATTTGTGGGGGAAAAAAAGGAAATACATTTTGTTTTGGTACAGCGTCACACGATCGCGCAATTGCAATCACACAGGGCCCTAAGAATACCCATAATATGACCTAACATAGAACTCTAAATCCCCCTCCCCCCCCAAAACCCCAGCTTGGCAGTGGGGCATAAAGTCAGGAATCATTCAGAGGTTAAAGGCAGGACAACTAACTGGTTTGCTTTTTCTATTATGAAGGGTCAATAAAAGTAGAACTAAGAGGCATAAAAAGCCACCAATATAACTGGAGAACTTCTAGGTGCCTAAGAACTCCAATTATGCCAGCCTAGCCATTACAGGTGGTCCCCGGGTTATAAACAAGATAGGGAGTGTAGGTTTGTTCTTAAGTCGAATCTGTTTTGCTGTCTGTGCCCCTGTTCAGAAGATTTCACCTCACTTTCTGTCCCTATGAAAACTGGATTTTAAAAATGTTGGGTTGTTGTAGAAACAAGGATTGGTGATTAAGCTTTAGTGGGGACACCTTTTTCCCATAAGAACTCTTCCAGGAGTGAATTTCTCTTCCTAGGGGGAGATTTCTCCTCACTTCCTGTTGTCTCCCTCTGTTTGTAGGTTGGAGTCGTTTGTAAGTCGGATGTTTGTAACCCGGGGATCGCCTGTAGTAAGCATTGAGGTGATCCCACAAGAAATCGCTACCAAAGGAAGGCCTACTGTAGCCCCCAGTGGAGAGCCACGTCAGCAGGGTGGATAAAAATAGATTTTTATAATTTTATCAAATTTATTTTAATAAAATGCTTTTGGAGTAAAAATCTATCTAACGATAGCTTTCTATTTAAGATGCAATAATAATTTAGTTTATTCAGCATGAAATGGAGCTTGGTTATGTAGCATGAGGCTGTATATTCTGCAATATTTACATTTTTGGTAAATTTATTTAATGAATCCAAACTGAGATAACATGCACTGCATTGATGCATTCACACAATTTTACAGTAATTATGAGATAAAACAAAGTTCAGGAATATTCCTTTATGATTGTTTTGCTAATCTATGTACACTACAAACTGTATGATTGAATGGGTTCTAATATCACTGTTTTACTAGCCTGACAGCTTATTATTCTAAATAGGAAACCTTAATTTTGTTTGCAAATATTAATGATTAAAACTACCAGCAAGAATGAGTCCTTACATTTAAAGAGCACCTGTCATTTCAGATCCATCATGGCAGCGCCTGTTAGCGGGCATCCACTCACCTGCTGCCGCCACGTCCCTCACTTTGTTGTGTCACTGCCGCATCACCAGCCGTCCCATTAAAGTGAATGGGACTGCCGGGGAGTCAACAGCGGGTCAGAGGAGGAGCCGTGCGGGAAAGAGACGACAGTTGTTCTGTAAAAAGTGTGATTTAAATTGAGTTGATTTGACGTCTGCTCACATTGCTGCTACTGCGGCAATGTGGCTCGTTATCGTCCAGCGACGCTGGACTCCTCCACTTGTGAGAGGAGTCCAGCGACTACATGGAGAGGAACATACATTGCCCGTTATGATCTACATTAATGTAAGTGTTTATGACCGTGCGTGGAAAAATAAATATCTTTTATGCGGTATGCACTATGAGGATTGTCTCACTTTGTGTTTCATGAGCCCATATGCGGTTGAATTGTGATTCCTGTGCCGTCTGAGAGGAGGACCATTCCTGTACTGTAACCATTTGGCTGCATTACACCTTTGTAATGAGGGTCATCTATCTCTGGTAAGAGACAGTGGAATTGGTGTGTTTGGTGGTGGTTCTCCGGGCCTGAGGCTCTCTACACCCAAGTGGACACTCAAGGACTGTTTTATCCAGCTGAGCCTTTGGGACTTTTATTTCTATGATTAGCGCCACATTATTACTAAAATTTTTTGGATCTGTCTTTTAATTCCAGATTTGTGTGGCTGCTTTTTAATTATCTATTTATTGATTTTATGTGTTTTAGCGCAGCAATATTGTTCTATACTAAATATGAAAGATGTCACGTAAGACCGTAAAGCATTGCAAGCACGCAATGCTCCCATGTAACAAATTGCTGGAATTAGAAAAAAGCCCTACCTAAATGCCCCTTCACCGCAGCCATGTGGCATTTGGGTCCTGAGTCTTCTCTTTTCTTACAAGTGCAGGAGATGGGGTCCTCTTCTGGTGCCCCTGTCACCACCTATGTGACATGGACACTCCATAATGGCTGTCCTCTCAGCAGAGATGTATAGTAACTAAGTAGAAATACTTCACTACTGTACTTAAGTACCGAAAGGCGGTATCTGTACTTTCCTAGAGTAGAATTTTTTTCTACTACTTGCACTTTTACTTCACTACATTTTTTCAATGATTTCAATACTTCTACTCCAATATTTTTTTTTTTTGTGCTGCATAGTTACTTGTTACAATTATAAAAATTACCACTGCCAGAACAGTAGATGGCAGGTTTCATGAAGCTCAAAGCGTGTGTATTATCAGCGCATACGAAAATAAATGCTATATAAATAAAAGCTGCATTTGAAATAATAAAAAACAATATGATGTTCAAACTTTTGACTTCTTTCTTGAATAACTACATAACACAGTACTTGTACTTTTACTTTCAGTACTTGAGTAGCAATTTTTTTTTTTCAAAACTACTGGTACTTTTACTTTCAGTACTTGAGTAGCAAAATTTTTAAAAAAAACTACTTGCAATACTTAAGTACAAAAAATGTTGAATACTTTAGTACTTCTACTCAAGTCACTTTTTGATCGAGCACTTCCACTTCTACTCAAGTCACTTTTTGATCGAGCACTTCCACTTCTACTCAAGTCACTTTTTGATCGAGCACTTCCACTTCTACTCAAATCACTTTTTGATCGAGCACTTGTACTTTTACTCAAGTATGGGTTTCGAGTACTTTATACAACTCTGCCTCTCAGGATCAAGAAGAGAGTCTGGACCGGCCAACAGGGTTACAACTGCAGCACCAAATAACCGGTTACCTCACACCAGAAGGCAAACTTACTTTGGTACAAAACACTCCACAAGGTATTTAAAAAAAGATATATTTGTGCTTTTTGAACATGCATAATATCCCACCAAACACATACACGCAGAATACCCCTTACAAAAAAAAGTTCCAGTTTTGTTCCTCCCAAGTTTCCCTCATTACTAGTGCACAATTGAGGGTTTAAAACTCGTTGGTGAATCACCAGCTATTTGGTGTAATTAACACAAAGGTCTTCAGAACCCAGTGACTGTAAATAATTGCTCCTCGCTTTTCTTTACTGAGTAATTTGAGGCCCAACCTAAGGATTTTAAGCTGACTGGACAAACATAAAGGACGTCAGGAATGGTGACCGCTGACAGACTATTCGAGGCACACGGAAAGGCTTCAGGCTTGATTGCCTCTCACCCTCTCATTGGTAAGATCAGCTATCAGCGAGACACAGTGTAAGTCAGCATAATTCATTGAGCCTGCTATGACCTTAAAATCATTGCTCCTGGGGCTTGTTCATCCACCAATTAGTTTATATACTCTCTGCAAATCTATTGCTCAGTAAATGTACTGGGCTCTCATTCCACGGTGTTGATGAAGTGTGTGTGATGGCTTACTCTTCACAACTTGACCCTTCAAGCTGATGCATCTGGAACCTAAGTATTTCTGCTGTTTGAGCATATCCTTTTATTAGGTTTATAAATGTTGCTGCTTTATTAGCAGATATTTTGATAGCAACATCGTTTGTTGCTTTGAGCTATATAGTTTTGCAGTTTGGTTAAATCCATTTGGGAACTTTACAGAAAACTCAACATCTATGGAACAATTAGGACGTATATAAATACTGTATACAGTAGAAGACTGACTTTTATTTTAGCTTTATTGCTAGCTTCGTTTAAAAATCAACACAATGGACAGAACTTGCTCTTGATGCAATGTGTCCCTTGTGCTGCTGTCACCTCCTCCGATTTCCCGCCAGACCCGCCCCCCACCACCACCATCGTAGATGCAATCTTACGATGTAGTGGAGGGTAAAGAAATTCTTCATTTTCTAGAAAACACTACAGCTGTAGCTTCTGACTTTTAACATAAAGACACTTACCTGTCTAGGGATCCAGCGCCGTCCTCACCCAAGCCGGTTCTTCACTGGTCTTTGGGTCCCTGGCACCGGCTTATTTACCGTGGGAAGCCGGCTGTGACTCTGTGCTGCTTCACAGCTGGCTTCCCACTGCGTGTATGCTTTATAAATGGTCTTGCAGCCTCTTGGGACCTGTGACGTGTCCCAAGAGGTTGCAGCCAGGAAGAGGGAGGGCCAGCCGATTCCAGCGTAAGTAGGAGAGAGCGCCTGCCAAAAGTAGGTACCAGATGCCCCGTCCAATATTGTTAGAGGAGAGGGGGGAGGATTCTTAAAAGAATTTTCCATTTAGGGTGACGTTCTGCTTCAATGGAGCCAATGCAGCGGTCACAGGCCCGTGACATCAGAAGGGGGCTGGGCCACCATGTGACATAACAAGTAGGCCCCGCCCCTTGCCTATTTAGGAAATGTCAAAGCGCGGAGCAGACATGCGGCAGGAGGCCTCCCAGGACCGATACCCATTCAAATAGGGGGGCGGGATCTTAGGGCCCCCTTGTTAAAAGGGGTTCCAGATTCCGATAAGCCCCCTTGCCAGCAGACCCTGACAACCACAGCCCATGGTTGTCGGGAAGAGGCCCTTGTCCCCAACAACATGGGGACGAGGTGCTTTGGGGTGGGGGGGGCTGCCCCAAAGCACTTACGCCCTATGTTGGGGGCATGTGGCCTGGTATGGTAAAGGAAAGGGGGGGCGCTCGCCCCTCCCCCTTTCCTGACCTGCTAGGCTGCATGGCCTGATAAGGGTCTGCTATGAATTTTGGAGGGGGACCCCACGTCGTTTGTTTTTTTTTAATTTTGGCATGGGGTTCCCCTCCAAATCCATACGAGATGGACTGGAGAGGGGGCCCCAGATCATTTTATGCTTTATTTTTTTACTGACACTTTTTTTTTTTTTTTTTAAATATTTACGTCAGCGGGGAAACCCATTTACAGCTGATGACTCATCAGTTGTTAGGAATGCAGAGACAGGCTTCTGGGCCTCCTTAAAAACCAGCTTACACTGCGCCCTGATTAAGCAAAGATTTTCAGATTGCACTGTGCAGTGCTCAGTGTATTGCAGGGTCGGGGCTAACACCCTGCAAATTCGGGTGTTCAGTGAACGGCCGAACAGGCAAATGTTCGGTCAGAAATAATACTCGGGCCAAACCGTTAGCCCATCCCATCACCGGTTGGCCGGTAGCCGGTTGCGGACCAAAACAAACGTCACTTCCGGTCAGGAACTTCCTGTGTGTGGAACGCACGCCGAGAGCGGCGCCACACGAGTTCCCTGTATATGCCTGAGTTCTATTTATGCTTGTGAGTACCCATCTGAACATTTTTTAGGAATAAAAATTGTTCATACTTACTTCACCATGTATGGCCATTCTTTTGTTTAACGGTGGAAGCGGAAGCTGACCCAAAAAGTTCCAAGGCTACATAGGAGAAGTTCTGGTCCTGTAAAGATCCCGGGCAATGTGCAATAATTTTGAAGGTCTATTATTATCTGCAATCTGGTGAGTGGGGAACCTTGAGGGGCACCATATCACTCTGCAAGCACCTTAATTATTTGGCACCTTGGCACCTTAATTGGATCACTTTAAGGACTCTTTTCAAGCACTGAATATTTATTTGGACTATTTCTAACCACCTATTTTGTTTATTGTGCACTAATATATTTATCTATATATTTATTTGTTATTGCTTAGAGATTTTTTTAGCACATAGCACTTTTATGTATATTTGATCATACAGTGTGCACTTTATAAAATATTGAATATTGTATTTATATCACAGCACTTTACACTTTATTTGAGCTAGCGCTGCATAAATTCGTTTTTCACCATCCCATCACCAGTCTGGGAAATTACAGCGTCAAGGGTGGGGGAAATCGGCAGAGAATTCTACTAAAGTTGGAGGCAGCAGTACAAGGGACACATGGCATCGATCGTAAGTAGTGATGAGCTCAGGCATGCGGAGGCATTCCCCACCCCTCAGCTGCACATACGCAAGAGGCTTGTATATGTGTGGCTGCAGGATGTGGAATACCTCTGCTGCTTATGGTTAGACCTGAGTCTGAACACATCTGAGCTTATCAATAATCGTAAGTAATACCCCTTGGGCTGATTTGTTATTTTTAGCAAATTTTATCTATAGCAAAAACCATTTTTTGGGGGTTAGAGTAGGGAAGGATTACAACCCCTGTCAAGTTTGTATTGCTGTCTGTGACCCTGGTGGGTAGGGTTCCCCCCTCTATTTCTGCTAGTGACTGCTGCTACCCAAACAGAAAACACTGAGAAATCCAAACTTTTACAATATTCACTAGAACAATGGGTGAGGGGAAATCTTTCAATAGGGTCACTTGTTGATGTAACAACAGTCTAAGAAGATAATACCCCCTAATTTTGGAGAGATTATCTCCATTCCTTTTGTGTCTTTAGGATGGGAAGTGCGGAGAAATCTCGCCCTGCTGACACAGACACAGAAATTGAAAGGAGTTTTACCCCTTTCTTCCTGGCAGACCCCTGTGGCGTGTCTGTGCACGGGTGACATCTTGCAAATACCTTCTGGGATGCTACATCACAAATACCAAGAGCCACATAGTTTTCGAGATGTTGGACATGTGGAGACATGCTGTGGGGGTGTCTGCTAGAGAACTGAAAGGGACCCAAGCCATGTATGCTCATATGGGCAGGCTATGATGTCATCCTAGCCTAGGCCAGGATTTAGGAAGTAAAGGCAAAAAAAAAAAAAAAAAGAAATGTGCAAGAGTGAGGGACAATGAGACAGCAGGGAGAACCTTACAAATATAAGTGAAGGTCAGCCTTTAAGTGGTTTTATCTTCAAAGCATGTTAAACCGCATAGTGCTTGTGCGGTGACATTTGTCCCATTCTATGTTAGAATATACCTAGGTAAGGGGTGTCAAACTCAATTTCATCAAAGGACCGCATAAGCAGTATGATTGCCCTCAAAGGGCCAGTTGAATCCGGAGTGCGCTACATACAGAGTGCATAGTTCAGGAGTGCATTATGTACAGAGTGCAGGGTTTAGGGGTGCGCTACGCACATCATGCAGCCCAACCCCTCAAAGCTTTCTTGCATTTCTCTCTCCTACCTGGTCTGGCTCTAGTACCTACCTGTGTAGGTGCCTCTGCCTTGCAAAGAGGTTGCTCTTTTACTCAGATTCTCGAGATCTGTCCCTGCCATGAGTGTGTGCAGGGATCTGTTACTTCCGGGAGCCGCTGTGCTTGAAAGTGACAGCAGGGAGCGGAGGACCAGAGCTGGAGGTGGTGGAATGGAGTTCCACCATGTTCTGGCCATTTTTTGCGCTACGGCACTGCGTTACTTTAACCACTTGCCGACTTTCTCATACTGGTCACTGGAAGTTCAACATGGCACCTCATGGCAAAGAACTCTCTGAGGATCTGAAAAAAAGAATTGTTGCTCTACATAAAGATGGCCTAGGCTATAAGAAGATTGCCAAGACCCTGAAACTGAGCTGCAGCATGGTGGCGAAGACCATATAGCGGTTTAACAGGCCAAGTTCCACTCAGAAAAGGCCTCACTATGGTCGACCAAAGAAGTTGAGTGCACGTGCTCAGCGTCATATCCAGGGTTTATCTTTGGGAAATAGCTGTATGAGTTCTGCCAGCATTGCTGCAGAGGTTGAAGGGGTGGGGGGTCAGCCTGTCAGTGCTCAGACCATACTCCGCACACTGCATCAAATTGGTCTGCATGGCTGTCGTCCCAGAAGGAAGCCTCTTCTAAAGATGATGCACAAAAAAAGCCCGCAAACAGTTTGCTGAAGACAAGCAGACTAAGGACATGGATTACTGGAACCATGTCCTGCGGTCTGATGAGACCAAGATAAACTTATTTGGTTCAGATGGTGTCAAGCCTGTGTGGCGGCAACCAGATGAGCAGTATAAAGACAAGTGTGTCTTGCCTACAGTCAAGCATGGTGTTGAGAGTGTCATGGTCTGGGGCTGCATGAGTGGTGCCGGCACTGGGGAGCTACAATTCATTGAGGGAACTATGAATGCCAACATGTACTATGACATACTGAAGCAGAGCATGATCCCCTCCCTTCAGAGACTGGGCCGCAGGGAAGTATTCCAACATAATGACCCCAAACACACCTCCAAGACGACCACTGCCTTGTTAAAGAAGCGGAGGGTAAAGGTGATGGACCGGCCAAGCATGTCTCTAAACCTAAACCCTATTGAGCATCTGTGAGGCATCCTCAAACAGAAGGTGGAGGAGCGCAAGGTCTCCCAACATCCACCAGCTCCGTGATGTCATCATGGAGGAGTGGAAGAGGACTCCAGTGAAAACCTGAGAAGTTCTGGTGAACTCCATGCCCAAGAGGGTTAAGGCAGTGCTGGAAAATAATGGTGGCCCCACAAAATATTGACACCTTGGGCCCAATGTGGACATTTTCACTTAGGATATTATTCACTTTTGTTGCCAGCGGTTTAGACATTAATGGCTGTGTGTTGAGTTATTTTGAGGGGACAACAAATTTACACTGTTATACAAGCTGTACACTCACTACTTTACATTGTAGCGAAGTGTCATTTCTTCAGTGTTGTCACATGAAAAGATATATTAAAATGTTTACAAAAATGTGAGGGGTGTACTCATTTTTGTGATATACTGTATAGTAAATGCAGGATCCTGGGTTTAGTAACACTTTAACTTTGCCAGGGGTACTTATAATGAACAGCTTTCATTTATTCATGTAATAAAATGTAAAAAAAGAAAAAAATATATTTGCAGTAACTAATTATAAATTGTAAGTTGGAGTTTGGCTTCCATTTGTTAGTGTATTTAAATCTGCTAATACATTTAAAACTCCTCTCCACCCAGACTAAAAATGCTGCTGTCTGCTGTGCCTCCTGTTCTCATTCATCCAGAGATGTGTCTTAAGGCCCGTACACACGTACCGATCGTCGGCATACAAACGTCGGCGGACGAAAGATCTGCCGATTTTACGCGTGTTAGTATGGTGCCTCCGACAGATGTCTGCGCACAATCCGCGGACAAAAGTCTTTCTTGCAAACATGAAAATTTTTGTCTGCGGACACCAGAACGGACGATTGTTCGCCTGTCAGTACAGAATTCGGCCGACAGACCGCAGATTTGCAAGACTGGGCATGCTCAGAAAATTAAAAACACAGGGAAAGTTAACCATTACATGACATCACTTCTGCAGTCAGCTGAAGTCTGCAGACAAAATTCTTGTGCTGTCCTTGTGCTGTCTTTGCACTTTTCAACAGACACCGACATCCCGGGGAGAAAAGACGAACATTTGTATGCCGACCATCGGTACGTGTGTACGGGGCTTTAGTAACGCAGGAGGTGTGTTACTGGCCAGATCACCAGGTGAAAACAACGCCAAAGAAAACTCATGTAGCCACCACACCGAATGATTGGTAGGCTGCAATATGATATATTTTTGGGTTTAATACTGCTTTAACCACTTGCCGACCAGTCACTGGGACTGTACTGCGGCAAAGTAGCTAGATTCCGTCCAGCGACGTAGACCTACGTCGCTGGACTCCTCCCCCTGTAGGCGGCGCTCGCGCGCCACCGGAGGCGCTCTCCCGCTGTTTTCAGTCACAGATGGAGTCTGGCCGGGGGAGGAGCGGCATCGATCGCCGCTGCTCTTCCCCGATCGTCGGGGAATCGAGTTTGGAGATCCGCCCGCTTGTGTAAACAGAGCGGGCAGATCTAAGTGACAAGGGGTGACAGATTGCAGGGTTCAGCATAGCTGAACATGCGATCTGTCCCTGTGTCACTCAGTTACCTCCCCCCACACACGTTAGTAAGCACCAGGCATACATTAACCCCTCCCTCGCCAATAAAATTAACCCCTTCCCTGCCAGTGTCATTTTTACAGTAACAGCGCATATGTATAGCACTGATTACTGTAGAAATGTCACTGGTACCCCCAAAAGTGTCAAAAATGTCAGGCAAGGGTCCGATCTGTCCGCCGCAATGTCGCAGTCCCGCAAAAAAAATCGCAGATCGCCGCCATTACTCGTTAAAAAAAAAAACACCAAAAATGACAGAAATCTTTCCCTTAGTTAGTAAACGCAATAACTTTTGCGCAAACCAATCAAAATACGCTTATTGTGATTTTTTTCTACCAAACATAGGTAGCAGAAAACAAATTTTGATTTTTACATTTTTTTGGGGGGGAATTTCATATAAAAAAAAATGTTAAAAATAGTTATTTTTTCAAAATAAACGCTCTTTTTTTTGTTTATAGCGCAAAAAGTAAAAATCGCACAGGTGATCAAATACCACCAAAAGAAAGCTCTGTTTGTGAGAAAAAAAGGACGTAAATTTAGTTTGGGTACAGCATCGCACGACCGCGCAATTGTCAGTTAAAGTCGCACAGTGCCGAATCGCAAAAAGTGGCCTGGACGTAAGACGGCAAAATCCTCCGGTGGTAAAGTGGTTAAGCTCAATAGGAGCCGTGGCCACAGGCAGGGGCTATCGGTAAGCTAGCCAGGTGGAATAAAATATTCGAAATATTCATGGTTAGACATCAGTTGGTGGCCCTGTCTCGAGGTTTGCTGAGCGATATCCCAGAGCTATCTTTGGCAATTTTCAATAGAAAACCAGCTACCATCCATTTCTCCCTAAAGGACGAGCATTGGACAACAGCTGTCAGATGTGTGTGAGCACCTGCAAGAGTTGCCAACCGGTTTTAAAAAATCCTAAGTGACACTTGCTGTTTTTATTTTGACATTTTTGCAATGGATATTACCAAATGCAAAATTGCTAAATAAACACAATCTGCTGGAAAACTGCCTAAACTCACTAATTAGTCTTTACCCGCCAACAAAAAAATAAAAGCTGCATAGTGGAAGCAAATGAAAGATTTCATACAACACCCTCCATTCCTCTTCCATCTGAATGTGAAATTCTTGCTAGCTATTTTCTTACTACTGTTAAAAATCCCATAAAAAAAAAAAAAATCAGACCACACTAAAAATAGCATAAACCCCCACTAATCACAGCGTGCATGGCACTATTAAGTAGTTGGCAAAGCCGAGTTGACCACAGTAATTTGTGATATCATATTCTAATCTCTTGGGAAGGCCGTTGGGGGAAAAAAAAACCTTACTTGTCGCGGTGTGATCTGAAATGACTGTGACAAATTCTAATCCGTACACAGCATCTGGATCCGAGTCGCTCTACACAGTCATGGGCCATTATATCAAACCACTTCTGAGTTTTACATGCGGCAGTCTTTGCCTCTATGAGACTCCAACAAAGAAAAACAGAATAGAGAACTCAATGTGGCGTTTGTCCTAAGAACTGTCTGCCACATCCCTATCAATGTGAAACACGGAAAAGAAGACCCCCCAATGGGACTTTAAAAGGCAGAATGAGGAAGTAGAAGTGTTTAAAATGTATTCTTAGACCTAAGTACCGTGCTTCTAGTTTTTCCCTTGAAGAAGGAATTTAAAGTTCCAAAACATGTTGGAATAATCACGTCAGTGGGAACCTAGTTTGGGGGCTGGGGGGCGCGCAGAGTGACGATCGGTTCTGCGGTGTGTCACTCTGACACACCGCATCTCCGATCTCGGTAAAGAGCCTACTGACGTACACTCTTTACCATGTGACCAGCTGTGTCCAATTACAGCTACATAGTACATAGGAAGAGCCGTTGATCTGCTTTCCTCAGTTCGTGCCTGACAGGCACAAGTAGAGGAGAGCCGATCTGCGGCTCTCCTGAGAGGGGGGGGGGGTCTGCACTGGTAAGCAGAGCATTACCAGTGCAGACCCTTGGGGGGTGGTGCCACTAGAACCACCAGGGATGCCCACTCATGACCCCAGGGATGCCCACCATGGCCCACCATGGCAATCAGGGCTCAGGGAGCACGCCAGTGCCCTCTCCATCAGTGCTGCCCGCCAGTGCCCTCCCCATTAGTGCTGCCCACCAGTGCCTATCATTGCCATCTATCAGTGCCCCCCACCAGTGCCCATTACCCACAAGTGCCACCTATCAGTGCCCATTAGTGACGATCAATGCCGCCCATCAATGCCGATCAGTGCCACCTATCAGTGCCCATCAGTGCCACCTATCAGTGGCCATCAGGGCTGCCTATCAGGGCCCAGCAGTGTCGCCTATCATTGCATACCAATGCTGCATATCAGTGCTACCTAACAGTGCCACATATCAGTGCCACTCAGTGCTGCCTATCAGTGCCACCCCATCAGTGCCACCCCATCAGTGCCTCCCCATCAGTGCCTCCCCATCAGTGCCTCCCCATCAGTGCCTTAGGCAGTGGCTGAGCGACAGACAACAGAGGGTTGTAGTCAATGGAGAACATTCAGAACAAGGTCATGTTACCAGTGGGGTACCTCAGGGATCTGTACTGGGACCAATTTTGTTTAATATCTTCATAAGTGATATTGCAAAAGGCCTCAATGGTAAGGTTTGTCTTTTTGCTGATGACACAAAGATATGTAACAGGGTTGATGTTCCTGGAGGGAAATGCCAAATGGAAAAGGATTTAGGAAAACTAGAAGAATGGTCAGAACTCTGGCAACTGAAATTTAATGTGGATAAGTGCAAGATAATGCACCTGGGGCGTAAAAACCCAAGGGCAGAATATAGAATATTTGACACAGTCCTGACCTCAGTATCTGAGGAAAGGGATTTAGGAGTAATTATTTCAGAAGACTTAAAGGTGGGAGGACAATGTAATAGAGCAGCACGAAATGCCAGCAGAATGCTTGGATGTATAGGGAGAGGTATAAGCAGTAGAAAGAGAGAAGTGCTTATGCCGCTGTACAGAACACTGGTGAGACCTCACTTGGATTATTGTGCGCAGTACTGGAGGCCATATCTCCAGAAGGATATAGATACTCTAGAGAGAGTTCAGAGAAGAGCTACTAAACTAGTACATGGATTGCAGGAAAAAATTTACCAGGAAAGGTTAAAGGACCTTAACATGTATAGCTTGGAAGAAAGAAGAGACAGAGGGGATATGATAGAAACTTTTAAATACATAAAGGGAATCAACTCGGTAAAGGAGGAGAGCATATTTAAAAGAAGAAAAACTACCACAAGAGGACACCGTTTTAAACTAGAGGGGCAAAGGTTTAAAAGTAATATGAGGAAGTATTACTTTACTGAGAGAGTAGTGGATGCATGGAATAACCTTCCTGCAGAAGTGGTAGCTGCAAATACAGTGAAGGAGTTTAAGCATGCATGGGATAGGCATAAGGCTATCCTTCATATAAGATAGGGCCAGGGACTATTCAAAGGATTCAGATATATTGGGCAGACTAGATGGGCCAAATGGTTCTTATCTGCCGTCACATTCTATGTTTCTATGTTTCTATGCCTGTCAATGCGTCCTCATCAGTGCTCATCAGTGCAGGAAAAAAGTATCTATTTACAAAATTGTATAACGTAAACAAAAAAAAGTTTGTTTTTTTTTTTCAAACTTTTCGGCCTTTTTTATTTGTTTAGCAAAAAAGAAAAAAACTTTGCGGTGATCAAATACCACCAAAAGAAAGCTCTATTTGTGGGAAAAAATGACATAAATTTGGTTTAGGTACAGTGTTGCATGACCGCCCAATTGTCATTCAAAATGCAACAGCGCTAAAAGCTATAAATTGGCCTGGGCGGGAAGGGGGAAAAGTGCCCGGTATTGAAGTGGTTAAACTGCACGCATTTCGTGAGCTTGTCTGCTCACTTCTTCAGGAGTGGATGCACATGAGACAAATCTACAAAATAAAACATTAATTGTAAAATATGTCTAGATGGTAAATATTATTTTGAATCATGGGGGATACCATAAAGGGCCCCACGCTTACCAATCGGTGGAGCCAGAATGACCATGTTGGGGTCCCCACCCAATGGTGGTCAGGTACGTCTAGCCCAGGAGATGGAGGGGTGGAACCTGGCAAGCCCACATGTGGACAAAGAGGAGGGTGAATGCAGCATAAAAATGTGTCCACCTGTAACAGAACATTTTATCTGTGTGTGTGTGTGTGTGTAGTCGGAGGTGTAACCAAAGCTGGACTTCTGTGCAACGAAATAGGGATTGTGCAATAAGAAAAGAGAAAAAAAGAGAAGGAAAAAACAGGGAATCAATGACACCAAACAGAAAGCGAGGTGTGGAAAAATCTGTGGCTGATACCCACCATGAGTTGAAAAGAAACTGCTAAATCCAGAAAGTATCTCCATGTGGGAAGTAGAAAGAAAAACTCCCCTGTGTGTCCGCTGACCCTCCAACTTGTAACCCGAATGGGCAACCCGGTCCCGCTCCTGACGGCATGCAAAGGCAGCTATGTGCGGCTAGATGCATGCCGACACCAGAGTTCGCTGCCACATTGGGGAATCAGTCCTATGGCCGAATAACTATCTGCTGCATAAAGATGACATGCTACGCACCAACGTGAGGATGCTGCACGCGAGCTGGTGTCACACGTGGGAAGCAAGCGCATGGTGCCGATGTATAGGTGGCCCCTCCCGTCAACAAAGAAAGGGGGGGGTGAGCGCAGCCGGCTTCTGTTGGGGACCATGTTGGAAAACCAATGGTTGAGAGCATGATTGGAGTGTTCTGGCAGGCAGGGCCGCTGATAAGGCAGTACAGCCAGCCCTGTACTGGGCCCAGGCCTCATCAGTTCAAAAGGGGGCAGGAGGGCCAGCAGTTGTGCCTTATTGCTGACACTTGTGACTACTTTTCTTTTCTTCCTCCGGCTAGTATCTGCACCCCCCCCCCCCTTCTCCCTGCTCTCTGGGACCCGGTGTGCCCCTTTCTATTGCAGTGCTGCCGATTGCCCTCTCCTGCCAGCAGCTGCTGAGAATGGTGAGCAGGGGGGGTCATCATCCGGAATAAACACATCACCCTGAATAAACACAGTAAGCGATCAGTACCAATCACTCACTGCAGATATTGCCGCTATCATTTGATATTTTCAGAGGAGAGGGGCCCTGCCAGGCAGGCTGTATGGGGCCCCAAGATTTCTTTCAGCAGCACTGCTGGCAGGGGGATGTCCCCCTGTCAAAACACAATAGATCAGCAGGGGAGATTGCTGTACTAATGTCTGATCGTTAGTACAGCGGCCCAAACCTAAGCTAACAGTTTTTTTTTTTCGTTCAACCCAGCAGGTTGAAAACCTGATAGGAAGTACGAGGCTTTAGCGTCAGTGAAAGTCATGCTGTGCCTGAATTTGTGATCACAACTGCATTATCATTGTTGATGATGGGACGCCAGCAGTTTCTCTTTATTATTGACTATTGAGTGGCGGACCAGAAATCCAACACTTTCACAAGGGTGATCCGATCCAATCTGCCTGTCAGTTTTTCAGGCGGACCTGATCAGATGCTCCATGCATCCCTATGGGGCAGCAGATGTCAGCGGTGACATGTCCGCTGACACCCGCTGCTCTCCGTCCGATCCTGTCCGTGAATTCTGGACGGATGGAAACCCTTTTTTCCATCTGTCTGGAGAATCGGATCGGATGGGATCAGATGAGAACGGACAGGCGGTCCGTTCTCATCTGATCTCCCCATAGAGGACAGCGGGGATCTGACAGCTCCGTCTCCGCACACAGAGAGGAGACGGAGCTGTCATCCGCCTGCTCAGCGGGGATCAGTGGATCGATCCCCCGCTGAGCAGAACGGACTCCGTCGGGCGGTGCACCCGTGTGAAAGACGCCTTACAGAAGTGTCTGATTCTGCAGGATCCTTAGACAGCAGAATCTTTTTACTACAGCAAACTGGTGGCACGGTCAGCAGAAACAGTGAGTATTCAATATCTTCTTTGTATCGATCCCTGTATTGTATAGCTTTATATTAGTAACAGGGTCACTTTAAATTTTCCCTTAAGAACACGAAAAAATAAATCTGAAAATGCAAGTCACGGTTTCCAAAAGATGAGACCTTTAAAAAAAAAAAAAAACGAGAGCAGCAAAAAACAAAGACAAATGCCATAAGCAAAGCAAAATTGATCATTTTTAAATGTCATCCTAAAAAAATATATATATTATCCCCATATATTTCTATCTGCAAAGCAATCAAAGGCTGAAGAGGAAAAGTTAGTAGTGGCAATGGCAGGCAAATTAAGTAGTCCAATTTTTTTTTTTTTTCTTGTCACAAATGCTCCTCGTTATTGTACAGGTTGCAATAATAATGTCTCAAAGTGACTTCCTGCTAATCTCATAACCTCTTATAAAAAGGGAAAGCCTGCTGAAAAAAACCATGGCATTTAGAGGGGCACAACACAGGGTATTAAAACGCACAATGGCAGCCATTTGGAACGGTTTCAAGATTCACAGTATTAATCAAAATCTACACATTCACTCCGTGACATTTTGCTATGCTAAACATCCCACTGGAATCTTTCGCTTGCATTATCAAAGAAAAACAATTTTCCCTGTTTCCCTGTGACATGTTTGTAAAATTGCAGCAAAAGCACAAAAAAATGCACAAAATGAAACCTGCCAATACGATTCAAATAATACCAAAAATAACAAATATTTCGCCTAATTCCCCCATAAAATTTGCATCACAGTCGACACTTAAATAATACAATTCGGTCTGAAAATGATTCGGCTAATGGCTTAGAAGCAGGATACATACCGTTTTCAAAATGGATTACAATTTTACTATAATAAGTGAGGCCGAAATGCTTTTCTGGCAAAATTAATATTATTAAAAATAGAGGATTGTTTTATACCTGCCTTTATTGTGGATTGTGCATGCACATTTGCGATCTTAAAAATGGAATAAAATACCTCCCTGAAAATCACTAAGCTGGTTAAAACCTGGGAAAAACAAATAAGGCAACAAAAGGGGAAGAATGTTAAATAGTTCTCAAACTTAAAATGCTAATGTTTCTTTCCTTTAACTGAAAGGGCTCCTTCAAAACAGAGGCATACATTCCAGCGCAGGTTAATGCACATTAGTGCACATGTTACATAGAATTCTTTTGCCCATGTTGCACATATATTAAACATAATTCACAAAGCTAATACTCCAGGAAAAAAAGATCCCTATTCCCTAAAAAGTGACATTTATTTTCAGTCCAAATTTGAAAAATTATAGTCATGTAGCTGAAAATATAGGGTGTCCCAAAAGTCACCATACCAATGAAAATGGCAAGTTATAGCTAAATTTAAATTTTTTTAACCGGTTGCCGACCGCCGCAAGTACATATACTGCGGCGGTCAGCCCCGGCCAGGCAAAGTGACGTACCGGTACGTCACTAGGTTGTCACTGGCTTGTTCCCTAACAAGTCAGTGCGTGTGACCGGCGGACCCGATGTCCGCCGGTCACTCGCGATCGTTCTCCGGGAAGGGAGAAAGGCAGGCGGCTAATGTAAACAAAGCCGCCTGTCATTCTCCCCTGTGTAAAAATGGAGATCAGACGGTTCTACTATGTAGGACCGTTGATCTCTGTTTTTACACTAGTAGCCATGTCCAATCACAGTTAGAAACACGCCCCTAGGACACACTTAACCCCTCCCTCTCCAATACAGTTAACCCCTTCCCTGCCAGTGTCATTTTTGCAGTAACAGTGCATATGTATAGCACTGATTACTGCAGTAATGTCACTGGTAACCCCAAAAGTGTCAAAAATGTCAGTCAAGGGTCCGATCTATCCGCCGCAATGTCGCAGTACCGCAAACAAAAAAAAAAAAAAATCGCAGATCGCCGCCATTACTCGTTAAAAAAAACACCAAAAATGACAAAAATCTTTCCCTTTGTTAGTAAACGCGATAACTTTTGCGCAAACCAATCAAAATACGCTTTTTGCGATTTTTTTTACCAAACATGTAGCATAAAACAAATTGGCCAAAAATGTTAAAAAATTTTGATTTTTACATTTTTTTTGGGAATTTCATATAAAAAAATGTGAAAAATATTGTTATTTTTGCAAAATTGACGCACTTTTTTTGTTTATAGCGCATGATCAAAAAGTCGCACAGGTGATCAAATACCACCAAAAGAAAGCTTTGTTTGTGGGAAAAAAAGGATGTCAAATTTGTTTAGGTACAGCGTCGCACGACCGCGCAATTGTCCGTTAAAGTCACGCAGCGCAGTAAAAAAAAAAAAAATCGCAAAAAACCCCCTGGTCAGGAAGGGGGTAAAATCTTCTGGGGCTTAAGTGGTTAACAAAATATTCCTTACAAAATTTTACAAAATATTATCTACGTGTTGGTCACCCCTTTCTACGCACACACAAAGTGTAACCATAAAATATAATATAAGTTAAATTTTTCCTATATAGGGAGACTTTTGGGACATCCAGTATAATGCCTTGCTGTGAAAGCTTTGTGAATTGAGCCTGTTGTAAAGAACCTTGATTAATTGACCTAGATAGAAAAAATGCAGGTCAACGCAAGCATGGCCCTTTTTCCCTTTTCAAATTTCAAGTCTTTCTTTATACCAGCAGAAGTTGGCCACATACCTGTTCCTTGCAGCGAAGCAAACAAAAGGCAAGGCCTGAAAAAAGTCCTCAGTTCCCTTTTTTAAGTAAAAACCCATATGAATCCGATGTTGTTAAGAGAATCCATGATCCCCCTCTAATGTTTTTGTGCTTGTAGTTTATAGGATGTGGTTTAATAGGATGTGGTGTTTTTTGAAGAACCTTTTTGGCTTTTGCTTGTAGATAGGATTACGATGTTGGTCAATGGGAATCTGTCAAGCATCAATAACTTACAACCTACATTTCTTAAAATATTGAAATTGTGGCTCAGTTATGCCTTACCATCTTTGAACCCCTCTAGTCAGAGTTGACAGCTCAGATCCATCCCTATTATAGGTTTTCAAATAAATCTCACAACTAGTCCATTTGCATCCACAGTTTCAGCCCTTGGGAAGGGGGTCATTTTCCTCAAAACACATTGGCTTCTCTTGATCAATAACGATTTGGACTTAAACCTAAGTGTCATGAACTTAGTACTGGGTGCTCCTCAACACTCCCCCCAAAGCTGGAGACACAGCAGGAAATTAGAGAAAAACTTCCCAAAAGGGAATGTAATGTCCATGGGTGTCACCTGAAAAATTGTCCCTGTTAAATATTTTATTTTATTTTTTTCAATCTTATTCTAGTGTATCAAAAATGTGAATACGCATAAAGAGCATATTTACTCCGTCATGGCCCTGGGAGAGGTGGGAACTTTATTATAAGGAGTCCCTTATAATGCAGTTGCACATCTCTCCCAGTAAGGAGTAAGCATCTCCAATGGTGAGAGGTTGGATTCATCCCTCTTTTTATGGATAGTGTAGGACCCACTGACAATGGGGTACTTTGACGTAGTGGTGGTCTTGAGCACTATATGGCCATATGGTGGGACCAAATCCCCGTTTTTTGCCTTTATATTTGATAGTCATTTCTTTTGCATGTGTGCACTATTCTCTGTAAATATGCATGTCGCTTGGTTCATAGCTGCACCAGCTTTAGAAATGCATGTTCAGGGTGTCGTCGTCCCCCCAGCTCTTTGTTTGTTTGGGAACTTTATCTCCCTTGGCCAAAGCGAGAAACTCAAATGAGTAACGGAATTCCAAGTTAGTGAAAACTGTTCTCCCTTTTCTGACAACAGATGTTCAAGGTTCAAGGTCCAGTCCCCCATGGTGGTCGATTTCCAGTGGTGGGGAACGTCTCTTTTTTAATGGATTTAAAGGGTCCAGGAAGCATCGACGGGAGCACTACTTCAGGGGAGGCTTGAATAGAGGTTGCCATCATTTTACAGTATGGATCAAAGGTACGTTGCCAAAAGGTCCTAATAGAGGGACAGTCCCACCAAACATGGATCATAGCACCCTTGAAGAAACAACAATGCCAACAAGTATCAGGTATTGAAAAATGGTGAGGAATGGATGTCGGTTGGAGGATTTCTCCTCACCTGCTTCTATAGGGACATTTTGGATTTCCTTCCTGTTTTGGTGATCATGGTCATTAGAACAACCAGAGGGTGAATCTCCCAAGCAGGGACACAGAGAGCAAAAAAAAAAGTGAAAATTCCAACTGTAAAAAAAAGAAAAATGATTGTGCATTCACATACACTTTAATAGGCAGCAGACAGCTTAGGGGAGAAGCAAGAAATTAGCAACATTCTTTAAAGATCATTTAAGCAAAACCTAACCCCAATTCCAACCCCCTTTCATTTTTTTTTTGTATACTGGGAGAACCCCAGCGCTGAACAACCAATAGAAAGTGTCCATGTCATGTAGGCAGTGACGTGCACCCGAAGGAGGACCCCACATTCTGTAAACAGAAGAAGGGAGAAGACTCTGGACTAGGGTGGCATGTGCTTGTGGGTTTAGGTGAGTAAAAGATAAAATAGTAAGCACCACTACTACCCTAATGTTTAGGGTCCTATGCCAAGAGTGGATGCCTTACTGCAGAGTGATCTCAGAGGGTTACACACTTTTGTCGAGGTACAAAGGTGGGGGGAGGAGGGGCGGCGGGGAGAAGTCAGGATCTCCGCCTTGTCACAGAAAAAATGCAAAGTGCTCTCTGAATGGCGTTTGTGCTGAATGAGCATCCTCCTGTGTTCACAATGCAGCAGGGCAGTCACTTGCCACGTGACCCAAAAACTAACAAACCGAGATCACTATAGTAGCGGTGCCTACTTCACTGGTTTCCAGCTCCTACAGGGATCGGTCAGGTATGTCACATACATACTTAAATTCATCCAGCTTGGACCATTGGAACTATACGAAAAAAAGCCATACCTAAACATTAAATGCTAACCTTTATTTTGTTTTAATTGTCAGCTTCATAGCAACCTGTTCCCTGTTTCCCTGTGCATAGTTAACTAAATGCGTGGGTACAAACGCTCACATTTGTAGGTCCCCCACTGCCAAGCACTCCAGGTTGTACAGCACTGCTTCCCTGAACTTCCAGGACGAGGATCCCATGCTCAGCCAGCACCGCACAGCTGCAGGGAGGAGGGAAGAGGGGGAGGTGGCTTGCTTTGGGGCTGTATGCTTGAGTGTACACACACCGCGCCCGCTCAAGTTCTTGCCAGGGGCAGACACGCAAGGGTGGCTCTGTAGCAGGGTAGAGGAGCAGGCTGAATCAGGAAAGAGGGGAATGGGTGGAAGGGACAAGGCGACTGTGGGGGGAAAAAAACATTTTAATAAAGAAAGAAGCTGCTTACACTGTAAATATTTATCACAGCCCCCTTTAGCTAATGAGCTGACCACCACTGTCCTATACTATGTCCTAGACCAGTGATGGCGAACCTTGGCACCCCAGATGTTTTGGAACTACATTTCCCATGATGCTCAACTACAGTGCAGAGTGCATGAGCATCATGGGAAATGTAGTTCCAAAACATCTGGGGTGCCAAGGTTCGCCTTCACTGTCCTAGACTCTGTGCTTCTGCTTCTTTTATGGTCTAGCTAAAGCAGAACTAAACCCATCAATTTAATGGTTTCAAAAAACAGTTAGATTCTCGGCATGCTAGGAAAGCTAACTGTCACATATGTATGCTTGTGCTATTAACCAAACTGTCAAACTATCAAATGGCTGATGTCATAAATGATCAAATGTGCAGCATCGTGGCATCTGCAGATTAAAAAGAAGCTAAGATGGCAGCTTCCTTGGCTGAAAAGAATAGCAAGGCTAAAATGGGGTACACACTAGTAGAAAATCTGCCGAAAATTCTCATCCGAGGTAAAATCGTACGATTTTCGGCTAATGTGTACACAACTTTCAGCAGCCAATGCCAACATTTTCAACGAAAAAAAAAAGGGAGGGACAAACACCAAAATTTTTATCGTCCGTCCCCAGACGACCAATTTTTGTTTAATGTGTATGCAGTACGTCCGCGAAAAATCAGATACAAAAGACCACGCATGATCTGAAGTTGCTGACGACCCGGAAGTCTAGGAACAAATGTCCCAAAAAAAAAAATCGGACGAGAAATTTCATGAACATTATGCACTGTCAACTAAAAACGGTTATGACCGCTGAGCATGAGAGAGAAAAATTGGAGGATATTTCATCCGATTTTTGACTAGTGTGTACGAGCCTTTAGTTCCATTTTAAAGGGTGGAATGGGTCCTTGATCAACTGCAGTGCAGAATATAGAGGACTCTCCTCTGCGGTCTGATACCTGGACCAGAATACTGGCTAAGCAGAACCACAAAAATGTTGGCGGACATGGTAGCTTACATGTACTGTATTGTATTTCATCTGAGTATTTAACTGACTGTATTATTTCAGATTTCAGATATTTGGAATAAGAGTGCAGCGTTAATTTTCATGCGCCGGTTATTTAGGAAAACATCCCTATAACGTCTCCATGCACACAAAACACACAGCAAACACTAAGAATACACATTTAACACAATCATGCGTGTGTTTGTATACAGCCAGCGCTATAGAAAACTTTAATTGCCTCTAATTTTCCGGCACCAATTTACATAACGACTTTGCATTGTTGCATAAATTTTGAATTCTTCTTCCCGAAAATAGAAACAGATTACAGACATAATGAAGACTAAACAAGCCATATTCCAGGACTTTTATCGCAGCCCCATACGGCAGAATATGGATCCAAGAATGTTCAACCGCCGCATTCTGCCCGATACAATGTTAATTACAGCCCGTGCTGAAAATGTCTAAACAACTGGCACGGATTTACAAAACAATGCTCGCAAATTATGGAGAAAACAAACTTAATGTTTATGTCTGGTTCAGTGAATAAAATAAATAAATAGGCTCGTCTCCGGGGGGAACGAACTCCATTACATGAAGAATAACTTCCAATTAATTATATTAAAAAAAACTATTTGCAGTTTTGCCCAAATTTTTAAATGCTGAACTTTGTTTTGAATGCAGGATAGAGGAACAATATAGAAAACATTTTATAAGCTTATTACAAAAGTCAAAGAATGGCAATTAAAAATATTACAATAGAGATAAAGATTATAAATGATGCAGTCATGTTGTATATGATCACTGCTTAATTTTCTTAGGGGTTCTAAATTTTTACTATGGTATTTTGTACCACTGGCTATGGCTGCCTGTACAGGTCTTTAGATTGTAAGCTCTTTGGAGCAGGGCCTGCTAAATCCTCCTGTCTTGGATTGGACTATGTGCCTTATTTTAAGCAAACTCTTGAAGTAAATATAATAATCATAAAAAATAATAATAAATAGCTTTGTAATATAGTCTGCAAAAATTGTCGATAGGTGTGTTCTGTTTTTAAAGGCCCACCCTTTGGGCTTGTTCAGACATTTGGTGGGGGGGCATGTTGGCATTAAACACGTGTGGTTAAACTGCATTTTTAGCACCCTCCCAACTGCCCCCTTAGGCTGCAAAGCCAGCGGATGGGGGTGTTCACATGCTGAGGTTGCAGTGCTTTACTTTGCGCCCGCACCAATAACTATCATTCCAAAGTACACAGTTGCAGAACATTGGTGAAGCATTTATGGGGTTAAAACTGTCTGCACCCAGGGGCGATCACTAGCAGGAGCATGAGCAATTACATGTGAGCAACTGCGATTAGCTGTGTGAGCCTCCCACAGCAATTGGTGGGAACCCCCGCGGGGGTTCTCCCTTGTAATCAGGGTTCGGCCCATTCACAAGTGTGAATGGGGCATAAAGCTATATTGTGTGTCAAGTAGTGCAGCGCTATAAGCAACAAAATTAATTATACTTAAAAAATTATATAAATGGATATACAATTAATAATGGTGCAATAAAAAATGAATCAATTGCACTAAGTCATAAGTCCATTCAGCATATGAAGATGGTGGAGAGTCCACTTAAGGGTGAAGATCCCAAGATGTGAAAAGCAATGGAAACAAACAGTCACCCGTGCGGATAGGCAAGATGGCAGCTTACCGCAATGAGTGGGCCTCCAAATTAATGGATGGGCCACTAAGAGCATAAGGTAACAACTCCTCTGCATGAACGGACCAATAAAATCGCATAATTGTGCTTTTCCCGTTTCAACAACATTTAACTGTTATTGATGAAACAGTTAATGTCCCACTCAACATTAAGGCCATAAGGGACATAATGTTCCTTAATTATGCTCCATTCCACTCAATATTTGTGTATGAATATAAATCTTTTATCCTTATATTTTTTGTTATCATGTGGTATTTTTTAGGTTCTATGATTTTTGTTTTTGTCGACCAGCTAGAGATTATTGTCAGGTTGAAATGTATTGTTATGAGTTAAAAGGGGAAAAGTGCTGCAATCTGCCCTTTGGCCATTACTTTTTCTCCTTTTTTTCCATTAAGTCAGTAATTTTGACTTTTATGACAATATATTGTTTGGCCACTAGATGGCGCTTGCTAACATCGGTAATTTTTTATATATATTTAGTCCTGCTTTATCTTCATATGATACTAAGTAGATTTTTACATTTTTTATATCATTGGCTTAAGTAACTACTGCTGTCCTTATTTGATTAGTTTAATTGAGGATGGCTAATTAGTTGCTTTGTCCTGAATCTTTTGTCCTCCTTAGTGCTGCTGTCTTTCTAATGGACTTCCGCCCTCAATGGCCAGAGGTCTGATTCATCACTTCCGCCCTTTTCGTCAGTGATTGGACGAGGTTCCGGATATGACCTTTACATGGGGTATTTGTAAGGCGTGACCGCGATGTCCGGTAACCACGCCCCTGACGACGTCATTCTGACGAAACCGGTCGGGAGGTTCCGGACATCGCGCTTGCCACGCCCCCAAGACGCCGGCTTTGTATCAACTATAGCGGGACGCCGCTTTTTACCTGTTACTCGTTTGTGTTGATCTACTGCCATGTGAGTAGAATCTTAAATAAAGCTGTTTTATATTGTCAAACGGGATTACGCTATGAATGCTTTTATCCTCTACATATTGCCATACATATCGGAGTTATTTCTGGATCTATGAGCGAGTGAGGGGTTGATGCAGTCTAGCGAAGCTTGGTCCGTTCATGCAGAGGAGAGAACCCAGTCCATAGGAGTTGTTACCTTATGCTCTTAGTGGCCCATCCATTAATTTGGAGGCCCACTCATTGCGGTAAGCTGCCATCTTGCCTATCCGCACGGGTGACTGTTTGTTTCCATTGCTTTTCACATCTTGGGATCTTCACCCTTAAGTGGACTCTCCACCATCTTCATATGCTGAATGGACTTATGACTTAGTGCAATTGATTCATTTTTTTATTGCACCATTATTAATTGTATATCCATTTATATAATTTTTTAAGTATAATTAATTTTGTTGCTTATAGCGCTGCACTACTTGACACACAATATGAATGGGATTACTATGAATCCAGTGTTCTAGCTGCTATCTTGTTTTATGTCATTTTATTATATCTACTTATTCACTATTAAGCGCAGGATACCCCCCCCCCCCCTGATTTCATAAAGCTATATTGCCTCTAAAGGTGAAAGTAAATATATATAGAAGAAGACTGACAGTCTAGTAATTAATTTTAATTCTAGGTATACAAGAAATGCGCAGATGTACTGTATGTGGTCCATAGGTTACAAGTAGGATATGGACCAATAGTTTGAACTTACATAGAAGGAAAGGAAAAATAAGGAGAAAAAGAGTTATGCTGGCCCTACACTATACAAAAAATTGGCCTAAATTCAGTCCTTTGGACAGTATGTTCGTTTTTCGGCCAGTTAAAGCGGTAGTATACTCCGCTTTTACACTTTTACCTACAGGTAAGCCTATAATAAGGCTTACCTGTAGGTAAAATAAATATCTCCTAAACCTGCACGATTTAGGAAATATTTGCCCTGCATGCAGCCGCTGACACCAGCGGCGCATGCGCTCTAAAGGTCCACGGAATTCAGAGCTCCTTGCCGCATGCGCGCGGGAGTGACGTCATCGCGGCTCCGGCCACTCACAGTGCCGGGGCCGCCGAGGGAAGAGGTCAGCTGCCTCAGCGGTGTCCAAGTGACCGTATCGGGGCTTCGTTCTAAGGTAAGTATTCCATAATGAGCTAGTATACGATGCATACTAGCTCATTATGCCTTTGTCCTGCAGGGTTTTTTTTTTTGAGGATACAACCACTTTTTTCCTGCTTGGAGAAAAGAAGGTTCAAAAATTTGCCTAAGCTACGTTTTTGCAAATGCCTTTAGACGCATAATGCGCTTGGGCATTATTTTCTTCACTGGCCAGAATATTCATTTTATTCTGGCCATTAAAATGAATAAACACTCAATCACTAGGGCTCTATTCACACCTGAGCATATCGATTTACTGTTTTGGGGGCTTCTTCGCAGGATCCAAAACAAGGATACTAGTTCTTCAAGTTCGTAGTGCTAACCACTAAGTCATTATACGGCAATTAGCCCAAATCCCGCTGAAATTCAACAGATATAAGCTTGGGAACCGAACGGTGAAGATAGGAGATGAAGGACGCATTTGGTATGGTATTTTGTGTACATGGTGCTTGTATTATGACTTTGGTTGCCCAATATGGGGACACTGGTATTTGTCATATTTGGCTGTCACCATGGAGGGCCAAAAATTCCTATGACAAAATGGCATCTACATAGTGTCTCGAAGACAGGTACACTTTACCCTCCCAGCAGCAGAGCTGACACTTCCAATCTGTATGTAACCTTATCCCCCAAACATCATGCTTCGTTTCCTCCTCTTGACATTTACCCTAATTAAGGCCCGGCTTTCAGCTATGCTACATTTACTAAACAATACCCCATTTCACCGGCCATTTACTGTTAACAGTATGCATTATTGGGAGGCAATAATCTGCCAGCAAAATCCAGTGTAAAGAGAAGGGCTCCGAATTTATCCCCCATTTTAGTTGCCTGAATAGACTTCTTACTAAGAAGCACAAGGAATAAACAAAAACACCTCGGGGGCCTGGGAGGAGCAATCAAACCAATTAGGTTTAATTAAATCAAAAGAATGGAGCCTTAGGGCCCAAGAATAAAAAGAACAAATCTGCATTAACACCTAGGAGCAAACAACACACAGCTCCGGGGCCCCGGCCCTTGTCCAGTTGTTGTCACCCATTCTCAACCCAGGAGGGGGCCATTAGCTTAGTGTTTCTTTATTGTTTATCTGCTGATGAGGAGAAGCTTTAGGATTTCACTCTGTTGTGAAAAGCGTCACCCAAAATAAACAGTCGGCTTCCTCGCAGTATAGAGAAACAAACATTTGCTGAGCAAACTCTGTTATTGCAGGGGTAGGCCGCATCCACGTGCAACAAGAAGCTTCATGTGGATCTGCACGAGTCTATAGGGTATGTGTCAGAATGACCAAAAATGATTATTTTGAGCAAAAAAAAATAGAAATGGCCAAACAAATGTGATGATGAAAGTATTTAGATACAATTAGGGTGTAGCGGCCGCCTATCCGTTTTCATCCAATCCCATCTGATCCGATCCTCCAGACGAATGGAAAATAGGATTTCCATCCTTCTGGTTTTCACGGGATCGATTTGCATATTAGCGGGTGTCAGCAGACATGTCACCGCTGACATCCGCTGCTCCATAGGGGTGCATGGAGCATCCAATCAGGTCCACCTGAAAAACTGACAGGCGGACCTGATCGGAAAGCCTTGTGTGAAAGGACCCTCAAGGGGTACCTAAAACGGAATTAAACTCTATTTATTTTTTCATGCACGATACCGATATTTTGGTCACAATGTAGCGGTATCGGCCGATATGAGCCGATATTTTGTACATTTAAAGTTTTGAAAAATAAAGAAAATTTTTGACACAAATCTGGTACTGAACATGTTAATTTTTGTTTAATGCTTAATGGCTGGCTTGCTGGCACCCTGTGGTGGGTGGCTGGCTGGCACCCTGTGGTGGGTGGCTGGCTGGCACCCTGTGGTGTGTGGCTGGCTGGCTCCCTGTGGTGGGTGGCTGGCTTGCTGGCACCTGTGGTGGATGGCTGGCTGGCTGGAACCCTGTGGTGGGTGGCTGGCACCCTGTCTGTGGGTGGATGGCTGGCTGGCACCCTGTGGTGGGTGGTGGGCTGACACCCTGTGGTAGGTGGGTGGCTGGCACAGGGGATGTGGGTGGCTGGCTAGTACTGGGCCTGTGAGTGGCTGGCTGGTACAGTGCCTGTGGCTGGCTGGTACAGGGCCTGTGGGTGGCTGGCTGTCTGGCACCCTGTGGTGGGTGGCTGGCTGGCACCCTGTGGTGTGTGGCTGGCTGGCTCCCTGCGGTGGGTGGCTGGCTTGCTGGCACCTGTGGTGGATGGCTGGCGGGCTGGAACCCTGTGGTGGCTGGCTGGCTCCCTGCGGTGGGTGGCTGGCTTGCTGGCACCTGTGGTGGATGGCTGGCGGGCTGGAACCCTGTGGTGGGTGGCTGGCACCCTGTGGTGGATGGTCGGCTGTCTGGCACCCTGTGGTGGATGGCTGGCTGGCACCCTGTGGTGGGTGGTTGGCTGGCACAGTGCCTGGCTGGTACAGGGCTTGTGGCTGGCTGGCACCCTGTCTGTGGGTGGATGGCTGGCTGGCACCCTGTGGTGGGTGGTGGGCTGGCACCCTGTGGTAGGTGGGTGGCTGGCTAGTACTGGCCTGTGGGTGGCTGGCTGGTACAGTGCCTGTGGCTGGCTGGTACAGGGCCTGTGGGTGGCTGGCTGGCACCCTGTCTGTGGGTGGCTGGTTGTCTGGCGCCCTGTGGTGGGTGGCTGGCTGGCACCCTGTGGAGGGTGGCTGGCTGGCACAGGGGCTGTGGGTGGCTGGCTGGTACAGGGCCTGTGGGTGGCTGGCTGGCTGGTACAGGGCCTGTGGCTGGCTGGTACAGGGCCTGTGGGTGGCTGGCTGGCTCGCTGGTACAGTGCCTGTGGGTGGCTGGTACAGGGCCTGTGGGTGTGGGTGGCTGCTGTGGGTGGGTGTATGGCTGTGATACACTCCCGCGAGACTAGTCCCGACTCCAAAGGAGGCTGTCCAAGGCGAGGGAGGTGGCCTAAAAAGGCAGAATGACGTCACAAAAATATCGGCAATATCGGCCAGTTCCGGGGCCGATACAGATAAATCGGGGAAAGTGCATATCAGCCCCCGATATATTGGCCTTGCCGATTATCGGTCTATCCCTAATTAGCACATTATAGCAGACCTACCTGTCAAACAATGCCCTCCCGTGTTGTGCTGTCAGCGATTTCCACTGTCATTGGCACCTGCACCTTCTCCCGGTCTTTGGCTTGGCTGCTTGAATGGCCAGGCTGCGATTATGCACTCCTGCGCATGCACATGAGTCACATCATCACGGCAGAGAAGGGTGCCGTAAATGTTGAGCTGCGCATGTGTGGCAGGCAGGAAAAAAATATTTATGACAAAGGAGACCAATTAGGTCTCTTCTGTCAGGATTCATACTTGCTTTCCCGACACACAGGGGTTGATTTACTAAAGGCAAATCACTGTCCACTGCAAGTGCAGTCACTGTAGATCTGAGGGGAAGATCTGCTGATTTCTATCTTCCAAACATGTGCAAGCAAAAATGCACGGTGGGAACAGAGCCTCATAAAAACCCTATCAGGTTTTATTATTTTTTATTTTTTTATTTTGGAGTTCAACTCCACTTTAAAAGCACAACTTGACTCAAAAAGTGAAGTACCGCTCATTCTCTACCTCTCTCCAGCCTGTCAAGCCTTGCTAACACAGGGGACGATGCCTGTATGGTGTGAACGGGCCATTTTTTGCAGCATCTGTAACTTACAGCTGCTTGTTCTAATGTGACAAGCGTGTGGGTGCAGGAGAGTGGCCTTGAACGTACAATGTCTGCATTCAGGACCATTAACTCACACCCGCACGCCTATTAGGGCGAGTGACCATGTCTGTAGATTATTATAGAGTTAGAACTGTGATAAAACTCTCTCCAAAAGACCAAATATAAATTAGGAGAGTGCCAGATCTCTGTTCATAGACTATTATAGAGTGAGGATTATGCCAGAACTCAGTCTGCAGACTATTATAGGGTTAGGGCTGTGCCAGAACTCTGTCCATAGACTATTATAGAGTTAGGGCTGTGCCAGAATGCTGTCCATAGACTATTATAGAGTTAGGGCTGTGCCAGAATGCTGTCCATAGATTATTATAGAGTGAGGAGCATGTCAGAACTCTGTGCATAGACTATTATAGAGTTAGGAGTGTGCCAGGACTCTATCCATAGATTATTATAGTCAGGTGTGTGACAGAACTCTGTCCATAGACTATTATGGAGTTAGGCGTGTGCCAGAATTCTGTCTATCGACTATTATAGTAAGGAGCATGCCAGAACTATGTCCATAGACTATTATAGAGTGAGGAGCGTGCCAGAACTCTGTCCATAGACTATTATAGAGTGAGGAGCATGCCAGAACTCTGTCCATAGACTACTATATAGTGAGGAGAATGCCAGAACTCTGTCCATAGACTATTATAGAGTGAGGAGCATGCAAGAACTCTGTTCATAGACTATTTTAGAGTGAGGAGCAAGCCAGAACTCTGTCCATAGACTATTATAGAGTGAGGAGCGTGCCAGAACTCTGTCCATAGACTATTATAGAGTGAGGAGCGTGCCAGAACTCTGTCCATAGACTATTATAGAGTGAGGAGCGTGCCAGAACTCTGTCCATAGACTATTATAGAGTGAGGAGCGTGCCAGAACTCTGTCCATAGACTATTTTAGAGTGAGGAGCAAGCCAGAACTCTGTCCATAGACTATTATAGAGTGAGGAGCGTGCCAGAACTCTGTCCATAGACTATTATAGAGTGAGGAGTGTGCCAGAACTCTGTCCATAGACTATTATAGAGTGAGGAGCATGCCAGAACTCTGTCCATAGATTATTTTAGAGTGAGGAGCATGCCAGAACTCTGTCCATAGACTATTATAGAGCGAGGAGCATGCCAGAACTCTGTCCATAGACTATTATAGAGTAAGGAGCGTGCCAGAACTCTGTCCATATACTATTATAGAGTGAGGAGCGTGCCAGAACTCTGTCCATAGACTATTATAGAGTAAGGAGCGTGCCAGAACTCTGTCCATATACTATTATAGAGTGAGGAGCATGCCAGAACTCTGTCCATATACTATTATAGAGTGAGGAGCGTGCCAGAACTCTGTCCATAGACTATTATAGAGTGAGGAGCGTGCCAGAACTCTGTCCATAGACTATTATAGAGTGAGGAGCGTGCCAGAACTCTGTCCATAGACTATTATAGAGTGAGGAGCGTGCCAGAACTCTGTCCATAGACTATTATAGAGTGAGGAGCGTGCCAGAACTCTGTCCATAGACTATTTTAGAGTGAGGAGCAAGCCAGAACTCTGTCCATAGACTATTATAGAGTGAGGAGCGTGCCAGAACTCTGTCCATAGACTATTATAGAGTGAGGAGTGTGCCAGAACTCTGTCCATAGACTATTATAGAGTGAGGAGCATGCCAGAACTCTGTCCATAGATTATTTTAGAGTGAGGAGCATGCCAGAACTCTGTCCATAGACTATTATAGAGCGAGGAGCATGCCAGAACTCTGTCCATAGACTATTATAGAGTAAGGAGCGTGCCAGAACTCTGTCCATATACTATTATAGAGTGAGGAGCGTGCCAGAACTCTGTCCATAGACTATTATAGAGTAAGGAGCGTGCCAGAACTCTGTCCATATACTATTATAGAGTGAGGAGCATGCCAGAACTCTGTCCATATACTATTATAGAGTGAGGAGCGTGCCAGAACTCTGTCCATATACTATTATAGAGTGAGGAGCAAGCCAGAACTCTGTCCATAGACTATTATAGAGTGAGGAGCGTGCCAGAACTCTGTCCATAGACTATTATAGAGCGAGGAGCATGCCAGAACTCTGTCCATAGATTATTTTAGAGTGAGGAGCATGCCAGAACTCTGTCCATAGACTATTATAGAGCGAGGAGCATGCCAGAACTCTGTCCATAGACTATTATAGAGTAAGGAGCGTGCCAGAACTCTGTCCATATACTATTATAGAGTGAGGAGCGTGCCAGAACTCTGTCCATATACTATTATAGAGTGAGGAGCGTGCCAGAACTCTGTCCATAGACTATTATAGAGTAAGGAGTGTGCCAGAACTCTGTCCATATACTATTATAGAGTGAGGAGCGTGCCAGAACTCTGTCCATATACTATTATAGAGTGAGGAGCGTGCCAGAACTCTGTCCATAGACTATTATAGAGTGAGGAGCGTGCCAGAACTCTGTCCATAGACTATTATAGAGTGAGGAGCGTGCCAGAACTCTGTCCATAGACTATTTTAGAGTGAGGAGCAAGCCAGAACTCTGTCCATAGACTATTATAGAGTGAGGAGCGTGCCAGAACTCTGTCCATAGACTATTATAGAGTGAGGAGCGTGCCAGAACTCTGTCCATAGACTATTATAGAGTGAGTAGCGTGCCAGAACTCTGTCCATAGACTATTATAGAGTGAGGAGCGTGCCAGAACCCTGTCCATAGACTATTATAGAGTGAGGAGCGTGCCAGAACCCTGTCCATAGACTATTTTAGAGTGAGGAGCAAGCCAGAACTCTGTCCATAGACTATTATAGAGTGAGGAGCGTGCCAGAACTCTGTCCATAGACTATTATAGTGTGAGGAGCAAGCCAGAACTCTGTCCATAGACTATTATAGAGTGAGGAGCAAGCCAGAACTCTGTCCATAGACTATTATAGAGTGAGGAGCAAGCCAGAACTCTGTCCATAGACTATTATAGAGTGAGGAGCAAGCCAGAACTCTGTCCATAGACTAATATAGAGTTAGGAGTAAGCCAGAACGCTGCACATAGTCTATAAGGGAGTTAGGTGTGTGCCAGAACCCTATCCATAGACTATCATAGAGTTAGAATTATGCCAAAACTCTCTATAGACTAATTTAGAAGCAGGAGTGTGCCAGAACGCTGCACATAGTCTATAATGGAGTTAGGTGTGTGCCAGAACACAGTCTATAGTCTAATGCCCCATTTGCATCTAGCAATTTGGAATCCTGGGCAGTGCGTTTTGTGTTGTGCCACAATTTTTGTGTGTTTGGTCGCATGACAATCGCAGCAAAATTGCACTGCGTTTGGAGTACCATTAACAAAATAATGGACCCCTAAGCGTGTGGCGTTTTGCCACAATTTTGGAAACGCAGGCAGAATTGTCCAATTCTGCTTGTGATTCCAATATGTAAAAGTGTGAACGGGATCTTGACAGAACTGTACTCTGTACAAAGATTATTTTAGAGTTAGGAATGTTATATAAACCCCCCCCCCCCTCTCACTGCCTTTGCAAATTAAAAAGCAGAACTAAAAGGTAAATAATGAATGCAGTGCGTTCTGCAACAATAAACACTTACCTGCTAGCTCGCAGTCATCATTTGAATGCACACTGAGCTGCACATACGCAGCTCAGAATGCATTCTTAGCACCCTGCGGCTGTGCTGGAACTACAGACTCCCGGGTGCATGTACGGGATGACGTCATTCCACCACAGCCCAATCAACAGGCTGAACACTGTAAACACAGAAATAGCCTAGGAGACCTTGACAAGGAAAGGGATGTAAACGCCACATTGCTGGAACGAGGAGGTGAATATTTCTCTGAGTTTAGTTCTACTTTTAGGGGGAGCAGTTTGGGAGCAGTAAAAACACAGCACGACCACAAGTGTAAACGAGGCTTTTTAGAGTTAGAATTGGTATGAGTGTGCCAAAACTCTGCCCGGATTATTGCAGAATAAGTAGTGTGTATAAGGGCACACTGTGCTACTAATGAGGAAGCACAGCATGTATATGTAATGAGCAAACATGGCTGACCGTACAGTATATACTCGTATAATTACAGACTATAGAACATTGATACATATGTCAAAGGTTTACATTGACCTGATTACGTTCTCATCTACTGCATATGTCTAAATCCCACTATAGATTCCCTACTAAAGTATTGTTTCCATGGTTCAGGTCACTTTATATAAGCTCCCGACAGGTGCTTTTTTTCCCCTCTATTAAACGTAATCTATGACCCGGTGAAAACACACCATTAAAATAATGTAGGTGAGAGCAGAACACTATTGAGTTAAGCTTCCTATCACAAAGAAAAACATTTAGGAATAATCTTGATTAAGCTCCAAGCAATTACTTACACGGCGCTTAATACTATTTAGTCTATAATTTGTGTTTTGTCCCCTCGTACTATTGTTTAAAAAAATCCAAGAAACAAGAAAGACACAGCAGTATTCTTTTCTACAGAAGTATATTCAGCGTAATGGAAGACATAGTAGTTGAAAAGAAAGACTGGTTTTTGATACAGTGCCCATTTTTTTTTTTTTTAAAGACAGTTCATGTGTTAAATGGAGTGGATGGCGGCAATACATGCTGTAGGGCAGTATATGTAAAAACTATCATATTATAATATAAGCATACAGCAAAGCAGCACAATAGTAGCTAAACCAAAAATGGTTTCCTGGACCATAGCATTTCTCTGATCGTTGTGACGGGACTCTGCAGAGGTTTTTTTTTTTTGGGGGGTTTTTTTATATCTATATTTATTGTCTTATTATGCTCAGGGTTAAAAAACACAATTTATAAAATGTTTTTATTTTTCATTCAGGTATGAAATAATGTATATAAATATATTTATAAATTATTGACACATATTTGAAAGGTTTGCTTTGGCCTCATTTCATTCTCATCTACTACATACAGTGGGGGAGATTCACTAAACCTGGAGAGTGCAGAATCTGGTGCAACTCTGAATAGATAACAATCATCTTCCATATTTTATGGCCAAAGCTTAATTAAACTAATAAGCTTATTGCCAAAGCTTAACTAAATTAATGTCTAAATCGCTGGCAACAAAAGTGAGTACACCCCTAAGTCAAAATGTCCAAATTGGGCCCAAAGTGTCGATACTTTGTATAGTCACCAATATTTTCCAGCACTGTCTTAACCCTCTTGGGCATGGAGTTCACCAGAGCTTCACAGGTTGCCACTGGATTCCTCTTTCACTCCTCCATGACGACATCACAGAGCTGGTGGATGTTAGAGACCTTGCGCTCCTCCACCTTCCGTTTGAGGATGCCCCACAGAGGCTCAATAGGGTTTAGGTCTGGAGACACGCAAAAACAACAAAAATGACAAAAATCTTTCCCTTAGTTGGTAAACGCGATAACTTTTGCGCAAACCAATCAAAATACGCTTTTTGCAATTTTTGTTTACCAAACATATGTAGCAGAAAACAAATTGGCCTAAAATGTTAAAAAAAAAATTGATTTTTAAATTTTTTTGGGGAATTTCATATAAAATAAAACTTTTATTGGAAAAAAAGAAAAAAAAAAGGAAAAAATATTGTTATTTTTGCAAAATTTACGCTCTTTTTTTTGTTTATAGCGCAAAAAGTAAAAATCGCACAGGTGATCAAATACCACTAAAAGAAAGCTCTGTTTGTGGGGAAAAAAAGGTTGTAAATTTTGTAGGTACAGCGTTGCACGACCGCGCAATTGTCCGTTAAAGTCATGCAGTGCCGAATCGCAAAATAGGCCCTGGTCAGGAAGGGGGTAAATCTTCCGGGGCTTAAGTGGTTAACTTTCCATTCTACCATATTAAACTAAACTTGAAGACAGCATGGGCGGAACTAAAGCTGTTGCTTTCATTAATGCCTCCCCTGGGCAGCCCTCACCCATCAAACGTGAGCTGAAGCTGTAATAATTTTGTTTGTATGTACTAAGCATAATAAACAAATGTCAAATGTGATATAAACAGTGTCCCTTCATGTTCAAGTTCTCAAAATGTGTAATAAACCCTATTCCAGTAGAAGTTAAAACCCATAAGTAGAAGAAAAAAAAATCTGTGGCACATAGGAAAACCTAAATTATTCTAATGAATTTATAATTTGTTTTAACCTTTACAAGTTTTAAAAACGTATAACTACTATATATATTGACAAACTGTATCATATATGTAATTCATTTTGCACACTTTAACCACTTAAGCCCCGGAAGATTTTACCCCCTTCCTGACCAGGGCCTATTTTGCGATTCGGCACTGCGTGACTTTAAGGGACGATTGCGCGGTCGTGCGACGCTGTACCTAAAATAATTTGACGTCCTTTTTTTCCCACAAACAGAGCTTTCTTTTGGTGGTATTTGATCACCTGTGCGATTTTTACTTTTTGCGCTATAAACAAAAAAAGAGCGACAATTTTGCAAAAATAACAATATTTTTCACATTATTTTATATGAAATTCGCCAAAAAAATATGTAAAAATCAAATTTTTTTAACATTTTAGGCCAATTTGTTTTATGCTACATATGTTTGGTAAAAAAAAAAAAATTGCAAAACGCGTATTTTGATTGGTTTGCGCAAAAATTATCGCGTTTACTAACTAAGGGAAAGATTTTTGTTATTTTTGTTGTTTTTTTTTTTTAACGCGTAATGGCGGCGATCTGCGATTTTTTTGCGGTACTGCAACATTGCGGCGGACAGATCGGACCCTTGACTGACATTTTTGACACTTTTAGGGGTTACCAGTGACATTACTACAGTAATCAGTGATATACAGTGGGTACGGAAAGTATTCAGACCCCCTTAAATTTTTCACTCTTTGTTATATTGCAGCCATTTGCTAAAATCATTTAGGTTCATTCTTCTTCATCATGAATGTACACATAGCACCCCATACTGACAGAAAAACACAGAATTGTTGACATTGTTGTAGATTTATTAAAAAAGAAAAACTGAAATATCACATGGTCCTAAGTATTCAGACCCTTTGCTGTGACACTCATATATTTAACTCAGGTGCTTTCCATTTCTTCTGATCATCCTTGAGATGGTTCTACACCTTCATTTGAGTCCAGCTGTGTTTGATTATACTGATTGGACTTGATTAGGAAAGCCACACACCTGTCTATATAAGACCTTCCAGATCACAATGCATGTCAGAGCAAATGAGAATCATGAGGTCAAAGGAACTGCCTGAAGAGCTCAGAGACAGAATTGTGGCAAGGCACAGATCTGGCCAAGGTTACAAAAAGATTTCTGCTGCACTTAAGGTTCCTAAGAGCACAGTGGCCTCCATAATCCTCAAATGGAAGACGTTTGGGACGACCAGAACCCTTCCTAGAGCTGGCCGTCCGGCCAAACTGAGCTATCGGGGGAGAAGAGCCTTGGTGAGAGAGGTAAAGAAGAACCCAAAGATCACTGTTGCTGAGCTCCAGAGATGCAGTCAGGAGATGGGAGAAAGTTGTAGAAAGTCAACCATCACTGCAACCCTCCACAAGTCGGGGCTTTATGGCAGAGTGGCCCGATGGAAGCCTCTCCTCAGTGTAAGACACATGAAAGCCCGCATGGAGTTTGCTAAAAAACACCTGAAGGACTCCAAGATGGTGAGAAATAAGATTCTCTGGTCTGATGAGACCAAAATAGAACTTTTTGGCCTTAATTCTAAGCGGTATGTGTGGAGAAAACCAGGCACTGCTCATCACCTGTCCAATACAGTCCCAACAGTGAAGCATGGTGGTGGCAGCATCATGCTGTGGGGGTGTTTTTCAACTGCAGGGACAGGACGACTGGTTGCAATCGAGGGAAAGATGAATGCGGCCAAGTACAGGGATATCCTGGACAAAAACCTTCTCCAGAGTGCTCTGGACCTCAGACTGGGCCGAAGGTTTACCTTCCAACAAGACAATGACCCTAAGCACACAGCTAAAATAACGAAGGAGTGGCTTCACAACAACTCCGTGACTGTTCTTGAATGGCCCAGCCAGAGCCCTGACTTAAACCCAATTGAGCATCTCTGGAGAGACCTAAAAATGGCTGTCCACCAACGTTTACCATCCAGCCTGACAGAACTGGAGAGGATCTGCAAGGAGGAATGGCAGTGGATCCCCAAATCCAGGTGTGAAAGACTTGTTGCATCTTTCCCAAAAAGACTCCTGGCTGTATTAGATCAAAAGGGGGCTTCTACTAAATACTGAGCAAAGGGTCTGAATACTTAGGACCATGTGATATTTCAGTTTTTCTTTTTTAATAAATCTGCAACAATGTCAACAATTCTGTGTTTTTCTGTCAGTATGGGGTGCTATGTGTACATTCATGAGGAAGAAGAATGAACCTAAATGATTTTAGCAAATGGCTGCAATATAACAAAGAGTGAAAAATTTAAGTGGGTCTGAATACTTTCCGTACCCACTGTAAATATCATACAATCATTCCATATACACATACCACATACACTGCATATATCATTTGAGGAAAATATGCTTATAAAATAGTTTAGCCTTGACTAGGGGAAGGCAAAGATCCGAGTTCCTGCTTGGTAGAAACACAGGATCATTACTTTCCCCTCTGTCAGAATGGCGGTCTGCCTTGTTTACATAGGCAGACTGCCGTTCTGCTTGTGTCCCGTGCGATTGGTGGGTCCTGGCGGACATCGAGTCCACCAGATATGCAGATTTGCTGCCGCTGTGTCCAATTACAGTGGTCACGGGTTGACGCACGCACCCCAGACCTGGCAGTGTCAGATCACGTACTAGGTACGTGATCTGGCACTGAGCGCCTACCCTGCCGCAGTAAATGTATGTGGGGCGGTCTGCAAGCGGTTAAAGGAGAAGTACAGCCAAAGCTCGTTTTGCTGTACTTCTCCTGTGGATCACAGGAGTGTTGTTCGTTCTGCACTCCCGTGACCCATTTTGAGCAGACAGCAGGCTGAAGCCCGCTGTCAGCTGAAGTAAAAGCCAGTACAGGATGGGGCAAGATCGCAACAATGTCAGGATCGGCACCCGGCTCAGCCTATCAGTAAGCAACTAAGAGCCAGCAGCTCCCTCCACAGCCCAGCGCTCCAGTGAGCGAGGGGGGAGCAGAGCAGAGAGCGGTGACTGACAGTCAGCAGCTCTCCGCTAAAGGAGCTCTTGAGAACAGAGTGACCGGCAGGGTTTGATCGCTCAGTCTTATGCCTCGTTTCCACTGAGTGGTACGGTACGGTTCGGTTCAGTACGGTACGGTTCGGAACGGTACACCTTGCGTTTCCACTGCCAATAGTACCCTTTCATTATAGGCGTGGTGTAGCAGGAAAGCGGTGATAGACGATTCTCTGTCAACCAATCAAAGTTCTGCAGTGTGTAGCTCCACCCTGTTGGTATGGTACTAATGTGCTTGGTACCCCAACGAAAGGGTCCCAAAAAAGTGGTACGGTACGGTTCGGAATTAGGGTACCATTCATAATGGAAACGGCATAAATAGCGTACCGTACCGAACCGTACCAGAAAGCTCAGTGGAAACGGGGCATTAGAGTCGGTGGGGAATCGATGCTGCATCCACCTATGCAAATATGATTCTGAAAAAAAGAAAAACATTCCCATACTTTTTTTTTTAACTGAATGTGTTTTTGCATTGCAGGGTCATTCCTTTCAATATTTCATGCAAGAAAAAAAAAATGCACTTTGAGCAACGTAAAGTGCTAACTGCCACAGCTCCCCTGTGCTGCAAGTCAAATTTTAACGGCGTTTGTGCGACACTTTCATTAAGCTACGATTTCAGCCCTGCTGCTTAATACACGAGCTGCTGGTGGGTAAAAGGGAATGGATTTCATCCAGTGGGCCTCTGTTGCACTCACGTGTAGCTGAGCCAAAAGAATTCCGCTGGGTCGCAGCAATAAGAAACGCGAGGTGCCCCTTCCATCAACACATCAACAGCCGGTGGGAAGCACTTTACCACACAAGGCCGTGTCATTGGTGAAATGTTTAATGTGGGTGAGTAAATGTATAGACGATCTTCTCGGTATACTTAAATAATTACAACTGTCTCCGGTAGCCGGCTCTAGGATTTATTTGATAGTGGAAGAAAGACGTTGATTAGATGGTGGAGGGAGGGGGGGGGGAATTTTATTTCAAAAGACCTAAACTAAAGAATAGTATACCAGTGTGTAGGTGGCCATTCTATACTTGTATGCATCTAACTATAGTGTTTACCATTCCTAACAGTTAAACCCTTTATTCTTTGTGGTTTTGCAAAACAAAAAAAGTAGACACAGCAGACCTTTTAAAAACTAAATCAGTTTCATTTTTTCGGTATTGTTTGAATTTATATAACTGCATTTGGGTAGAATAGAAGATATAATAGAACAGAACATTTGAAAGGACGAATAGCCCAAAGTACTGACAATAAAAGGTTATTCTTTGTCATGCATTTCATTTTATTTTTTTCATTTTTTATGTTTAGATCCTTTTCTTCCCTTTTTTTTTTCTTTTGTTTTTTTTTTTTTGTATACGCAGAGAACTTTTACATATAAAACAATATTCATACATTCCTATTCATATGAGACAGGACAACAAAAGAATACAAATATAAAGTGTTCTGAAATCTGATGACATACATATTTGCCCTTGAAAAATAAAGACAAAAAAAATAAAAAATGCCATACAATAATCTGTGTATGACATGAAAATTTCTGAAAATTAGGAAGGCCAAAAAACAGATGGGACGTTCACACAATAAACTGCAAATCAAATTGATTAATACTATTTCATTTTTTTTTTTTTTTTTTTAGATTTGACAGAAAATATGAACATTTTAGGAGAATTTATACTGTATCGGGATCAAGGTTTCTGGCCTATTGCAGCTGTACTAAAGAAGTGACCTTGTACATTCTTTTCATGAAGGAGTGCAAATTGCAGTCTTTGTGCATATAAATTGATAGATTTTAATCATTTTATTTATGACAATTTTAAGCATATAAAATTATACGAACATTTTTTTTAAAAGCTATTATTTCGATGATTTACATATGATTTTATATAGGTCTCTCTGTACCCATTTAGTTTCCTATGGGAAATGTGGTAAGCACCTTAAAAGTCCCACCGCTCATCTTTTTTGTCAATTTGTAGTATTAGGATTTGGTTTGGTTGCTCGCTGTCATGAGAGCATCTATCTGTAATAGTTTGTATACAATTGGACAAAACGGAAGAGAGAATTTCACTCCTGTCAAGCTTTCATAATGGCGCCCTTGAACCTTTACAGATTGTCTTTGTTGATCAACTGGGATGGAAAAGAAGAGAGCACTAGCAACATTTGGCCCCACAACATAAAACACAATTCAAAAGATTGAGCAAAAAAAAAATATACGGTTAACATAAACATCATCATTGACTTTTACAGGAAAGGGCAGGTCTCGCCTATAATTTCAGTTGCATCTATCTTTGTACCCACTGATCTTTCTGACACCCGTTTCATGGAAGGTAACCTGGTCTTGTGAATTTTTCATCTTAGGTTCAGTTGGGGTTGCCCACGTATCGGCATTCTGCTCTTACGTAACAGCATCATCAACAGGAGTAGGGATGCACTGAAACCGACTTTTCTTGTCCCGATACCGATATCTGGCATTGTGTATCTGCCGATACCGATACGGAACTACACACATACACAATATGCATGCGGCTGCAGTACAGAGCAAAGCCGCTGCTTCCTGTGTATGGCTCCTCCATTCACAGGCGGAGTGCATCTGATATCACTCTGCCTGTGAGCCGGACCTATACAGGAAGTAGCGGCTCCCATCCCATACTACTACTGCACCAAGTAAGGGACGGCTGAGCCGGGACTCAGCAAAACCGGATCGGCGGCTCCGTGCAAGTAAGGGACGGCTGAGCTGAGACTCAGCAAAACCAGATCGGCGGCTCCGTGCAAGTAAGGGACGGCTGAGCCGGGACTCAGCAAAACCAGATCGGCGGCTCCGTGCAAGTAAGGGACGGCTGAGCCGGGACTCAGCAAAACCGTATCAGCGGCTCCGTGCAAGTAAGGGACGGCTGAGCCAGGACTCAGCAAAACCAGATCGGCGGCTCCGTGCAAGTAAGGGATGGCTGAGCCGGGACTCAGCAAAACCAGATCGGCAGCTCCATGCAAGTAAGGGACGGCTGAGCCGGGACTCAGCAAAACCAGATCGGCGGCTCCGTGCAAGTAAGGGACGGCTGAGCCGGGACTCAGCAAAACCGGATCAGCGGCTCCGTGCAAGTAAGGGACGGCTGAGCTGGGACTCAGCAAAACCGGATCGGCGGCTCTGTGCAAGTAAGGGACGGCTGAGCCGGGACTCAGCAAAACCGGATCGGCCCGTGGATCGGTTAATTTTACCGATCCCCGATCGTGCTATTGTGGCAGTATCGGCGCCGATATCCGAACCCAATATCGGATCGGTGAATCCCTAAACAGGAGTGTTAGCGTAAAGTGGATGTAAACCCTCACATATACCGAGTGAAGTCAATAACCTCAGATAATACACATAGATAAAACAAATCCTACATTAAAGTGGTTGTAAACCCCCCTCTGTCTGTACCTATAGGTCTATAGGTAAGCCTATAATGAGTCGCACCTATAGGTACTATCTCCTAAGCTTGCACCATTTAGGAGATATATATACTGCATGCTGCTCCCGTGCGGGAGTGACGTCATGCGGCTTCGGCCAGTAGCACAGCAGGAGTCCGCGGACCTGGAAGGAAGACGGGCGAAGATGGATGCAGTCTCCAGCGGGGAGGACGAGGGCTTCATTTGGAGGTGTCACATAATGTCCTAGTAGGCGATGCATGCCCTTTACTTTCCAGGTAAGAAAAAAGAAAAAAAACAGGACTTTACTTTCTCTTTAAGTTTTACTTTTACAGTATATCTGCGTTCTTCAGCTTTCTACACTCTTTGGAAAGTGCAGATCCTATTAAAAATCTTTCTTCCTTTCAGCAGCATATAAGGGTGGATGGGGAGATTGGGCTTACACTGTTTGAGAGCCAATTGGAGGAGAGGGGACACATCCCCCTCCACATAGGCAGAGGAACAAAGGAACATGCAGAGCTGTATTCTGAATAGACAAGCTCAGTGCTAGTCTCCCTCCCTGACACAAATTTTCAGCTACTGTTATCTCATGTGTCAGAGAGCTTGTCAGAAGTGACTGATGCTGATAACAGAGGAACTAAGCACTAGAGAGAAATGACACTTAGAGCTTTGGAGAGAGACAAGTAAACACTACATATATACATTTACCAGCTACTCTATTAGGTATACCTGTTCAATAGCTTGGTAACACAAATTGCTAATCAGCCAATCACATGGCAGCAACTCAATGCATTTAGGCATCTAGATATGGTGAAGACGACTTGCTGAAGTTCAAACTGAGCATCAGAAAGAGGGAGAAAGGCGATTTAAGTGACTTTGAACGTGGCATGGTTGTTGGGATTTTCACGCACAGCCATCTCTCGGGTTTGCAGAGAATGGTCCAAAAAAGAGTAATTATTAACGGCGTTTGTGCGACACTTTCATTAAGCTACGATTTCAGCCCTGCTGCTTAATACACAAGCTGCTGGTGAGTAAAAGGGAATGGATTTTCATCCAGTGGGCCTCTGTTGCACTTATGGGTAGCTGAGCCAAAAGAATTCCGCTGGGTCGCAGCAATAAGAAACGCAAAGTGCCCCTTCCATCAACACATCAACAACCGGTGGGAAGCACTTTACCACACAAGGCCGTGTCATTGGTGAAATGTTTAATGTGGGTGAGTAAATGTATAGACGATCTTCTCTGTATACTTAAATAATTACAACTGTCTCCGGTAGCCGGCTCTAGGATTTATTTGATAGTGGAAGAAAGACGTAGATTAGATTGTGGAAGGGGGGGGGTTTATTTCAAAAGACCTAAACTAAAGAATAATATACCAGTGTGTAGGTGGCCATTCTATACTTGTCTGCATCTAACTATAGTGTTTACCATTCCTAACAGTTAAACCCTTTAGTCTTTGTGGTTTTACAAAACATATTAAAAAAAAAAAAAAAGTAGACACAGCAGACCTTTTAAACACTAAATCAGTTTCATTTTTTAGGTATTGTTTGTTATATAACTACATTTGGGTATAATAAAAGAATATATGTAATTCTTAAATGAAGACCCCATCTGGCCAGACTTGGGTGTACCTGGGGGTACCACGGTTTTCCACCAGTTCTGTGCTGATGGCACTGCTAGACATCTTCCGATGTCGAAGGGAAGAAAGCATGATGTGTCTTTCATCTGCTGCATTAAGATTCCTTGGCTGATCACTGTGTCTATGGTCCTCACCATTGCCCATTTATTTGTGCTTCTTCAAAAAGGCTTGAACAGCACACCTTAAAACCCCAGTCTGCTTTGAAATCTTTGCCTGGGAGAGACCCTGCTCTCAAACATTTTGCATATTTTTTTTCTTCTTTTGTTTTATTTGTTGTTGATTATGGGTTTCCTTCTTTTTCCATTTTCTTCTGGTAGGGAAGTGTATTGGTTTTGACCTCTACATATAGAGATATTTTACATCTCTCTGATGTACCTTACACTTCAAATAATATTTTGCAACGTCTCCATCGAGCACGATTGTCATTTAGCAGTTTGATGCTCGTTGGTTCCCCCTTTTTCCGTCCTTTGGGAGAGTATTCAATATGTTGAATCTGTGCCCCTGTATAAGAGTCAGTTGAAATCAGGTCCTCCAGACCCTCCCCCTTCTCTTTTTTTTTTTTTCTTCCTGTGAATCCCCATAATTGTTGATTTATTTTTTTTTTTTCATCTCAAATAAAATTTTATTGAATGAACAATTGAAAAATTGTGCCAGCAGTACAATCTCCAGCTCAGTCAAAATACGATACAACATACGGATTTAAGAGCATAAAAGTATTACATCCAAAGAAACATAATAAATCATAACCATTAACAGATACACGACTTGCATGAATATGCCCATAACCCCACACCCCATTACCCAAGGGTAACCTCTAAAACCAATTCATAATTACCCTCTACCAATGACCAGCCGGTCCATAGAAAAGTCCACTGGTGCTAGACCAGGTGTGTCTAACCAAGGTGCCCATTGTTTATTGAATTTATCATAGCAGCCTCTGTGCTAAAAATATATTTTTCTAATAGGAGGGTATCCCGCATTTGAACTAACCATTCCTTCGAGGTAGGGGAGTCTGAAGAGATCCAATGGCGAGAACCTACATCCCCTTCCCATTTGGATACCACAAATTGTTGATTAAATGCACGTTCTTCATTGTTGTATGGAACTGATATATGTAATATATTTGTTATTTATCAGCTGTAACACCACAAAAATTGAAAAACAAAGTGGATCCTGAGGTAGCTCATTTTGGGCAAAACACAGTGAGCCAATTATCCTTCATTGATGTTCCTATTATGTGCTTATAGCTTTGACTATATGTTTTTAGATAAGCAAAATAAAAAAAAAAAATTTTTAATACTATTTACTTTGTTACCAAGTTGTACTGTTAGGCACTTAAAAATCCAAATTCCCCATAATCTCTCTGATGGAGAGACATGGGGATATTTTCTGCCCAATCTTTGTTATGGTAATGGCTGGATTGGAGCCAAATGGTAGTCACACTAAATATTGATTTGATTTAGATTTTAATTCTTTTCGCTCACTTTGCACTTTGCATTTTGTAAATTGATAAAAGTAAACAATTAAAATATATATTATTGAAAGCATTCTTAATTTACAGCATTTTTTCAACCCTGCCTAAAAGCTATATATACACACACATACAGTGCTCAGCATAAATGAGTACACCCCAACAGATTTGTCAGAAAACCTTTACTTTCCTTTCAGAATCAACATTTTCTATGGGACACTATAGTACAAAATACTCCCACAAATGTGGGCCATAGATTGCAACAAAGATTTGCTAATTTGCACACACAAAAAAGTATTCTTCCTAACAAATTTATTCAAGACCATGTTGCAAAAATAAATACACCCCAATGAAGGTCTTAGGAGCAAAGCTAAATTATAGAAAACAAAATCATAATTAAACAAGAATTCAACTACAGATGAGTCTAAATATTCATTAAACAGGTGCCCAGCAGATAGATAATTATAAAAGGTTAAATAGGTAAGTATCAGCGCTGCTCAATAATTAATATCTTATTAGTATGTGCAATTATTGTGCTTAAATATGTGAAAAAAATTATTTTCAATTAAATAAAATACCATTACCATACCATACCATGTGAAATATACCACATAAATGGAGTATATTATTAAGTGCTAAGTGATATTATCTTAATACCATAAGTACATAGATAAAACCAGATAAATATGCAAATTATCCAAAAATAATTATAAAGTGCTAATTAGTGCTAATTATAAAACTCATTTGCATAAATGTATAAATAAATCCAAATAAATATTTAAAGTGTCCAGTGCTTGGTGACAGTAAATAAACTCTCCTCTTCATACAAAAAGTGCTCAGTGCTTGTCTGCTGTCTTAAACCAATATGGAGATAATTAAAAGTGCTCAGTGCTTGTGCGTCCGGGTGCTACCCTCTCAGTCCCCTACTCACCGGACTGTTAATGGGATCAAGCCTTTATATTATTTTCTACGGTCAGAATCACAGGAAAGCACCAGGTATACAGCACACCAGATCACTATCTCCTCTTACTCAGATTGCAGTAGTCTCCAATTAATACCATCCAGGAACAGATCCACCATATGAAAGTTCAAATAGAAAGAGACCTCATCGTGTAGTATTATCGACTTTATTAAAGATCAAATAAAATTGCACTTACAGCGTTGAATATCAAACATGCGGTATAAGCTCCTAGCTCGGGACGCCAAACATTCCTTTGGGTTCCACTCGCTCAAACCGGAAGTGACGTGGTAAGTGAGTGTAACGGCTTGACGTGTTTCACTCTGCTTTTGAGAATGCTCTGATTGGCAGAGCAAAACGCGTCAAGCCGTTGTCTCTTCGAATTCTGAAGAGACAAGTTGAGCATCACTCTCCATCCAGCATCCAGACTTTAAAACCTGTTCATTCCATGCCTAGAAGACTTGGTGCTGTCCTTACAAATCATGGAGGTCATACAAAATACTAGATGTAATAGTTTTTGTCGTGGGTGTATTCATTTTTGCATTAACTAATTTGAGTAAAAACTGAAGATTTTGTAATCTAAGTTATGTTAACTGTACTTTCATGTAATGAGATAAACAAATGTTCAATAAAACTCAATTTTGTCAAAGTTTTGGAAATTGTTCTTGTGTTTACTGAGAAATTGATTAAAATCTTACTTTTAAAGAGAGGTGTACTATTTATGTTGATAGATCTATATATATATATATATTATTATTATTTTATTTTTTTAAATATATATATATATTTTAAATTCTAGCTTAACAGGCAACTGTAAAAATTCACTATGTATTCCCTTCAAGATCATTCTGTTCTGACTGAAGATACAAAAATACAGCTCATGACCAGCTTTAAAATTCAGGTTAGAGAAAAACAAGTTTAAAACAGCTTCCACTGAATTCACTTAACATCTCTTTAAACTTTCTGCTGCTTTAAAAACCACAAACAGGATGATTGTTCTTAATGTCTGTGCTATAGCGAGTTCAGTACGTCTGTCCTTTTCAATGAGTGTGATATTTTAGGCTGAATGACAACATTTATAATTGTTACAGAGCCAACGGGAGTCTGAATGAATCAATGGTACAAAACATCAAACCGCTCCACCTGTAAACTAAACATGACTACCACTCAAGAGACAAATCCGTTAATTAAATACATGATTACCTGTATTTTAATTTGAATAGAAAGCCTGAGTAACTAACAATGATTCTAGTTGCAGGAAAATGGCTTCATAATGCGCTCTCTGAGATGCATAATACACAGCAAGAGCAAAACATTAACTCTCAAGAAGGCCCTCGGAGTTTAGCTCCATGGAATAACTTAAGTGGCAGTTTATAACTTCGAGAGAGAAGACTGTAGACCGTGCGGGAATATGACTAGCAAAAGTGTGCCCAGAATTTATGACACAGAGGACACAGACAAGGCCTAATTGCTGGGTGGCCCCAATTGTCATTCTGGAGATATTGTGTTTGATGTATTGAAGAAAGAGCTTAGTGAATGAGGTGAAGGTCTGATGACCCACATCCTCCAATCATATGCTTTTTTAAAATATTTTCTTTGCATGTGATTAGGTATTCTTTGCAATGCAAAAGGTAACCACGTTCAACCACACTAAGCTCTGGAGAAAATACCCTTGCAAATTGAGCAGCCTATTTGCCCGTAATAAACCACCCCCATTGTGTTCATTGCATACTCTACAGGCTTGGCCATGATGGTTCCAGTGGGTGTTGTAGTGAGTTAGTGAAATATGTCACCATACAAGAACTAAATTTAGAAATCTTCACCAGCCCACCCTACTGAAAGGGTTATTTTCTTCACTCACATAGGAAAAATGGGGAAAGCAGGCCAGCATTTCAGGACTAAGCATGATCCCTTTCTCAAGGAGGGTTGCCGCAGTGGATTACTGAGAACAAAGATTAAAATGGAATTTCATCTTAGAGTTACTCTATGAACATTAAACTACCATACAGCACATTCCTTGATAAATGCATAGTGTCATGTTTGCCTTCAGTTTGCATGCCAGCTGCTGTCCAGCATTGGAAGCTGATGGTCATTTACCAAAGACCCCATGCAACTCATGGCATCACCTAACCCACCTTGTACTATGTATGTCTGACAGCATCACACACAGAGGAAGTGTTTCCCAGTCAGGCTTTGCAATCACAAGACATAAATAGTATGCACGGACTAAGCAACACCACCAGTTGCATGTCATTGGTGTCACTAGTAAATGACCGTCAGTTTCCAATGCTGATTGCTGGACAACAGGAGCACTGACTGACGGTACTCACTGTCACTGGAAGTGAAAGACAGATACTTAAGGGACACTGCGAAAATGGTTTGGATAACGTCAATTGGAAGAGTAATATTTATCAAAAATATCTCTCAAAAACTATGAAGTTTTAATCCCACTTTACACTGTGAGACCTATAGCCTGTTGCCATGAAGTCTGTGACACCTAAATAATCATAGCAATACATAGATGTGTATTCCATGTACTTCAATGTAGGAGACGGACAGACTGTCATTGGCAGTCTTGTCCTATTGTCTATTTTGAGGAGAGATGTGTATTGTGTTAAGTCTGTCTGCCCCATTGTTAAATGTTAATGACCTCACATTGTTCTGGCCAGATTTCTAGATAATTAGTTTAGGTTAATTATGTTCCTGTATACAATTTCATCTGCATATGATAATGTAATCAGGGTGAGGGGAGGGATTGTGTACACTGTATAGGAGTGACTGAGTGTAAAACTCTGTTTTTATTGGATTGTGAATTTCATGTCCTGTTCCCCACAAGGTCCACTTGGGCGGTAACCTTGTGGGGGAAAACTGTATAAAAGAGCAGCTGTACCATTAAACCTTGAGTTCTATTTCACCCTCAATCTAGAGTCCTGTCTCTTATTGGGGGAATCTGCTACAAGGGATTGCTATGCTCTTCATACTCCCTTGAATAATCACTAAGCTCTTGTAAGAGCTTGTTTCTGTTCCTGCTTCACTCTCTGGGGAAAGAGAGGTTCACCCACTGGAACCTGGAGCCTTGTCCTAGGTCCAGGGTGGGTAGAAGACGGTGAGACCCCAACCAAGCTGCGGCGGTTCGTGGGGTCTGCGGTGGTTATGGTGTCTGGTGGAGTGCTTGGAGCCCTAGAGAAGCACTAGGAGCATCTGTCAACGGAGGTACCCAGTCGGGGTGAGTCAAAAAGTGTTTTTACATGGTGCATTTATCAAGGTGCATATGTTATATGGCCCTGTTATGTTCATAGAGTAATTCTATTATTAAAAGGGGTTTTAAAGTCAAAAGTTTTTTTTTTTATCTTAATGCATTTTGTCCATTAAGATGAAAAGCCTTCTGTATGTCCATGAGTGCCTCACCGGTCCGGGACTCTCTCTCCTGATTGACTGAGACACAGCAGCGGCGCCATTGGCCTTTCGCTGCTGTCAATCAAACCCAGTTAGCTTATCAAGAGAGAGAAGCCTGGGTTGAATGGCAGCTCCGTATCTGAATGGATGCATGGAGCTTCAGCTTGGCTTGGGTGCCCCCAAGGCAAGCTGCTTGCTGTGTGGGGCACTCAACCGGAGGGAGGGGCCAGAAGCAGCAAAGAGGGACACAAGAAGGAGAGGATCTGGGCTGTTCTGTGCAAAATCACTGCACAGAGGAGATACGTATGTTTGTTATTGTAATAGAAAAAAATACAAGACTTTACAATCACTTTAAATTTAATTTTAAAAGTTAAAGCGGACCTTCAGTCATTTTTTCATCTTTCCATCTATTAAATCCTCTGCCCTTGTTGTTTTAACTTTGGATAGTAAAACATTTTTTTCTGCCAGTAAATACCTTATACAGCTCTCTTCCTCTTTTTTGTCTGGTAATTAGCCTAGGCTAATGACATCATGCAAAGCTCTCCATCTCATTCTCGTGAGAGTTTGCCAGCAAGGGAGGAGGGATGAGTCATAGAAGAGCCAAGGAGAGCTGCAGAGCTGGAGGGGCTGGATGAGGGCGGAGATAACGTGCAGAGATCCATGGGTATTCATCAAGAGAGGAGAAATGTGCAGGCAAGCAGTGGTGTGAGTGTGTATATATATATATATATATATATATGTGTGTGTGTGCCTGTGTAAATCCAGAAAGTAAACAGGCAGCAGCTTCAGCTGCCCACAGTTAAAATGCCTGCAGCCATCCCTCTCCTTCAGCATCGCGGTACCGGGGCCAATTTTCCCCCTAACGGGGACGATGCGTGCCACTATCAAGGCCTGGAACCAGATGCAAGTGCTGCTGGCACCTGGAGCGTCTGGGTTTTCCCTGGCCTCCCCCCTGTGGCTGAATCCTCGGTTTGCCCATTTTCACTCTATACCCAAACCTGTCAAATGAGCATCTAAGGGCATCATGACGCTGGGGGATATTGCTTCCAACGGGAAACTGTGTCCCATTGATGATTTAAAGAGCAGGTGTAACCTGCCCAATCCTTATTTGTTCAGGTATCTCCAGATGCTCATGCCTTTCTTGCACAGTTTGGTTCCTCTCGCCTGGAGGTCAAACTTTCCGCATAGGAGACTACTGTTCAGGATGAGGACATGAAGAAGCCGCTGTCGGAGCTATATAAAAAACTGTTCATCACCTTCCCCCCCCCCCCCCCCCCCGTTGTCAGTGCGCAGGTGCAGAGAAAAATGGGTGGAGGAGGTGCCGGACTTGGGAGGAGAAGACTGGGATGATATATGGAGTTCCACGTTAACTCACCTAGTTTCTGCTAGGGATCGTTTGATCCACTTTAAATTCTTGCACAGAATCTACTATACGCCCGCCAGGCTTGCTCGCATTTACCTGGGATCTTTGGCTGAGTGCTGGCGATGCGCTCATGCTCCGGCAGATTTTGGACATATCTTCTGGCAATGCCCGGTGGTTCAGAATTTCTGGACTGCTGTGCTGCGCTGTATTGAAGAGGTGACTGTACGGGTTCCTAGGACTCTTTTCACACAAGCTTTCCGATCCAGACTGCCTGCCAGTTTTTCAAGCGGACCGGATCGGTTGCTCCATGCAGCCCTACGGAGAGGCAGATGTCAGCGGAGATATCTCCGCTGACACCTGCTGCTATCTGATCCGATCCTGTCCATAAAATCTGGATGGATGGAAACCCTATTTTCCATCCATCTGGAGGATCAGGTCGGATAGGATGAAAACGGACTGGCGGTCCGTTCTCATCCGATCTCCCATAGAGGAGAGCGGGGCTCTGACAGATATGTCTCTGCACACAGAGCAGAGATGGAGCTGTCATCTGACCTGCTCAGCGGGGATCGGCGGATCGATCCCCACTCAGTAAAAACGGACTCTGTCGGTTGCACCGCCCGTGTGAAAGGAGCTTAGTGTGTGTGATACTAGGATAAAGTAAAGCATTGTGATTAGAGTTATCCTGTCTTAACGGTGTCCTTTGTGGTCTTTCTCTATTGCTCTTTTGCCTGTTTATTATTCCCTGTTTTCCCTGCTACTTATTCTTTAAAATTTCATCTATTTTCATATTTCTTAAATCTAAGCCATGCTTGAGTTCCATTCTGTGTCATCCTTAGAGTCTCAATTTGATCCATGTCAGCAGAAAAAGTATCCATTAGATTTCTTTTTTTTTGTATTCTCTCGAGTGGTGCAAGAAGTTTACGTAATAGCAACATCAGTCTCTGAAAAACGCACTCATTTATGTATAGAGATAGTACTGGAATTGTCGCTTAAGATAGATCTCTTTCTCGTCTCTTTATTTCTATTTCTCTGTACCTGAAAGTCCTTGCTATCCCAAGAGTAGAGCTTCTTACCATTCTCATAGTCCTAGTTGTCACGCAGAAACTTGCCCTTCTGACCTGTGCTGTATCAATCCCCATTTTATCCAAAGTGTCATTCAATTTCAAGTCCAAAGCAGTAAATGTTGGTGTCCCTTTAAACTTTTCTAACTCCCTCTGAGTATGAATGTCATTCAGCATGTACGGTAGAGCTGCATGACAATAAAAAAAAAAAATATTGCAATCTCGATTTACTCCCCAGGATCTAAAAACAGCATTTCCTCGATTCATACAGAGCTGTTCTCTGCTCACTCAGTGCCAGTTCACATTAGGGCAATGCCAGACATCGCATGTGATTCGCACCGCATTGCTATGCAGATCACATGCGAGGTATGTACGGCTAAAATGTATGGCTAAAATCACATTGCATTCGCACCAAAATAGTGCAGGACCCTTTTTTTGGTTCACACTGGAATCGGATTGCATGGGTGTTCACACCTATGAGATCTGATTTCTGCACCATTTCACAGTTCGCAATGCGATCCAATCTGGGGGCCTCAACTGTACATTGACACCCCCAGCAATTTGCAGATCTTAGTTTGAACCACTGTGCGATTTTGGTGCAATGTGGAAACCGGCACTGATTCACAGGGTTTCCCGCATCCCACCAGTGAACACTGGGACTCACAGCTGCCTCCGGCAAATGTTTATCAACATCGCTAAGGCTGCTAGACAACTATAAACACAATGCATTACAATGTATCATTTCGTTTTTTTAGATCAAAGAAATGAACTTCCATCTGTAAATGAGGTCAGTTTAACCTCTTAAAGACCAAGGGCCGCTCCGTGTGTCCGCAAATCATCCTACTTTTTTGCGGATGATTTGTGGACATAATGTAAGTGAATGGCACTGCGGATGTCAGCGGAATACCATCCGCTGACATCCGATTTTCCTCCTTTCAGTTCTGTTCCGTTTTTTCGAATGGAACAGAACCCTATTTTTTCATCTGTGTAAAAAACGGAAAGGAAGGAAAATCGGATGTCAGCGGTGTCATCCGCTGACATCCGCAGTGCCATATACTTACATTATGTCCGCATATCATCCGCAAACGGATGGGATGATATGCGGGCACACGGAGCGGATGACACAAATGTCATCCGCTCCGTGAAAAAAAAAAAAGTCCCGCAGCGGACTAAAGCAGCGGAGCGGCCGTGTGAAAGGACCCATATGGTGGCCATACACTATACGAACAATTGGTCGAAATTCGGTCCTTTGAACAGTTGTTTGAACTGGCTTTTTTGGCCACTTAATGGACACAAATCGGTAATCGGATGTGACGTTTTCGAGCAGAAAAAAAGGACAAGTTTGGAAGTTTTCTGCTGAACGACCGATAAATTGAAAGGTTAATGTGTTTCTCGTCCAAACTGTTTGCACTAGGTATATGTGAAAAAACAAACAAAAAACTGATTAATTTATGTCCATTGAACAATTTATCGGTCATTACATGATGGCACGATCTTCTGCTGTCACGGCCGAGTGTTCATTTTTGGAAAATTAGTTTGAACGATTGTTTTGTATAGCATATGGCCAGCATAAGCCTTTTTCTGACTCATGTTGCTTACAAGTTAAAATCAGTATTTTTTTTTGCTAGAAAATTACTTAGAACCCCAAACGTTTTATTATATATATATATATATTATATATTATATATATATATATATATATATATATATATATATATATAATTATAGATCCTAGAGATTATAGATCCTTATCTATATTATAGATCCTAGAGAATAAAATAGCAGTCATTACAATATTTTATGTCACACGGTATTTGCGCAGCAATCTTTCAAACGCAAAAAATACACTTTAATGAATTAAAAAAAACTAAACAGCAAAGTTAGCCCATTTTTTTTTTTTTTTTTTTTTTGTATAATGTGAAAGACGATGTTACGCTGAGAAGAGAATCGTGATCTTTATTCTAAGCAAAAAAAAATCGTAATTCTCATTTTATCCAGAATCGTGCAGCTCTAATGTACGGAATATAACTGATAAAGATATTCAATCATTTAAAAGGAAGTCTCATTAGTAATGTCCTCCAATTTGATTTTGAAACACTCATCCTCCAATGTCAGGAACTTTTTTACTGTTAACCACTTTAAGACCGGAAGGATTTACCCCCTTCCTGACCAGGCCATATTTTGTACCTAAATAAAATTGACGTCCTTTTTTCCCCCCACAAATAGAGCTTTCTTTTGGTGGTATTTGATCACCTGTGCGATTTCTATTTTTTTGCGTCATAAACAAAAAAATAGCGACAATTCTGAAAAAAAGAATATTTTTCACTTTCTGCTATATAACATTCCCAAAAATGTAAAAATCTAATTTTTTTTAACATTTTAGGCCAATTTGTTTTCTGCTACATATTTTTGGTAAAAAAAAAAAAATCGCAATAAGCGTATTTTGATTGGTTTGCGCAAAAGTTATCACGTCTACTAACTACGGGAAAGATTTATGTCATTTTTATTGTTTTTTTTTTTTACTAGTAATGGCGGCGATCTGGGTTTTTTGCGGGACTGCGACATTGGGGGGACCAGTGACATTACTACAGTAATCAGTGCTAAAAATATGCACTGTTACTGTACTAATGACACTGGCAGGGAAGGAGTTAACATTGCGGACGATCAAGGGGTTAAATGTGTACCTAGGGGTGTGTTTCTAACTGTGGGAGGGGCGTGGCTTGTGAAATGACTACATAGACCCATGATCCTATATAGAAGGGCTCTATGATCATTTCAGGGAGAAGAAAACACAGCAGACCGTTCTTCTCTCTCATTGGGGAAAGATCATGGTTGTCAGGCGGCAGAGTCGCCTGCCCGCTGCATTGGCTACGTCGGTTCGCCCAGGAGCGACTGCCTGCCGCAGTATAACTTGCGCGGGCGGTCGGTAAGCGATTAATTCTGTGTAATTTGAATTTCATGTAAGTTTTCAGTTAACCACTTAAGCCCCGGAAGATTTTACCCCCATTCCGACCAGGGGGTATTTTGCGATTCTGCACTGCGTGACTTTAACGGACAATTGCGCGGTTGTGCGACGCTGTACCTAAACGAATTTGGCGTCCTTTTTTTCCCACAAACAGAGCTTTCTTTTGGTGGTATTTGATCACCTGTGCGATTTTTTGATCACGCGCTATAAACAAAAAAAAGAGCGTAAATTTTGCAAAAATAGCAATATTTTTCACATTTTTTTATATGAAATTCCCCCCCAAAAAAATGTAAAAATCAAAATTTTTTAACATTTTCGGCCAATTTGTTTTATGCTACCTATGTTTGGTAAAAAAAAAAATCGCAAAAAGCGTATTTTGATTGGTTTGTGCAAAAGTTATCGCGTTTACTAACAAAGGGAAAGATTTTTGTCATTTTTGTTGTTTTTTTTTTTAACGCGTAATGGCGGCGATCTGCGATTTTTTTTGCGGTACTGCGACATTGCGGCGGACAGATCGGACCCTTGACTGACATTTTTGACACTTTTGGGGTTACCAGTGACATTTCTACAGTAATCAGTGCTATATATATGCACTGTTACTGTAAAAATACACTGGTAGTGAAGGGGTTAACTTTATTTGGGAGGGAGGGGCTGTGTGTGTCCCTAGGGGCGTGCTTTCTACTGTGATTGGCTGTGGCTTGAGCTGTAAGGACACTGATCAACGGATCTACATAGTAGATCCATGTGATCAGTGTCTTTACAGCGAGGAGAATGACAGGCAGCTTGTTTACACAAGCTGCCTGACATTCTCCCTCTCCCCCGCCAATCGCAGAGTGGCCGGCGGACATCGGGTCCGCTGGTCACACGCGCGAGGGGGTCCGTGACCACGCGGGAGCGCGCCTCCGGGGGCGCGCGCTCGCTCCCTAGACCCTCACAAGCAAGCAACGTAGCCCTACGTTAGTTTGCCTGTGAGGGGCTGACCGCCGACGTAGATAGTCGTGCGGCGGTCGGCAAGTGGTTAAATAGTAACTCTACTTTTGTGGGGTAAAAGGAGTAGAGCATATACAATTGCTACACAACCCATATTGTAATTTAAAATTTAATGGTAATAAAAATTACCTTTCCTTTTTAAACTGCAGTCAGTGTGATTTTCTGAAAAATGCAATACAATATGGCAATCTGAAGGCTTTCTGTACACAGTTGGTGTACGCAGCACCCCCTCCCAGAACGGTAATTTCCTGCTTGGGTGAAGAACTCTACACAAGATACTCCCTAAAAGCTATTCACTTCTAAAGGGATGCCGACACTGCAACTTTTCTCATCAGAACCCTGAAAGTGCACCAGTTGATTTAAATGAATTAGTCTGATTTTTCACCAAAGTGTACTTGCTGGTAGAATCACTGCTATATGGTTTCTTGTCTTCGCAATAATGCGATGTGGGTGAGAGGGCTAGTGTCCCCGTCTTACATTTTGTATGTGCAGCAAGTCTTTCTGCTTGTCCTGAACTCTTTATTCCTTCGGACATGATTATAGCTCCTGCCTTACCGCTTACGCTCTATACCCTGTGGTTGGCTGTTATTTATTTTTTGTACGCTTCGTGGTGTTTCTTAACCTTTTTCAGTCAAGGCACCCTTTAAAATTATGGATAGTCTCGAGGGGCCCCATTCTAAAATGTAACAAACTATTCTAATAGCTTTACATAATGCAGCAACATCGACATGTAGGACACTCAATGTTAGAGGTGATTTATTCTACCAAAGCAAATACATTTTTGAACACTGGTACTGCCAATAGTCCAATGTTTCTCTTCTCCCTCACTTTCTCCATCACTCAGATAATGTGACCCCAGTAATAAGGGAGATGGGCAAGGAGGGGGGGGGTCAAACAAGGGAGCTATACAGGCAACCATCATTCTCCGGATGCCGGCAGCTAGAACATCGTCATGGTGCACAATAAAAATCGGTGTCTTTGTGTAACTAAAAGGCAGGCCTGTTCCACTCACCGGCTTGTATACAATTTTGGAGCAATTTTTGGGCATTTTGCCACGGCACACCTGAAGATACTTCAAGGCGCCCCAGGGTGCCTTTGCACCCTGGTTGAAAAAGGCTGTTCTAGACAAACTGCCTTAGCTTTATGATATTTTCACAGAACAGTGATCTATAAATCTTTGAATGCTTTGCGGTTGATTTACTAAAGGCAAGTAGACTGTGCACTTTCCTAAGTGCAGTTGAATTCTGCAAGTGCAGTTGCTCCAGAGCTTTTTTTTTTTCTGTAAAAAAAAAAAACTTTATTAGGTTTGTACAAACATACAGGTTCCAGAGCTAAACAGACATCCACAAATACCTCCATTGCATTTGATTACCACAGTACAAACACTACCGATATTCCATTCCAGTCCAAAATGAATCAAGTTGATACCTGCCATTCCATGTCCCACTTCTCCCCAAAAGTGTAAATCAACCAACTGCAAAAAATGAGCATTACTTAGTTTCATTGGCTTGGATAATACAAGCATTTCAACAAATAACGTGCAGAGACCAGCAACACATCTGTCCCATCGCAGCCTTGGACAGAGGAACTGCCCCAGCTGGGCTCCTCTACTCCACCATCTCTCCTTGCTGCTGGACGGCCTAGGAAGATAGAGCCACAGGGTCAGGAATGGACCCCAAGTGATGACGTTACATTCGACCATCTTGTAAGTTTTCTATTCTCCGTGTGCAAATAAAGGTATTACAAGCTGCACTTAGAGGCATCTTCTTCTTTTTATGCCTTATTAGTGTGAGTCGTTTCTACCAATTCAGAAGAGCTGCCCCAGTGTTAGTGGGGTACATACAAAAACCATAAAAGTCGGGGACTACATCAATCATCTGTATAACCATGTCACACTGTATCGTGTTTGTCAAATAACCAAAGCATACCAAAATACAAAACTTAGCCGTGGGGAGAGGCCCCCGGCAAAAAAATGGTCATAAATTGACAAATCAGACAGGTAGTAGATGGAAAGGTGCCTAATTTTATTGCAAAATTTAAAAAGTTAAGTAAAAAAGCCAAAGAACGTCAATTCTAATAATTGGCTATGGTACAGATCACAGCATGTAGAAGGACAGTCGGCCCATCACCGAACACAAATAACTACACAAAACTGACAACATGTAGACACACATACAGTGGGGATCGAAAGTTTGGGCACCCCAGGTAAAAATTTGTATTAATGTGCATAAAGAAGCCAAGGAAAGATGGAAAAATCTCCAAAAGGCATCAGATTACAGATTAGACATTCTTATAATATGTCAACAAAAGTTAGATTTTATTTCCATCATTGACATTTTCAAAATTACAGAAAACAAAAAAATGGCGTCTGCAAAAGTTTGGGCACCCTGCAGAATTTATAGCATGCACTGCCCCCTTTGTAAGGCTGAGACCTGCCAGTGTCATGGATTGTTCTCAATCATCGTCTGGGAAGACCAGGTGATGTCAATCTCAAAGGTTTTAAATGCCTAGACTCATCTGACCTTGCCCCAACAATCAGCACCATGGGATCTTCTAAGCAGTTGTCTAGAAAACTGAAAATAGTTGACACTCACAAAGCTGGAGAAGGCTATAAGAAGATAGCAAAGCATTGTCAGATGTCAATATCCTCTGTTCAGAATGTAATTAAGAAATGACAGTCATCAGGAACAGTGGAAGTTAAAGCAAGATCTGGAAGACCAAGAAAAATATCAGACAGAACAGCTCGCAGGATTGTGAGAAAAACAATTCAAAACCCACATTTGACTGTACGATCCCTCCAGAAAGATCTGGCAGACACTGGAGTTGTGGTACACTATTCCACTATAAAGAGATACTTGTACAAATATGGTCTTCATGGAAGAGTCATCAGAAGAAAACCTCTTCTACGTCCTCACCACAAAAATCAGCGTTTGAACTTTGCAAATGAACATATAGACAAGCCTGATGCATTTTGGAAGTTCTGTGGACCGATGAGGTTAAAATTGAACTTTTTGGCTGGAATGAGCTAAGGTACGTTTGGAGAAGAAGGGGCACAGAATTTAATGAAAAGAACCTCTGTCCAACTGTTAAGCATGGGGGTGAATCAATCATGCTTTGGGGTTGTATTGCAGCCAGTGGCACAGGGAACCTCTCACAAGTAGAAGGAAAAATGGATTCAATAAAATTTCCGCAAATTTTGGATGGTAACTTGATGCCATCTGTGAAAAAGCTAAAGTTAAAGAGAGGATGGCTTCTACAAATGGATAATGATCCTAAACACACCTCGAAATCCAAGGGGGATTACATCAAGAGGTGTAAACTGAAGGTTTTGCCATGGCCTTCACAATCTCCTGACCTCAACATAATTGAAAATCTATGGATAGACCTTAAAAGAGCAGTGCGTGACAGACAGCCCAGAAATCTCAAAGAACTGGAAGACTTTTGCAAGGAAGAATGGGCAAAGATACCTCAAACAAGAATTGAGACTCTTGGCTGGTTACAAGCTGTGATACTTGCCAAAGGGGGCAGTACAAGATATTAACTCTGCAGGGTGCCCAAACTTTTGCAGACGCCATTTTTTTGTTTTCTGTTATTTTGAAAGTGTTAATGATGGAAATAAAATCTAACTTTTGTTGACATATTATAAGAATGTCTAATCTGTAATTTGATGCCTTTTGGAGATTTTTCCATCTTTCCTTGGCTTCTTTATGCACATTAATACACATTTTTACCTGGGGTGCCCAAACTTTCGATCCCCACTGTATAGCTGTGCACCAATGGGGTAAAATTGGACACATACAGCAAATAAACCCCGGCATGACCACGGAAGCCCATCCATTTCCTTCACCCCCCTCTTCTCCTTCACCATTGAGGATTGATCTTCCCTACAGAAGTGCCCTATGTTCCATGTACTAGTAAATGAAGTAAAGCTTAACTTTGCAAAGAATACCCAAACATATTCAAGAAAAAAAATGTGATTGGATGATAGAAGTCAGCAAAGCCTTTGCTCATTTACTAAGCTCTGAAGCAACTACTCTTGCAGAGTGCAACTGCAGTTTGCAATGTGCAAAGTATTTCCCGTTAATGAATCAACCCCTTTGATTTTGTATGCAATTATTATGTATAAATAAAGATTATATATATATATATATATATATATATATATATATATATATATATATATATATATATATATATATATGAACTAGTCACTTCCATTCCAAATCTGTATCCAAAAGGCAAACAGCTTTTTCTTCAGAGCAGCAACAATGTTTGTTAAGATCCTTGTAATGTACACTAATCAACCAGAGAGGATAGGAGTTTTTTTTTCGCAACAAAAGTGGAATTACTCTTTAAGGCTTCATTGTCCCACCTCATCTCTTTCCTAAAGCTGAAGCTTAGTTAAAATGACTTTTAGCCCTACATCAGAGGTGTCCAACCTGTGGCCTATGATGGCTATGAATGCGGCCCAACACAAAGTCATCAACCTACTTAAAGCGGAGTTCCGGCCTCAAAAGCTTTTTAGAAAAAAATACCCCCGGGACAGTCAGGGCTAGTGCATTCCACAATGGATAGCCTCTGAACTGCCCCAGGTTGCACTTACCTTGTAGAAGAAATAGTTGCCTTGAAAATTTCTTGTCCAGTGCTGCCATCTCAAGTGTGGGCAGCTGAAGCCAGGGCATCCTCTTCGGTGTCCTCTTCCACGTCTTCTTCGTCCCAGAATGCCCTGCATCGGCCCCGCTCTTCACTTCCGGCGCAGGCGCGTCATCCATGAATGCCCAGAAGTTGTTTAGTAGGGAATGACGCGCATACACCGGAACTGACGAGCGGGGCCTTTGCAGGCGCATTGACTCCTGGGAGCGATGACATTCAGCTCCCAGGAGTCATCACAAGCAGGAAGTGACGGCGCGGGCTGTAGCCGCAGAGGGAGGAAGTAGAAGGAAGGTAAGTATACTTTCTTCAAAAACAAGGTACGTAAACAAAAAAAAAAAAATTGTGACTATCCATTTATTTTTCAGGTTAATGTCAGCAAGCGGATGACCCAGTCATTTTTGAGGCCGGAACTCCGCTTTAACAATGTTGATTTACAGGCAGGTCCATAAATATTGGGACATCGACACAATTCTAATCTTTTTGGCTCTATACACCACCACAATGGATTTGAAATTAAACAAACAAGATGTGCTTTAACTGCAGACTTTCAGCTTTAATTTGAGGGTATTTACATCCAAATCAGGTGAACGGTGTAGGAATTACAACAGTTTGTATATGTGCCTCCCACTTTTTAAGAGACCAAAAGTAATGGGACAATTGGCTGCTCAGCTGTTCCATGACCAGGTGTGTGTTATTCCCTCATTATCTCATTTACAAGGAGAAGATAAAAGGTCCAGAGTTCATTTCAAGTGTGCTATTTGCATTTGGAATCTGTTGCTGTCAACTCTCAATATGTGATCCAAAGAGCTGTCACTATCAGTGAAGCAAGCCATCATTAGGCTGAAAAAAACAAAACAAACCCATCAGAGAGATAGCAAAAACATTAGGTGTGGCCAAATCAACTGTTTGAAACATCCTTAAAAAGAAAGAACGCACCGGTGAGCTCAGCAACACCAAAAGACCCGGAAGACCACAGAAAACAACGGATGACCGAAGAAGTCTTTCCCTGGTGAAGAAAACACCCTTCACAACAGTTGGCCAGATCAAGAACCCTCTCCAGGAGGTAGGTGTATGTGTGTCAAAGTCAACAATCAAGAGAAGACTTCACCAGAGTGAATACAGAGGGTTCACCACAAGATGTAAACCATTGGTGAGCATCAAAAACAGGAAGGCCAGATTAGAGTTTGCCAAACAACATCTAAAAAAGCCTTCACAGTTCTGGAACAACATCCTATGAACAGATGAGACCAAGATCAACTTGTACCAGAGTGATGGGAAGAGAAGAGTATGGAGAAGGAAAGGAACTGCTCATGATCCAAAGCATACCACCTCATCAGTGAAGCATGGTGGTGGTAGTGTCATGGCATGGGCATGTATGACTGCCAATGCAACTGGTTCTCTTGTATTTATTGAAGATGTGACTGCTGACAAAAGCAGCAGGATGAATTCTGAAGTTTTTTGGACAATATTATCTGCTCATATTCAGCCAAATGCTTCAGAACTCATTGGACGGCGCTTCACAGTGAAGAAGGACAATGACCCGAAGCATACTGCGAAAGCAACCAAAGAGTTTTTTAAGGGAAAGAAGTGGAATGTTATGCAATGGCCAAGTCAATCACCTGACCTGAATCCGATTGAGCATGCATTTCACTTGCTGAAGACAAAACTGAAGGGAAAATGCCCCAAGAACAAGCAGGAACTGAAGGCAGTTGCAGTAGAGGCCTGGCGGAGCATCACCAGGGATGAAACCCAGGCTGTAATTGACTGCAAAGGATTTGCAACCAAATATTAAAAAGTGAAAGTTTGATTTATGGTTATTAATCTGTCCCATTACTTTTGGTCCCTTAAAAAGTGGGAGGCACATATACAAACTGTGGTAATTCCTACACTGTTCACCTGATTTGGATGTAAATACCCTCAAATTAAAGCTGAAAGTCTGCAGTTTAAGCACATCGTGTTTGTTTCATTTCAAATCCATTGTGGTGGTGTATAGAGCCAAAAAGATTAGAATTGTGTTGCTGTCCCAATATTTATGGACCTGACTGTATTTATTTTTTGAATGCATTTACACTTAGCGAACACATGCGGCTGAAGAAACATTTAGGCTTTTATAGGTTTTATCTTCCCAAAGAGAAATTCACACTCTTCACAATCACGCCTTATTCATGTCATCAGCTGCGTCTATATTTGTGAGCAACTATTTTCAAGGATGAATCACACGGAGGGCAAAATTACAACCAAAATATCAGATGAGCACCTTGAGAATAAATTGAGAATTGCTACTACATCCATCCAACCAGATACTGATGTGTTAGTTTATCAAAAACCGTGTCAAATATCGCACTTGTTTTATGTTGCCCTCATTTTCTTTTATAATAAAAAATATTACAAAAAAATGAAACGTTTTCTAACTCAGATAAGTACTTTGGGATTGATTTACTAGAACTGCAGAATCTGGTGTAGCTGTGCATGGTAGCCAATCAGCTTCTAACTTTAGCTTGTTCAATTAAGCTTTGACAATAAAACCTGGAAGCCGATTGGTTTCTATGCAGAGCTGCACCGGATTTTGCACTCCAGTTTTAGTAAATAAACCCCATTGTCTATACCAGTGATTGTTAACTTGTGATCTGCCCAACTTTTTCTACTCATCAGCCATCTTTATGCCCCGTACACACGTTCAGATAATCGGACGACTAATCGTTCGCATTTTGTAGCATGATACTAACATTAAATTCAACAAACCGTATGATTTTTGTTGTACGATTCGGGAAAAGCTTCCTGGTTGCTTAGCTACGTATCAGATGGTGCAAAACAAAAACAATGGCAGCCAGGCTTTTTCCATGCTATTTTAGTGTTTCTGATCATACGCGGTCTTTGTCGATCGATTTTTAGCGGACGCATAGTGTACTGATGAAACGATTGTCGTTCGCGGGGCTATCGTACGACAGAGGTTTTCCTGTTTGTCCCTTCAGATTTTGTTGGACCAACTGTCGTGATCGTCTATTTAAAGCTGTGTACTAACGATCAGATTATCATGCGATCAGGTCAAAAGCGAGTTCTATCCTACGATTAATTGGAATTTGTGTACGAGGCATTATTGTTATTTTGCAGATTTTTTTGTGTGGCCCAAGACAATTCTTCTTCTTCTTCAAAAAGTTGGACAACCCTGCCCTACACCTTTCTTGACTTAACTTACCTGTAATAAAGTATGTCCCATGTCATGCAGGCTGCTGGATCTTGCACAAAACTTCACTACAGGGATGCCCCATCCTCTTCCTGTCTCTGAACTTCCACTGATTTATTATATATATTCCAATAAGTTTATATATATATATATATATATATATATATATATCTCAGACTATAGAAAATTACGTACTAAGATCCGAGTTCTTCTTTACAATAAAGTTCTAGAGTCAAACCTTCTCTGCAAAACCAAAATGGTTTTTACATTTATCACATAGCTGTTATAATAGCAGACAGATTGAAATACTTTGTACATCATGCTGTTTTCAACCCCTTTCTTGCTTATTTTTCTACTGTCATTTTTTAGTTGAATAAAAAGAAAAAAAAAAAAACACAATAGGCTCTTTGTACATACACCATAAACAATGACAACATGAAGCACTATACCAACCGTAATGTGCAAAACAAAGCACATTTTTTACCTATCTCTCTATATTTGTGTTAGCAGAAATGATACAGGAGCTGTGACAGTAGCGCCCTCTGCTGCTCGCTCTCCTATTGCAGGTAATTGTTTTGCAATTCCAATTCCAATGCTGATGTCCTAGAACGGACTTCAGCTACTAAGACACGAGGGGTACATATTGGGGCTGATTTACTAAAGGCAATTAGGGTGTTTTTTTTTTTTTGCAAGTCTCCCAAGCTTTGTGAACTGAGGCAAAGCTCTGCTTTCATTTTCCTGTTTTCATTTTCTCCGCACCTGATAGGATCTTCTTTGCAAAGCAAATTTTTTACCGCATTTATAATGAACAAAATTATAAACGCAGCACTTGTTTTTGCCCCCATTTTTCATGAGCTGAACTCACAGATCGAAGGTCCCTTTCATACATGCGGTCCGTTTCTCAGTTTTTCATCCATCCATTGGCGGATGAAAAATGGACATCAATGCATCTCTTTGGAAAAACGGATTTAAATGGATGATCATCAGTTCATCCGCATCCCTCATCATCTGTTTTTTTTTTAACTGATCAAAGCTCTATTTTTATTCCGTTAAAAAAAAACGGATCGGACAAAAAATGAATGTAAACTGACAAATGGTGCATTTTTTATCCGTTTTTGCATTGGTAGTGGTTGTAAAAAAAACTGATGAAAAACTGATGACCACTGAAGAAAAAAACGTATGAAAAACTGATGACCACTGAAGAAAAATGGATGAAAAACTGATGACCACTGATGAAAAATGGATGAAAAACTGATGACCACTGATGAAAAATGGATGAAAAACTGATGATGACCACTGATGAAAAATGGATGAAAAACTGATGAATACTTCATCCATTTTGACATGACTGAACTGATGACAAGAACGGTCCACCTGTGCGAAAGGGGCCTTAGGCCCCTTTCGCACAGGCGGACCGTTCAGATCCGCCTGTCCGTTTTTTTGGCGGATCTGAACGGTCCCCCCATGCATCTCTATGGGGGATCAGATGTCAGCGGAGACATGTCCGCTGACATCCGATCCCATCCGTCAAATCTGGACGGATGGAAACCCTATTTTCCATCCGTCCAGCAGATCGGATCGGATGAGAACGGACCGACAGATCTATGGGGCTGTGACAGCTGTGTCTCCGCACACAGTGCGGAGAACAGCTGTCATTCTCCTGCTTAGCGGGGGATCGGCGGAGCGATCCCCCGCTGAGAAAAGCGGAGTCCGTTTGACGGACTGATGTGTGAAAGGAGCCTTAGGCCCCTTTCACACATACGGTCCGTTCAGTTCATCAGTTCAGTCATGTCAAAATGTATTGGTTTTTCATCTGTTTTTTTTTACATCCACTACCAATACAAAAACGGATGAAAAACGGACAGTTTGTCCGTTTACATCCGTTTTTCGTCCTATCTGTTTTTTTGACGGATGAAAAATAGGGCATTCATCCGTTCCAAAAAACGGACATTGATGGAAGCGGATGAAAACGGATGTTAACGGATGATCATCCGTTTTTTATATAGAGATGCATTGATGTCCGTTTTTCATCCATCGACGGATGGATGAAAAAAGGACAAACGGACCGTATGTGTGAAAGGGGCCTTAGAAAACCGGGATTCATCCATGAAGAGAACACCTCTCCAAAGTGCCAGACGCCATGGAATGTGAGCATTTGCCCACTCAAGTCGGTTACAACGAACTGCAGTCAGGTGGAGATCCCGATGAGGACATCGCGCATACAGATGAGCTTCCCTGAGATGGTTTCTGACAGTTTGTGCAGAAATGCTTTGGTTATGCAAACCGATTGTTGCAGCAGCTGTCTGGGTGGCTGGTCTCAGACGATCTTGGAGATGAACATGCTGGATGTGGAGGTCCTGGGCTTTTGTAGATGCTGGATGTGCTGGATGTGATGGTGAAGATGGTGGATGTGGAGGTCCTGGGCTGGTGTGGTTACACGTGGTTTGTGGTTGTGAGGCCGGTTGGATGTACTGCCAAATTCTCTGAAAAGCCTTTGAAGATGGCTTATGGTAGAGAAATTAACATTCAATTCACGGTCAACAGCTCTGGTGAACATTCCTGCAGTCAGCATGCCAATTGCACGCTCCTTCAAAACTTGCAACATCTGTGGCATTGTGCTGTGTGATAAAACTGCACATTTTAGAGTGATCTTTATTGTGGCCAGCCTAAGACACACCTGTGCAATAATCATGCTGTCTAATCAGCATCTTTAGATGCCACATCTGTGAGGTGGATAGATTATCTCGGCAAAGGAGAAGTGCTCACGTATGGCTCGTTTCCACTGAGCTTTCTGGTACGGTTCGGTTCGGTACGGTACGCTATTTATGCCGTTTCCATTATAATTGGTACCCTAATTCCGAACCGTACCGTACCACTTTTCTGGGACCCTTTCGTTGGGGTACCAAGCACATTAGTACCGTACCAACAGGGTGGAGCTACACTCTGCAGAACTTTGATTGGTTGACAGAGAATCGTCTATCAAAGCTTTCCTGCTACACCACGCCTATCATGAAAGGGTACTATTGGCAGTGGAAACGCGAGGTGTACCATTCCGAACCGTACCGTACCGTACCGAACCGAACCGTACCGTACCACTCAGTGGAAACGAGGCATAACATAGATTGTGAACAATATTTGAGAGAAATAGGCCTTTTGTGTACATAGAAAAAGTCTTCAATCTTTGAGTTCAGCTCTTGAAAAATGGGGGCAAAAACAAAAGTGCTGTGTTTATAATTTTGTTCAGTGTACTAAAGCCAAGGGAAAACGCCCTTGAAAAGTGAAAATTCCCTAACAAAGTGCATAGCCAAATTGTCTTTAGTAAAATCAACCCCCCCCCCCCCCCCCATGTTTGAACGTTGAAAAATCATCAACTGCTTCCTGTGTTTAATTTACATTAAGGCCGGGTTCACATATGTCTGTCCACGGGTTCATGCCTGGGGGGTCCGGCGCGTGTCCGTGCACTAGTGTGATTCGGGTCCACATTTTTGCCTAAATTCGCACCTGAACTGGACCCGCAGGGTCCTTTTGAAATCCACTCTGCGGCCACCTCGGACCAGTGTGAATTGAGAGCCAGTTACACTCACGTGTCATGCGAATCGGATGTGGAGTAACCTGCATATATGTGAACCTAGCCTGAGAGCATGTTATAAAAATGCTTGACATTTCTGTGTTTCCTATTGCAACATAGCAGTCATCTGTGTTTCCTATTGCAACATAGCAGTCATTTTTTTAACTTTAAGGAAAGAGAATCTACAGTGGGCAAATAATAGCTGCTCTACCAATCTGATAAAAACAGGCACAATGCATGGTGGTCTAACCATTTATAATATAAATACTTATTATTAAAACCCACAACAGTAACATCAGTCTGTATATGCAGTAAAGCATGCTTGTTATACTCACTGTGGAACCTAAGGGGTTAATCCTCTACATTGTGTAAAAAGGCTGTTTGATCCTGTCTTCTCTGATCCTCCCCTTTTCCCACAGTCCCCAATCTATCCCTAGATAGTACAGAGCCCTGGGGGCACTCTGCACATGCTCAGTTTGGTGTGTATTTATGGATTATTTTTTTTTTGTTGGAAAGGTGCATGTGATCAGCACAGGGCCAATCAACACTGTCCAGAGTGTCAGGGGTTCTATAGCCTCATAGGACAGTCAGAGTAGAATGAAAACTCCTCCTACAAGTTTTGACCAGACACAGATAGAAGTCATAAGACTGCTATATACTGCTGATGAGAAAAGGTATTTAGCAGTTTATATTTACTAAAATAATTGCCTTTCCAGCCTTATATTTGGCTTACTAATAACATTGGCAACAAGTTACATTTCTTGCCGGTCCAGGTGACCAACCTAGCGCTCTTGCTCACCACTAGAAGAATGGGTCTGACTGTCAATCTAATTTTTGTGATATATGGCCAGCCTTACACATACCTCCTCCTCACCCAATCCTTTAAGAGTACCTGCCTGACCCACAGCTAAACATGTGCAATTCATTTTGGTAGCAATGTAAACTCGGCCAAGTTTTTTGTTATTGGAAGAATCAGATGTATCCGAATCCTAAAATTTGTTTAGTTTATTTGTTTTCTAATGAATTCCAAATTTGCAGAACAATTCGAATTCAGATTGGTCAAAAAATTATCAACATGAGGGCAAGGTTCTTTGGGGTGGGGAGGGGCAGAGCCCCCCATCCCTCCATGTTGAAGGCATATGGCCCGGTATGGTCCTGGAACGAGCAACCCCCCCACTCCCTTTCCTGGCCTGCCGGGCTGCATGCTCAGATAAGGGTTTGGTATGTATTTTGGGGGGGGGACCCCAAGCCGTATTTGATTTTGGTGTGGGGTTCCCCTTAATATCCATAATTGAAGGGATTTTTTTCTGAATTTTCTATTGCCGGTGTCCTGTCGAATAGTGCAGATCGTCAGATAATTCGCAGTACTGACGTCACTCTGGCAATCAGCTGCCGTGATGAAAACTCTGTGCATGCGCAAATCGTCAGAGGCATTATGCGGCGATTAGCAAATGCAGTAAATCAACAGAACCGAATCAAAAAGTCACCTGCCCAGCCTCACTCACCCCTCCCAGGGGCAGCACATGATAGGCAGCCCTGGATTAATCGTACTCTAAGAGGCTGAGCCCAAAGCCAGAGTGTGACTGAGTGGGGTACACGAGAGGAAGGCCACGGAACCATGCAGGACATATCAAACTGCCTCCGGTGTTCTGTCGATTACTGCATTTGCAATTCTCGGATGATCTGCACATGCGCAGAGTTGATGTCAAGCCAGCTGTTTGCCAGAGTGACGTCAGTACTGCGCATGTGCAGACCATCTGAGACATAATCCGACGATCTGCACTATTTGACAGAACACCTGCATTCTTTGGTTTACATTTTAGCTCTCAGAGGGGAAGCCCGCTGACAGCTGATGAGTCATTGGTTATTAAGGACGTGGCAGCCGGCTTCCCGGCCCGTTCCTTAACAAGCAGCTATTCTTCACACGGAATTCGTATCGGTCGATCATTTTTCGACCGATCTGAATTTGAATCGTTGCGAAAAATTTGGAATTCGTTAGAAAATTAATAAATGGAACTAAACTAAACAAAATTACAAACAAATCAACAAAACTAAATTAGTAACTTAACGAATCTATCCCAAACTAAACAAACTTTTCAGTTCTGCACATGTTTAACCACAGCTGCCTCTTCTGTTATTTAAACAAGAACACCAAGATTGAAGACATTGTTCCAAGACCTTACAGGGAAAACAAATTCTATTATATTAGGAATGTGGCAGTGTATGGCCTGCTGAAACCTGGGCAGCAATTTTTGTTGAAGCTGCACTAATACTTTAATGCTGCGTTTTCCAGTCCCACCAACAGTGCTTGCTTTGTAGGTAATCTAACATATGTACAGTCAGTCATGAGGATCTCAGCAACAATAGCGGGACAAGGTCCTTAAAGTGGATGTAAATCCCATTCATGAAATCTGACCTGGGCACATCTATCTGTAGTGTTTACTTATCTCTCTTCAAAGCTCTAAGTCCCATGGCTTTCTCCTGCTCTGTTCTGCTGTTATTAGCATAACATCTGACAAGTTCAACTGAGATAAAACCAGGCTGAATTTTGCGTTGGGGTGGGTGCATAGAAATAGATTAGCAGACAGCTGGTCTATTCACAGCACAACTCTTCATGTTTCATGTGGAGAGGGGGTGTGTGCCTTTCCTCCAATCAGCTGTCTCACAGTGTATGGCAAGAATCCACACCCGCAGGCGTATCAGGATGAGAAAATTCTAACAGAACGTGCACTTTCTAAACAGTATAGAAAGTTGAAGACAGTACATATACAAGTAAAACCTATGTAGGGGGATTGGTTTCCTCTCTGTGTATTATATGAGGCTGTTCACTTCACTGGGTAAATGTGAGGGTTTACATCCACTTTAAGGGGGTAAAAGCCAAATTACAACCCCCACCCCCCAGTTCCATAAACTGTGAATTACCTCATGTTATAGGTTGCCAGTCTGGCTCTTCATGCTCCTCTGTCCTGCTGAAGAACCCAAGGCAGCCATCAACTCTGCCTACCCCAGTGCTCAATAATTCAGTTGTGTGAATAATTGCAAATCATTAATTTTAGGTAAGACTTTTAGCCCAGTTTGGGAAACAAAGCTTCAACGAAAACCTGTGCAGATCGAAACCAGATTCTGCACAATTCTTTCATTTTTCATGTTACAGGTTTGAAATTTAGATCAATCATGTATTTTTTTTATATGCACAGAACCGGTCAAATTGAAAATATGAACTGCTGGTTTTGTACATCCCATTATAGTTAAACCCAAAAAAAAATTCCAAAAACATGCACTAAAACTTACAAAATCTCATGTTTTTTATTAAATAAAAAAAAAATGAAATTACAAATTTATGTAAATTTAAATTGTGCAAGCAGTGGAAATTTAAAGTATGCAAAACCTTGAAGTGTAAGTTCACCCCCCCCCCCCCCCAAAAAAAGAAAATAGGAGATGAATTACCAAGCTTTCATTGTCAAGGGTCCAGGGACTTGAAAGTCGTGCTCTTCTTCCCCTTCTTTCCCTAGGGATGCCGGGACAAGTCAAAGAGATTCTGATTTGTGACAGACGTGACCAATCTAAATTGCTCTGATCCCTTCTGGAAAAAAACCACGGCTTTAAAATGCAGCTAAAACATCCACGGAGGCAAGTACAGGACCAGGGGGGTGGAGAAGGTGTATGGCCTTAGTTCACCTTGTCATTTTTTTTGAAAAATTTTTTGTGAAAAAGTGAACTTACACTTTCAGGATTTGTATACCTACAACTGCCATGTTTGCACAATTTTGGGTTTAGATAAATTTGTTAACATTTTTTTTTTTTTAATTTATTGGAAAACGTGAGATATGTTGTAAATAATTTTAGTGTATTTTTTCTGAAATTTTTTTTTTTTTTTTTTTGCACAACTATGATGGAACGTACAAAACCGGCAATACATATTTTTAATTTTATATTTTCTGCACATAGAAAATATATGATTTATGTTTAACTTTTTAAAACTGTAATGTGAAAAATGAAAAAATTGTGCAGAATGTGATTACTCTACAGTAGAAAGAGGGTTAAATGAAACCGGCCATGTGAGAAATACGAACTATAAACTTTATTTAATTTCAGAAAATAAAAAAAAAAACTTTCCTCCTTTCTGCAATAAAAAAATGTCCCTAAAATTATACTGAATTAATTAGGTCTCATTTTTTTAAAAAATTTCTTGTGAATATTATAAATAAAGTTTGTATTTAGACGAGCAAATAATGTTAAGAGCATGGTTGCACCAAGTAGAATTAAAGACAAACAACGACAGGTCAAAGATATCCCTATGTTCCTGAACATGTCAGGATCTTAAAAATGCAAACTTAGTAGATGTAAGGCCTGTGCTTTTATGGATCATGGGAAAAAGATTTTTTTCTTGAAGGATGGACAGTCCTTTAAAAATTAAGCATTTCATCTGTTGCAGTACCCAATTCATAGTTTATGGATTGAGATGCCCATGTGGATTGCTCTATGAGGGGAGGACAGTTCGGGCCACGCGCACTAGGTTTGGTGAACATCGTCGCTACATAGAGCAAAAAAAAGACAAACAAACAGTGTTCCTCTGCACTTTTGCGAGGTGCGTGGAGGTAGCACGGAAGGTCTTGAGCTTTTTGGCATCAAGGCCCTATCCATGTTCCTCCCTGAAGGGGTGAGGTTCCCACGGCTATGTAGGCGAGAGACCTTTTGGATTTTTTCTCTTAATTCCATGTCCCCCGAGGGGCTAAATGAAGAGCTAGTGGTCAGTACTCTTATCTAAGGTCTAGTATCTTTGGAGGGAAGAGAAAAGGAGAAAGAAGGAAAAGGAAAGGATAGAAAGAATATTTTTGAAAAGTGTTTTTCTTTTTTTTCTTTGTTATTTTAACCTTCACACATGGAACTAGAAACTTCTTAAAACATTTAGGAACTAATTTAGGTTTATTTAAATGCTTTTAAAAAAAGGGTTTTTAAAAAAGTTTTTTTTTAAATGTTTTAATTCATCATCATAAATTATATATAATGTATCCTTGATGGTTATTTAGGTTGCTTTTTTAGCTCTTTAAACTGTTCCCAATGTGATTAAACCTCTCCTGGTATGGCCCCTTTAAGAAGAGGAACATAGGAGGGGTTAGTGGAGATCAAATGTGGTTGGGAATTAGTGTGGGCGTGACCTGAAGGAGGCCACACCTCCAAAAAGCTTCGTCATAGCAACGAAAGTGGGTGCGTACAGTCGATCCGTCTCTCCCTCCCTACCATCTATAGTCTTCCGGGAAGGCCGCGGCGTCCTTGTGTAGTGACGACTGTGCCGGCTGATTTGGGTGTATGGGCACTCGGGTGAGCACGCCGGGGCACTAGCGAGAAGGACCCTGATCCCGCCATCGGGTTCAGCAGCGATCGAGCTCTGTATGGCTTGAAGGGGCCACCCAGGAGAGGAGAAGAGGATAATCTATTGTACATGCCCATATTACCTAGGATTATCTGAGTGCATCTACTACACAAGTTAAGTTTTATGTCTACAATAAAAGCAATATTATGCTAGGATGGCCTTGCGCTTGTTTTCCTTTGATTTTTTGCTCATATTGGGAGTATCTCACCAAAAATGACATTTTTGTTGCAGGGGATGCCTGAAATCTGACTTGTATCGTAGTGCAAACTTCTGGGAAAAATCAGTGAGCCAATCACACAAGCAGGAAATGATGTTTCTGGAGTCTGGTCAGTATACATTTTGTGTACAGAACACCCCCAGGTAGCCATATTGGATTACCAGAAAGTACAGCGGCTGCAGACTGAAAAGGAATGGTATTTTTTTAATAACATTCAATTACAAATTTGACTTGGGTCGCAATTGTATACGCTATTTTTTTTTTTTCTTTATTTGGTATTCCCCCCCCAAAAGTGAAGTTACCCTTTAATTAACTTCTTGCCGACCGCCCCACGTACATTTACTGTGTGGGGGGGGGGGGGGGGGGGCGGCTCCTGTGGACAAAATCACGTACAGGTACGTAATCCTGCACTTCCGGGTCTGCGGCGATCTACTCCCGCTGTGATTGGACATAGCGGGAGTCAATCAGCAGGTCCGCCGGGACCCACCGATCATTCCCGATAGAGGCAGAATGGCGGTCTGTCTATGTAAACAAGGCAGATCGCCTTTCTGTTAGTAGGGAAGACAGAGATCCTGTGTTTCTGCTAAGCAGGAACATGGATGTTAGGATTGAGTTCACCTACTGGTGGCACTGTGTTGCCCTGGACTGAATGCTGCAGTTCCAGTGTCCACCAGCAGGTGTTTCCCAGAAGCCAGCAGGCTTCTATGATTACTTTACCCCTGTGTTCAGCTGCCAGCTTGCTATGTAAGGCTGCTCCTCCCTTTCCCAAGTGCGTCATTATTTTGATTGCCCCCTTGTTGCCAGAGCCTTGTTCCTGCGATCCTGAATCTCAGCTATATCTATCCTGTACCCCTGTGCCTTGCTCCTGCTCTCTGCTCATGTACCCCCTCTTCCTTGCATCCCTGTATTCCTTGTTACCCCGTCCCTTATAAGGTTGATATTTGTAGATTGTCAGTTCATTAGTTATTTTTGTCTTTGGGGTGGGGTTTGGTTTGCTGGTATTATCTATGTTCACTGGTTGTTGTGTATGCTTGTTTGTATGTTTCGCTGTAAATAAATTTCACTTTAAGGCTATCTACATTGTTTGGTCTCAGTTTCCATGTGTAGCTATGTGTCTGGTCTCCCTAGCTGCTGCTGAACCCTGACAATGGATCTCTGTCTTACCACAGTTAAAGCACCTCCCCCTCAGTTAGCAAGCACCCCCTAGGGACACATTTAACCTTTAATAGCCCCTGATGTTAACCCCTTCCCTGCCAGTGCCATAAGTACAGTGACCATGCATATTTTATTGCACTGATCACTGTATTGGTGTCACTGGTCCCCAAAAAAGTATCACTTAGTGTCCGATTTGTTCACTGCAATGTTGCAGTCCCACTATAAGTCGCTGATCGCCGCTATTACTAGTATAAAAAAATAGATAAAAATCCCATAAAAATATCCCATAGTTTCTAGACGCGATAACTTTTGCGCAAACCAATCAATATACGCTTATTGGGTTTTTCTTTCCAAAAATATGTAGCAGAATACATACTGTCCTAAAATGATGAAGAAATTAGATTTTTTACATTTTTGCTTATCGGGTAGGTTTTATAGCAGAAAGTAAAAAAATAAAAAAATATATATTATATATATATTGATGATAGATTAGGCAACAGCATGCAATGTCAAGCGGCAGCTTCCAAAGCCAACAGAATATTAGCATGCATAAAGAAAGGGATGTATTCCAGAGATAAGACTATAATCCTTCCACTTTATAAAACTCTGGTCCGACCGCATCTGGAGTATTCTGTTCAGTTCTGGTCGCCAGTCCTCAGGAGGGATGTGTTGGAGCTGGAGAAAGTCCAGAGAAGGGCAACTAAACTAATTAGGGGATTGGAGGACCTTGATTATGAGGAGCGTCTGCAATCGCTTGATTTATTCTCCCTGGAGAAGAGACGCCTGAGGGGGGACATGATAGCAATTTATAAATATCTTAATGGGGATCTCAGCTTAGAAAAAAAGCTGTTCATTTGAAGGAATTGCATGAGGACTCAAGGACATACAATGCGATTAGAGGAGAAGCGTTTTAACCTCAGGCAACGTGGTGGGTTCTTTACTGTTAGGGCTACAAGATTGTGGAATTCTCTACCACAGGAGGTGGTTTCTGCGGGTAGTATGGTGACTTTCAAAAGACTCTTAGACTTGCATCTCAAGGATCAGGAGATTAAAGGCTATGTTAGATGATTACAGTCACACACACCTACACAGGTTGAACTGGATGGACTATTGTCTTTATTCAACCTCACCTACTATGAAACTATATATATATATATATATATATATATATATATATATATATATATATATATATATATTTATTTTTTTTTATTATTATTTATTTTTCTGCTTTTTTTGTTTACAGTAAACCCCCCTCCATCGCTGAGGTCATGTTCCAGACCCACCCGCAATAAGTGGAAATCCGTGAAATAGAAATACCCCATTTAAATACACCCTAGGCATGTTTCTATAACTTTCACTGTACTTTTAAACGTATTTTAAGGTCTTTAAACACACTTTAAAAACCAATAGAAACACATTTAAACACATAAAAGATACTGAGAGATAGAGCAAGAGCAATGGAAAACGCACAAATATTTAATTAACAATGATTTCATTAATAAAACAATAGTAATAGGTCTTACAGAAAAAAAAAAACGCAAAATACCGGGACTGCGAAAACTGAACCGCGATATAACGGGGGGGTTTACTGTATAGCGCAAAAAAATAAAAACCGCAGAGGTGATCAAATACCACCAAAAGAAAGTTTTATTTGTGGGAAACCAAAAAGAGGGGCATAGGGTCGCAATGGTCAGATGTTTAATTAACGCAGTATCGTATCGCAAAAAATGGCCTGGTCATGAAGAGGGGATAAACCTTCCAGAGCTGAAGTAAAGTGGTCGAGCAATAAAAAAAAAAAATAAAAAAAACACTTTCATCTTCTCAGCAATAAAAAAATTCTACTTAATTAGGTTAGGTGTTGGTTTTCTTTTTAATTTTCTATAATTAATAAACTTTTTAAAAATATAATTATTATTAAAAAAAGATAAAAAAAAAAATACTGACTAATTATATTGAGAACATCACTGGCGGGCCACCAATAAAAACATTTAAATTTTTTGCTTTTTAAATATTGTATACGACATTGGCCAGCTAGGAGTGACGTTTAGAACCCGTCCTTGGCAGTCAAAAGGTTGATAAATAAGCTGGTTTGGCACACACGGTGCAATGTGCTAAATAATTACAGGAGATAAGTCGAACTAAGCCTTTACTATTTGTTGCCATGTCCCTGTCATTCTTCCCACATTTTTTGCTCCAGTCACAATCGGTTCCTCTCCTCAAAGCGAGGAATTCCCCTAGTTTTTGAGAAACGCGGTTCTAACGTAGACATATTTATACAAAGCTTAGCACATCTGCCTCTTATTTGACCTTGCAGATAAATTTGCCATTCATAAAGCTTTCTCCCCCAGGCGTACAAACTGTTTTGAGTGTATTCAGTTAGCAAGGCTTTAGCTTCTCATTCCATAAGGCTTTCTGCGGCCTAATCTATTTGAATGTACCAGCTGCCTTCCCCTCGCAGTTACGAAGCCTGTCAAAACGTATGCAGATCATTCATAATTGCTGACTGAAAAGAGCCGGGATTACATGAAGCCCGCAGTGCCTGCCGCACTGGAAAACAATTAAATATCGTCAAAATATCACAACAATTTTCACACTTTTGTCATGGAAATCGGCGTCACGTGAAAACAATGCACAGGGATTTGAAACGGAACAATGAAATCAGAACTTACACACATTTCCGGTATTGTCAAAACTTGTCAGGATGTCAGAAACATTTAGAGCTCCTGTGCGGTGCCTGAAATAAAATATTGGATTTGAATTACTCGTCTTTTTTTAATTTCCGCTGGTGCATTAGTACTAATGACAATTTAAAGAAGAATACAAGTCAAAAAAAGAAAAAAAAGAAGGTTTCAAGCAAATCTACCTGCCGCTGGCAAGTGGGATATTTACAGTGGGGAAAATAATTATTTTATCCCTGCACCCACTTAGAAAGAAATGAAGGGTCTATCATTTTTATCATAGGTGTATTTTAAATGATCGAGACAGAATATCAACCAAAAATCCAGAAAAAAAAAAAAAACATAACACAAACTTTAGAAAATTGAGTTGCAGTTCAGTGAGTAAAATAATTATTTGATTCCCAAGCAAAACATGGCTTAGAACTTGGTGGAGAAACCCTTGTTGGAAAGCACAGAGGTCAGACGTTTCTTGTAGTTGGTTACCAGGTTTTCACACATCTCAGGAGGGATTTTGGTCCACTCTTCTCTAAATCCTTAAGGTTTCTTGGCTGTTGCTTGGCAACTCAAAGTTTCAGCTCCCTCCTTAAATTTTCTATAGGCTTATGGTCTGAAGACTGCAACTCCGTGACCTTAACCACTTAAGCCCCGGAGGATTTGGCTGCTAAAAGACCAGGGTTTTTTTTTGCGATTTTTTACTGCGTGACTTTGACGGACAATTGCGCGGTCGTGCGACGCTGTACCTAAACGAATTTCACTTCCTTTTTTTCCCACAAACAGAGCTTTCTTTTGGTGGTAATTGATCACCTGTGCGATTTTTTGATCATGCGCTATAAACAAAAAAAGAGCGTAATTTTTGCAAAAATAACAATATTTTTCACTTTTTTTTTATATGAAATTCCCCCCAAAAAAAATGTAAAAATCAAAATTTTTTAACATTTTCGGCCAAATTGTTTTACGCTACATATGTTTGGTAAAAAAAAAAAAAAAAAAAAAAATCGCAAAAAGCGTATTTTGATTGGTTTGCGCAAAAGTTATCACGTTTACTAACAAAGGGAAAGATTTTTGTCATTTTTGGTGTTTTTTTTTTTTAACGAGTAATGGCGGCGATCTGCGATTTTTTTTGCGGTACTGCGACATTGCGGCGGACAGATCGGACCCTTGACTGACATTTTTGACACTTTTGGGGGTACCAGTGACATTACTGCAGTAATCAGTGCTATACATATGCACTGTTACTGCAAAAATGACACTGGCAGGGAAGGGGTTAACTTTATTGGACAGGGAGGGGTTAAGTGTGTCCTAGGGGCGTGTTTCTAACTGTGCAGGGACATGGCTATTGGTGTAAAAGCAAAGATCAACGGTTCTACATAGTAGAACTGTCAGATCTTCATTTTTACACCAGGGAGAATGACGGGCGGCTTGTTTACATAAGCCGCTCCGCCTTTCTCCCTTCACAGGAGCAATCGTAGTGTGACCGGCGGACATCGAATCCGCCGGACACACGCACTGACTTGTCTGTGAACGAGCCGCGGCGGGCGCGCGCCCGCCCGCAATAGGCTCGCAAGTCAGTGACAGGCGAGTGACGTATCGATACGTCACTCTGCCTGGCCGGGGCTGACCGCCGCAGTATATAGTCGTGCGGCGGTCGGCAACCGGTTAAAGCAGACTTCCACCCAAAAGTGGAAGTTCCGCTCATTTGTTTCCTCCCCCCTCTGGTACCACATTTAGCACCTTTCAGGGGGGAGGGGGGGGACAGATATCTGTTTCTGACAGGTACCCTTCTCCACTTCTGGGATACGGTGTCGCGGTGCCGTCCCTCTGATGCTTGGTCCCCTCCTCCCTCCGCCGAGCCAATAGGAATGCGCAGTTTGCGCAAGGCTTCACTGCGCAATGCGCAAGGCTTCACTGCCGGTGTTCTATCAGATTTCCCTACCTACGTCATTTCCGGTTGAGATCAGCTGTGGATTCGTCGTGCAGCAGCCTTATACATCCTATTGGGCATGCGCAGAATAGGTAGGGAATTTTGATAAAATCGTAAAGGGTCAGGCAAAAGTCCAAGTGTGCATGCGCCAGCGCATGCGCACCAACGGATCGGGCAGCGGGATCTCTTATAACAAACATCCATCCGATCTCCATGGCCCACACTGCACTGACCCGACACTGCGCCGAGCCGACACTGCACCGACCCGACAATCCGATCTCCATGCCCCACACTGCGCCGACCCGACAATGAGACAGTGGGCGTGCGTGTGTGGGTAGGGAATAGGATTGTCCCATTGTGTGCCATGGAGATCGGATGTATGTTTGTTATAAGAGATGCCGCTGCCCGATCCGTTGGTGCGCATGCGCCCACTCATGCGCAGTAGGACTTTTGCCTCACCCCTTACGATGTTATCAAAATTCCCTACCTATTCCGCGCATGCGCCGTAGGATGTGTGACACGGCTACAGCTGGTGCATGACGAACCCGCACCGGAAATTACATAGGTAGGGAAATCAGACGGGGTAGGGTTTTCTGATAGAACACCGGGTCCCCTTACCGACAATTGGCTGGACTCAAGGACAGGTAAGTGTCCTAATATTAAAAGTCAGCAGCTACAGTACGTGCACAGTATGTGTAGCTGCTGACATTTAATTTTTGGAGGGGGGGTGGAACTCCGCTTTAACCACTTGCCGACTGCCCGCCGCAGATATACTACGGCAGGCTGGCTCGGCTGCGCCAACTGACGTATGGGTACATCGATTCGTGGGAGCGCTCCTGAGGGCGAGCATGCGACTGCCCCACTAGGCAGCAGGGATGTTGATCCATGAGGTGGGCGGCCGCAATTGCCACTGGGCACCCGCGATTGAGCCCCGCTGAGAGAGAACAACAGTCTGCTGTTTTAAACACAGCTGATCACTGCTCTCTCTGAAATGATCACAGAGCGCCTGTGATCCTTCTATATATCCTAGTCTAAGATCGCCCCTGTGTTAATCCCATCCCTGTCAGTGTAATAATTACAGTAACATTGCATATTTTTAGCACTGATTACTGTAGTAATGTCACTGGTCCCCCCTAAAGTGTCAAAAATGTCAGTTAGCGGTCCGATCTGTCTGCCGCAATGTCGCAGTCCCGCTAAAAATTGCAGAACGCCGCCATTACTAGTAAAAACAATAAATAAAAATTACATAAATCTAACTTTTGCGCAAACCAATCAAAATATGCTTATTGGAATTTTTTTTACCAAAAATATGTAGCAGAAAACAAATTGGCCTAAAAGGATGAAAAATTTGATTCTTAAACTTTTTTGGCAATGTTATATAGCAGAAAGTGAAAAATATTGTATTTTTTTGTTTTTCCGGGGTTATCGCTCATTTTGTTTATAGCGCAAAAAATAAAAAAAATAATTACACAGGTGATCAAATACCACAAAAAGAAAGCTCTATTTGTGGGGAAAAGGACATCAATTTTATTCTGGTACAGCGTTGCACAACTGTGCAATTGTCCGTTAAAATAGCGCAGTGCCAAACCGCCAAAAATTGGCCTGGTCATTAAGGGGGCAAATCCTTCCGGTCCAGAACTGGTTATTGTGCTTCTTTTTGAGCCACTTCTTTGTTGCCTTGGCGGTATGTTTTGGGTCTTTGTCCTGCTGGAAGACCCATCCATGACCCATCTTCAGTGTTCTGGCTGAGGGAAAAAGGTTCTCATCCAAGATTTTACAATACATGGCCCGTCTATTGGCCCTTAAGGCAGCTTACACATGATACTCCTGTTAGAGCATCTACGTTTTCTGGCGTAATTGTAATGCGCGCATTTTCGCGCATTTTCGTGTTTATGCGCTCGCGCAAATGCACGTAAATGCGCGTAATTGCGCATAAATTTATTCTAGCGTTCTGGATATTCAATTGACATTTTGGGTCATTTGAGCGCATTCACGTGTTTTTGCACGCATCAGGCGCAAATTACTGACCAAAAATGCATATTTTTCTATTTTGTTCTTTCTGAAGAAAACGCGGTGCTCATTTACGCGGCTGTGTGCATAGGCACATTAAGAATGAATGGGCTCTATTTTAGCTCAGAAAAAAAAAAAAGCTGTACTGAGCATTTTTAAGGTGCAGTGTTCAAGAGGCCTAAATGTGGCAAAGTCGGCCTGTACCTTTAGCAGAGAAACAGCCCCAAAGCATAATGTTTCCACCTCTGTGCATGACTGTAGAGATGGTGTTCTTAGGGTCATAGTCCGCATTGTTCTTCCTTACACAGAGTCAGGGGTCCTGCAGCCTCATAGGGCAGTATTAGAGGAGAATGAAAACTCCTCCTGCAAGCTTTCACCAGGCACTGATAGAAATCACAAGACTGCTATATACTGCTGATGAGAAAAGGCATTTAGCAGTTTATATCAGGATGGATTTGATTTAAAACAAATCAATTTAAAGCACAATTTAAATCACTATTAAAAAAGTTTGATGTGAATCAACTCGATTTAAATCATAATTTTTAAAGAGCAACAGTCATCTCTTTCACCCTAGAGGCTCCTCCTCTGACCCGCTGTTGACTCACTGACAGTCCCATTCACTTTAATGGGATTTGCTGGTGATGCGGCAGTGACACAACAAGGTGAGGGACATGGCGGCAGGAGGTGAGTGGATGCTGGCTAACAGGTGCTGTCTTGATGGATATGAAATGACAGGTGCTCTTTAACCACTTGCCTTCTGTGCACTTAAACACCCTTCCCATCCAGGCCAATTTTCAGCTTTCAGCGCTGTCACACTTTGAATGACAATTGCGCGGTCATGCTACACTGTACCCATTCGAAATTTTTATCATTTTTTTCACACAAATAGAGCTTTCTTTTGGTGGTATTTAATCATCTCTGGGTTTTTTATTTTTTACAAAAAAAAAAATAAAGACAAAAAATTTTGAAAAAAAAAAAAAGTTTTTCTTATTTTCTGCGAGTAAATTTTGTTAATAAATTTTTCTCCTTCACTGATGTGCGCTGATGAGGCGGCACTGATGGGCACTGATAGGCTGCACTGATGGGCACTGATGAGGTGGCACTTATGGGCACTGATGAGGTGGCACTTATGGGCACTGATGAGGAGGTACTAATATGCCGCACTGATGAGCACTGATAGGCGGCACTGATAGGCGGCACTGAGAGTCGGCACTGATGAGCACTGATAGGCGGCACTGCTGGGCACTGAGAGGTGGCACTGCTGGGCACTGACAGGTAACACTGCTGGGCACTGAGAGGCGGCACTGACGGGCGGCACTGATGGGCACTGATAGGCGGCACTGATGGGCACTGGCAGATGGCACTGTACACTGACGGGTGGCACTGATGAGCGGCACTGATGGGCAGCACCATCAGTGCCCACACTCAGTGCCCATAGTGCTGCCAGTCAGTGCTCATCAGTGCCTAGATGAGCAGGCACTGATGGGCACTGACTAGCAGCACTATGGGCACTGATTGTGGGCATTGATGGGGGGCACTGATGGCGGGCACTGTGGGCACTGATGGGGGGGCACTGTGTGTGTGTTTTTACCTTGTGTAATCAGGGCACTGGTGATCGGTGCCCTGATTACATGTCTCTGTGTCCCCGGCGCTGTGAGGCTCCCCCTCCTTCCTTCCCTCTGTTTACATATGAGATCATCGCTCATTGGACGGCCAGATCACGTGGTGAATGGCCGCTGTGATTGGCCATTCACCACGATCTGTGATCGGCCGTGTCCAAGGGACACGGCCGACACAGATTTTCCCCACAGCGCGCTCGCAGGAGCGCGCGGGGGGGGGGGCGTGTCACTGGAGGCCGTTTAAAAACGGCCTCCCGAAAATTCGAGTCCGCGCTGCAGCCGTATATAGGCTGTAGCGCGGATGGGTAGTGGTTAAATGTAAGGACTCATTCTTGCTGGTAGTTACTGTAAAATTGTGTGAATGCATCAATGCGGTGCATGTTATCTCAGCTTGCAGAGCTTAAGTTAGTTTACCAAAAATGTAAATATTGCAGAATATACAGCCTTGTGCTACATAACTAAGCTCCATTTCATGCTGAATAAACTAAATTATTAATGTATCTTAAATAGAAAACTATCTTGTCTTATTAACTTATCTATTTTTTTTTTTAAATCATCGATTTTTATGCACCCTGGTTTATATTTAGTAAAATAATTGCATTTCCATGTTCTGTGTAGTGTGGGAGACAAGATATAGTGATTGCAGGCTCTTGGGTTTAGTAACACTTTAACCACTTAAGGACCACAACTTTTACTTTGGCAGAGCGGCCCTTAAGCGCAAGGCCACGTATGTGATTTTGTTGAAGGGCCCTAGGGGGGCGCGTGTACGCCGCCAGAGTGGTGTTCCCGCTGTGATTAGACACATTTTTTAGACCCCAGATCCCTCCATAAAGAGAATCTGTCACTGCCTATTACTGTCACAAGCGATGTACATTCATTGTGACAGCAAGAAAAGTGATCAGAATTTTTTTTTTTGAGCATTAGGGCATGTTAAAAGCCAATTTAATTAATGGGCTGAATAATGTAATGCACCTTAAAAAGGAGAAGAAGTATAGCCAAAGCTATTTTGGCTGTAATTCTCCTGGTGATCACAGTTCTGCACTCCTGTGACCCGTTTTCAGCCAAGAGCAGGCCAAAGCCCGCTGTCAGCTGACGTCCCTCAACTGGTCCAGGCTCTGGATCAATCCAGACTTTAGAATCAGGATCCACCCAGATGCCTGGACCAGCAACTGGCTCAGCCTCTCCGTGAGTGATCTACATAATTTCTGGCCCCTCCTACTTCCCCCGCTGCTTTCTGGGAGACACGCAGGTCCCAGAAGACAGCGGGACCATTCAGAAAGCGCAGCGCGACTCACGCATGCGCAGTAGGAAACAGGCTGGGAAGTCGCAAGGCTTCACTTCCTGTTTCCCTTAGTGAAGATGCCGATGCCTGCACCCAGAGCCAATGGACAGATT